>NW_027142368.1:3506708-4206708 GCF_026170545.1 Melanerpes formicivorus | reverse complement strand
GGCCAAGAGCAGCTCTGGAAGCGCCTCCAAGAAAGAGCCACCAAAAATCTGGCCTGAGGAACATGTGCAGTATGAAACTGAAAATGTGGACAAATTTGTTCTGCTGTGAAAGCATCTTAGAGTGTTTTCCCACCCCACCATGACGGAAGCTACAGTTTAGCCAAATGTGGGAGAAAAATTTACTTCATCTGTTTTGCTGTCCATGCTTTTCCCAGAGCCTTGAGCACATCTACCACTGCATCTGCAAAGAACAGACAGGTTTATTGTGGACTCAGAGTTGCAATCACTTTTCTCCTTTCCCCTCTCAGCTGTAAACACTGGCTTGCTTTATTGTTTGTGTTTGGTTTTGGTTTTGTTTTTTTTTAAATGATGAACAGAAGGAATTCTGTGACTCCAACCCTGTTAGCAACCATGGGACTGTACAGCCTGAAGCAAGCAGCTGACCCTGAAAATGTGGAAACAAGAGTGAGGTGATAGTGTTGACATGCTGCTCCTTTTCTTCCCACAGTTAGAAGGGCACTAGCTCCTTGGAGTGACGTCTAAAGCATGACAGGTGAGGTACTGAAGCTGCAATGACTATTCCTAGGTGTGGCTCATATAGGGCCAGCTGATCCTGAACCTACTTGACAAGAGGAGTGGTGTATGAGCACAAGCACCAGCTTTAGAGGAAACAGGTGTGAGTGCTTGCAGGGGAAAGGCTCAAGTGTGCACTGTTGGCAAGAGTAAATGAGCGCTGGTGCTGAGAGCATTCATGGGCAGAAGCAGATGGAGCTGTAGTCTACAAGGAATGCTCTTTTCTGCAGGAGATGAACCTTCAAGCTTTTAGCTAAACCACCAGCAGGTATGTTGCATGTTTCCCTGCCTCCTCATCTTTGCCAGGACTAGACTTTTTCTCTCAAACAGTAGTTTAAGCAAGGAGCCAAAATGGCAACTTTTCTCTTGTTGCTGGAAGCCTTTTGCCTTGAATCCACTCTATTTTTTCCCACTCTATTTTCTATCCTTGGGATTATTTTCTTTCTTTTCTTTCAAAACACTTTCATTTCCTCTGCATTTTTGTGTTCAGCTGTTGCTTGCGCGTTGTTCCTTCAGTTTAGCATTGCAAACCAGTCCTGGCTCTTCTGAAAGCTGTCACTTCTGAAATGGCAGCAGCGTGAGCTGAGTGGTTGGACTAGTCTGTATGGAGGAAGGACTGAGGGGACAGTTTTATCTCTAAAATTCATTCAAGCTCATCTTTCATCTATCTATGCTGATTAGCCTAACAAAGGCTGACTGTTTTATCATGGAGGTTTTAGCTGTTAAGTGGTGCTTTGTCTGGAAGGGGACAAAAAAATAACTCCAGCTTGTGTCTAGCATCTTTTCTCTGAACACCAGGAGAACTAATGTGTTAGCTGTCTTCCGTATTCTTTGCCATTCACAGGTCTAAAGTACATATTGGCTACGTCCCTAGGCTGCAGTACAGGACAGCAAAAGAAAGAAGGCAGAAAGGGGAAGTTTCTGAAGTCTGTTGCTTAGCTCTCATTGCCTTGGTCCCTGAAGAAAATGAATGTAGAGGAAGGTGCAAACTGGCTGAGGCAGTACGTGCTAAACTGGGGGCTCAGCTCTGAAGGGCTTAGAGACGTGATGTTTGTAATGACAACTTCTGCTTGTGATTGCTTTTGTGAATTTTTCTTCACCTTGTGCCCATGCACTTTTGTGAAGGTCTCTACAATTCATGAGAAACAATGAAGCCATGCTGTTACACGGTGCTAAAAAATGTCTCCCTGAGACTGAGCTATGAAAGGACGCGAGCAGAAAAGGGAAGGAGAAGCAGCACTAAGCTCAGATCCCAACCACAGGTAGTTTAAGTCAATAGCACTGCTTGAGGCTCAAGGATGTAGGGGCTGTTTTTCTTGACTCCTTGGGTTCGGCTTTGATTAAGAAGGCTTCCTGTGATGGTAGGGACGTGTGGCCAAACTTTCTTGTACAAACTGCTTGCGTAATCCATACGCAAAGCTTGTGTGAGGCTTTCTTGGGTAAAGCAGGAGTTGCTTTAAATGGCACTTAAACCCATCTGTTTCACTGGAAGGGTCCTTCTTTTATAGAGTACAAGATACATAAGTACGTCTGTTTCCATTACCTTTAGCTAATTTGTTTCCCTTCCTTCTCTAAGAAGAAGCAGAGAAGACCTCTACTCTCTATGTACTTATGCCCTCATCTTCCTCCCTGCCTCCTGCACAGGGCTATCCAAGTGCCAGCATCCCTGGAGGGTTGGCTGGTTGCACACAACACTGATGCTTGGTGTGTTCTGGGTTGCTCTTGTGAAGCTAGGCAGGTTAGAAGTGGCAAGCTTTGCCCACGTGTGCATCTCAAACGCATACACTGGGGCTTGCCTTGATTTTGGCCACACGCATGCAAGTTCTGGGGTGAGCTGTGTGCCAGCAGAGCCCTTCCCACACTAGCCAGCACCGGAGGAGGAGCTCCTGCAGACATGCCGTGCAGCTGAGATATTTGGCTTCGTGATTTGTGGTGGGAGAAAGAGCCTCAGCACAGTCGCCTACTCATTTGGAGGCTCTAAAAACTGCCAGTTCTGATGCCCAAAAAGCATCGGCCCCCACACCCTCTGCTGCTGGTGTGACTGTTTATTTTCTGCTGGGGGACAAACAGCCCACTCTAGAGAGTCGCATGTCGAGAGAAGACGGGTTAAAGAAAGCCACCTTGGTGACCATAAAATGCAACAGGAATACAGAAAGGAATAGGGGAACTGGGTGTCGGTTCAGTTCAGGTCTGGGTCTGGGTTTCCAAGGATGCAGGCACAACTCCTCTTCCAGCCGTATGCTTTCAGCTTGAACCCAAGCCTGGGTGCAGTCTTGAGCCAATAACTCAAGCCTGGATTAACCCCACTTAACTAATACAGCTAAACCAGAAGGGCCATTGCTCTGAGGAGTTACATAGACTCACCTCCAGGGTGTTTAGTGCGTCCTGGTTTGAATCATCCCTGGAGGTCTGGCTTACCCTACTGACCAAAAGGAGCTGAAGGGAACTAAATAAAATTAACCAGGATCTTCATTTCCCTACAAAATGGGGACATGAATATTTTCTTTGCCTGGCTTCTCTCCCCAAGCTGTGAGTTCTTTGGGTTACTGCTCTCCCTCACTATTTGCTTGTGAGGGGACTAACACAACTCAGCTCCCAGCAAGCCAGAGGGTCTTAGTGCTGTGGCTAGAAAACTTGCCCTGAGCCCCCAGAAAAACTCCTCTGGGATCAAAATTAATAAACATAGTGGGGAGAGGGATTTTGCCTTGAGGAAATGTAAAACAAATAAAGTAAATAGGAAAAAGGAATAAGAAAACCAGGTCTCTTTTCCTAGACACAGGGAAGAGGACCCTTTCCAGGGCTCCTGGCCTTGGGAGGGATGAGCAGAAGCAGCCTGGTCCCAGCTGAGCTCAGTGTTATGGGAGCACACAGATGCTGCTGACCATGGTTTGCTGCCATCTATGCACACTTCCTCATTTAGATTTGTCTAACCACTTTTGTAAGGTGTCTCTAGCTTCTCTGATCTTCTTCAAGTGCATGTCCCAAGCAGGACAGGGTAAAGTGGGTAAAGTTCTTTGTTGTTTTGTTTGTTTTCCTTTGGGGTACAATAATTTTGTAGGAAACAAGCAACTCCCCTACCTGCACTGATGGCTTTTTCCCCACCAGGCTTCTGACCTGAAATCCTTCTAGACAAACAAACAACAACAACAAAAACCACAACAACATCATCTCATAATTTCCTGGGAACCCATGAGCTGCTCATCCCCGAGGGTAGGCTGTGCTGTCAGCACAGGGTGCAGTTGTTTGGGGAGCCAGGCTGCAAAAGTGCTGGAGCTGTGCAGGAGCTCTCTGCCATCTCTGTGCCCCTTTTGCAGCCTCCCAAAAGATGTGGCAATTCCTTAGATTTTTCTGACCTCTGAAAGCTGGAGGTGATTGATTTTGCATGGCTGTTCAAAGCTTCTCCTGAAGCCTGTTTCCCAGAGCAAGGGGCAGGGGTAAGAGAAATTAAAAGGGATATATATTTCTTGGGCTTTTCGTGGTATCAATCATATTTGCAGAATGAAAACTGCTGTATGGTGACGTTTATGGCATCGGCGTTATGTGTCTGACATCCTACAGAGTAGCAATTCCTTTAGAAAAGGCTTGTGTGTCTGGAAAGCATTTCCTCCCCTTAAACTCTTTAATAGGCAACGTTTGTTCAACACTTGGGCACACACATTGAATCCTTTACGCTGTCATTTGCTGGGGAGCTCTTAGAGGCACCAAGTAACTTTGAGCAGCAGCTCCTAAGCTCCTGGCATGCCAGGTCTCATGTGCCTTCCCACTAAACAGAGACATTAGCAAAGCCCAAGCAGGACTAGCTCATACTCCCCAGAAGAAGGGTGTTCTGTGCTGGGGAAATCCTGCTGCCACATCCAGCTGGAGGCTAGTCACTTGCGGTGTCCCCCAGGGACCAGTGCTGAGCCCCATTCTGTTTAATATCTTCATTGATGATCTGGATGAGGGGATTGAGTCAGTCATCAGTAAATTTGCAGATGACTCCAAGTTGGGAGCAGATGTTGATCTGTTGGGAGGGTAGAAGGGCTCTCCAGAGGGACCTTGACCAGCTGGACAGATGGGCAGAGTCCAACATGGTGGCACTCAACAAGTCCAAGTACTGGGTGCTGCACTTTGGCCACAACAGCCCCACGCAGAGCTACAGGCTGGGGTTGGAGTGGCTGGAAAGCAGACACACAGAGAGGGACCTGGGGGTACTGATTGACAGCCAACTGAAGATGAGCCAGCAGTGTGCCCAGGTGGCAGAGAAGGCCATTGGCATCCTGGCCTGCATCAAGAATAGTGTGGCCAGCAGGATCAGGGAAGTCATCATGCCCCTGTACTCAGCATTGGTTAGGCCACACCTTGAGTCCTGTGTCCAGTTCTGGGCCCCTCAGTTTAAGAAGGACATTGAGACACTTGAATATGTCCAGATGTAGTGGTTTGAGCCTTAACTGAGAGTTAAAAGCTCAAATGGGGAAAAGGCTGAGAATCTCTTCCCCACTCCTCCCACCTCCTCCCTCCAAACAGGGAGAGAAAAAAAAAAAAGGGGGTAAGGAGCAAATCCACTAAGCAACAATCTGGAGTCAGCTTGGAAGTAAAGAGGCAAGTAATTTTTTTCTTCAAATTATATATATAACAATAACAGGGAAAAAAAAATGTTCACAAGGGCAAGGAACAAGAAGGGATGGGAGGGGGACAGAAAAGAATAATACAAAACCAATCTTTCTCTGAGGAGGTGCAGAGGCAGCAGGGAGAAGGATCAGGTCTGGCCACGTGGCTGAGGAGCAGGAGGGCAGCTGCAGTAGCTCTCATCCAGCAGAGGCAGGAGCCAAAAAGGAGATCCAACAGCTATGATGTCCTGCTTTTTATACCCTAGCTGGGCAGGGAGGGGGGAGTGGAACAGACAGCTTTCCCAGGGGGGAAACACCCTTCAGGGAGTGTAAAGTACCTGCAAGCCCTCCACCCTGCTTTCTTCTTTTGTTTTCGGAAAAAGGCATTAACCCACCACACCAGAGAGGGGCAAAGAGGCTGGGGAGAGGCCTTGAGCACAAGCCATATGAGGAGAGGCTGAGGGAGCTGGGGTTGCTTAGCCTGGAGAAGAGGAGGCTCAGAGGAGACCTTATTGCTGTGTACAACTACCTGAAGGGTGGTTGTAGCCGGGAGGGGGTTGGTCTCTTCTCCCAAGAAACCAGCACCAGAACAAGAGGACACAGTCTCAAGCTGTGCCAGGGGAGGTTTAGACTCAAGGTGATGCGAAAGTTCTTCACAGAGAGAGTTGTTAGCCATTGGAATGTGCTGCCCAGGGAGGTGGTGGAGTCACCATCCCTGGATGTGTTCAAGAGGGGATTGGACGTGGCACTTGGTGCCATGGTTTAGTAGTCATGAGATCTTGGGTGACAGGTTGGACTTGATGATCTTTGAGGTCTCTTCCAACCTGATTGATTCAATGACACCAAACCTTTCTGAATCCATGAGTTTCAGAGGCTTGAAGAGGAAGCTGTGACTCTGTGCTGTCTCTCTTCCCAGCAGAAACTCCTTCTTGCACAGCACACTTCCTTTCATTGCATAATGCTGGTAGACTAGTCTAGATGTGACTCCTCTCTGGCAGAATTTGTCTTAGGTCCCAGTATAGGGGGTGAAGGGATAGCTGGAGACTCTGCTCTAATTAGAGAAGCCTTAGCATCACTCCCTTTAAATAGAATTCAGGAGGAATCTGGCATTTTCAGGGCAAAGGCAGTGGGGGGAAGAAATTTGAATTTCTAGAGGACTTGTCAAACATAATTAGAACTTGGCATATATTTGCAGGCATCAAATGCATGTGAAGACAGCTTGTGAGCAGTGTCTTGGGCCTGGCTGCTGGGCGGGCAAGGGCTGGGAGGAGAAGAGCAGCAAAAGATGCTCAAGAGGAGTCTGTGTCTGCCAGCTCCTGGGAGTCCTGTTTGTGTCTAAATAGGATACACAAGCAGTGAAAAATGTCATGATAGAGATTTCTTAGTGACAACTGCCAGCCTAGCAAAAATCAGAACATCCAATCAATTCATCGGGATTATGCTGTCTGTGTCAGTTTATGGGCTTGTGACCTACAGAAAGAAAACTTCTCCAACTCTTCCACTCCGCCAGTTGAAATAAATATTAAAATAAATAGATCACTGTTCTTTTATGCTTTTTAAAAACACAGCCATGCCTTAGCCAGCTGAAGTTTTTATTATAGAGCTAAAATAAGTCCTATAGGTGCGTTTGAAACTTGATTACGTAGGGTTAACCTGATCTGCAACTTCTATCTTGGGTTAGTCCTTGATAGAGAAGGAATTTGTGCCTCACGCACCATTTTAGCTGCTTGTGTATTTCTGTTGGTTTCTGATTAAGCAAATGTGTGAAATTCAAAACAGGAGTGCTGACAGCTATTGTACAGAGGGGGGGAATAGTGAAACACAGGCTCTGAAAATAACAATACAATGTCTTTCTGCGCTTGTTTAGGTGGAGGTTGCCAATTGACAGCCGGTGGCCCAGGCGCAGCCTGTTCCTGAGTAGTTTTTCTGCTATTATGTCGTAGTATAAGATTCCTTTTCTTTCTTTATTTATTTCTCCTCATTAAATCATAGAACGGCTGAGGTTGGAAGGGACCTTAAAGATATCTACTCCAACCTCCCTACCACAAGCAGGGATGCCTCTCAACTGGACTCGGCTGCTTGAGGCTTCATTCAGCCTGGTCTTGAACACCCCCAGGAAGAAGGCATCCACAGCCTCCCTGGGCAACCTATTCCAGAGTCTCACTGCCCTCAACATATAGTAGTAGATGAGTTGGACATCCTGACTTGCTTTGTTAGAAGTAAATGCAAGGTTCTGTACGCTGTTTGGTGTGTAACATGGCTTCTGTAAGTACCAAAAAAGGGTGAGAGGCCTCGAGCACAAACCCTACAAGGAGAGGCTGAGGGAGCTGGGGTTGATTAGCCTGGAGAAGGCTCAGGGGAGACCTTATTGCTGTCTACAACTACCTGAAGGGTTGTAGCCAGGAGGGGGTTGGTCTCTTCTCCCAAGCAACCAGCATGAGAACAAGAGGATAGTCTCAAGCTGTGCCAGGGAAGGTTTAAACTCAAGGTGAGGAGAAATTTCTTCACAGCGAGAGTTGTTAGCCATTGGAATGTGCTGCCCGGGGAGGTGGTGGAGTCACCATCCCCGGAGGTGTTCAAGAGGGGATTGGATGTGGCACTTGGTGCCATGGTTTAGTAGTCATGAGGTGTTGGGTGACAGGTTGGACTTGATGATCTCTGAGGTATCTTCCAACCTTAGTGATTCTATTGAAAACACTTTCTGAGAAGTGATGTCTGCAAATATAATTTATTTCTGCAGTTGCAGTAAAAAAGTTCTTAACCCAGGAGAAAAATATAAACCACTGAAAGATTTTAAAATAACAGCTACTAAGGTTGGTTAGTTATTGGGGTTTCCTTAAAAAAACCAAAGCAAACTTCGGGGGATAAAAACAGGAATGTAAAGAATTCAAAGGAGATCAAAGACATCCACCACACCTTGGGTTTTGGGTGGTAAGACCTTGCTTCAGCCAGGAAGGCTGGTCACTTGCACCTCCAGGAGCAACAGTCTCAGCTGTGGGCAATCTGCTTGCTCATGCCCACAAATGTGGTGTCTGTCCCACTCTCACCTGTCAGCATTTCTGACCCTTTCCTAACCCTTTTCAAGAAAGGTTCATCAGATCTAAAGGGCTAATGTGCCTAATCTGTCACTGTGTAATCTCCTCTCTCAGTTAGAGCATGGTCTCTTCCTGACATTGCCCTGATGTACCTGGGCAGAGGGAGGGCTGATAGTGGCTGCCTTTTTGTTGGCTGATGCCTTTCCTGGATGCTGATAGCTGCCAGCATTCCCAGAACAGATCTTGTCTGCACAGGGTAAAAGCCCAGGAAGGTGACTGTATTTACTGACTGCTTATCCTTATAGGATGCATCTGGAATTCTAAAGTGAATTCTTGATTCTTGCCTGTCCAAATACTGTACCCATCTCAACCTACCCACTGAGCCTGGGAAGAAACTCCTCTTCATCCCACTGGGGTGAGCTGACTGCCTTTAAGACAGGATTTTCCAACCTCCAGTCTGCCTGAAGTGCAGGAAGAATGATCAAACAGGAAATAGTTTGGGGTATTATAAAATATGCCTGTGTCTAGAACTACATTTTTAGGACATCAAAAAGTGATGCTAACAGTTTCTATCATTTACCTTTGCTGAGACAAACAGTGAACCTTCCCATCTTGGAGTTACTACTTGTGGCTTTTATTACTGACAGTGAAGTTTCCTTGTTTGTAAATCATGCCCTTTTGTTTTGTGCAATACCGTTTCCTTCCCCACCAGCCAGGTAACTGCTCTTCTCTTGCCTGCGTTCCAGCTGTGGTGGGAGCCCTTGAGCAGGGCAGCTTCTGTGTCCACTCTTTTGTCCTCCTCCAGGAGGTCACTGTTTCAATACCTTGCTTTGCTCCAGAGACAAAACACCTCCAGAAACAGTTTCACTGAATTAAAACACTGTGTGAGCAAAACCTCCTTTATCAAGGAGGACACGCTGAAATGCTAAGCTTTCTTGAAAAGTGAAAGCCTGTGATGTTGAATCTCGCATGGACCTTGAGGAGACTATGAGTATTAGTTTCTCAGATGATGCTGGATGGGCTGCACTGATATGGCTGAAGCTAAACTCATTTCTGCCAGCCGAAGGTCTGGGCAGTTTCTGTGCAGAAGCAGAATGTCCTCACACTGGTGCATGCAGGAAGGCAGCCCTTTACAGCAGACATGGAAGGGGAGCCCGACTGATGTAGATGCAACAACAAATAGCCCTCCTCTCCTGAAAGGCTGCCCTGTACCCTTAATTACAAGCAGTCGGTGCTCATACTACAAAGTTGTTAGAAGCAAACTTTGTAAATGTGCATTGTCATGGAGACAGCATAGATCAGCTGAAGGAGCATATGGTTCTTTACTCCTTCGAGCTATCACTGGAAGGAGTAGACTGGGGAATATATTTAGTGTTTTCTTTTCAACAGATGACTAAAGATAAGGAAATAAAATTAGTCTGAGAAAATCCTTCTTCTTTTCTATTGGAAGTTGGCTGCTCTTCGCTCTGCATTAGAAAAATATTACTGAGATCTCTCGTTTTGTGGCTGAATGTTGACAGGCATTTTGGAAAGGTCATATCTGACCTCTCTTCACAAGCACACAAAGGAGAATGGGAGTAGTTTAAAATTATATGAATTTGCTGCTCTTAAGAGCAGGGCCTGAGTGTGATTTTTCGCAGATAGAAGACAATTCTTCTTTTAAAGGTGACTCTTTTGATCATAACTGTACACTCACATCCACTTTAAGAACACTTCATTGCCTCAGGGCCTGGCTCAAAAGTCTTTCAACAACCACAGATGAGCCAGTGCTGGCATAGATGGAACAAGTGGTTCCCTGCAGCCCTGTGGACATGCCTCTTTCCTGGCCTGGCAAAACCCTTGGCTGCCCCTCTGCCCTTCTATCCATATTGCTAGTTGATTTAATAGTGGAGTTTGTAATGTGATGTATTAGAGCCATGGTGGAAACAAGGAAGCTCTTTGTCCCACAGGGTTGGAGAGAGATGCACTGGGCTAAAAAAAGACAGTGAAAATGTTGATGATATCAACATTTCTCAAGAAAAGCTTTGTTTTAGAGGAGAAAAAGACACTTTTGTTGCAGAAACAAACAATAGCATCATGCAAAAATATTTTACCAGCCTTGCAGACCTCGTTTGCTACCCACTGGACCACTGTAGTTCACGAGAGTTGCATAACAGATGTGAACAACTAATTGCACTTCTTTAGCTGCCAGTCTTTAGACAGGATCAGCATTAGTGCATTTCGCTTGCACTGAACAGTGGATTGTTCTGAGCCTTCAGGATACTTGTGCTCAGAATGTGTGGCCTGACTGCAGTGTCCCAGCTGGAATTACTTGAGGGGAAAATATTCCCCTTGCCAGGGCTGAGCCTCATGCTTCCTCCAGGAGTGCAGGTGGAGAAGGAAGATAGGAAATTCTTTCCACCTGGTTGTGGTCTGCTCAGGAGTAGTTCTAATCTTCCCCATAATGTAATGGTTAGCATGGTATCTTAGGAATTCCAGGGTTGATACTATTGGGTCACTCTGAAGGCAAGAGCACAGGCAAAGATGAAAGGGACATCAGCTGGGTGAGAAGCCTGGTGGGAACAGGGGAGGTATCATGTTGCTTAGGCCCCTTGATCTCCTGCTGCCATGACCAAGGATGGGCTGGCTGGAAAGACTTCAGCGGTTCATGTGCACCAGTATTGCCTTTTAACTTCTTCCACATTATCTATGTTCAGCAAGACAGCAAGTTGTCTCCTGAAGGGAACAGTGTCAGTAGGAGATTTGCATGAATATTTGAGAATTTAGTCTGCAGCTGTGCCAGGCAGTGTAAACAGAAAGGAGGTTGTGTGAATAGGAAAGGGGTCTGGTGGCAGCTTTTCAGCTGTTGGGAGGGAGGCTTTGTTTCTTCATGTTTCTGCTATTTTACTGGCAGGTCCATGACCTAGGGCACAGGGAAAGGTGATCAGAACAAAGTTGCTTGGACCTGCTTTCTGCTTCCTTTCTCTGGGTCCATGGTCCTGAGTGAGCTATCTCTCAGGGCAAGATCTTGTTTCACCTCTGAGCATGAGTCTGTCAGACTGGAGGGGCTGGGGGGGAAACGATGTCCCCATACACACATCCTTCCTACAATTGAGCACATGCAGGTTTGATTTCACTCATAATAAATGCCTGGGTGAATTGTGACCTCTTCCTACCTTCTCCCTCAAAACTGCACCCATTTTGCACCTGGAAAGGTCTTTTTTGACACAAAACTATCTATTTTGGTTTAAATTTTGCCATGGTGTACTAAACCAGAACACAAAATAGGACATTCACACGTCTGCAAAGCTGAGCAACAACAAGAGAGGAGATGCTTGAATTAACATGGCCAAACAGTTGAATTCCCAGCATCTGAAAAATGGTGTTTTTAATGGGATATACTGAACCACTTCATAATGGGGGCATACACCCCAAAAACATGCATCCTGTGTGACATATGATGGAACTTGACTGTTTTAACCACGTGTACAGTTAGCGATATTGCCTCAGTAACACCGAGAATGGCTTTTTGCTGGCGCTTCATCCCGTTAAATTGAATCTTTCCCAAGGAGGAAAATCTAGGAGGCACTAGTCAGTCACTGACTCACTATCAGCTGCCTCCTTGCTAAAGCCTGAATGTATTCCATAGTAAGTTATTTGTCACAGTGACTCAGCATTGTAGGCTCCTTTTTAATTTCTCTCTCTCACCACAGAGCCAAGAAAATCTCCCACCTCCCCATGCCGTATGCTACTGAGATAGCAGTTTGTATCATCAGTCAAAGGATAACACATTTAAATGTGTGTGAGGAGCCTTATAAGGGCATTAACACTTGCCTCCAGGTTGGACGTCACGACGGCAAGCCAAGGAGAGGTGCCAATAATAGACTCCTTGTGTTTGTACATGCCGCGGTGACTATTTGTGCCACTCGTGGGAAACAGAGTGATATGCCAGACGGCAAAGTGTTTCATTTATCCAGAGTCACGGGGGTTGGTCCTGAGTGAGTCTTCTCTCAGACACGCAGCCCCGTTCCTGGAAAGGTCAGCGAGTGGATGCTGCCAGCCTGGGGGCCAGCTGCAAGACAGGAGCTGGGGGCTGATCCCATACCCTCTCCCTTCACCAGGTAGCTCCCCTTCAGCCCAGAAATGGGAGGATTAAGTGAGAGTAACTCAGAGCTGAGGCAATACCTGTGCCTTGACTTGTGTGTCTACACTTTGATTTCCCCTGTGTAAAGGGGGGCAATAAGATGTGCCATCCTCTGCCAGCCACCCTTGTGCTCTTCATGCTGGACCTGTTAATTGCAGGTGTTCCCCAGCTGGTGCCTCAAGACAGTGGGCAAAAAGTCATCTAGCCCAAATTCCTGCTCTGATTACGTCATTCCCTAAACTACTGCTTCACCCATAGGGGATGGGGGAGGACAGTTGGGTGATGTGAAAAATGGCTGGTGGTGCCTGTCCTGAGGAAGAAACAGAGACAAACAAAGTAGCACTGCTGTTTCTCTCTGCCCCCTGCTGAGCCAAATACTTCCTCATGGCATCATCTCGTGTTTACTCAACTAATGACCTGCTTGCACATTACTTTATCCCTCAGGCCCTATTGGCCACAGGTGTAACCTGTGGAGAATTTGTAATTCAGGCAAAGAAGCTACACACTTTTGTGCTGAGAAATGCTGTTTATTTGCTAGGAATTGGTCTGTGTTTGGCCAGGGTGAGCAGTACAGGAACCAGATCAAGTAACCAAGAGCTGCAAGGGGGAAAGGTGGCTCTTATCCCCACCTGTTCTGAATGGGCAATGCTTTGCATAGATCACTTCTTGTATTTTAGACTAAGCTAATATAAAGTACTCAAAGCTCTGTCTAAGGACGCCTGAGGGAAGTTTGAGTCAAATCCATCTGGCTTCTCAGTTTAAGAGTATGGTTTTCAATCAAAAATTAGTGCTGCTGAGGTCCAAACAAAACCCATTTCCACTTTGCACCCTAGTATGAACTGGGTTACATCAGTGTTTGGAAGCCTACAATTGAAAGCCTAAACAAAATCAGTTATTCTCACAGGTAGGAAAGCACTGTTCCTGTGACAGAGTAATCCCACCTTAAGCAACAGCATGTCCTCCTCTGATCAGTTTGTTGCCTGTAGGAAAAGCCCTGCACACCCTGCCCCCAGATGCACTTGTCAGTACAAACAGGAGCACCACACACAGGAAAGCCAGGCACTGGCTGCTACTGTGTGGCCAAGAGTCTTGCACAAACAAAATGATTGTGACTTATGCTCATCGTTTGGGCTCCCGCGCCGGCCAAGCGGGTGGGTGGATGGCTGTGTTCCTCTCCCTGACGGATGGCAGGGCTTCAGCTGCTGGAATTTTAAGGACCTCTTTCTGTGCTGGCAACTGCAGACAGAGCTCTTGCGAATGACATGTCATCCATCACACAAAACCTCCCAAATCACCTTTGTGTCAGGACGTAGTGACCAGACAGCTCTACAGAGTGCCACATACGCTATTTCCCCCCCTGAATCCTTCTATCGCCTTCCTCATTACTTGAGGATTTACTTATGAAGATAGTTGCAGCGGGTGCAAAGGCCAAGTGTAACACCCTAGGGGTTAAAAGCTGATGTTTATGTAACACCAGCTGGAAAGGGAGGTGAGCTGGAAGCTGTTGGAAGAACCTCGTGGTGGGTCTGTGCCCCAGCCCAACCCATTTCAGAGGGGGTTACAAGCTCTGGAGAAAGCCTTCCAAGGCTGAGAAAGGAATAAATAATATGTCAGCCTGGGAAATCCAGGCTGCCTCTGCTCACCTGAACGGTAGCATGTATATATATATAGCTATAGATGCATGTGTGTCACTGCTGCGTTTTTTCCATTGTATATGCAGAACACTTTTGGTGCCTGTCCATGACGCTGCATACCGCAAGCGTCTGGCTGTGTGGTGCTGTGTGTGAGGTTAAGAAGTGAAGCAAAACATCTGAGGCATGTTGCTGAAACACTAACCAAAAACAAAACAAGAAAGTCTGGCCCCCAGGTCGTTAAAATGTTAGAAATACTCTTATTGCAGATCTTGGAATCTGTTGTTATCCAAAGCTGCTTATTTGTCCTCTTCTGAAGAGCAGGGGAAATGGTGAAATTCAGGATTTCACCAGAACAACAGCTCTAAGCTGATGGACAGTTTGGAGCATCACAACCCCCAGCATCACTGGCTTTGTTGTTTCTCTGCAAAACATTCCTCAAGCCACCAGGCAATACAATGACAATATCACTTTCTTTTCCTGTCTTTCAAATGCTCCATCATCTTACTCTGGGAATCATTGTTGTTACTAAGAGTCTTCTGTGATCAAAAATCCCAGCTGAGGTGACATTTTCTAGCTTGTCCTTTTTTTTTTTTCCCCTGATCCTTCAGATGGAAATGTATAGAGCTTAGGCACTAGCTGTGTAAACAGTCATCTTGCACATAAAAAGGCAACATTGCAGGAAATCCTTTTCCAAAGAAAATGATAGAACAATGTTTCATGTCATGTTACTGCAGGAACTTTACAGATGTTGTTTTTTACTCTATCCTAATTGCTAAGCATTTATTTGATACTGTTCTACTTTATGTGAGTTCCAGAATATGTTAAATGTTTTTCTCTGGTAAGTGACTACAGACACAGTAATCACTTGGAAGATGGCTCTAGTCTCTCCAATCAATGAAGGGAGAAAATGTCATCCTTGCAGTAACATTCTCAGAAGTAAGACTTGATTTTATTTACATGTGGGGGTAGAAGTGACCCATTGCCGAAGTGAAAGTGGGAGTAGGAAAATGTTCTGCCTGCACCTTAAGTTTCAGGTAGGGATATTTCCATACTGAAACTTCACTGGTGGTTCTGTCTACTGATGCTGCCCCTCCAAAAGATTAGATCTCAAGAACAAATAGCAAGATTTCCTAATAAAACGGGGAAAGTGTGCCACAAAGATCCCTGGAGGTGTCCAAAAAAGGATTGGATATGGCACTTGGAGCCATGGTTTAGTTGTCATGAGGTATTAGGTGATAGGTTGGACTTGATGATCTCTGAAGTCTTCTCCGATCTGGTTGATTCTGTGAAGATGCAACAAAATTTCAAGTGGTTCATTGGTTCCTCAAAACCTCTCTTTCTCCCTCCCCCTAAATGATACATTTCTGATTAACTTTGAAAGCCAATGGAGACTAGTAGGCAAGTGGTATCACAAATGACCCTACAAATGCCCATTCTCCGAAGGGTGGGGGGTTGTTGCATGATGTCCTACAAATTCATGATAACCTTGTTAGTTATTGCCTGGTGGGAAGAGGCAGCCTCCAGCAGTGATGATTCTTGTCTTCCCAAGCATTCCTCAGAGACAGCAACACAGATGCCGTGGTGGCACAATGGATTTCACATCCTCCCTGAAGGAAAACATCTTGGCATTGCCTTTGCAGCGCTAGGAACCATTATCTGGTACCAGCGTTCATCTCCACAGAGTGCACTAAAAGTGTTGTCTGTATGGTTTGCAGTGACAAAATGGACATCAGCTTGTGAATGCAACCTTGCTTTTGAGTTTGTGGTCTGCAGGATGTGCAGTCAGAAAGCAGGTATTGGAGCTCTCTGTTTTCTTTTATTTTGACTATGTGAGTGTTCTTACAGCTACTAAAAACTGAAATCAAACAGACAAATCAACAAGCCCTGATGGGATGCTGTAATGGCCACCTCAGCAGCAGCAAGGCTCAGTCTTTACAGCAACTATGAGCTGACATCTCATTAACCAAGTACTTGCAGGCTGGAATGGTTCACAGCTCTAAGGGATTCAAATGGGGGCAGAAAGGCCCTATTCCCATGGAATTTCTTTGAGGCTAGAAGGCAGGTATTACCTTTCCTGGAGCAGTTCTGTCACGGAGTGGGCTCTACATGAGGGTCCCTTGGAACTTCCCTGCTCTACCAGGCAGCAGCCACCACAGGGCAGGTCCCTCCTCTAAAATAAAGTGCGTTTCTTGTTGTGCAGAGGGTTGGGTGGCAGGCAATGTGAAAGTATCCAGTGTGCCCCTCCCTTAGTTCTTCATTTCTGGATGTAAGCAGGCCACAGCTTACACAGTGCTGCCCGTTCTAGCACTTTGCACTTTTATGTCTCCACCCAGCTGAAAGCCTCAAATCCATTTTCTTGAATAAGCACCCCAGAAAGGCAGCTTTTCCATTTCAGAAATGGAGGAACCTAATCACATAGATAAGGAAACTATTCACCTGCACGCGCAAGTGTTGTATGGGATGACAGAGCCCAGGTCTCTTAATTTCTAGTTATACACTCCAGCTGCAATCCTGAAGGGAAGCTTTCATTTTTCCATGACCTGTTGGGATTGCTGCTTTCAGACAGAACCCAGCTGTTTGTGGTAGAGAAATGCAACTACAGAGGGAGCATCAGTCTGTTGTGTAACTCAAAAACATTTTCAACCTACCACATTACAAAATTAATTGGCCCCACGTTGGGCACCTATAAATTTTGTAACGCAGTGGGTTGAAAATCCACAACCCTGCCCCACCCCCCCAACATTAAATTTGCCAGACCAGCTCAGTTGGAAACAAAGGGAAGCTGTATTTACAAGCAAAACTACAATCTACATTGAAATGCAATGAATATGTACAAAACATACAGTATTTACAATATTTCCAGGTCTTGACAGTTAATGAACAGCACAAGGACCACCCCTGGCCAAAGATCAGGGGAAGCTAATAGCTTCTCCCTCCCCTCCCCGCCCTTTACCTTCCTGTACACAAAAAGAACAAGAGAATGGAGCAAAGAGATGTTAGAACTTAGCCAAAACAATGCAGCCAAAGTCAAGCAGAAGTGAGTTAGTATCTCCTAGGCTGAGAATGTTATAAGAGAGGGGAAGATTGTTTTGGTACAACTAGTTTAAGTCCTTTATCTAATGGGACTGTTTAGAACTATCATTTTCCTTTGTTCTAAATGATGTTCAAGATGTATGGAAATAATTTAAAGGCATGGCCTAAAACTACCCCAGGCATACACTGAACTTTTCATCTAGACGAGCAGAGTGGGTGTAAGCAGGTCTCTGTGAAAGTGAAGCAGTGAGAGGCTGTAGCCACGCAGGGATGCCAGCAAGGCTGGGGGATGCTTCACAGATAGTGGCTGCTTACAGGGCCATGGGTCTAAACTTGAGTTCATGTCTTCATGTCTGTGACATGGCAGCCCAGCACTCAGGAAGGCAAGATGAGCTTAGAGACAGATCCCTCAGCCATTGAAAAGCCTTCATTTCAGATTGATTTTTTTCTGTGGGTGAAGCAGGGTTGTTCCCTTACATGGCAGTTCTGTTCTGGGGGGTAGTTGGTTGTTCAACCCTTCCCCATGAATGCTGTCACTTTCTAATAAAAGCATTGATTTGTAGATCTGGGTTGGAATACCTGGGACAGCTGTCGCTGTGCCCCAAAGTCATAAATCCTCATGGTCTTCCTCATCTGCCAGTCCTCTGTGATTAAAGCAAGAGCTCCTTGGAGCAATGAATCACCAGGACTCATAGGTATTCGCTCGCCGTGTCGCCACTGCAGCCCACTCCGTGTGTTGCCCAGGCACTGTTTGCCTGACATAAACAATAGATAAGATGTCAAACATGCAGAATTGCTCTGGAAGGAAGCAGCAATGATCTTCAGAGCTCCAGGTTTCTTATTTCCTTTTAAGCTTTGAAATTAAATGTGGGGGTTCTCTCAAACTAACACAAGCACTGGAGTGGTTGGCAGTCTCCTTTATTTGTGCATATAAAGCATGTTTTGGTGCAGCAGGGAGAGAGATGCCATTAATACCTAATAACAAGCACACGAATTACTACTGGTTCTTGTGTAAGTAATTTAGATCCCCTTGGTTTTTTTCCACAGCATTCTCTTTTATTTATCAATTTCTTCCCTGTGTCTCCTGGTTTGCCTGCGTCTTCACTCATCATTCATTTACAAAGCCATTCAGAGTATCAGAAACCAATTTCCTCTATGAGCCTGGTCCTGTAACAAAACAAGGCTACCCCGCATTCAGGTGATGTTACAAAGGTGCATGCTGCTTCCAACAGAGGAATGTGTAGCAGGAGGTAGATTAAAACTGAAAAGAAACCAAAGTCTGTGTTTCTTGAACTAAGCCTTGTCTTCAGCTCAACATCCCTCCATAACATACAAAGGGAATCACAGAACGTCAGGGGCTAGAAGGGACCTCGAATGGTCATCTAGTCCAACCTCCCTGCCAAAGCAGGATTGCCTATACCAGGTCACACAGGTACTCATCCAGGCAGGTCTTGAATATCTCCAGAGAGGGAGAGTCTACAACCCCTCTGGGCAGCCTGTTCCACTGTTCTGTTACCCTCATAGTGAAAAAATTCTTCCTCCTGTTTCCATGGAACTTCCTATGCCTCAGCTTCCACCCATTGCCCGTTGTCCTGTCATTGGGCATCACCAAGCAGAGCCTGACTCCATCCTCTTGGCACTCACCCTTTACATATGTATAAACATGAATGATGTCACCCCTTAGTCTTCTCTTCTCCAAGCTGAAGAGCCCCAGCTCCCTCAGTCTCTCCTCATAAAGATGTTCCACTCCCTGAATCATTTTTGTATCTCTGTGCTGGACTCTCGCAAGCAGTTCCCCGTCCTTCTTGAACTGAAGGGCCTAGAACTGGACACAATGTTCCAGATGCAGCCTCATCAGGGCAGCGAAGAGATGCTTTCTGCTTTGCTCTCCTGAACAGGTCTGTAAACTCATGTCATGTAATTTCATGAGAGGCTGAATTTTTACTTGCACTTTTATTCTCTCCTCACTCCAGAATCCTCGATTCCTTTCTCCAGCCAGGCAGCTTAATTAGCCCAAGCCCACCCAACAAGTAGCTGGCTAGCAGCTACCCATCCTGCGCGTGCTGCTCTGCCTCTGAATCACAGCCTTGACTGAGATCCAAGGGCTCCGCTCCACTCTCGCTCCGGGGCGTGCGAGTCCCAGCGTGCAAGCGCACTGCGGGCTGCTCGCCTTTCGCCCCCAGCTGCAGCTCACAAATGTAAATCACCGGGGCTCTTGCACAACCGCTACCTGACATCTGTGCACATCTGTGGGGCTCTTCACTCCTGCCAGTGTTTGCTCCGCTGCCTTTGCCTGCTGGATCCCCATGGTGGCAGGACCCCCACGTGTGACCAGCAGACGGAGGACTGCATCCTCCCAACATCTCTGGGAGGTAAGGAACTCAAGTGGCTCTTCATGCCTTCTCAGAGGTAGGATTGGGTGGTGTGTGGCTTGTCCTTGAGGGTATGGGGAACTGTGAAGCAGGTTGGGTTTAGATTCTTCATGGGGTGTCCAGGCTCATGTTGCTGGTTTCTGCCTCTCTCTCCAATATCTATGTCCTCCAAAGACCATGTGTGTGTAGGAGATGAAGGTAAGGGAGTCTTGAGATTTGTACAGCTGTGATGGCTTCTACATCCTGAGCTGCTCTAAGTTTATTGGGAGAATCATTGTAACTTCTTGGTGCTTGGCTATCAAGAGTGCTTAAGTGAGACTGATGCTTTTGCCAATCTCACCATAGATTGTGTGTGCAAAATAACGATTGCATATTACAATTGTTTCTGTCAACTTCAGTATTTTGATATGTTAAGACTGAGGAAAAATGTTGCCTACGCATTTCAGATCCTGCCCTCACAGTCTTGCTTAGTCCTGTAAATGAACATCAGCCATGAATGTGAAAGGGTCACATCCGTAGGAAGGCATGGAAAAGACATGGAGCACTCCTGATTTTTTCACTCTATCTCATGGAAATCTTCTTTTTCACTCTATCTCATAGAAATCTTCTCAGCTGTGTTCTTACTATAGCACCCCTCCTGGCAACTCTCCTCCATTGTATCTCCAAGGAGAAGGCCTCAGATAGCTCATTCCAACTTATAGGGCATCAAGAGCTGAGGAAGGTCATTGCCTGTGCCATTGCTCTCAGCCATGCTCTAATCTCTAGGCTGTTGTTCTCTAAATTGCCATATTTCTGTTCTGGTTTAGAGTCAGCCTCTGTGTGCATGAAAATATGTCCAGGTGCACATGAATACGTGTCACTCCTGTATGTGTACAGAAAAGTTGGGGAGCAGTAGACTCACATTATGTCCAAGCTTTCACTCAGGGACATGACACTCCCATTTTATGTGGCCACAGTCCTCAGGTCAATAAAAGTCTCTTCATTTGCCAGAGGTCTTCTGCCATCTCTGCAGATGTTAGCCCATCTTTTCCTCTGCCCAGCATCCCTGAGGCTGATGGAGATGTGCAGTGGGGAAGGGTGGCCACATCCCGTCCTACCTGCCTCCCCTCCCGTGAGCGGGCTGTAGGACTTGACAGAGCACAGTGCATGACCACCAGCTGTGTCTCCATATGGTACTCTTGGAAAGTGTTGTCTGAGCTCCAGCCTTGATTGTTCTGGGAGAAGGGGAGGGTTGGAAGGGCTGAGATCCAAGCAAGAGGCTCCGATTTTAATCTCTTCCTAAGAATTTTGCTCGGCACTAAGGGCAACACCTGGAGACACCTCCTCTTGCCTGCAGTCCAGATGTACCTGAGATACTTGGGCTCTTGTGGTACCAAGTGCCTCCCCAAGTATTGCTGTACTGAGCTAGTATGGCACTTCCCACTGAGGCTTTCTGGATAACATTTCTCCCAGGCCACATTGCTGCCCTCTCTGCTGCTGAACCCAAACAAACACCTTTTAGCATTTCCTGCCTTCCAGCCAGAAACCTGCAGAGCAGGTGCTGCCTGCATCTAATCCCACCCAGCTCCTAGTGCTCCAACACGACCTTTTCCTTTGGAGATGCTGCTCCCGCTGGTTCTTTTGCCTGGCCCAGGAAGGGTTGGCTTCCTACCATGCTTCATAAAATGCAGCATCACCTCCCAGGGCTTAATGTCCACCCTGACATCAGGGCACAGTTATTTCAGGTACCACCTGCTGTTCATGGTGTCTACATAGCAGCAGTGGGAATCACTTAAGACATCAAATGTCTAAAATGGTGCATGTAAGGATGGAGAATGTCAGTGACAGAGGACAGCACCTTGTACTTACTTGCTTCATCTGACTATGAGCCCTCCCTATACTGCTGGATTTCAGAGCCAGTGGGTTGCTCCTCAGCACTTTTTGCCTCTTTCTATTACTAAATGTAAATGACAGAACAAGCTCTGCTAATGAGTTTGCATAAAAACCTTTATCATAACAAAAAATTAGGTGAAAAATGGGGCTTAATTAGATTTAATTATCAATATGGACAAGCAATTGTTTGAACAGGTTTTATTTGGTTTTCATCCTTAGTATTTCTCTGAGAGGCCTAAGGTAGGCAAGACAGATCCTGCTCTGGTGCAAGGTAGCTCAGCTCCACAAAGCCATTGAGCTACATCAATTTAGGCATCTATGAATCTATCCTGAACATTTCATATCCCATTCAAGGCTTTCTAGGCACCTTTACATTGTTAATTAATTTTACATAATTTTTGTTTGAATCATTTCATAGTATCATAGTATCATTCAGGGTTGGAAGGGACCACAAGAATCATCTAGTTCCAACCCCCTGCCATGGGCAGGGACACCCCACACTAGATCAGCCTGGCCAGAGCCTCAGCCAGCCTGGCCTTAAACACCTCCAGGGATGGGGCCTCGACCACCTCCCTGGACAACCCATTCCAGGGTCTCACCACTCTCATGGTGAAGAACCTCCTCCTCACATCCAGCCTGAATCTCCCCACCTCCAGCTTCATTCCATTCCCCCTAGTCCTATCACTACCTGAGATCCTGAGAAGTCCTTCCCCAGCCTTCCTGTAGGCCCCCTTCAGATACTGGAAGGCCACAATGAGGTCACCTCGGAGCCTTCTCTTCTGCAGACTGAACAGCCCCAACTCCTTCAGTCTGTCCTCATAGGAGAGGTGCTCCAGCCCTCTGATCATCCTTGTGGCCCTTCTCTGGACATGTTCCAGCACCTCCACATCCCTCTTGTAATAGGGGCTCCAGAACTGGACACAGTACTCCAGGTGGGGTCTCACCAGGGCTGAGTAGAGGGGGAGGATCACCTCCCTCGACCTGCTAGCCACACTTCTCCTGATGCAGCCCAGGATCTGATTGGCTTTGCGGGCTGCAAGTGCACATTGAGAGCTCATGTTGAGCTTTTTGTCCACCAGCACCCCCAAGTCTCTCTCCTCAGGGCTGCTTTCCAGCCAGTTACTGCCCAGCCTGTATTTGTGCCTGGGATTGCCTCGACCCAGATGCAGGACCCTGCACTTGCTCTTATTGAACTTCATGAGGTTGGCTTGTGCCCACCTCTCCAGCCTGTCAAGGTCCCTCTGGATGGCCTCCCTTCCCTCCAGCGTGTCTGCTGCACCACACAGCTTGGTGTCATCAGCAAACTTGCTGAGGGTGCACTCAATGCCACTGTCCATTGGTTTTGCTTGTGTTGCTCTACTCTCTGAGAATACCCTTTAGCCCAAATTACATTTTTTGAGAGAGGTTTGGTGATACAGGAAGGTGTCACATTAAGATACAGTAATTAGTAATTTACAGGTTGCTGATTGAGTTTAAATAATTAAGAAGTACTGGTATTCTATGACTTTCTCCTTACTTGCTTGTGATTAATCATTTGTTTTTCAGACTATGGTTTTCCATCTAGATTTTACTCCACGTGTTTTATTCCTTCAGAGTACTGCCACATATTTCAGATTAGTGGGGATTAGTCCCAAGCAAGGAATGTTGAAAGATTTGTGAGAAACACAAGAAAAAGATAAGCGTGAGATTATGAGAGACACCATCTTCACAGCAACTGCAACTTTAAGCCAAGAATCAAACCCACTGAAAGGCAGGGAAACCTTAGGCCAAGTTTCATTCCATTCTCAGGTAACTGCACAGACCTCAAAGATTGAAATTATTAGTGATATTCATCTTGAGTCTTCTTGACAAACAATTTGGAATTATATTGTAGTTATCTGAATCTTCACACCTTCATTCCCTGGTAGTATCTGAGTTGTCTTCTCCTCATGGAAAACAGGCTCAAAAAGTGAGTCACCCATAAAAGATCAGAAAATATTGGCATACATCATCTGCTCTTCAGTCCTGTGCTTTGTCCCAAGTGCTGGTTGATTAAAAGTCTGATTAAAGAGGGAAGGCTGGCAGCACAGCACGGCGTGACATGGGATGGATGCCACAGCAGAGGGCCCCCGGCATCGCGGGGCACACAGGTGAGGCTCCCTGCCAGCACTCGCCCAGGCACATGCAATTCCCGGCATGGCACACCCCAGCACCATGGGGATGTGGGGGGACAAGCCATGTGCTCATCTTGCTATCCAGCTCCTGTAGCTCCAGGGCTAAGTAAAGGCTCAGAAGGGGACCCAGCCACAAACAGAGAGCAGACACCAGGTGA
Source organism: Melanerpes formicivorus (assembly GCF_026170545.1). Classification (NCBI taxonomy): domain Eukaryota; kingdom Metazoa; phylum Chordata; class Aves; order Piciformes; family Picidae; genus Melanerpes; species Melanerpes formicivorus. The sequence continues at coordinate 4,183,166 of NW_027142368.1, read as the reverse complement.
GGAGCACAACCACTGTGGGCTCACAAGCAGTGACATCCCCTTGTCTCCATGTCCAGATGCTTACACAGCATTTAACTAACCTGATCTCTTTCCATGACAAGATGACTCATTTGGTAGATGAAGGAAAGGCTGTGGATGTTGTTTACCTAGGCTTTAGTAAAACCTTTAGCTGGACTTCAGTAAAGCCAGAGCGTTCTTCTGGGGAAATTGCGTTGGATGCTGGGTTTTAATGTTGGCTTAAAAACTGTCTGGATGGCCAAGCCCAAAGAGTGGTGATGAACAGAGCTAGATCCAGTTGGTGGCTGATAACAAGTGGTGTTCCCCAGGGCTCAGTGCTAGAGCCTGTTCAGTTTAATATCTTCAGCAATGCTCTGAACAAGGGGATCAAGGGCACCGTCAGTAAGTTTGCAGACAACAACAAGCTGGTCAGGAGTGTTGACCTGCTTCAGGGTAGGGAGGCTCTACAGAGGAATCTGGGCAGGCTGGATCAATGGACTGATGTCAGTTGTATGAGGTTCAACAAGGCCAAGTACCAGATCCTGCACCTGGGTCACAGCAACCCCATGAACACTGCAGGCTTGGGGCAGAGCGGGTGGAAAGTTGGCCTGGCAGAGAAAGACCTGGGGGGGGTGGGGTGGTGTGGTGGCCAACTAGCTGAATGTGAACCAGCATATACCCAGTTGGCTAAGAAGGCAAACAGCATCCTGGCCTGTATCAGGAATGGTGTGGCCAGCAGGAGTAGGGAAGTGATTGTGCCTCTGTACTCAGCACTGATGAGGCTGTACTTTGAGTATTTGGTTCACTTCTGGGGCCCTCACTACAAGAAGTATATTGAGGTGCTGGATCATGTTTCAAAGAAGAGCAATGAAGTGTTGAAGAGTCTAGAGCACAGTTCCTGTGAGGAATAGCTGAGGAAACTGGGATTATTTAGCCTGGAGAAAAGGAGGCTGAGGAGAAACCTCCATGAAAGGAGGTTGGAGAAAGGAGGGGATTGATCTGTTCTCCCAGATAACATGTGATAGAACAAGAAGAAATGGCCTCAGGTTGCACCAGGGGAAGTTTAGATTGTGTTTTAGGGAAAAAAATAATATTCATGGAAAAGGTTGTCAAGCATTGGAACAGGCTGCTGAGGGAAGAGGTTGAGTCACCATCCCTGGAGGGGTTGGGAAGATGCATAGATGTGGTACTTGGTGACATGGTTTAGGGGTGGATTTAGCAGTGTTTGGTGAATGGCTAGACTTGATGATCTTCAGGGTCTTTTCCAAGCAAAATGATTCCATGATTCTATCTAGAATGTCACACTTCTTCCATAAAACCTCTTCCAGTTTCCCTACCCTGGGGTGTAGGGCATGTAAATGCAGAAGAAGCACATTCAAGAGGGGATTGGACGTGGCACTTGGTGACATGGTTTAGTCATGGGGTCTGTGGTGACAGGTTGGACTTGATGATCTTTGAGGTCTCTTCCAACCTTGGTGATTCTGTGATTCTTTGCTTCTGTGACCCACAGGTGAACATTAACCTTTAAGGCAGACAGTGTGAGTCTGAGAAGACTTAAGAGCCGGAAAAATCTGTCTGCTCTTCTCTCACTCTTCTCCCAAGTCCTCTGCCTGCTTTACGTACAAACTGAACAACTAAAGTCATTCCACCACCCCCACCCCCCCCCAATTAATAACTGCTCCTTTCCAATGTTATGCTGTTAGGTGATATGAATGAGTGCACAGACTGGGTATTATGGTAACAAATATTTGAGGTGGCTCTTTTCCCAGCGTCGGAGTAACACACCCAGCGGGCACAGAGCAGTCATTACATACTTCTTAGAAAAAAAGTGTTGGGACTGCCAAATCTTGACCGGCATTATTATTGTGGGCAAACTGCTTAGAGACTGAACTGCAACATCAGAGTCATTTACTGGCAGTTTAAGTGCTCTCTGCCTCAGTTTTTCTTTCCTTTTTGTTTTTTTTTTCCTTTTCAAAATGGACATAAAAAAATGTCTCTCAAAGCCGTAAAGATTAATTTGGATTGCTGAAAGGTTCGATATCTTTGCCTGAACTGAAAGAATTTTGAGTGTGATGCTTGTAGGGATGAGGGTTATGTGCTTGTGCAGGTCCAGGGATAAGTTATTTGCATCCTTTTGTGGAAATTAGGGTTTGTGATGTGATTACCCACCAGCAATCAGACTAGTAAACTAAAATAGGACGTGATCTAACCCCTGCCAAGAGAGATAGGTTCATTAATCATCGACCCTGGAGGCGTTCAAGGGGAGATTGGACGTGGCACTTGGTGCCATGGTCTAGTCATGGGGTCTGTGTTGATAGGTTGGACTCGATGATCCTCGAGGTCCTTTCCAACCTAAGTGATACTGTGATACTGTGATACTGTGATTAAATCAAGCAGGTTTGGGTTGTGTTTTACCCACATCTCTGTAGTTGTACAATTTTCATTGGGGGGGGGAAAAAAAATCCCAATTTGCAGCTGTGCTTCAAAGTATTTATTCTGAGCTATAGGAACTGTATTGTTCTGCATTTTACCTTTGTTTCTGCAGAAAGCTGGGATGTGGTAGTTGGTGATGTTTCCATTCTGAAAGATCCTTAACATTAAACAGTTATTTAGAACCAAAAGCCTTTGCCCTAAGATACATATGGTTGCACTTAAAATGAAATCACCACTTTATGTTAGAAAATATTGTTTTCATCATAAAAGGTAAGTGTTCCCAGAAGTGTATTAAAATGCTCAGAGATACAAAAGATAAATATTGGAATTCAATCTTGGGTACCAATGTAAAAATATTTAAATACACTATAAATTCCACAGGTCCAGCGCTGTTCACTGAAGAATCTTTCAGGTTATTAAAATATTTTCTGTACAATAAGACACTAAAAGTAATCATGCAGTTTGTGTGCTGTTCAGTGTTAGAAACACTTCTAGGTATACTTGTTCAATAAAGTTCCCTGGGTCACAAACAAAAGTTACTTTGGCTCCTACGAGGAGCCATTAGAAGAGGAGAGTTCATCAGAAAAGAAAGTGGAAGAGGAAAAGCGTAGACTGCTTAGTTCAACTCCAGTAGAGGTGATGAAAGGACATATGTGGCTGAAGTGGATTAATTCACAATGACATCTTTGTATGTAGGTTGCATGTAAGGAAGGTACTGAGTCATAGATCCCATGCAGTACAACATCTTTAGGGTAAGCGGGCAGCATTACGGGGGCACTAAATGAAGTAATGGCTCATCTTTGCCATTCTAACTCCAAGTCTTGGAAAAACAAAAGGCGGTTTTGTCATCTCTGCTGGAACAGAAGACTTGCTAATTGCTGCTCAGTGGAAGTTTTGCTAATGGCCCACCTCTTTGACGGGTTATCAAGTAGAGCAAAGGAAGGATGCTGCAGCAGTACGTGGGTTGTAAATGGAACAAAACCAGACTCTATGATGCAATTAGAAAGTAGCAGTAGCAATAATATTTTTACCAACAAACCTCTAACACTGCTGAGCTTGATGTGCTTACATCAAAATTCGAAATAAGCCTCCAGCAAAATTTTACTTTAGCCTTGCCCATCTTTGGGCAGCTTGATTCTAAAAGAAAGGGATCTCAGCTCTGCCCTTCAGATTGATTAAGAGCAACAGGTTTAATTCACCTCAATAAGCAGCACATCTAAAGACATCTACTTCGGTAGGTGTGTAACTGCTCTCATTAACAGCAAAGAATGACCCTACCAGAAGTTAAGCAGCAGCCGTAGCACTACCTGAGGCAGCAACCACCCAAATCATCCTAAGACCACGCAGGTAGCCAACACCCTTTAGTTCAAACCCACACATGCAACTAAACAAAATTATTCTGTTTTTTTCTATGAACATTCATCTGTGTTTTAGCTGAAGGGTCTACCAGTAGGCTCTGAAACCTTCTCATTTGGCATCAGAGGTCTTAACCCTGAGTACCACTGTCTTCTTCAGCAGCGTATTTATGAAGTTCTCAGCCTCACTTGCCAAATTGAGATAGTGAGACCATAGTGTCTAGCAGGTTTTTTGTCCCCCAGGGTTTCATATGCATTTTGCAGTAAATGTTTTCCAAGTACCTTGTGTTAAAGGATCCTTGCAGGAATTCTTACGCAGGAGAAGCTTTATTTATTTAGGTCAACATTAGCACTGTTTCCTGGCTGTTGTGAATACTGTCTCAGGGGAGAATTTGTTTGTCATTTTAGTCAGAAAATGACAGGATAAAAATATACTGGACAGCTGAAAACATAGCTGGTGTGGGTTTTTCCAGTTAACTTGATGCAAGAGCCTGCACAGAGGTTATTATTTCACTAAATGCCCTCAGCTCAGTGGTAGCCTCACAAAAGTTTTTCTGCATTTCTACTTTCCTGTAGTGTTTTTCTCCTACATTACAATTGCCCTCTTCTTCTGTCGTCATCTCACCTTTTTCACAAAGAGAGAGAACATAGTCATATTTGAAAGAGTTCATCATATAAATGCCAGGACAATGTCAAGGGTTGCTCTTACTCAGAGCTTGCCAGCGTCCTTTAGTAATCCTCACACGATAGGTACCCACTGCTCACTCAGTGTATATCATCTCCAATATATTCTGCTCCTAACAATAACACGTTTCCATCATGCTCAATGTGGTTCAAATACACAGCTGTTACTGAGAAATCACATGGAAGCTGATAGGGTGTTTGACTGTCAAGAAGTAGATTAATAAGGTTTGGGAGAGTTTCCTTTTAAACATTAACTTAGAAAGGAACTGAAGTATGTGTTTACTTTTCATTCATAAGTACGATTAGGGCTAATCCCCCTCAGTTTTAGTAGGGTATTTCTGTACTGGAAGTGCTGGGATTCTTTCCCAACTCGGGAGTGCGCAGAACAGCCTATAAAGATGAGATGAGGTGGTGCTGTGGCTTATTTTGTTAACAGATGTGTTGTATGTTTGCTCTTTTTAAATGAAATTGAAGAATGAATCAGTGGTTGGTGTGTCCAGAAATACTTTCCCTGTGGTTACATGAAACAAGCTGTAGCCGAAAGAAAGGGTCCCTCACCACGTCAATGAATCCTGTAGTCAGGTTGCAATAGTAACAGATTACAGCTGTCAAGTTTCCTTTTTCTCCAGGTTCTGATTTCTCTCCCTATCTCTGGTTTTCTTCTAGTAAGAGATACTCAGTGGCTCATTTTGCTCAGGTCACACAGGAGAACATACATGGGCCAATAGTTTCCATTGCATTTATCTCGTCTCCCTCTTTTTTCAGCTAACCTAAACAAGTGCCACACAAGCAGGTAAGACATAGTCTGAATGGCATTTGCATCTCTGGTGGTTTGAGAAAAACAAAGCCCTTGCTCCAGAAGTTTTCATGAGACATGCCTTTTCCATAAATACAAAAAATAGTCTAAAGAAGCCTTTTTACAGTAGTTGATGGCAAATAAATACTTAATACAAAGCTCTCAGACTTGTTCTCAAACTCTGGTGTGCTGTGAAAGCAACACAGGGGGACCTAGAGCCAGTTGAAATTGCAGAGCAAAGAGTTTCCCCAGCACGAGCAAATTGGTTGTTGGCGCAATGCTGGAAGACCCTGGTTTACCTCTGTCAGCTTTGCTCCCACTCTAGCCAGCACTGTAGCCTCTATAGTACAGGACACACATCTCGAAACACCTTGGATGATAGGGACCCTGATGTTACCTTGACTTATGTCAGGTCTAGGTGTTCTTGGATGTTACACACTTGAGCCACCCTAGCATCACCCTCCTGGTTTTACCAAGCATGAACATAAAATTGGCACAACTTGTGATTCTAAAAGAAGTCAATGTGCAAAATGCCATCTGTTGATGCTGCCACTGGAGCACCCCTCCTCGAGCACTGAGCTGAGGTGGATGTGAGCCAAGGCTCTGAACTGGCTATTGGGCTCACCGCCTCAGCTCAGGGGTCTAACTCTTTTTTTCCCTACATCTTTTTTTCTGTGCATTTGGAGATGAGTCCATGCTGAGCCATTCTCTGAGGTACAAACACAGCAAGCATACTTGCTGCTGCCTGCCTACTCCAGAGGATTTCCTGGTGCTTTCAGGAGACTGAAATCTATCTGAAATGTTCTAGCACTTTAAAGGAGAACTAGGCATTGGTGGGAGGCTTGTTTAGTATCTGAGTGGGATCATGACTACGATGTTCATCTGCATGTCACCAGCATGGAATATACGCAGTTGGGAGCAGTTTGAAGATGAGTAGGCACAGAAAGAAAGGAAAACTCTTCCAGGGAGGGAGGAGGCAGAGTGAAAGACTGCTAATGCTTGCAGCATGACGATCGGGGAAAAGATGGAGATCTCAGAGTGGGGTAATCTCCAGGAGGAGGAGATCAGGCACAGAAAATCAACACTAAATGGGAGACTACCCTAAGTATGTACTGAGAGAATGGTGTTTACCCTCCAGGCAATAGCAGGGCAGGTGCCAAATCCGCCTGTTGAAGAAGCAGGAGGTTACCAGCCAAACTAGCACACAGTGACCCCGGGGGACCTTTCTTTCAAACACACCATTCAATTGCTGGCATGGGGAGAAGCTGGCAGCCTGGTTTCACACCAGCAATGATGTCATAGTTCTTATTTCAGAAGCATCTCCATAAAGCTGACAGCTACTGTTATCGTCTGATTCTGTTCAGATTGCTGATGTTTGAGGTGGGTTTCAGCGATCTCTGGAGGAACAGCCCATGCATGATAAATGTAAGGTGTCTTTTAGCGTGTGCTTAGCAGTCATCCACATGTTTTGGTAGCCTTTCAAGTACATGAAAAGGCCAATCAATTATAGCTCATTGTTTTCAGAGATTGTTTTTAAGGCAGGGAATGAAGGTTTGTGGCTCGCTTAGGATTTGGAGTTGCGGGTGGGTTGGTTCAAGGCACTGTGACTTTCTAGCAATGCTCCTGCAGTATTCTTCACATTCTTTTGTCTGAGAGAGGGGAAAATGTATGACTGATTCCCATTTAATTAGGCCTCATCTGCTAAACAGTTATGTCACTATTTACATATGAGTAGTCCGACCGAAGTCAAGTCCTACAGCTGTATACTTCATCTGGTAACAATGTAAACCCAAGATAAACAGACTTGGAACAAGAGATGTTCATTGCCTTATATGTATGAACTACCTGAATATAGCAAGTGCTGTGCTGCATCCCTCTTGCAAAAGCTAACAGCTCTCCTGTTTCAGCACCCTATATACAGATCACCTGTTTATTAGTTTTGAACCATGGACCAAACTCTGCTCACTAGTCCAGACTTTCACTGACATTTATGACTCGTTGAATGAGTAACTTTGAATCAATCGTGCCCCTCTACGGTAACCAGGAAAATAATCCTCTGCACCTACTCACATCAAGTGATTTTTCATGGCTGGGTCTCCCATGGGCCCTTCTGAAGGTAAAATCCATAGTCAGAAACAAGATGTAGGGAAAGGAAATAGCTGTAAACTCAATAGATATTTACCTTTAATGTTATTCTGCCCCCTTTCTAATGCCTTTTGTGCAGGAATCTCTCTCCCTTGTCTATCAGTGACTGTCCTTCATCATTTTTATACGTTGACTGTTGTCCCATCCTCAGCTCTGGTCCGTCAGAATGATTTGGGCCATTCTCCCACCATGTGAACTGCACAACAAGGAATAGATTGTGATTACTTTACACCACCTTCTCTTCTGCCAGATAATTTCCAGGTTCCATAGCATTCCATATTGCCCTACCAATGACCTTTTGTTCTCCCATACACTTTGGTACCATTCTCTTGATAACCATGCCTGGTTGTTGGGGGTTTTTTTCTCATTAATTATTTCATACTGAAGTGATTGAAGCAATGTGAAGCAAACTAACTTCTCAGCAAACATGTGGTTAGTTTGGTCTAACAAGAGTGAGATGGGATATCAGTTTTCACCACTGAAGGGGGTGGAGTCATGTTGTGTTATCTTCCACTGAAACATGGACAGGGAGCTTTTCTAGTTAGCTCTCTAAAGGAGTATCTTTGCTTGTGGTTCTGTCAGCATGACTTTACCTTAGTATTACTGGCAAACCCCATCAATTTGCTCTGGAAAATGCAGCTGGACAGAGCTGAAATGGTAGCGTGTCCTGTTTGCTGTGGATCTTGCTACATTAGTATCATACTGTGACCGGCAAAGGTTTCTTCAGAGTACCCCAAACTGAGACCTCCATCAGAAAATGAAAATATCTACAAATTAATGAGAAGTAGAGGAGGAACAGTGCTGTAGATAAAAAAACTTCCTTACAAGTGGTGCAGCTGTAATTACCTTCTCAACTAAAGACTGTTTGTTGAGCTATTAAATATGCCTGTAGAAATATATTAAAAAAAATTTAACTGATAATGCATCTTTATAAAATTCTCTCCATCCAAAATGACTGAGGAGGTCCCTTCCAACCCTAACAATTCTATGACTCCATTGAGTCAGAAAGCCCTAAGTCAGACTTAAGTGTGTAGTCAAAATATTAACCACGTGACTTACTAGCCAAAGTAGATATTATGTGAGTTATTTTACTCCCTTGAGGGAGAGCCAGAAGGTACTCGTTCAGCAGAATGGGAGAAAGCAGAACTCATTGCAAGACAGTTGTTGAAACATTTGTGCCTTTTTTTTTTTCTTCTTTTCTTTAATGTCATTTAAAAAGTTGTGTTCCCGACTAGTATTAACACTAACTGTCAGTATTTCCAACTGTTGGAAGAAAACTTCAGCTTCCCGACTGAAGACCAATACTTAAGGATGGGGCTCGGGTGTCAACTGATAGGATCATCTATTGGGTGCAGCTTTACATCAGCAACAGCCTTCCTGAACGGCTCTGCCTGTTGCATGTCATAGAGCAAGTACGTAATGCCGGGGAAGCGATTCAGCAGCTCTCTTCAGGGCAGCTTTCCTGGAGACCACTTGGTTTTTGTTTTCTAACACCTTGCCCCCAGGGCAGCCGAGGCAGGGAAGTACCAGCTGTACCAGTCTTAGGGCAGCATCTGCTGGTTATTGCATGGATCAACATAAATGGTTGTCATGGAAGAGGCTGCTTGCTTTGGCTCCCAAGCAGAGGTACCTGGGACTTGGGAGGCGGGGGAAACGGGCGCTCCAAAGAGAACCGACCCGTAAATGCGATTCTATCCGTCAGGAGGGAACGGGAGCAGGCAAGGAGCTGCTTCTCTTGGTCTTGGTTTTCCTCTCATGGGATGCAGCACCCACAAACTTTGGAGAGTCCAGGTTCAGTTGGCTGTAGTTCGCCTCCACAGGCAAAGAAACCTCCCCACCACCGACTCCTCCCTGCCCCCCACACACACCGCGACGGGGTTTTCAGAGCCGGCTGAGGCAGCCGCTGACAAATAAACCCGAGACAGGAGACAAAAAGCGGGGTGAGGACTTTGTGAGAATTGGCAGGAAGAATTCCGAGGCTCGACCACCTCTCTCAAAGGAAGAGACCGCACTTGTGCCCGGGCGGGTGTTTCTACACCGCAAACGGGGTGAAACAGACCGAGCGATAGAATGAATGCCGCGGGGGAACAGGCGGCTGGGACAGGGGCGATGTTGGGGCCCCGGGGGTGCTCGGCAGTGTGGGGTGGGTGGACGAGGCTGGCGGTGGGGACGGGAGGGCTAGGGGAAGGGGACGAAGAGAAGACAGGTCCCCAGGATGAATCTCACGCCCCCTTCCCTCCTCCTCCCCGGCGGCTGGGGCTCGGTGAGGGGGTGGAGGGGCAGCCCACCCCCGAGGATGCGCCTCCCTGCGAGGACAGAACAAGGAAAAGTGTGGTGGGAAGTTGCGGCGCGGGGGAAGGCAAGGGCTTCCGAGGGGAGCGTCTTGGCGACTGTGCCATGTTCCTCTTGTGGCAGGAGCTAGTATTCAACAAGTCCCTGGAGCACTTCCCGTGTGAGCGAGAGTGAGCGTGACATTTAAAAAAAGCCAAATGTTTACTTACCTGTCACCAATGCAAATCTCCAGAGCCAGCTCGTCTTGCACGACCCCAGGTGCGAGCCGGGAGGTGGAAGGAGAGCGGCCGGGAGTCAGGGCTCAGTGCACAGAGCCCGGCCGGGGAGGACTTTCCTCGGGAACTTTCTGTCCCGCTCCGGTTTCCTGGGAGGCGGCTGCGATCACGTTTTATACCGTGTTAGTTGGTAACCCCTCTCATTCATTAAGATCACGTAAGAACTCAAAGGGAAACGTGACTCTGAGCTAAGGCGTTTGCGTAAATCTATAGGTTTTTTAAACTCCCTGCTAGTTGCATTCTGTCTTCTGTAGGCACCAAGGTGGTGGAGAGTTTAAGCTTGCGGATATTGCAAAGGGTTATTAGATTCATAAGTCACACCAAGTGGTGGGCGATCCACTGAGCAAAGCAGAAGTTCTCACATGATGACTTCAAACAAGACACATTACCTTCCAGCATCTGTTGGAGAGACTGGATTTTAAGACACTTCTGTCTCAAGGACAGCAAAGAAACAATGGTGAGTATCAATAAAAAAGACTATTATGACTGGAGGTGGGGGGGGGGGAAGACAAACAACAACAACAAAAAAGCTGGAGATGTTGCTTAACGACAGTGTCTAGTATCACGGTCTGGGCTTTCTAGTAGTTAATACAGCAAAGTGTGCAGCCCGCGGAGGCCAGAGGAATTGTGCTTTATAGACAGTGTAACTTTAATTGCGGCGCTCTTTGATTTAGGGCTGCGATGCAAACACCGCGTTGGACAAACTTGGAGCTGGCGGCGACTTGGCCACAGCCGGGCGCTCGCTCCTCCCGGCTCTCTCCTGCCCTCTCTCCGAGCGGGCGCGGAAGGAGGGAGGGAGTGGGGAAGGGGGGGACACCCTCCGCGCCCCGCAGCGGAGCGAGGGCCAGGCATTGCCCCGGTGTGTGGAGGGTGGGGGGGCGTGCGGAGCGGAGCTGCCACGGCACGTGACCGCGCGGGGGCCGGGGGCGCGCAGCGGGGCGCGGCGGCGGAGCGGCGGCAGCACCCTGGACAGAGGCGGCGGGGGCAGGGGGGCGGCCCGCGGGGGGGCGGCGTTGGCCCCGCACCGCTCCGCGCTCCTGCGGGCTCGGGGAGCTGCTGTCACTTGGTACCGACTGCCCCCCCCCCCCCCTCCCTCCCCGCCACCCCCTGGTCCTTCCCCTCCCCTCCCCGCTCGCCGCCCTCTCGCCCCGCTGGAGCTGGGCGAAGTTGAATTGCTGGCGGTGCGGGCTGGAAGAGGGAAAGGAGAGGAGGGAAAAAAAAACAACAAACCAACAACAAAAAAAAACCCACAGTCTTGCAAGCTCCGGGGGCTGGTTTGACGGTGTCAACTTTGGGAAATGCCAGTGTTTATCTCTGCGATCTAGCCACTGCTCGTGGTGTTAGCTGGGACTAAGGTAAGCGGAGGGGTGAACCCCCCGGGACCCCCCCTCTCCGTGGCGCGCGGATGGGTGCCTGCTCTTCGCCTAGTTTTGTTACCTTGCTTGGCTGCCCGGGGTGTGGAGGCTAGAAAAGGTAGGAGAAGCTTTGATGAGATTGCACTACGAGTTGAGTTAAGTTGTGCCTGATTTAATCTGGGAATCTCGTCTATGTGCGTGTGCATGCTTTGGGCAGGGATGGAACTGATCTTTACCTAGATAAGCAGATGCGACGGATTTTTTTCTCCTAGCTTGCAAGTTGATTTTGCATAGCTAAAGAGATGCAGCTGAGCTCTGGCACCGTGCACAACGGATCTTACATAGATATAGAGACGCAGCTGATCTTTACCTACATGGAGATGAGCTGGTCCCCAGCTTGAGGGATCACTGATGGCCCCTCTGTGCATGCAACCTACGACTGAACGGGAAAGCCGTGCATGTATTGCTGATGATCCAATATCCGCATCTACTTTGCTATAATTAAAAAGGGGGGGGGGGGGGGGGGACGGGGGGGAGAAGGAGGAGGTGTTTGACAAGCCTGAAATCCAAACGCAGCCCCCCACCTGGAGATCATTCGGATAAGCTTTCTGCTCATCTCCCTCTCTCTAGTGCCTTCCCCCCCCCCCCGCCCGCCCTTCCGATTCTTCCTACGTAGAAATGTAGCTAATAATATTTAGTCTCCGGGCTAAAAATAAGCTCTGGAAAGTCAGCAGTTTGGCGGAGCAGCGGCGGTAGCAGCAGTGCTCGCAGGTAGAGAAGCTCTGGGGGTCTTCGGCTCTGCACGGCTACTGTGCATTCATCCTCCAGCCTCCCCACCCCGCACCACTCTACCGGGGAGGGGTGAGCTCCCGCGGAGGAGGGTCCGCACGGAGCCGCGCTGCCTCCTCCGCCCCGCTACAGCCAGCGTGCGCCTCCCCGCCCGCGGGGATCCCGGCCGCCGGGAACCACTTCTTTTCCCCGCCCCAGGGCAGCCGAGGGGCGGCCGGCTCCAATGCCCCCCACAGCTCCGCCACGGAGGGCGATCCCTGCGGCAGAGCCGGCGGCGCCTCGCGGCCAGCACCGCTGCGGCGCCGGGCCCCGCCGGGCAGGGAGCGGGAGAGAAGGGAGGGATGGATGCAAGGAGGATCCCGCGGCCCCGCCGCCCCCACCTCCCGATGGGCTCCCGCTCCGGCTCGCACGTAGCGCCGCCGAGGAGGGAAACCCCCCGGCAGGCGGGAGGGGGGGCTGGGGGCTGGCACCGCCGGGGCCGCCCGCCTGCCGCGGGGGAGGGGGCGGCATCCCCATCGCGCAGCCCCGGCGGAGCCGCCGCGCAGCTTACTGCGCGCCCCGGACGGCCCAGGCCGGGGTCCGGGCTCCCCATACTGCTGTGTCCCCTCTCGCCCCCGCCGCGGTTGCTACGGCGACCGCCTCCCCCCGGGGGGCACCGTCCTGCGGAGATGGGGCGCGGTGCCGTTGGGGGGGGTAGGGGGCGGAACGGAAGGCCGCCCTTCTGCCGCGCTTTCCGTATTCTCCCCCGCACCCCCGGGAGAGGCACGTCGTCAACAGCCCCTCCGGACGGTGCCGCTCACGGTACCGGAGCCGGGCCGGGCACCGGCGTACACGGCCAAAATGGAGGTGCCGCAGGACGGCTCCGGGGGGAGCCGCCGCGGATCTCCCACGAAAGTCGGTCACCTGGCGTCTCTTCCGCGTTAGTATCTATCGGGGAAGGGGCTTGGGGTCGGGTTTTTCCTAATGATTAAATTAAAACCGGCCTCTTCCTTTCCCGGAGATGCGCTCACCGCGGCCTGAGCTCTGCGTCGGGGCCCCCGCCCCCGGGCCCGGCGGCGCTGCTGGGTGGGAGCTGGAGGAAGGGGCCGGGCTGCACCCCGCCGCGTATTTTTCCACTTCCATTTAGAGAACTTGCGTTTGCCGGGGATACCTCTCAGGGGCCGATGAGAGACATTTCTAGGGAGTTCTAAGGCAAGGAAAAAGTAGCCCGAGAAGAGACGGGTCTTGGAAGCATCCGTCATCGGCAGGCTGGCTAGAACTCAAACACACCTAGGCTGTGTTATCACTTTCATTAAATTCGTGATGAAACCTTCTCTGACCTTTCTTTCACTTGGGAAAAAGTCAGATTGTAGGGCTAGTATTTGAATACATCTACTGTGATCTAGTGGTGATGAGCCTTACTTAAACCCATCCACTTCCCAAGATAAACGGTTCTGTTATACAGGAGGTTGCCAAGGACTGTCTATTTATAGGAGGTTTCCACTCCATGGATAATTGTGTATATTTTCCTATATTTTCATTTTACACACACTACTCTCTTACCAGCTCTTTAAAAACTTTTGGTTCCAATGCTTCCCTTTCTGCCTCTGTTGCCCTGCTTGTGTTAAATTCTACTCGTTCTCTGCAGAGACGCATGGGACGGACAGCTGCTAACAAATGACACTGGCCCATACTTGGTCACATTTGCTCATGGTGACTCATACCTTAATCTGCAAGTAGCTTTATTGATTTTAGTACCTACTATTTCTCCAAGAGCTGTCACCACTTTGGTGGTGGTTTGTCACCGCCTTTCAGCTCTTATGGTTATGATACTGTAAAATGTCCCTTCTCCTTCCAATCTCTCCATCCTGCAAAGTATGGATATATGGCAGTCTTTCTTCCTCAGTTTTTGTAGTTTTCCTTTTATTTTACCTGAGTCTATGAGTGTTGTCTTCAGTGCTTTGGTGGCTGTCAGATGTCCATGTCCAGCATGAGATGTTTGTTTTTAATGTGGTACTTGATGTAGGCATGGTCTTTCTTCAAGTTTGTAGTTCTCTGCATCTTTCCATTTCGATGACCACTTGATTTTCAAGATATTTCAGTGATCTATTTCAAAGGGTCTGATAGTCCTCACTTTATTTTTGGTGGCCACCATTCACAGATATGTATGCTGGAGGATGACATCTAGCATTTCATTCATCTGAGGGGACTGGATGCACACATTTGCCTTTATAAGTCCTTTATTTTGTTTCTTTGTCACACCTATATTATTGAGCTCTCAGAAATGTCCAAAGAAAATGCAGGCTGGCTGCCATTTAGCAACCATACATTGCTTCCTAAATACAGTGGCATTCGATTGCCCTGCCATGAGAAATTCTGGAAAGGTGGATGAATCCTGTGGGACACATTTTCCTCGGAGCTGTAAAGTCTTAGCATGAATCACTGTAGTAAATCACCGCTGAGCACTTGAAGATGTAGCTGCTAGAATTTTTTAATCAGATACACAAACAGAGCATCCATAAGATTTCAGGAGATCTAGTTCATTCCTCTAGCAAAAAATAGTCACATCAAGTTCTGTAAGCAGCAGCTGTAAGAAACAGTGCCTCTCAAAGTTGGTGAAATCAGGAGGTTCCCTAGACCTGGGAAAAAAAGTAGCACAAGGTAAAATACATACGGATAGCTGCGAAATCCCTCCCCTTTGAGCTAACGTTGGATTGGGGCTAAGAATCTGGGGCTAGCAAAACCAGACTTGTCAAAGTGACCCTTAAAATGGAGCTGATGGCTTTGGAGGCATGAAGAACTAGAAAGAGCGAGCAGAGACATGCAGGACTAGTTTTGTAATCCTTGTTGTCATTCATGGCCATCAAGTTCAGCTAGTGATAAGGACCACAGTATATGGACAGATGATACATAAAAGCCCACTAACACTCGTATGTCTGGAAGTAAGAGTTTGAAACAAGCATGAGTATCCCATGTTTCCCTCATGTTTGGGTTTCCAGCCATTTTTACGCCTCCTTTCAGTCTCTCTCCCACCACGTCTGTAGGAATACTAAAATGCCCTGGCAGGGAAGTGTCAGGGGACGTCCCACAGTACCCAGGGTGCATGATGAGCAGTTTCACATGCAAACCGCTCGCCAACTCCAGTGAATCCCTACACCCACACACCAGTGAGGTGCAGGGCAGAGCACCGACATCTCCCATTAACTCAAAATATCTCTGAGACATAATCTTGCAAAATTATAGCCAGGAAAACATACCAACTGACATGGAGTTCACATAACAACTACCCACCCATTTCATTATTTCACAAATGTGTGATTCGTGCTTGTGAGCTGTCACCGTTAACATTTCCATCTGCCTCAATATTGCTTCTATTCTTAGTTGCTGTGTGATAGATGTAGGTGTATGAAAAAGATTTTTTTTCCCCCCTCCCTGTCTCATGAAACAAAACAAATGAAAGCCACATATATGTATCCATGTGTTTCATGAAGGCAGCAAGAAACACAGAATTCAAAGAATCACCGTGGTTGGAAAAGACCTCTGAGATCATCAAATCCAAGTTATCTAACTCTTTCAGGGCCACTACTACATTGTACCTTGAGCACCATATCTAGACAGCTTTTAAATACATCCAGGCATGGTGATTCAACCCCTTTCCCGGGCAGGCTGTTCCAGACTTTGAGAACCCTTCTGGTATAAAAGTTTTTCCTAATACCTAACCTAAATCTCCCTTGGTGTACCTTGATGTAATTTCTTCCTGTCCTATCAGTTGTGACTTGTGAGAAGAGACCAACATCCATCTCTCCATAACCTCCTTTTAGATAGTTGTAGAGAGCAATAAGGTTTCCTCTCAGCCTTCTTTGCTTTAGACTAAACAAGCCCAGCTGCCTCAGCTGCCTCTCATAAGACCTGTTCTCCAGACCCTTCACTAGCTTCATTGTCCAATCTCTGGACCTGTTCTGGTGGTCTTAACAGAGGCACCAACTGCTCAACACAGGCACCATAGTGGCAATCCCATTGTTAGATGTAGAGATGGAGTAAGAAGTACATATCTGTGGCCTCTCAGTGCTTTCAGAACATGTGCTCAATGGGGAAAACCATAAATAAGTCAAAATCTAACCGCAAAAGTACAACATTGCTTTGATCTCCTTTTGAACATGCATTTTGAGACCTGTTTTCCTAATCACGTAAGTACGAGAGTAATTTTACTTATCACATAATCCTAATTGGTCTTTTCCTAAGGCAATCTCAAAGGGAAAGTAGCTGTGGCACACTTCAGTATTCAAAGGATTGGGTCCTCCACTGTAGATATTTCCAGATGGGGAGCTTTCAAGGTACTCATCACTTGGACGAACAAAAAGCTTTGCGCAGCACAGGCAACATTTGCATTTCCCAGTGACTCTGTGCTAAACCTGGCTTTGATGGGATACCTGGAGAAGTGAAGAGACATTTGACAACAACTTCCAGCAAAAGTGAAGCCTGTCTCCAGTGGCTTTGTTCCTGTTGCCATTTGAACTTGATGGCAGAGCGCAAACTCATAGCCTCCTGATGAAAAATGTCCCCTGAAGTCGCTAATGGATGTGACGTGATTTTTCACCCCTGCTACAGCTTGATGCTTCCCAGGAAGGCAGGGATTAGCCAGGTCTGCTCTGTGGCGTAAGCTGGGCTGCAGGGGTTTGGCCTTGGCTCTTTTCTTGGTTAGTGTAGAGCGTCGGGGCCTGGCTGTTAGCCACAGAACCAGCTCTGCTGTTGGTAAGTAGTTTCCCCACAGTCCCAGGCTGTTGTATGCTCTCCTGTGGGGAATCATAGCCGCGGGATTGTAATGGACCATGGTCTTGCCAATAGTGGCCAAGTGTATACTTTCTCTACCTTTTTTGTGGTCTGGTCTGTCTGCCTTTTTTTTTCCTTCCCAAAATAGCCTACAAAACCCCAATTTAACAAGCGTAAACTGTACACTCTGGCCTCCAATTTATTTTGACATTTGGCAAGAATGATTATGCAACATGTTCGTTAAGTCATAACATTTTCACTACTTTCCCATTTCAGGTCCTTATTGATTGTAGCACATGTGAAAATAATGAACTTATTCATTCTCCAAATGGACAGTAGACCCCAAACCTCCCAAGAAAGTGCATTTTTTAATGGATGCAATGTAGGCAGAGACTTTTAAAGCCCTATATCTCACCTGACTGTAAAAACCAGAATAGAGTAGAGTAGAATAGAATAGAATAGAATAGAATAGAATAGAATAGAATAGAATAGAATAGAATAGAATAGAATAGAATAGAATTAACATGTTGGAAGAGACCTTTGAGGTCATCAAGTCCAACCTATCATCCAACACTATCTAATCAACTAAACCATGGCACCAAGCATCCCATCCAGTCGCTTCCTAAACACCTCCAGTAATGGTGACTCCACCACCTCCCTGGGCAGCCCATTCCAATGGCCAATGGCTCTTTCTATGAAGAACTTCCTCCTAACATCCAGCCTAAACCTCCCCTGGTGCAGCTTGAGACTGTGTCCTCTTGTTCTGGTGCTGATTGCCTGGGAGGAGAGACCAACCCCCACCTGCTACAACCTCCCTTCAGGTAGTTGTAGACAGCAATAAGGTCTCCCCTGAGCCTTCTCTTCTCCAGGCTAAGCAACCCCAGCTCCCTCAGCCTCTCTTCACAAGTCTGTGCTCCAACCCCCTCCCCAACTTTGTTGCCCTTCTCTGGACATGTTCCAGTAAGTCAACATCTTTCCTAAACTGAGGGGCCCAGAACTGGACACAGGACTCAAGGTGTGGCCTAACCAGTGCTGAGTCCAGGGACAGAATGACCTCCTTGCTCCTGCTAGCCACACTGTTCCTGATACAGGCCAGAATGCCATTGGCCTTCTTGGCCACCTGGGCACACTGCTAGCTCATGTTCAGCCTACTATCATCTCTGAAAGGAGTGAAGAAGGGTTTATCATCCAGTAATATTTTTATAGAGTTGCACAGCTAAGGAGGGAGATTTCCTTAGATAAACTGCTTTTCTTCTTCTTAAATAAAACCCCTTCCTTCTGATGAGCCTTTGTGGGACTCAGGAATAATGCAGTAAACAGGGATGGTAATAGATAATTAGATGGACCAGCAAAAAAACACTATGAAAGGGGGGCTGGTAGCACAAGGATTACAGAAGGTGTGTGGGCATTTTGACATCCAGAAAACATTATAGATCTGGTCTCAGTTACCTCAGTCTCATGATGATAATTAAGAAATGTGGGTGTAGAAAAGCTCTTTGCATGGTTTGGTTGGATTATTGCCGCAGTTCAAAACACAATTGGCACAGACACCCACATTGGACATGATTGCCCTTTGATGAGGCAGATACTGACTTTTTAAAGCTGACAAAGTTAAAATTATGTCTAAAGTTTATGGGGCCACAAGCTTCTGCTGAGACTCCATTATTATAACAAATGGTAAAATACAAGCTGAAGTAGCTGAAAAAAACCAAAAAGTTAAGGCATGTTGAGGAGGAAGGGAACCTGACAGTGGCAAAGCTTTGGGATTAACTCTTCTCATCTGTTTGGCAAGAGAATTTGGGCACTGTCCACGGGATGTGCTTGGTACTCATGGTCTTACATCCTCTTTAAAGACAAACTGCAGGGAAGACCAGTGAGCCAGGTTCCTTACCTACAAAGTCCAGTGGCTATACAGCTTGTGTATTGTATGGCAGATCATTCCACTTCTTTTACCTTCATTTGGTCTTTAACAATACAGAGATGTTACCAAACTCCCCTCTGAGCACAGAATAAACAGAATAATACCTTAAGTAGAAGAAATTATGTTCAAGCTTCTTTATAAGTAGAAAAATATCATAAATAAGAAAATAAATTATGTTCAGTCTTCTTAATAAGTAGAATATTGTTTTTCAAGAAACATTTGGGAATAGTAAGAGAATGATGGGCACTGTTCATGTGTAAGACAGGGCATAAGAGTATGGCTTAACATACTCTTGCACTGTGTTATTCTCATATTAGGGACGCTAAAACCTGCATAGCTATGGAAATGTCAAAGTATTCACTTCAGCCCTGATCCTGCATTTAGGTTTCTTTATTCTTTTCCTTAAAACCACAGCAATGGAAGAAGGTTGTATGATGATTGGTTATTCTGCATCTATCACTTAGCTTCCATTCACATTTTCCCTGAGGAACCAGAAAAAGGCCAAATATTAACACTGCAGACAGAGTTGCAGAAGTATTTGGCATTTCAAAATTCCCCTTCTCCCCCCAATACTTTCAACACAAACTCAGTTCCACATTGTTTTTGCAGAGTGTTCAAAGAGGCTTTCAGTATTTCCCTCTAAAGCTATCATTAGAAGTCTGACAATGACATTTGATAAAATACTCAGATTCGACCCAAAATGTATTATGAAAAGACAATGCATTTCAGGAAAGCAGGTGGTAACCAAAAGAAGGAGGGGGGAGAAGAGGGGGAAAGAAGGCAATCCATTTTCTAACAGCAGACACCTTTTGAAACCTGACCAACTCTATTGGGAATGGGATGCAGTGAGAGTCATGAGCAGGGGTCAAGAGACTGGAGCTGCTTAGGTGGATAGTTGCCTCTGTCAAATACATGTTCATTCACATCTGCCAAAAGTTTGTAAAACCATCTGAGATGACATTTGGCTGAATTTTGTAAACAGGTATCTGGTAAAACAGTATTGGGCAGGAAAACAGGAACCCTAGCAGGCTTTAAGCCATAGTAAATTCTGGGTTAGGAATTTTCCAGTGGATGGTGATACATCCCCATCCCTGGAGATATTCAAACCGAGGTTCAACAGGGCTCTGGGCAAGCTGATCTAGTTGAGGATGTCCCTGCTGACTGCAGAGGGGTTTGGACTAGATGAGTTTCAGATGTCTATTCCAACCCAGACCGTTCTGCAATTCTATGATCTCAAATAGTTTTGCTTCCGTACACGTCACTTGCTGCAGCCTGAACTGTGATACCCCTTATTCTGTGGCTGAAAATGTATTGCACCAGAGAAAAAACCCGAAAGATTAATGTATTTATTGCTCTTAGAGTCAACCACACAAGGAGTGAATCTCACAGTATTTCCCATATGAGCCTCTTTTCATGTCCCAAATCTGGTTTATTTGACTAAGTTATTCTAAGTCTTTATACCACACTCATCATTCACTGTGGTATTTGAACACCTCTCTAAGTGATGTGACTAGTTATCTGTCACATATTTTTGCTCTCATCCTCTTCTGAGGGAACAAGTATTTAAGTCTAGGGTTTTTCCTCAGGGCTTTTTATTGTAAGTCTTTCACAAAGACCCTGGTGGCACAAGAGGTAGGGGTTTAATCATGGATTCACCTGATTCTTCTCTTTCTCCGTGGTATTCGCTCCTACACCAGCAGTCGGTCACTCTATCCACCACCTATTCCCCAGGCAGATCTGATTCTCGTGCTTTTTCCGCCCACCACCTGTTGTTTTCCTCTTCCTAAATCCTTCACCTAGACTCAGTCATCAGCTGCCCAACTCTGGTCACAGCCCAGGATACCCACTGCTTTTCTTGCCTCTTTTTTTGAGCTCTTTCAAAGACTCAAATGTCTCTGCCTTCAGAGGGGCTTTTAATCCCCAGTCCACAGCCTTTGGCACCAAATAGTTATTTTTATCATTTACTTTCCTATCAAAGCAGCATTCCCTATAGAAAATTCTGCTGGCTCTAAAATTTATGGAAACAAAAATATCTGAGAATAAGCCTAAATTCTTTTTAAGGCAAAGCTAGAAAGTTAATTTGAAATGGCCAGGATTTCATATTCCTTTATCCATAGGTATTTTCCAGACAAAGCAGGGAGGAAATTCAGACTAATATGAGGCATACACATCGACCCAGGAGGAAAGATGAAGACAATGGACCTTTCAAAATTGTTTTCTTTTGGGTCTGTACTGTTCCCTGGCAAGTCAGCCCATTGAATAGCAATAGGGCAAGACCAAGGCAATGTACTGACTCACCTCCTTGACCATCAGAGGCCATTTGCCAGCTGCTGCTTGTGTGTGACAGCTGCCCAGGGCTCTGTTTAGCAGCAGAACTTCACAGCTCACCTCTGCCAGGGCTGTAAACACCATGATGATGTGCATTATGCCAGTTCCCTCTCAGAAACAGAGAGCTGAGCAGACTTCAGTGCATGGTCCTCCAGGACATGCTGGGGATGATGCAGCCACAGGGCTGAGTCTTATTTGGATTATTTTGTGGTTTTCTCTCTCTCAGTCTGGGTTTCCAGTGTGGCTTAAAGGTTGGGTAAACCATCACACCCTGAGAGCCCATGTCTATGATCAGCCATCCCCATGAAGCTCATGGAGCTAATTGCAGGTGGACATTGCTACCTTCCTGCATACCAATGGCCTCCTGCTTGCCCTTGCTTCAGGCCTGTTTGTGGTAATGAGCCAGTGCTGTTCCACCAGCCAGAGAACTGGAGATAAGAGGGATGGGGAACTGTACAAGGAGGTGGTTCAGGGGACACTGAGCCCTTGATATGAGCAGCCGTTGGGAGGAACAACTATGAAGAGCCCCTGGAAGAGGAAGTGGGTTGTATGACATGAAGAAAGGGGCCCCACGGAGGGGGTCTCTGGGGGCAAGAAATTAGGTGGGTATCTGGCATACTCTGGGTGAGCAGCCTGAACACTTGGCATCACTTTGTTAACCTCTTCTCAAGCCTTGTCCCCAACTCCACCTTTGACTCCTCTGAGAAAAAGGCAGTCTCTCAGATGCAGGAGTTCAGAACTTTGGGCCAGGACACAGTACTACAGCTGTGGGATCAGGCTGTGGCCATGGGATTTCCCTGCACCCCTAAGTACCACTCCTGCAGTGGAAGCCCAGTAGTACCCTCAAAGAGGAGGTTTGGGCTGTAGCCGAGTTCCTTTTCCTTTATCTGTTCTCACAGGCACTGACTAGATGAAGATCTGGTAACACAGATAGGCAAGTGATAGGGAAGGAAAAGTATAGGGTTGTACAGTTAAGCATATACAGAAGGGATGTGCTTTAGGCACCTGAGAACATTCCCAAAGCCCTGTTTATTTTACCAATAAAATTAGAAAAATGTGATGGAAGGCTGCTAACATTTATCTGAAGACTCTACTAGGTGACATATAAAGATTAATTTTAACATACCTCTCTCTTTGGGAAATGAGGAGAGAGAAAGCACTGGACCAGAAAGCAGCCCAGATCAGGACCCTACAAATAAAGAGAAAACTTTAAATGCCTGTTGGGTTAGCCCTGGCCTGAAGAAAGTCACTGAGCTAACCAACTGTGTGTCTGGAGTGTGGCCCCCTGGAGCTCTCGGGGACAACCATGGACCTGCTACCAGTGAGGAGATGTGAGAGTAGCAGGATTTGATGGGTGAGCAGAGATCACAGATACCACTGGAGCCCTGGTGGGCCCATTCTTGGGGAGCAACCCTTGAATGGAAAGAAACAATACATCTTGCCTGGTCTGGGGGAACTTGGTATGAAAGGTCCATCTTCTCAGCAAGCCAGCTTAGCAGCCCTGCAGCTGTCTGCAGGTGCGTCCTGCCTGCTGTACCCAGAACCTTGATCCGGGAAGCTGTTGGCCACCTTCTGAGTCTGTGCTTTTTGTAGGATGTTAGTAAAGGTCAATGGTTACATACAAATCAGTTGTCCTGGTTCATAGAATCAATAAGGTTGGAAGAGACCTCAAAGATCATCAAGTCCGACCTGTCACCCATGACCTCATAACTACTAAACCATGGCACCAAGTGCCACGTCCAATCTCCTCTTGAACGCCTCCAGGGATGGTAACTCCACCACCTCCCTGAGCAGCCTATTCCAATGGATAACAACTCTCTCTGTGAAGAACTTTCTCCTCACTTCGAGCCTAAACTTCCCCTGGCACAGCTTGAGACTGTGTCCTCTTGTTCTGGTGCTGGTTGCCTGGGAGAAGAGACCAAGCCCCTCCTGGCTACAACCTCCCTTCAAGTATTTGTAGAGAGCAATAAGGTCTTCCCTGAGCCTCCTTCTTCTCCAGCTAAACAATCCCAGCTCCCTCAGCCTCTCCTTGTAGGGTTTGTGCTTGAGGCCTCTCCCCAGTCTCATTGCCCTTCTCTGGACACGTTCAAGAGTCGCGATGATCTTGAAGGTCTCTTCCAACCTGGTTTATTCTATGTAATTTTAATTCTCTGTAATATCCTTCTTAAATTGAGGGGCCCAGAGCTGGACACAGTACTCAAGGTGTGGCCTAACCAGTGCTGAGTACAGGGGCACAATGACTTCCCTGCTCCTGCTGGCCACACTATTCTTGATGGAGGCCTAGGACTAGCTTGTCAAACAGGGAGAATGTGTTTTTCATAGACTTGTCTTTCCTTTCTGTCGGCACTCAGGCTCAGCCTTTTTTCCCTGAGTCTCTCTCAGCCCATCAGCACATAGAACTAACACAATGTTAATGGCAAAAGGGTGAGAGCCTGACAAAAGCACAGCAAAGCCAAACTGCGAAAGGAGCTATGTTATCAGTTATGCTTCCCCAGCTCTGGTGACTGGTGCAATTTTCTGGCAGTTAACAGGGTCTAAATTAAGAAGCTAATCAGAACTAGGCCTCTAAATAGACTGGTTCTTATTTACCTTCTTTTATCTTGATAAACCTTTTATAGGATATTTTTTAACAGATCTCTTAAACACTGGTAATAAGAGGCAATAGCCAAAATGTCATAATTTCCATATGAAGGAGTTTCTCGCAGTGCAACTCCTATCTAAAAAGCCATTTTACCCTAATATGGTCTCAGAGTCTAAGTAACATATTCTGTCGCAATGACTTTTGCATCAAAACAATTTTTCTGTTTCATATCCGAGAAGAAATGTTGAATATTTAAATTCCATATCCTTTTTGATCTTAATTCCCAACACAGAAGAGCTCTTTAGGCCTCATCAATGTGCTTTAGGTGCAATATCAGAGTATATTTTTCATATTATGGGATCTAACCCAAATTAAGGAACCAAAGGGGAAGAAGCTCTAGATGGCTGGAAGGGAAAGGGATTCTGCTTGGAGCTGGGTAAAGCATCAAACAGAAATGTAATGGAAGTCTAAAACAAGGGTTTAAATGCCTTGCTGCAAAATCTAGCACTTGGCTCTCTTCTGATTTAAATACTTTGCATTCCTGTTGTCTTCAGTGGTGTTTATATTCAAATAAATGAAGGCACTATAAGGCCACAAGTACAACTGTGAGTTGCAATAAATCATAGCAGATTAAACAAGCTAACTAATGAAATATAAAGAGGTGTTTAAAGCCACCACTCCCTTGTAAGCATTTATGTTTCAGCTACATGAAAAATAAACAGTGTCCAGGAAATAAATGTAGATAATGTTGTTTATGGATTTATACTCCAATGGCACAAGTCCTGAGCCACCAAGAAAAGGCCTCACTTAATGTCTCATCAAGGCCGGGGGTTGATTTTACTTGAGTAGTCTTTGAGTCACATCCAGCCCTAAAAGTAGAGAGGCCTTGGGCATGTTGGGCATGCAACTGCTTTCCTCCTACTTGAGGTTCTGGTTGCATGGCTTTTGTGGTGATGGCCATGTCCCTAGCATCGGATGGGCCTGCCCAGCCACCACCCCTGAAGAACCACGCTGTCCTTGTAGAAGCTGGGACAGAGAAATCAATATGTTTTCCCATTTGAGAAACAGTGTAGAACTTGAGGAAAGTTATTTTAAAATATCTTAAAATTTGTATTGATTTTCTGAATCAATATTTCAGGATTTTTGAATTCCAGAGTAGCCATACCTCCACCCTGTGTTTCACTCCCCTCTCTCTGCATCTAAAAATGATAGTCTGAGCCCATCATGTGCTGCAGAGAGAGAACCCACTATGCATTCTGTACTGCACTTGTGAGGAGGCAAATAGTGTTTTAACAGGAGTGCCACAAGTACAACTATACAAATACTAATTACCATTTAAAGCAGTTCTGCAATGCCAGTCAAAGAAATCACTTCATCTGGCCAATGCACAAAAATAAAGACCCCTGTGCAGATCCTGCTCCCTGGGGCCGGGCTGGATGTTATGATGGAAGGGAAGAGAGAGCAGGAACTCTCTTTCTTGGCATCTTGTGCTGTGCATTAACATTCTCCGAGGAAGAGGTGAGCTCACAACCTGATGGTGGCCCAAATATCAACCCTTTTGCTGCTGTCAGTGCTCACACACCACCCGTGTGCTCCTCCTCCATGGATAAACACCATCCCTTTTATCTGAACAAGTGGAAACCACCAGACACATGGCTGCCTATTAATCTCCAAAGTGGAATGTAGTAACATTTATACACAACATGGTTCCAGTCATTAAATTAGTGGAAGATTAACAATCTCAAGTGCTCAATAAACAGAACCGACAGCAAACAAATGAAACGTGTTAGTCAAGGGAAATTTTGGCTTTAATGCAACTAATCCAGTACTTGTTTCTTGAGCCACAAGTCACAGTAACTGGAGGAGGAGAACATAATGTGGTCTGGGTTTCATTTTGAGGGCTCTATTTATTTTTTATTGCTGCACTGATGATTTTACTTTGCAATTACCAAAAATATCTACTGTTCCTCAGATACTTCTCTCTTTAACGCTTTAGGAGGTTAACATGAAAAACATTTTGAACTCTCGAGGTGCTTCTCAGGTACAATAGCTCCATTAAAAAATATATACCTTGAATTCATCTTTAAACACATCTGCTCATTAAAAGTATTGACGTGGCTGTTCTTTAAAGAGGGACAGAGCCAAAGCACCTTAATCTCCTTGGGAAAATGAAGACAGCTATCTAAGTGCAGCATAAAATGCCTTCATATGAAAGTAGTTGAGGGCAGGAGAGCTAGAAGAACTGTTTAATGTTTACACATGCTTTTCATTCCCAAGGATCTCCGTGTACCCGAGGAGGATCCCTCCTGCCATCTCTGGGCCAGAGCAGGGCCCCTTGGGCAGTGGGCGCCCAGGCACAACTACCAGCCCCCTGGCACCAAATGCCATCCTCCATCTCCCCTCCCCTACTCTGTTTGCTTTAGATCTCTTATTGCCCATCACCCTCTGGAGCAGCTGTACCTGGCAAACAGAGTGCTTGAGCTTGATGTCAGGGGAGATTTTAGTTACTTAAATAGAAATAAACTACAAAGGAGCATTCACAGGGCTGCAAACCTGGGGTTGAGAGGCTTGTTTATTTTTAGGACATACCCCAAATAAGCTTTGCACAGTTATGAACTGAGCAGGTTTTGGTAAGACACTCTGACAGGATGCCTGGCTAAGTTTATTAAACCCCTGGAATCTGATCCCTTTAAATATTAAAAATAATCCACTGTATTGCATCTAACTGAAACCCACTGAATACTTAGAGGAAAGGAGAGATGAGTCAATCTCAACACCTTTCACCCACAAGTGCACAAACAGTTTTCTGATCTTCTTTAATCATAGAGCTCCAATGGCCGGATTGGTCATGGGAGTGCATCTCCAGCCATCTAATCTTTCTGCATTCGGCTCGAGTTTCCCCCATCCCAAGTAATCACACACAACCTCTTTGGGGGAGAGGGGATTTTCTTTTCCCTTCACAAGTCTGCGGCTCACTCAGAGCCTGCTTTTCTGTTGTTGTTTCATGCTGTCTTTTCTGTTTGCTGTGATGGAGCCATAGCCAGGCTGTGCCTTTGTTAGCAGGGAGGTCAGGGGTGAGTGGGAAAAGGCTTGGGCACCATACGCCAGATACTCAATACACTGGATACTCTCAGACACCACCCAGATACTCTGCTCTTTGCTCAGGTGCTGGGTGTTCAGAATGACAGCAGTAAGGCAGAGATACCTGGGAGATAAATTCCCAGTTTTAGCAAGTGTTGAAGCATCAGGCAATGATAAACCCAACTTTTAGTTTTGATGCTGGATCAGATTTATCCTCTCTTTTCATTGTTCTGATCTTCTCCTTTTCAGCCATGCCACTGTCCTTGACAGCCACTTTCCACCCCACAGCATGGGACCAGCTTGGCACGGCTCTGCACCAGCTGCAGGACTAAGTGATGAGGATGAAGGGTCAATCCTAGCTGCCCCCAGCCTTTCTGCATGGGGAAGAGGGATCTCATGTCTAGTTTAGGAGTCCCATTGTCTGAGCAGCATGTGGAGTTCATGCAAAACCCCAAAAGGGAAGTCTGGAGATTAAATAGTGAGGAGTGTGTGTGTGTGTGTGTGTGTGTGTGTGTGTGCATCATTCAATGTATGTGGTAATTGTCACATATAATTCATATTCCATTTCTACCTCAGCTGATGCCAGTAGAGATGACTACTGGTGGCAAGGAGCAAACAGAGGAGGGGTGTGCTCACCAAACAAGTATGTTCATGAGCAGCTTAATAAATTTATATATAATAGACACACGTGTTTCCTCATTTGCAAGAGACTAATCTGCACCTACCACAGAGCTCTGTTGCAGAGCAGTTTCATGTGCATAAATTGTACTGAAATCCCTGACTAGAAGGCATGGGACAAGATCCAGGGTACAGAGCTCCCCATGTGATGGAAAGCTGGCATACCTCTAGCAGACATGAGAAGAGACCAATTATTTTAATTGTTTTTTTGAGTTTTAAAATCACTTTTGCTGTAGCTGCAGGGTGACAATTCTGAGTTATTAGGTGATCCTTTCTTCAGCAAAAATGTTGTGGTTTCAGAGCCTGTGATTGAATGGGTAGGTTCCACCACTTTATCCTGTATGCATGCAGCCTACAAACTGTATCTAATGAAAGATATCTGTGCCTGTATTCCCATCTTTCCTGTTTCACATAATACTTTCCCTGCTAAAATGAGGCCAAAAGGGCCTCTTAGCAGAGGTTGTTCACTGAAGGCAAAATTATGCTCGATATTAAGAGCAAGTACTCTTTGCTATTTAAGGCACAGGCTGTATTCTGGCCACCCAGCAAGCTACTTGCAGACCAGTACCAGAGCAACTCTTCATGGGCTGAACACAACACCTCAAGGCTGTGAGATCCAAGTGCCACCAACCCCATTAACACACAACATGTACCCAGAAGAGGCCATGGCCACAGCTTGGTAAACCCCTGGGTGCAAAGGGTTGGCTGGGGAAGCTCTCACCACCCTCTTTTTCTCTTCACTTTGCTCAGCTATTGCCTGGCCTATTACAGAGACACTGTGTGGGTGAGCAGAATTTGGGTTTGGTCCTTGAGGATGCTGAGGGTTCTCTAGCCCTGCTAATGTTCGTGTGGAGCATTAGGCTCAGCTGTGTGTGCTGCCATCACTGAATCCTGTGAGAGTGCTGCCACAACCCAGTCATCTTCTTACAAATGCCTGCAACCTCCAGTTGTGTTTATAATCCACTGCAAATTTTAGCATTGCTTGAGTTGGAAAAGTTTATTTCTATGAACTTTCCAACTCTTTAATGTGAAAAAGTAGCCAAGATAGGTAACTAGGAAACACAAGTAAGCATAATTAAACATAAAATCCTTGGAGTGATATGAGAATTAGTAATAGGAATTAGTAATAGGAAAAATACTCTAGTGTCAAAACCCAAGTACCTCAACAGCATTCTCATTTCTGTAATCAGGATTGGTTTACATTTCCTGACAGCCAAGTGAGAAGCAGCCCAAATTGTAGCTTCTTGACCTTCTTCTCGTTCAAAAGCAGGTCACAATGCTACATGAATGAGGAGTGTAAAGACACATTCATGGGAGGAGACTGGATCACTAGTTGTGTATTGACTAACTATGGACCTTGTAAGAATGTTGCCTCTTTGAAATATTGACCTTTTTATTGCTTCTCTTACAATTGCAATGGGGAAATCTAAGAGCCCCACAAACTACTTTATCATATGATTAGTTTATCAGTAATTTTGGACCTCGTACATCAATCACTGTAATGCATAACCTCCACTGAGACACAAAACAGATGTGCATGCTTCTGCTTTCTTCTTTATAGTACCTACAGTATCATTAGTGCCTATGCTGCAGTTTAAATTGAATTTAGCAGAAAGCAATGGTCTTACCCCCCTGCAAGCCATCTGATAGTGCTGCAGGGATAAATCAACATTATCATGATTGACGACTCATGCTCTTTCTTAGTCTTCCCTTGTTGCTGGATGGAAAAGGTTGAAGTGTGATTTGTGTTTGTAAAGAATTGCTTTAACTAGTTAAGTATAGGGAAAAGATGCTGAGTTTCAAGGTAAATGCTAGGAGGTGAGCATGTCACAACAATGCCATGGAGGGGCAGGATGCTGAATGAACCAAACCAAAACCAGCAGCAAAGGGCTTGTCTGCCCACCTCTTCCCCACACAGCCTGGGGTGTGGCTTTCCTTTTGAGTGTGACTCAGCTCTGATGCCTGTGAAACCCAAATGGGGAGAGCTGGGAGATGTTCTTTTTCAGACACAACAGGACTGGGGTCACCTGGGAATACATAGGAAAAACTAAGGTGTCTGATCATTGCATCCCATGTAACCCACAGATTTCAAAAGTGAAGGTTTATGTATAGCTCCAAGCTTGTGCTAGGTCTTGGGGACAAAGGAGCTGAGCTCTGACCAGGGCAGTGACTCCACATGATAACTATTAGCTGCTTCACAAACTAATACCTTGTGGGCAGAGCCTTTTGGGGTTAGTTCATACAAAATTCTCCTTGAAGTCAGGATCTGATTGAAAAAAAAAAAACCCAGAATCCAGCTTGCATGTCCATTAAAAATCCAAGCAGATCATTATTTACACTACTTTTTCATTTTCCCAGTAATCCAGCACTGGTTGGTAATAATCCCCAAAGGGCTGATTACACCGGCAAGATACAGCAGCTCTCTGACCACACCTCTTCCCCAGGAAAACCTCTACATCAGGGCAAAAGGCAGCATGTTTCCAGCAGAGCAAAATGGGAATTTCAGTGCACAGTTGCCTGGAATTGATGGTTCTCATGTTCTCAGCAGAGCTAAGCTGAAAGCACATACCACAGAGTGAGGACTTGTCGGGCAGTCCGTAACATGCTTCCTTTCCAACATTAAAACCTTGTTCTGATTGCAAGCAGACTTTTTAGGAATATGTGCCTTCTCCTTCACTCCTGAGAACAAGCCAGCAGATGCTTTGAGGTCTCTAAAGCATGAAACTCACTGCTGCTCATCTGCATGTCTAGTGTACCAGGAGAAGAGTTCTTCCTCCAGGTGTGAAGTGTGTAAGGTATTACATAACAGCTGATTGCAGTAGCCTCTGCTCCTGCTGTTTAAACGTGGTTGGTGGATCATCCAAATATTTGCAGGTGTCTTACGAACACAGGATATTACAACTGTTCTGTCACATCACTATGCAAAAAGGCTGCTGAGAACAGGCTTCCCTGGGGAAATCAGGCACCCACACGAATCCAGTTGTACCTGGCAAGCTGGCCAGTCCAACACGGTAAAATAAAACGCAGACGTTAACTTAGCAAGTTCCAGTTTTATGATGCCTGTGTTTGAAATTGCACTCAAATGTCCCCCTGCAGTATCACTGAGGTTATACCAGTATATTAGAGCCGGGAAAGTAGTGGTGGATGTATTCCTAATGGCAGAACTTGAATATTACAGACACAGCTGAGCAGGAGCTGGCATGAAGAGCCAAGCCTTCATTAGTGACTATCGCTCAGACAGCAAGAGCTGGGCACGATTCCTCAGGACCAGGATGTTAGTGAGGACTTGGGAAAACTGTCTGCTTTCTTGTAAACGGAGTAGATTTGGACTGGAAATCACTGGGACAAAAGAGGTGGAACTGTCTTTACAGCTCAGTGACACCTTTAGTTCAAGCACACGAAACCAAACCCCAAAGTAGTAAGAAAGGTGGTAATTGGGTACTTCAACATGAGTTTTAAAGAAGTTCTTGAAGCTGCAAAGGATATTAGCCACCAGGATTGTTTCCCTTAATATATATTAAAAGCTGGTTTATATGGAAGGCCTTAGGTGTACTCAGGTTTCAAACGCCTGGGATGTTTTACTGCTTTGCTGATCTAATAAATGCAGGTGTTTCATAGTGAAAGCACACGGGCAATCAGGCTGGCTGTGGGCAGCAATGAGTTGCACACATTTCTCCTTATATGAGTAAATGGCCACAAATGTACTGAAGTGACGGGCCTTTGGCATTAACTGCGATTAGGTGGCAGCCAGGCTGGAAGGTGTGGAACGATGATTGTTTAAACCAATTCACAAAGGTAATGGGATTTCTTCTGAAAATCAACCACCTCCAGTTTGACCAGTCTTGGGGTGAAGTGGCTGGGTCCCACGGCTGGCTTGCACTGTGGGATGTGGCACAAGGTGCTGCGCCTGGCTGACACATGCTCCTGCTCACTGCAGCCAGCTCGGCCGGGGTACATGCCATCTCTCTGTCTTTACCAAGATCAAATGGAGCTACTCAATCAGGCGATGCCATTATTGCCTCCACCATGCAATTTCCACTATCAATAATTTACTGTATTTGCTGCGCAGGCAGAAGGGGGAAACAAGACAGATTTTTGCCAGGGGGGACGGGAAAGCACCCCGCTGGCAGCCGGGCAGAGCCAAGCGGGGCGTTCCACCCAGCATCCCGCGGGCACCGCGGCTGCCCTGGGCTCAGTCGGCCGACTGTGGTCCGACGGGCGGCTGCGACTGTCGGTCCCTGCTGTCAGTCCCGGTCCCCGGCCGGGCAGAGCGGCCTCCGGGCACCTGGATTGAGCACCCGCGCCCGCTGCGCGCCTCCAGAAAGTCACCGGTGTAACGTTACCTGGGGCGCTCATTAATAAGCAATGGCTGTTATTATCTTGATTGCATTCTTAATAGGCAAACTACGGAGAGGTCAGCGCGGGAGCGATATTTAAATGGATCGGGCTTGCTTAATACCCGCCGGAGTAAACCAATATCCCGCGGCGGGCGGACCGACCCCCCCTCGCTCCTCTCCGCTCCCCGCCCGACCCGGCCCCTCTGCGCCCTGCCCGCCGCTCGGGGGGCTCCGGAGAAGCGGGGGCCGGGCCGGGCGGGCGGGGCGGGGGCGGTGGCGGCGGGGCCGGGGAGGCGGTGCGGAGGCTTTAAGCGGGGCAGCGCGGGGCGGCGCGGTGCCTGCGGCTGCCGCAGCCGCTGGCCAGAGACGCCCGGGCGGGCGAGGGGCGAAGCTGCTCCGCGGGGAGGCGGCGGGGCCGGGGCGGGAGGCTCCCGTTGGGCGGCGGGGGTGGGGGATCCGGCTCCGCTGCCCTCCCGCCCCTCATAAAGCTTTGATGAGACACTTGAGCCGCCGCCTGTGTTGCCGGGGCGGCGGGAGGCGGCCGGTGGGACTGGGCGCCCGGGTGAGGATGTGACTTCCCGGAGGGGATCCGGCCAGGCTTTGTGTGGACGACGAGGTACGCGGCGCCCCGCCGGGAAACTTGAGGGACCGCGGTTGTGCGGGCGGCTGCGGGGCCGGGCGGGCGCAGGTCTGTGAGAGACGTCTGGGGAGCGGGAAGGGCGGCGGCGCCGACAGCGGCGGCGGGGCGGGAAAAGCTGGGCAGCCCCATGCCCCTTTGTTCCCGCACCTGTCCGGCCGGTACCCAGCGGGGCTTTTGTTGGGGCGGGACGAGGCAGAGGCGCTGTCCCACAGTGCATGGAGGAGAGCGCGGGGCCGGGCTGCCGTTGGGCGCCAGCGGCGCTTCCCCGACGGCGGCGGGGGGCGAGGCGGGGCCGGGCGGGAGCGCGCTGTCCGCGTGGCGGCGCCCTGCGTGGGGTGCGGCGGACGGCAGTTGGGCGGCGGGCGGCGCCCCCTGGCGGCGAGCGCGCGGCGGGGCGGCGGCTCCCGTTTCTGACCCTTCCTCGGCGGCTGCGGGCAGGGGACCGGGGACTGGGACGGGCGAGGGGCCCGGGGGTGGCGGGGCCCCGCCGTGGGACGAGCGCAGTGAGAACCGGACTGTGGTGGGCGGGGAGGTACTGGGGGCCGGGCGCCGCCCCGGTGCTTGCGAGCGAAGTGCCGTCAAGGAGCGGAGCGATGCACTTGTTGAAGCTCAGCCGTCGCTGGAATGTGAAGCACGTCGGGCACCCTCACGGGAATTCCGGTGCCATGGGTGCTTTGTCCTCTGCCTCTCCCTACTTCCACCGGCCGCTGAGCGCGGGGAGCCCACTGTATGCGGCGGGGAAGGGAAGGAGCCTGGCGGCGAGAGCGGTGCCCGGTCCTGTTGGGTCTGCTCGTCAGTGCGCTGGGCGGAGAGGGGAGAGGTCGGATCCTACCCACTAATTTGGATATGGTCTTAGGGTAGAAAACAGCCTCCAGCCAGACAGGAGTTGGCGTTGAACGGTAACTTGGGCTGGCAAAGGTTTTGTTACTGTTTGGTAGCCTTGTGCTGTCCCACTGGATTCTTTTCTCTTTCATGGGATGAGGAGCATAAGGTGTTACAAGTGTTGGGTCACACTTGCTTTGCTGCTTTACTTTTAAGCGGTGCTATTGGTGTCTTGGTTTGTACATGACGGTTAAAGTATGTACTTCTCCTTTCCGTTTATGGTTAATTTGCTGCTCCGAGGTTATGACTATTGTGAGATCAATAGTCATTGCTTATTTATGTTTCTAGTAACGCAGTTCTAATGAATGCAAAGAATCTATCCCGGCGATACACTTTTATTTATTTATTTCTTCAGCGAGTGTTTCTGTAATCTTTAATTCATGGTGTGATAAGTACATAAAATGAATTTCCTCGGTTGGCTTTAGATACGAGCAAAGGGCCAGGCAATCAGCTGCCTGCTTGTGGGCAGAAGCAGCTATCGCGTCACTAAGCTGGAGTGTGGCTGTTTGGTAGCAGAAGTGAAGGGTCTGCTCGGTTTGTAGGTGCTGGCTGTCCCAGAGAAGAAAGTCGCCATACCGTCTTTTGTGTCAGGTAGTGCCTTGGTGCGATCAATGGCTCCACGTGCAGAGCAAGAGTGCAGCCTGCGAGCACGTGGGTGACAGCTTGGCCCGGAGTTAGTCTAGGTATGGAACAACGTAAGCAGAGGGGACACTGTTGGCTCTAACCAGGCTGTGAATCCCGTGGTTTGGCAAGAAAGAGGAGGTAGCAGCTGTCAGGGGGATGCTATAACTCCCTGCGCACAGAGCAGCAGGGTACTGGCTCTGTAAACAAACCCAGCGCAAGGGAATGAGAGAAAGCAAACTGACATTCTGCGTGCTCTGGGAGCAGCAGGATCGAGTGCCATCCCTCACCTGGATCGCGGGGAGAGCTACAGCTCTGCTTCAACTCTAAATGCCTTGAAGCAGCTGGTAAACGTTTCAGCTATTGACTTAACATGACTACATACAGAAGCCTTTCCACAGGGCTCTGTAACTCACAATAATTTTCTGCTGTAGTACTACCACTTAATGTTCAGCTTCACTGAGCCTTGGCTGGGAAAACCCATTTGTAAGTAGTGTGCCTTCTGTTCACGCCACCAGTACTCTCTGCGTTCTGGAGCTGCAGGCTACATCCTGTCTTTATGTGGCTGTGGATTCGGGATAAACTGGGTGAGAAGGATCAAGAACACTTTATCTGAATAATTCAGACATAACACTGGGGGGAAATGGGAAGGACTTTTACCTTGGAGGGAGTAAGGCTGAACTAGGAAAAAGTTTACTTTCCAGCAGCATGCTTTTGAACACGGAGGCATTGTGTTGTAGTATAGTGCTATGTGAGTACTACAGCGTGCTGGAATACTATGAAACGTAATGCACAGATGCAAAGGGTTATACTTAAAAGTCCTTGCAGTACCTGTAGCACTTTCTGCAACTGTTACTCTGCTGTTACAGTGAGGAAAACATAAGAAGCTGCATGTTTTGCTCATCTCTGCTGAGGTGCAGATGTAAAGGCAGGTCAGGAGTTACTTGTGAATAGGAGACCCTCTCATCCTTTCTATGGGTAAGCCTACATGAAGATGAGAATTCACTGAGTGAACTGAGTAGTAAGTATGGTGCTATTATTAAAATAAACTTTAAAAAAAAGTGTTTCCCATATCTGCCAGCCTGGTTTGTATGAAAGGCTGAAATATTGTTCTAAGAATGTGCCCTGTGCCTACACTGGAAATCTCACATTAGGTGGCGTGTGAATTGGTCGAGGCTCCACTTAGAAGAGGATATATGCTTTTAACAGGCTAATTGCTAACTTGTCTTGACCTGTTTTCAAGCATGTGTTGTGAGCACTTGGTTCCTCCTAAACAGCAAAAAGGCTTCTTAATTAGGAAGCTCTCAATCATTTCTTAGATCAGTTCATAGACTGCCTTGGTAACACTTAGCTGTGAACACCCTTTCCAAGGAGCTTTTAAAAGCACTGAAGCTAAGCTTGGCATATTGTAAAAATGGAGTGGTAACTTAATAGCCTACTGTCTTCAGTTCCAGCCAGGTGGGTGCTGTGTGTACCAGCTTTTTCCTCATGGTACACCATTGGGAAGCAGTACAGCTGTGTACTGAGCAAACTGTCATGGGGCTGGTAGGCTGTGCCCCCTGTCTGTCAGCTCACAAATCTTACTTCTTTGCTTCCTTATCCATACCCATTGTCCAGACTGTAAAGTTCTTTGGGACAGAGATTGTCTTGCTTGTCTTTATTCCTGGAACCTGACCAGAGCTCCTCAGTAGTCCTGTAATGCAAACAATAAAAAACAGATTTCAGTGTGCAGTGCACACAGGCATTTCTGCCATGGTGCCTTAAACTTGCATCCTATCAATGTAAATCCTTACGCTACTCAACTTGGAAACATGAGAATAAACAAAAACAGAAGAAAAATGCTTCCATTTTGGAGATACATGTGTGAGTTAGGAGGGCAGCCATTGTACTATGGCCTCTGTCCTCTGGTACAATCTTACTTTGATCATGTTGCTTACAATTCTAGGCTC
The DNA here is from genome assembly GCF_026170545.1 of Melanerpes formicivorus. Lineage (NCBI taxonomy): Eukaryota > Metazoa > Chordata > Aves > Piciformes > Picidae > Melanerpes > Melanerpes formicivorus. The sequence continues at coordinate 4,147,278 of NW_027142368.1, read as the reverse complement.
TGAGCAGTCCAATGAGAAACACTATTTGCAGGAGTTGTCCATGCAGAACAGCACAGTACTATGTGTGAAGTATAGGTGATCTGTAGGGTCAGGCTTGTGTTTTCCTCCTAGTCAACATTTGGGACCTAATACCAGGCAACTGGTGGAGTTCAATTGCTAAACCCAACAGTGGCAATGAACATGGAGCAGTCTGAAATACTGGAGATGCTGTGGACTACAACTACCTGAAGTGAGGTTGTAGCCCGGAGGGGGTTGGTGTCTTCTCCCAGGCAACCAGCACCAGAACAAGAGGACACAGTCTCAAACTGCACCAGGGGAAGTTTAGGCTCAAGGTGAGGAGAAAGTTCTTCACAGTGAGAATTGTTAGCTATTGGAATGTGCTGCCTAGGGTGGTGGTGGAGTCACTGTCCCTGGAGGTGTTCAGAAGGGGATTGGATGTGGCACTTGATGCCATGGTTTAGTAGTCATAGGGTCTTGGGTGACAGGTTGGACTTGATGATCTTTGAGGTATTTTCCATCCTTATTGATTCTATGACTTGACTGAATAGGCAACAGCCTTATCACAAACCAGCCAATCTCCTCTCAGGCACCATTTATATACCCTTTATAAATTGTGAAGGGAGGGTCGGCCGGAATGATGCTCATTGGGCATGATTGTAATCCTTTAGTAATACTGATTCTAGTGGTAGCAGAACATCCCCATTACCACATAATTTGGGCATCACAAATGGATACAGCTGTCTGAAGATGAGTACCATGGACAACCGGAGGAGGCAAAAGGAAACTTCGTTTAGTGAATTTTCATGCCTCAGTGACAGCTGCCATAAGGCTGTAGCAGTTGTATGCTTTCCTCGGTAAGAATATTGTATCTTTCAGAGAAGTCATTCTTTGAAACCAGTTAATTAGGACAGTTATTTCTGGCCGTGGCATTTCTACAGAACAGAAGGCACGATTGTTCTTATGTTTGTTTCTCTGAGTCCTTTGATCGACTGGAAGCTCTCGATGCTTTACGCTATAAATTACCTCAATACTTCGGCAGTTCTTCTCTCTTCTTGTGTACTTGGTTAGGAAAATGCACAAATCCTTGTGACTCAGCTTCAGACTACTATAAATTAGGAAGAAATGGGGCGGGGGGTGGGGGGGTGTCACACTTCAAATTAGGAAAGGCAATTCTAGGAGGATGGGAGGGCTGCTGGTTGCTAAATTTGAGATAAGCATCGCTTGGTATCTCAAAATCTGAGCAGCTACCGCCACCTAGAGATGCATGAACCAAATGCGCTGCTAGGGCTGGCTCTTGCAAGGGAAGTTGCACAGATAAAATGAGTGAGGCTGCTACCCCAGTCCTCCTTGCTCCACAGCAGTAAGCTTAGTGCATGCATGTGGGCGTTCTTAAAACCTTTAACTGGGGTGGTACTTGCAAATCCTCTTTCTAGCTATGCAGGTAACTAATTGTTCCACGTCTTCCTTGTGTGGCTTGAATAGGTAAATAAGAAGCATTGCTTTCAGTAAATGATTTGCTGACTGGATTTTTAGACTACACTGAAAACTATTTGCAAGTCAGTTTTTTACTGGAGTGTTACTGCTGTCAGTGAGACTTGATAGTGTGTCCAAGCTCACACCAAAAAATGCCATGTGGAATGAGTTCCTCAAGGATTTCATTTGGGGTGGGGGGTGCTCCCTATCTCATCACTGAAGCATACTTGGGTAGGTGCTGTCCTTTAGTAGATATTTGGTGGAGCAGGAGAAGAAAATGCTGATTTCCCATAATGTATTGACTCAGCAGCCTTTCGTTTGGGAAAATCCTGGATCCAGTGAAAGCAATTTCAAAACTGAGTATAAAAATTGAAGGGGGGTTGTAGGTATTTGTGGCTGCCTCGAGTCTAACAACATGGAATATGCTTTTTATATCAGCCCCTTGGTTCTTAGGATGCAGATACCTTTTTCTTTGATCTCACAGCTTCTGCTTGTTTTGTACATCAGTCTCTGGCTATAGTAGGTTCTTCCTCTATGCTGGGAGAGAAGAGTAAGCACTGTTCTCTATTTCATTTGTGAGGAACTGTTTTTGAAGACAACTATGTGTCTTTTTTACCCACTGAACTCAAGCTCATGTTTTTCTCATGCAATTATTTCTGCTTGAGTCATTTTGGGGGCTTTTATAAAAAGCCATATCTTATGGCTGTCAAATGCCCAGTGGAATAAAACTCAACTAAATCTCTGTGGGACTTTAACTTCCATCTCACAGAGCCTTGAAAATACAAGCCACTAGTTGACTGCATGTACTGCATATCTTTCTAGGTGATGGTTTTGATAATTCTTTAAGATACCTGAAATCTGTCAGCGTAAAGTATATCAGGGTAAATGCTTAATGTATAGCTTCAGAGGGAACAGTTTTCCTGGGGAAGCTGAAGAGCTGGGATACAGGGATATTTGCCATTCAAGTCAGGAAACAACTCTGAACTGTTTATGCCAGATCAGGGTGTATGAGAGAGCTGTTGTCCCAAACTAGCATTTGAAAAACTACCCTTGGCTTATCTGGAATTCCACATCCAACATCAGCCTTTCTAGTGGGTGCATTGGGCTACAGGTAGGCTTGTAGTCCTTTGCAAAGATGTAGCATAGCAGGAGATGTCTGAGAAAAGATCAGACTAAGCAAAGTCTTCAGCAAAATGCTGCTATATGCTTTTTATTAAGTCAGCATGCAAAAGACTTGGAGCATGTTGCTCTAGTTAAGGCTGTAACAATAAGAACAGGACTAAGTCCCTCTCTTTTCCCCCCCCCCCCCCCCCCCCCTAGAATCCTGTAATACATATAAAAGAGAGTTAAGCTTAATCTTGTGCCAATGCATGTTGTGCATTATCTGATGTGATCAAGCCACTGCTTGCTTTAAACATAGCAGCTCCTGGAGAAATGCAATTTTGTCTAGATTAAGGAATTAAAGGTTATGATCTCTGGATTCCTTAGTCCGTTATGCCATTTAACTTTCTAAGCTTGGTGCAATGCTTAGTAGCCATATGGTTTAGTTTACCTTTCTTTACACTGGCTGTGGTGCTCTCTGAGTGTTCAGTACTTGGTATACTGAGATGAAAATGAATTCTGAACTTTATTCAAGAGCTGGATTAGTAAGCAAACCACCCCCCACCCTTCCCTTAGTCATAGATGTCACTGCACCACAGAAGTGTATTGACATTGTTGAGATCAGCCACAGGACTCATTTTGCAGTATTTCTGGATAATTGTGCCTGCTGGCTGCCTGTATTAAGACTTGATCTTCACTTGCTATTTACATTCCTTTTGAGTTGATAAACCAGTTTGACTGAGCCATAAAGGCAAAGAGAGAAATGCTACTTGATAGAATTTGTACTGAAGGCCAGTGTGAGTCTAAGGGGGAAGCAAAGCCACTAACAAGTTCAAGCTGGCAAGGGTAACAATCAGAGCCCATGCTAGGTAACTGGTGAAGTATGAACTTGCTGCTGAACATCATGACTGCCCTTTTTCTTTATCATGGGTTGAACCAAAGCTAGAAATAAACACACTGGGAGTTGTCCAGTTTTGCTCTTCCACATATAAATGTTAGAGGTTATGTCAATGTCAAGATTTTTTTGTTGTTAGCAGCTAATGTCCTGCAGGCTGATGAAGAGGGAGGCAAAAAAGAATCATAGAATCATGAAGGTTAGAAAAGACTTCTAAGATCATCAAATCCAAGGATCAGCTCAACACCATGCCTACTAAACCACATCCTGAAGTGCCATGTCTGCATGTTTTTTTAACACCCCCAGGGGTGGTCACTCCACCACCTCTCTGGGCAGCCTGTTCTGATGCCTGACCACTCTTTCAGGAAAGACATTTTTCCTAATATCCAATCTCAACCTCCCAATGGGCAACTTGAGGCCATTTCCTCTTGGCCTATCACTAATTACTTGAATATTGAATGTCTCAGTTCTCATTAAAGCACCAGAGTACTTACTGGTATGGCATTGGCAAGTTGCTGCTGAACGTTTTGATGTGGATGGTGCTTTCTTCATCCCTTCTAAGCACTGAACATCCATATTACAAGCAGGAATAACCTTGCGCTTCTCCATTTTATGGAAGTTAAGGCTGACCTTTGGTCCCTGGCAGGCTGCCTGGTTTGTGTTTGCGGGGCTGCTAAATACCTACTTGGTGCAGTAGTAGTCCTCCATGGGAATAGGTCTTTCCTGAATTTCGTAGCGAATTTGCTGCGGGTAAAAGCAGCCTCTGGATGAGACAGGAAGTTGTATTGCCTTTCAAATCAAACCTCTTTAATGGTGAGGAATGTTTCTATTTTAACACTAGCCTTGCTTTTCTTGTTGTTCTTTGTTACATAATCGTTGTGCCCACAAATTAGAAGCATCAGGCTAAAAGCTGAAGAATGAGGGAAGAAACAAAAAGCCATATGGCAATAGCAGGAGGTCCTGCCACCCCACCTTAGGCTCGTGACAACATGCCCTACATTTAACCTACAGTCAGGAACTAATTAACAACACAGATGGAAGTGAGCTAGCATATGTATTCAAAATAATACCCCTAAGGTTTTAATCAGCTGCCCTGCCTCTTTCTGGGTTAGACATCAAAGTTACCATAGAGAGATTTGCAAACTACATGGATGATACTCATGGCTAAGGCAGCTTTGTGTGGTGGCTGAAGAGAGACTGGGGGCAGGGGTTCCCTTGTTCTCTGAGCAGCGACTTGATGGGCAATCTGGGTAAGGGGTCTAAATAGCTTTGTGCTTCAGCCTACCCAGAGGGCTGAGTTATGTTGAGATTCAATGTTTGCAAAGCACTTGGGAAGCTTTGATAGTGTGTTCTCCAAAAAAAAGTTACACAGGTGGAGAATCACAGCTGCATAAGTACTGGGTCTCTCAGTCCTTCCTGCTTCTAAAGGCTTTTACCTCAGGAACTACTAATCATCTCTGATCAGCTCTGCTTTTGCTTTTGAGCAGGATGGTGCCTTCTAGATAATCCATTGTTGTGCAGATTTGGGAGAGGGAGGATGCTTGGCTGTTTTCAACAGCCTAATCGGGTAACTTAATGCTTCTCGATTTAACTTTCTCTTTCCTCCTCCCACCCCTAGCTGTTTGAAGAGAGGCTCTCCTTCCCTGCGGGGCAGGAGGCTCTGCTTATGTGAAGGGACAGCTATTGACGTTTTTCGAGAGAAGTGTTTATTTGATGACTGAAATCCCATATACAGACCTACCCTTTGGAGCTTAAAGGCTCTTGCAGGGAGAACGGTCTGCTGGCAGCCAAGCCACTTTCTTCAGCAGGAGTGTGTGCATGAAACAAGACACCCAAGCGTGGAGCGGGGCTGGATTTTGCATACTTCTGTTCATAGGCATGTCTGGGCTATTTATGTGCTTATACCGGTGGGGGAAGGGAGGAGCTAGTCTGCACACCTAGAAAGCGTTTTTCCTTCCTCTTTAAAGGGTAGTTATTACCAAACATGCTAGCATCCCTCAGGAGTCCTGAGTGTGAGGAAGCTGTTACGCTGAAACCTGTGACATTTTGTTCTGATACAGGTATTAGCTATAGTTTAGGGGGTGGCTCCATCTGATTTTATCATCACTTAGGTACTGGGTCCACTTTTGCACCTGGTGTATAAATCCATAGGTTTATACCAGGCAGTGACTGTGTCCACCAGAATTTGGGTCCACTGGCACATAGTGCTTCAATGAACCTCAACAGTCATTATGGGAATTATGTGGTCTGAAAAGTCAGGAGCCAGGTAAACTTCATTTTTAATTGAGGAGGGGAAGGACCCAATGTCCATATGACTCACAAGAATCACAGTGTAATACTGCTTTGTGGTAGGAGTTACACCATTATACAACTAGGAGAAGGCAGCAGCTTGCTGAATTCAATTTTCCTGCAAGGCCGTGGGCTCTTCTTCACATCCCATGAAATGTTTGTACCTTGAGTGTTACAACTACTGAATCCTGTTTTCAGCCACTTGCATCTTTACCAGATCCTCACCTCTTCTAACAGTTCCAAACCATTTTCCTCTGGGTAGCTTGTGAAATGAAAGCACCACTAAACAGTATTTTAAGTCTGTAAGTGGGTAAAGCCCTTGCACTGGTGTTTGCCTGACTAAGGATGGAAGAGAGAGAGCTTATTTGGGTGGGTCTCAACTTCTTGCATGCCAGTTACAACACATAACCCTGGAAACAGTATTATCTATGAAACTTTTATCCCTGTATTGAATGCAGCTAAGTTGGCCCTCAAATTTTTAAGATGGATTAGGGATAGAGAACCAGGCATAAAAATAGCAAAAGTCTTGTTTTGACATGACACCACCTAGAAGGCACTAGAGGGGTGGGGGGAAGAAGCTGAAAACCATAATGCTTTGAAACCTGTGATGTACTGCATTGTCATAGTGAAATATCAGTGAAGAGCACTTCTTGCCAGAGTATTTTTGGTACAGTTATACTAACATATTGACCTAGTTCTGCAACAGTGGTGTGCCCAAAGATAAAGCTGCTGTCACAGCAGGACACGTGCAGGGCTGGCTGCCCACTGAGGTGGGTTAGATTCCTAATGAGAATTATCATTTTTCAATGCAAGTTCCTCACTATTCCACTAATGGAGATTGAGGTGACTTCAAACACTTACAAAATATGTCCTCCTGGTCTGGTTGTTCCCAGGTAACTTTGGACTTGAATACTCCCAGAAGCTGTTTGATAACCTCAGTGTAAGCTTTTTATCCTTTGCCTCCTCAATGGAAAGCATTTCCGTGGAGATCTCATGCTAACAACTGGACTGAGCGTGTGTGAGGAGAAATGTGCACACAAGGGCATGCAGCCAAAAGATGACTGATAACTCCACTGGCAGATGCAGGTATATTGTTAATACCTGTCAGGGCTCTGACAACAGGCATTTCCAGTTTCTGGTTCACACACATCACAACATTCTGATCTGCTTCATTTCAAGGACTGACTATGGCTAAAAGCAAGGCATTCTCTTACAGCAATGCCACACACAGTCAGGGTCTCATCAAAGGTAAGAGTCTTGCAACAAAGGGGTATACACAGCCCTTCCTTTCCTCCCTTACCCTGGAGAAAGCACTGCCTGCCCAAGCCATGGGTAACTGCTCCATCTGATGCTTATGCTTTTTAACCATTGGTTTTCCTTGGCAAAGCTTCACTTACGTTCCTGTTGAGTGCATAATGTTCTATAGGTTCCAGGAAGCTTGCCACTTGCAGCAGAACCGATGGGTGCGTGGGATGTTTTACATGCTGTTCAATAGTTTGTAGGCACTTGTAAGATCCAAGCTCAACTGGTACAGCAGCTTCTGGGCCGTTCCAGGGCTGCTGGACACATGTCACAGTGCAGGGGATCCAACTCACGCTCGTTTGCATGCAACATACTCCGTTCTGTTCCTGCTCTCGGGTGCCAATTATCCTTGAGTTCAGTGGGGGCTTCATGTGTGTACTTGGCAGAACAGCTTAGTCCTGTGACAGTTCAGCACAGTATTTCATACCAAAGGACCTTAGTGACATGGAAGACAAACCACAGATGCTACTCAAAGGTCTGAGGTTCTGCTCTAACATCCTTCTGCGTGCAGGTTGAATTAGCATTCTGTAAAGCTCTAGTGGCATCAAAGCAAATTATTTCAGAGAACTGTAATTATCTGCTCCCATGGAGGAACCAGACAGTGTCTTGGCACAGAGTAATTATTTCATGGAATGGTTTTGCATGTTTTATTGGGGGTTTAGGTAGCCTGTTCTATAAGTGAACTTTCTTTTTGCACGGATTGCATAATGTTACTTCTGAATGACTGCAGTAATGGCATGAATGTATCTCTGCACATACTCTTGAGAGGTTAATGTACATTTCCAAAGCTGAAGTCACTTTTGAAACTGGAATTTGCTTAATGGCTAGGTTTTAGGGTTAGAAGTCATGTACTGTACAGTATTTCTGGTATTGCAATAGGAATGCAGCATGTTGATGGTAGGCTGAACATGAGCCTGCAGTGTGCCCAGGTGGCCAGGAGATCCGATGGCATCCTGGCCCGCATCAGGAACAGTGTGGCCAGCAGGAGCAGTGAGGTCATTCTGCCCCTGTACACTGCACTGGTTAGGCCACACCTTGAGTACTGTGTCCAGTTCTGGGCCCCTCAGTTTAGGAAGGATGTTGACTTTCTGGAGCATGCCCAGAGAAGGGCAACTAAGTTGGGGAGGGGCTTGGAACACAAGCCCTATGAGGAAAGACTGAGGGAGCTGGGGTTGCTTAGCCTGGAGAAGAGGAGGCTCAGGGGAGACCTTATTGCCGTCTACAACTACCTGAAGGGTGGTTGTAGACAGGCAGAGGTTGGTCTCTTCTCCCAGGCAGCCAGTACTGAAACAAGAGGACACAGTCTCAGGCTGTGCCAGGAGAGGTTCAGGCTGGAGGTCAGGAGGAAGTTTTACACAGAGAGAGTGATTGCCCTTTGGAATGGGCTGCCCGGGGAGGTGGTGGAGTCGCCATCACTGGAGGTGTTCAGGAGGAGACTTGACAGGGTGCTTGGTTGCATAGTTTAGTTGGTTGAGTGGTGTTGGACGATAGGTTGGACACAATGATCTTGAAGGTCTCTTCCAACCTGGTTTATTCTATTCTATGTTACCCTGCCCATGATGCTCCTGGGCAATACTAAACCTGCTGGTAATCCTTTTATTTAAGGAGGACTTTCACGGAATACCTTGGTGTATTTCAACATAAAATCTTAGCAAAACATTTTGCATATCCAGAGTATAGTGGCATATACCACAGAAATACCGTTCTGGAGCTGAGCTGCTTTGTTTGCAGGAGGGTTCACAACCCCCTGTGCAGTCTGAGGGCCCTGTGTGCAGGATGCTGTATGAACAGCTGGAAAGGCAGTATGTGTGTCACTGGCTCAACAGTCAGTTCCCATTGTCAAAGTATAAAAATAGTGCACATCTGTTCTCTTCCATGAGTGTTGTTTCTCTGAAGGCTCTGATACCATCTGTGAGTCTGGCCTGCTCTTCCTTCGCTTGCGCCTACTGCCAAAACTCATCCTGCCTATTTCCTGGTATGGGCAGAATGGGTCTGAGATTCATCTGATAGAAATCCTGCTGGGAACTCCTTGTAGTCCTGCACTTGGCCAATTTAAGTGTAAGTGTGCGTGTAATGAGGAGGCTGCCTGGTCTGTGCCCGCTAGAGCAGCTGAATTCTCTCACTTGGCGCTTTGAAGTAGTTGTGGCCTTTGCATGGCTGGCTGAGTGTCCGGAGAGGTATGGTGAAAGTTTGTAGGAAACTCTGATGCATAACTCTGCAAAGGATCAGGGTTGTAATGTCACAGCATTGCTATTTTGCCATTATTTCCTCTGGGTTTTTGCCCACCTCTGCCTGACAGAAATTGTGGGGTTTGTATGCGTTGGGGAGGGTCCAATAAAACCTTGGAATCCCACAACCCCCCTTGTAGTGCTTTAAACAGATGCATGCCTCTCCAGAGCCACTGTAGTGCTGGAGTTTCTTTGCTCTCAGCTGTACCATAGGCAATATTTAGCAACATAAGATGAAAGCAAATTTCTCATCTTAAAAGCTGTCATTTATAAACCAGCTGTAAATTTGCTTGCTATTTATCTTAGCCTTCAAAAAGGTTCTTAGTCTCTGACATCTCTGGCGTTATGGCTAAGTAGATTTTTATAACCCCAGGAAAGAAGAAAACAAACCAACATGAGAATGAAAATAAAATGGGCTTCTTCTTCCAGACATGAAGCACCAACTTACAAGAATACAAATTGAGCGTGGGTGTGTATTGGGGAGGGGGGGAGGTGTTGGGGGGGAGAGGGAGGGCACTTTATTTTCAGTAATACAAAGTAATTATATAGTATGCTGCATAAATAGCCTCTAGGCTGAGCAGAGTGTGTCAGACACCCAGTAATGCATGTGTTAAAGGTTAATACTGTTTTGTTCTCAGTAGGTTTGGGCTTTGCAAGTCATGTGCTGACATGCACCCCGGTTTGGTATCTCTTCACACGCTCCGGCAGTGATGCGTAGCGCAGGGACTCACGCCTGTGCCATTCAGTAGTATTTAGTAAATTGAACTTCTGGAGAAAGGTCTTAGAAAATGGCAAGGCAGAAAATGAATGTCATCTTGCTGCTAATTTTGTCTTCCACCACACAATCCTCTCTGGAGATTAAAGCAGTAGGAACCTATTCACTACTGAAAGTTATTTCAACTTTCACAGCTTATATCAGGACGCAGAGGAGCAAGAACGTGCTCACAGCTGTTCATCAGGGCTCTCTGCTGGAAGTACAACCTGTTAAGCTGCTAGGTTTCTGCTCAAAGTACCTGAGAATAACAAAATAAAACAATTAAGTGGTGAATCCTCATTAGACACAAACACTGAAATAAATAGTATGGCTAGGTAATTGACTACATATGTAAACTAGCTGTAGATAATTGACATGACCTTCATTTAATGAGCCTCCTTCCCATTAGTGGAGAGGAATACCACAATTATGTGCCCTTATTCTAGCTGTAATTGTGTGGACCTTATTGAAGTACAAACTAGGTCACGTCTTCCTGAGATCTGGTCCATGGTGGGTGACCTCTTTTCATTACTTCAGCTTTGCTATGCTGCACAAGAGAAGATGTTCTTGCAACCATGAGGATGGATGGCATTTGGGAAGCTGATCTGAAATAAGATTTCTGATAGTTGTCTTGTGTGACCTGAGGGAGTAGTTCAAGGCTCAGTTTCAAGGAGGCTAGCATATATATGTTAGGCAAGTTTATGTGAGTTATACAGCAGTCTATGGGACAGCAACTGAACCAAGATTCCCTCTCCTAGAGAAGTCTTTGATCTTTTATCCACAGTAACATAACTGAAGGGCAGCAGCCTTTAGTTATTGTTTCTAGAAGGTGGGGAGTAAAGACCTGGACCTCCTACAGCTGAGAAGGAAGGGGATGAATGTGCAACAGGACTGCAGACTGAGGTTGCATTATCAGTGGCTTTGTGTTTTTCTGCCTGCACCTCTGGCTACAAGTGGCCACAGCTACTCTTTGTCTGTTGTTCAGTTGTACTGATGCCCCCAGAACATAAAGTGTCTGCAAAGTTACTCCAGTTAAGAAATATTCAGCACTGTTGAGCTGCCATGGAAAGTAGTTGCTTGGTGTGCCAGGGTACCATCAGGTGTAGGTGTGTGTAGGAATGCTGAAGCATCTCCATGCAAGGCCTTATAGTGGCAAATGTGCCCAGCATGGGAAGGGGTGGTACCTTGCTCAGTAGTAGTGTGCTGGGAAAACAGGAAGATAGAGCTTTCGCCCATGTTCCTACCCAGGTTCTGCTTCCGTGTGAGGTGGCATGGACTGCTTCATATGATCAGAAGGGTGTTTGTAATCTAGTGTTTGGGGTTTACAGGGCACTTAAGGTAACAGAACAAGCAGTTAATCTTTGCAGTGTAATGAAGGCTTGATAGCTGGAGAGCAGGGGAAAAGGACTAGAAGCTGCCATGCAAAGTGTTTCCAACAACCTTCGTGGTGCTAGGTAGGGATAGGGATATTAGTTCTGCCTCCCTAAAAGAGAGATGAGATGTGCTCACTTTGCTCTGGTAAGAACTCACCTGGAGTACTGCTTCCAGCTCTGGAGCCCTCAACACAGGAAGGACATGGACCTGATGGGGCAGGTCCAGAGAAAGGCCACAACAAGTACTGGGGGGGCTGGAGCACCTCTGCTGCAAGGACAGGCTGAGGAAGCCTGGGCTGTCCAGCCTGGATAAGAGAAGGCTCCAGGGAGACCTAATGGCAACCTGAAGGGGCCTACAAGAAGGTTGCAGAGGGACTGTTTCTGGAGGCCTGCGGTGATAGGACAATGGGCAATGGTTTGAACTTGGAGGAGATTTAGATTGGATGTTAGGAACAAGTTCTTTACCATGAGGGTGGTGGAACACTGCAGCAGGTTGCCTAGAAAGTAGTTGAGGCCCCATGCCTGGAAATATTCAAGGTCACGCTCAACAAGGCTCTGAGCAATCTGATGTAGTGGAGGATGTCCCTGCTGACTGCAGGGGGATTGGACTAGGTGATCTTTGGAGGTCCCTTTCAAAAGCAAACCATTTTATGATTCATGAGTCACTGAAAGGTTTTGTTTCTCTACCCATGAAGTGAGATTTAAATCTAATCTACTCTAGCGTGTTAAACTAGTAGATTTTGAGCAGCTGCTGCTAGAAACTGCTGTGGCTTCTAAAATGAAGAGCTTTCCTATGCAGTAGGATATTACTCCTCATATTAAATCACTTGATATCACTTTGCTGCCAAAGAGAAGGACTGTGTGTATTGCTCAAGTCACTGTCAAGATAGGGGAATCTTTGCACACTTCAGCTTAGTTTGGGATTCATTTATAAAGAAGGAGATGTTTGATCTGTGTCTGCTAGCAATATTCCACATGTCTGTGCTATTAGAGCTTACTTTGACAGACTCTTACATTGTTATGGGATGATGAGGGGTGGATTTTGGGGGGGTCATCACATCTTGTGTATTATCAGTATGTTATGTGGATAATGGCAGTCTTAGAGTTGTTGGTTTTCAGAGCCTGGTTGTACACTTTCTTGGTACTCCAGATAAAAGCAGCTGTTGTGTGTCATCAGACGGGATGTAAATTGATCAAGCTTGACAGCAGTTTCCTTCCTTTCATTCCTTCTTTCCTTTCTTTTTTCTTTCCTGTGGAAGGCAAAAATTGATTAAGGATGGATTAATATAACATGAGATTTGGTGACCAACCAGTCATTGGCAGAGGATGCAGAGGACTTACTGAAGTCAACTGGTGAGGTTTCTCTGCATCTCTATCTTCTGTCATCATCCTTGCAAGAAAAATGTCCATGCAAACAAAATACACAGCCACTTCCTCCTAATTTCACATCCCTCCAAGTTCATTGCTATCATGAAATGTAAACAGCCCAATGAGAACAATGATGGATGTGGCCTGGTCCAAGAACCCTTCTATGTCTTGTTCACTTACCTAACCTGAAAGGCAGGTGCCAACTGGGGTACTTAGCCGATGGGTGCAAGTTTCTCTTTATTTTGTGCTTCTTGCCTTGTGTCCTCTCTCTTTTACACTGGGAGGCCCTTTGGTGAGCTATGGGCTCAGACTGAGTCTGTCTTCCAGTGCTGAGATGTTGGCTGGGACCTCCGGGCACTACTCTAATAAAAATAACAGGAACTGGATTAGGAGCCAGATGATCTGTGTTGTGTTCACTGCTCTGGTGGTCAGTGTGATATGGGTGTTTGGCTTTTTTTGTCCTTTTAAGTTTTATATAAAACAATTCTCAGAAGAGGGAGTGTATGAATATTGTTATTTTTGTTGCCTGTTCCACTGGCTCTGTACCTGTATGCTTGCTAAACCACCCCTTCTCCCTCTTGTCTTGTCTCTCCTTGTTTGATAAAGGAAGACTAATAACCTTCTTCCTTTGGTTGTAAATCATCTCGAGTGTCTCTCTCTCCCTCCCCTTTGAGGAAGAGATCTGGTATTACTCCCTGTAGAATGTTTTTAAAGATCCTAGGAAGAAAAATCTGCAAAATATTATTGCTCTGCATGGTTAGAGAAAACGCTATGTTCCTGTGAGTCACAGATGTCAGGTTTGTTTAATTGTAATAAATCTATGCCACAATAACACTTTTAAACAGGAAGAGAGGTGGAGGGATGAAGGAAGAGTTGTGCTGGGGTAGAGAGGATTCTTAGCCAAAATCTTGTTTAGTGGGAGGCTGAGGGTGAGGAGGGCATGAACACAAACCCAAACACTTCCCACCCCCCCTACTTCATTAAGTAAACTGAGGGCTACATTTTGGGCACTGCTGTTCTGGTACATATTTCATTTATTTGTGTGTCTTATGATAGATTGTCTTTCCGTGTTCATGTCTGAAGAGTTTCCCACAGCATGTTTGCAGGAGATGAAGTAAGGCTTTTTACATAGCACCCTGTTGGCAAACAGAAATAGCAGTTACTCCAATGAGCACTGCCAAGTATGAGGTACTTCCGAATGAACTTCAAAAGCTCTGAAACAAGCATTAGCTGCTGCTTCAAAAATCTGAACAATGCCGTTGCTTTCTAGCAAGCAGGGATGGTGAGAGCCGGGATCGGAAGGAGGAAAAGTAACAACTGGATGTGATGGATGTTGTAGTAGCACTTGGGATCAGACAGAAAATATAGCTCTCTGTCACTGCAGGATTGGGGGGGTTCTTGTAATAGTACCTACAGTGCATATTCTGCACTCAAAGAGGAAACAATTTCTACCCTGAGGAGCATACAATCTACAGAGACTCAGCAAAGTGCTTGGGTAGGAGCAGTCTAACCTAAGCTGCTGGGAGTGCTGGGAATCACTCCTGTCAGCTGATGTGCTGATTCCAAGTCTGGTGAGGAGTTTACCTATCAGTGTTCTTTTCTGGTGTTTTCCCTCCACTCCCAAAAAAGGAGAGAGCCAAGTGTACACATGAGCCTCAAAGCATGGCCCACAGCGTGCACCAGAACTTGGGTGAAGGAAATGGACAAACTGTTTCAGTTTGGCAGTCGGGCTTCTTGTGCTTCTGGTTTTGATGCTGGGCTCAGGACTTTAACTGAGTTTCAAGAGATGCTTTGCTCATTTGAGAAGGGGCAGTACAGGGTTCTGGGAAGGTACAATACAGTGGTTCTGGTACTGTCATTTCAATACAGCTCTAATCAGCTCCATAATCTCTCAGGTCACTTCCATGGCATTCACACATTCCAAGCAATCTGTCCAGCTCAAATTTAGTATACTGTCCTGGACCATTTTTCTTGTTCTATATTTAATCATACCTTTAGATGAGGAGCTGACCTTCTGACACCCCACAATTGTATGGCCTCTTCCTGTGTTTTGAAGGTGGCTTTCAAAATGCTAATGCAATTTATCCTGGTGCTGCAGAGCAGGGTTTTGTTGATTTGATTTTTTTGTTGTTTGGTTGGTTTTATTGTTTTGTTTTCTTGTTGGTTTTTTTTTTGTGTGTGTGTGTGGATAGAATGATGAAATATTTTTGGCATAGAGAGATCTTAAAAAATTAAATGTTTGCATTTGCACTTGAAATGGAAGTCTTGCCTTTCACACTTGTGAAGCTGTCTTTTATTGCTGAAATGTTGCATTGCTAAATAGCAGTTCTGCTTCTGCTGTTCCTTGAAGTAGATGTAATCTGGCAATCAATAAGGGAGTTTGCATAGTATCTAATATAATACTTACTACAGAAAGACTTTGGCACGTAGGAACTCTGGCTTGCTGATACCAGTGTTGCTTAAGCTTCAGCATATGCTTCATCTGAAACTCTAAATCAGAGAACACCCTCGTACAAGGGTATGCTTTATCGCCAGTAATGAGTTGCAGCTGCATGCAGCAGGAGTCTGCAGAAAATGCATAATGTGTCATGACAAGGCGGGTGAATTTTTATTATTCTGTCCCTTCTAATGTTTTTTTTCTTCTTCTTCTTGTCCTTAACAGTTCCACCAAGTGAGAAGAGTGATGACCATCCTTTTCCTTACTATGGTTATCTCATACTTCAGTTGCATGAAAGCTGCCCCTATGAAAGAAGCTAGCGTAAGAGGACAAGGCAGCTTGGCTTACCCAGGTCTTCGGACCCATGGGACTCTTGAGAGCCTAAATGGGCCCAATGCTGGTTCAAGAGGACTGACATCACTGGCAGACACTTTTGAGCACGTCATAGAGGAGCTTCTAGATGAGGACCAGGACATCCATCCCAGCGAGGAAAACAAGGATGCAGACTTGTACACATCTCGAGTCATGCTAAGCAGTCAAGTGCCTTTGGAACCCCCACTGCTCTTTCTGCTCGAGGAGTACAAAAACTACTTGGATGCTGCAAACATGTCCATGAGGGTCCGGCGCCACTCTGACCCAGCTCGCCGCGGGGAACTGAGCGTCTGTGACAGCACCAGCGAGTGGGTGACGGCGGCAGAGAAAAAGACTGCAGTGGACATGTCCGGGGCGACCGTCACGGTCCTGGAGAAAGTCCCGGTGCCCAAAGGCCAACTGAAGCAATACTTCTACGAGACCAAATGCAACCCCAAGGGGTACACAAAGGAGGGCTGCAGGGGCATAGACAAGAGGCACTGGAACTCCCAGTGCCGAACTACCCAGTCTTACGTGAGAGCTCTCACCATGGATAACAAAAAGAGAGTCGGCTGGCGCTTTATAAGGATAGACACTTCCTGTGTATGTACATTGACCATTAAAAGGGGAAGATAGTGGATTTGTGTTGTATAGATTATATTGAGACACACACAAGGAAAAAAAGTTATCTATTTGTATATATACATAACAGGGTAAATTATTCGGTTTAAAAAAAAAATAAAAGGAAAAAAAAAAGAAGAAAAAGGAAAAAAAAAAAGGGAGAAAAAAAAACCAAGAATAATTTTATGGACTGCATGTATAACTGAAGTTTATACAGTACAGTGGTTCCACAGTCTATTTATTGAACATATCCATGACCTGAAGGGGGAAACCGAAGTCATTTGCGCACAAGTTTGGAGAGAAAAATAAACCAAACCAAACCAAACGACAAAAATCCGACCAAAAAAAAAATATAACAGGGAAAAAAATATGAAAGGGGAAAATATGAAAGGGGAAAAAGAAAAGGAAAAAATAAAAGGGGAAAAAATATAAAAGGGGGAAAAAAAATAAAATGGGAAAAATAAAAGGGGGAAAGAAAAAGATAAAAGACAAAAGATAAAGAGGAAAAAATTAAGGGGGGGAAAAGAAAACCAAGCGAAGTCTGTGTTACATCCTTCGGAAACATTGTGGTTTGTCGCCGTTGCCAAGAATTGAAAACACATAAAAAAAAGTTGGAAAATAAAAGAATAAAAAAAAAAAACATAATAATAATTAAAAAATACAAATAAAAAATTGCATGCTGCTTCAATTGTGAATTGATGATAAAATGTTCCTCTTTCGGGAGAAATAAATTGAACCAAAACATTCCGTTTACATTTTAGACAGTAAGTATCTTTATTCCTGTTAGTATTCTATCTGTTTACTGCTTTTAACTTCTGATAGCGTTGGAATTAAAACGATGTCAAGGTGCTGTTGTCATAGTTTTGCTGTTTCTCTTTTTGCTTTTTGAACTCCCATCAGGTTGAAAAAGGCGGGGGGGGAAAAAGGGGGGGGGGGAAATAATCTTTTACCTTACTCTGGATTAAAAAGCAAATTACTTTGGGGGGTTTGGGGGTTTTTTTGGTTGTTTTACTTTCTTCTTGTTGTGAAGGTGTTTGCAATAGCAATCCAACTACTGATGAAAAAAAGAGTAAGAGTAAGAATAATAAAAAAGAGGCAACTGGAAAAGATTGGTGATGTTCCACTTCACACTGTTGAACTTCAGGCTTAGAGACAGCACTTACTTAACTGTATGGCAACATGCCTTTTTACTTTGTTGTTCTGTTTCATTTTATGATTTCCTGTCTTTTGAGAGCTGCATTTGCTTATATCATGTTTGTTTGTGTTTGGGGTTTCCCCCCTGCTCCCTTTCCTCCCTCTGGAAAGATGTTGGTTGTGATCTTTAAAGTATTTCGCTTAGCGTACAGCTGGAGCTTGTCGTATAGCAAAAAACTCTGTGGAAGGTTGAGAGCAAAGACTTTGTGCTTGAATCAAATGTCTTGGTGAAGCACCCTAGAAAAAGGGTCTAGAAAGATGATAGTGGATCTGAAATCGGGTGGGTCGTGGGACTGAGTAGCTCAGCCAGTTCAGGGACAAATAACAGAGTTTTGTGTTGGCTGAGGCTGTTCAAATCATAGTCAGTGCTGAATGTGGTCCTGCACATCCTGTGAGAGTAAGGACTTTGCTGTCTACACTGCTGCCCTTGCCTTCCACAGCTCTTCTAGCAGCCCGGGGCCAGCAGAGCATCATGAGCAAGTTGCAGTGGCATCCCTGCCTGAAGGAGCTCTGGGGAATAGCCAGGCGAGGAGGCATAAGGGAGCCCTTCCTGGAGCTGAGAGCAATTAGCATTTATGTTCGTGTGGGTCTACCTCTGCTGTCAGCCTTATTTTATGAAACAAATCTTGGCATAAAAATCATCTCTTGACGTATGTGAAGAGCAAGTGCTGGAGGAGTTGTCTTAACGTTGCTTAGGTTCTGATAGATGCATTTAGCCCTGTGCTACCCCTCCAACTTCCCTGACAGAAGTGTTTCTAAAAAGGTAGGTTGTAAGCCTGAGAGCTGTGCACAGCACTTGCTCTGACTACAGTGGGCAGAGAGGCAGAAATAGCTCATTAGTGAGCTCACTGAAGGCAGATGCTATATTTGTAGTTCCTGTAGATGGAGAGAAGTATCTGAACAAAGAGGAAAACACTGCAAAATAGAACTGCTGCTGAGTGCTGCAGAATATGCAATAGCCTGTCTTGCTGTTGAATTTAATTAAAAACCTGGTCTGGGCAAAGCTTATCTGAAAATGATTCCCCACCAAAATTCTCTTAGGAGAGCACGTTTAATACTGTTTATGTCATTGCTAGTAGAAATCCTGGAAGCTGACTTCAATATCAGTGATTTCTTCTACTGGAGGTAGAAGGGCTTCCTCTTCTCTGGGATAACTGTCAAGGGAGAGCCATCTCAACTGTACAATGAAAACCTTTTACGTTGGCCATATGTGCATGCTGGACAGTGAGTGAGAAGTGAGGGTTGTGTGACCTCCCTGAACTGCAGACTTCAGCCTTCCCTATCAGTTGTAGATATTCAGGCTCCCACATGGAAATCACAAATTAAAAACACTTCCTGAACTGTGTCAAAGCTTTACCTGCAGTGTTCTTTGTGCAAATTAAACATTGATAGAGGAGAGGGGGATGTCATTCCACTCTTGCCAGTCCCTGGATGTATCTAATTCTTTGCATTTAATAACCCAAACATGGTCCAGGACCTATTGTCAGCAACATTTCTAAACTACAGCAGAGAGATGGTGTCATAGTGGCTCCCCTCAAAATCAGGCCTGGTTGCTTAGGAAGGGGAAAGGATGATGATAATGAGTGAATAACAAACAGATCACTCTAGCTGAGTGATCACTTAGCTAGAGTGGAAAAAGAAATGAGAGCTAGGATGTGACAGTAATGTAATTCAGATAAAGGAATAAAATAATTCCCAGTTCAAGTAAATTGAATCTCCAAGAGAAGTGTTAGTGCATAAGTCATGCTAGGAATAAAGGTCTTTGTCTCCCAAAGTTGGCCATATGCTTAACTCACAAATCCTCTCCTGGCATCGATAAAGGTGATGCTGTTGTGGCAGAAATAAGGTAGTGGGGTGGTAGGTTCAAAGGGCAAAAGGCAGCCCCTGTGGGTGGGGGCAACAAGGGCTGAAACAGAGAACCTGCAGAAGCACAGTCCCTTGTGACTACAGCTAGAGTGATGCTGCCCAGAACATGCCAATTCTGTGCCTATTGCCATCACCTGAAACTGGCAATTAACCTGCAGTCCCATGGCCCTCACCTGCCTGACCTGATACATCCATGATCACAGGCTTGGCAGCTTTAACAGAACAGAGGTGGTGGGAATGATGGTGGTGGCGGGGAGGGTGGGGTGTTGTCTTTCATGTCACTTAATTAAACTCTTGCTGTGGTCTGTTTGTGACAAAGGTATATCATGCATGTCAGCAGGCCTAGTGCTGTGTTAAAGTAAAGACTCTTGCAAGTGTAAGTTAATGTCTGTGGCCTTGTTCTCTATTATTCACCTTGTGTAACATAAATATTTATTGTATATTTATATAATTTTATGGTTTGGGGGCGGGGGGGAAGAAAAGACCTTAAATTGGCATTAAAATTTAAACCCAACTGCGTCATATTGTAAATATAATTAAGCTATATTTAAGTGTACTGATTAACATAATATATGTTTAACTATAGAGTTTTTTATGTTTTTAAATATATTTTCAAAATATATATATATATAAAAAAAAACCAAACTTGGGGTTTTTTGGGGGACCATGTGATTCTTTTCTCTAATTGTAAAACAAACTGGAGTTTTACTTATAAAGGCGTGTGTTCTTTGTTTTGAAAAGCATTTTTACTCTATTTTAGCAATAAAAAAACAATCAAATCTCACTCAGAGGGCAGGTAGCCCCTCCCTGTTTCACAGCCGGACAGTCAGCCTTGGGAAGGGAGGGGTGGTAAGGATTTGCTTTCCATAGAAGTGGGAGAGACGTGCAAGATGATGTATTCCCATTTAATTCTAGCACACAAGAGGCTCGTGAGAGTGAACTCCATGAATGACAACAAAGACAGGATTTTCTTCAGCTGTAAAATAATGGGCGTGATGGAGGTGAGGGAGAGGGGGGTTACTAACCTTAGGAACTAAGGGATGAGTGAGACATAAACTCAATAGCTATAGTTCAGTCATGTATCTGATTTTTAAATCATGTCATGTATATTTATATCCCATCCACTGAACTTATTTATGACCCCAGGGAGTACTGAGTGGAATTCCTTGGATTTAACATACTGTTAGTGTCTCTAAAAGAATATTCTCTACCCTGGCTGCCAAGCCTCCGTATGTTTAATTATCCCACAGCCCTAGAACGATCAATAAATCTTCATGATAAATAGAAAGCTTCCATATAACTTAAAGTGTGTGTGAGGGGAGGGGAAGCTCAAAGCCAAACTCTGAAGAGATTCCATTGCTGTGAATTTCCCAAAAGCCCTGTGCCAGCAACGTCTCCACAAGCTCAGAGGAAAGGGTGCTTCTGCAGAGTATCATTTATATTAAACACACATGGGTGTGCATTGCTTGCTTTGTTGTCTCACAATAAGCCAACAGAAGCAGTAAGATATTAAAATCTTTGGTGTCTGGAAGAACAGAGGGGTGATGTTGCCATATGATGTGTCTGAGCCTGGCTGCAGGAGCTGGCTCTGCTCAGACTCTGCCTTCTCCCCTAGGTAAGACAGAGATGGGTGAAGTTGTTTTAACTTGTTGAATATATGGCATAGGTACACAGGGAATGAAATGGGCACCCTCAAAATACATATTTGAACTACAGAGGAAGACAGAGGAGCTAACTAATTGTCCCATCCATCCACTCTACTGAATCCCAGATCTGTAGAGGACAAGATATTTCCATAGGTTGTATCACCTGGATCAAGGAGTAAAGGCCTATAACTAAACAAAGTTGGTGAGGGGTTTGGAACACAAGTCCTATGAGGAGAGGCTGAGGGAGCTAGGGTTGCTTAGCCTGGAGAAGAGGAGGCTCGGGAGGGACCTTATTGCTGCCTACAACTACCTGAAGGGAGGTTGTAGCCAGGTGGGGGTTGGTCTCTTCTCCCAGGCAACCAGCACAAGAACAAGAGGACACAGTCTCAAGCTGCACCAGGGGAGGTTCAGACTGGATGTTAGGAAGAAATTCTACACAGAGAGAGTGATTGCCCATTGGAATGTGCTGCCTGGGGAGGTGGTGGAGTCACCATCATTGGAGGTGTTTAGGAGGAGACTTGATAGGGTGCTTGGTTGCATGGTTTGGTTGATTAGGTGGTGTTGGATGATGGGTTGGACACAATGATCTTGAAGGTCTCTTCCAACCTATTCTATTCTATTCTATTCTATTCTATTCTATTCTATTCTATTCTATTCTATTCTATTCTATTCTATTCTATTCTATTCTATTCTATCTTCTAAATTACCCAGCCAGAAAACAACAGCAAGCAGGAGAGCAAGACTCGTGAAGAGAATTTTCAAGGCTACACTGAAGTGCAATGAGGCTGGGGGGAGGACATTTATCTCAGTGTCCCAGGTGGAGCCAATGAACTGCTTCCACAGGCTACTTCTAATGAAGATCTCATTGAGAAGATACCTTCTGGCAGGGGAATTAAAGTGTAAAAGGAATGGATGCACTTCTTTGGAGTAGATGTAAAAAGTACCACAGCCTCACTTTTTGAGGCAGTTTTGAAGCCAGGAGGGTTCTGTAAGGGGGTGTTTTGGAAGAAGAGAAGATTTTGTCTGAACTTTTTTTGGTTTTTGAGTGGGGAGCTTGGTTTTTTGTGTTTTTTTTTTAACCACTTGCTGCTATTTTGGGTAGTCAAAGACTGTGCTGGATATAAACCAATGGAGTTAATCTGATAGCACTTTTTTGGATGCCCGTGGGAGAAGAAGGCATAGAGATGGCATGAGTGGGTCTGACTTTTCCAGGCAAGATTTGGATTCACCTGTAGAATTTGAGATCCTTCTGGAAATTAAGTCTTTTAAATCTCATCCTATCAGATGGTGGTGGAAAGCACTTGGAGGTAAGCTGCTCTGTACTACACCAACCCTCTGCTGAGAGAAACAACACATAGCTGCTGGGTTTTGTTTTGTGCAAGGAGGAGACTCTAGAACTTGTCTGCAATCTGCTCAGTCCTACCAGGAGTCCATACTGAAGTCATAAATATGTGTATGTATTTATCTAGATATCAAATAGCTGCTGCCATTGCTGCTGTTTCTCTGCTGATCAAGTTGGTGCTGTGTTGTTGACTCCATATGGGATTGCAGCCACCCAGCCTGGAGCTGCATGTCCCTGCTCCGTAGGAACAACCTGCAGAGGGAATCAAGGGCTGGCAATTCCCAGTAATTCCCCAGTGCTCAGGAGGGCCATGCAGGCAGCCAAGGCTTCCCTGCTGCCGGGAGCCCTCAGCCATGCTGGCTAGCAGCAGACCCTTCTGATCTCATCAGCACAGCCGTTGCCAGTTTACTCATGCAGGGATTTTAGGAGATGAGGAGGAGGATTTGGCACAGAGCTGTAAAGCTTCTTGTCAAAATCCCTCCTTCTCTGCCTCCACTAGCTGGGCAAAGCACCCTGTGGCGTCTGTGGGAGCTGCCTTTACCATGGCAAGGGATGCTGCAGTGGGCTGTCCTGCCCCCACCCTGGGACTGGTAGCACCTTGTAACTGGAGAAGCCTGTGACAGCTTGCAGACAATTCCAATAGGGACAGGTAGGTGGCTGGAATAAAATGGGCTCAGGAGAACTGAGCTTAAATATTTGGAGAAGAAAGTTGTTTGTATGTACTGATACCAGTGAGCAGATGCCTGAGTTCCCAGTACAGGTGTTGCTCTTAGCCACTGCCACAAGGTGAAATAATGCTCTTGCTTGTCTTCCTCTGAACGTGAATTAAACTCCCTTTGTATCACAGAAGATAATGCCAGAGCAGGACTCCAAAAGCATTTGACTGATTTGATAGGAGTAACCTCTCAGGTGATAAGCAAAGGCATAGGTTACAGAGAAGGAATTCATCCTGCCAGGACAGCAAAGCTTTGCACCTTCAGAAACAACATCTCATGCCACTGCACTCTGAAAATGCATCCCTGTACTAAAATAGTCCTTTTCTTATACCATCCCCTTCTCCCCTTTTATTAAAAAAGACCCCAAGCAAACAATCTGTCTTAAGTCTCTAAAGTACTGGAGTTTCAAGTTAAAGCTGTAGTTCATGTACACAAACCAAGCTATCTTCCCCTACTGCGTTATGTTGGATTTAATAGCCTTGAAAACCATTCAGACTCTAAATAAGAGCATAGGTACTTCACTAAATATTCCTTCAGCTGGCATCTACACTGAAGATTTTAAATAATCCTAATAAGGTTTCCAATTATAATCTTTTCTGACCTTTAAGTAAAAACCACTCTACTGGGAGACTCATTTTTGCTCTAACCCCAGCATGGTCCTACACAGAAGTTTCACTATATTTGGATTCCAGTCTTGGGAATCTGTTATTTAAAGGCAATATGAAGTATGTGTGCCCATGTTTGTGTTACAAAAGTAGTTAGCACTGCCAGCTTTGTCATGTACCTCCAGGAAGTGGCCCAATGTGACCATTTCTCTCCCAGTTCTATGCTCCCCTCTTACTCAAGCATGCATAAGATATGCACTGATTGGTACAGCTGGAAAATGAAGCAGAAGGATGTAGGCAAAAGAGCTTGGAAAAACATAGAAAGAACAAATCTAGTGAGCTTTGTCAAAAGCAAAGGACAGATGATGTGATGCAGGACACTTACATCTTGCATGCAGGGTGAACATCCAGCCCTTTGCCAGGAGGCTCTTTTGGAGCAGGGATGAGCAACAGCAGATGCACACCTAAAGCCCTGCCTAGTTACAACAAGTACATTTACTTGAACACACTTGTGTTGTCCAGAATGTGTGGTGTGTGTGGTGAGTTTTCCAGGGGCTTTTGTTGGGTTTTGTTGGTTGGTTGGGGGTTGGTTGGTTGGTTTGGACTTTGTTTTGTCCCTCTGGCCTGCTTTATTCTTGGGACAAGTGAAAATGCCATCCTTGGTGTCCATGCGTGGTGCAGCCCATCTGGAGACCAATGACACTTGTCTCAGCAACCGCAGAAGTGCATTTGTTGCAAGAATTTACGAGGTGATACAGTGATACTTAACATCCTTTCTGCCCTGGGGTAGCTGCTGTTGCAGAGGGGCCAGTCCAATGGATGTGGTGCTGGTGTAGGTGCAGATCTCTCTGCTGGCAGAAGGTGCCTGCCAGAGCTGGGATGCAGCAACAAGTGTGCTCACTTCATCTCACGTCAAACCACCTCCCATCTGTTGGCCAATTTTCCCTTGGGTTTATTTGACATATTAGTCAGAGGTGCCATACTCTGGCTGTTTGAAGGGTACAGAAGAAAATCTCACTCAGCTCCAGCTGAACTATTCATAACAGACGTATTATCTTACCCTTTTCTTCCTTTACATCCCCCCTCCTTCAGGCCAGCTGTGCTGGTGTGGAGTACTTGCCTCCCCATTTCAGGGGATATAAGTTCAGACATGCTCATCCAGCCTCACTAAGAGCTGCAGGTATATACCTGTGAGCTGTGCAGATCACTGCTGTAGAGCTGTCACAGCAGGAAAGGGGCCAGGGGGATGCAGCTTAGGAAACCAAAAAGGACCTTCCACTGGGGAAGGCAGGGCAGCCTGCAGCTGGCTGTCCTTGCCTTGATATGTAATGTTTGAATAGAGGTGTAGTAGGTACAGGAGTTCTTCCTAGCTGACTGCAAAACATCACACCATGTAGGTGACTCCATGATTAAACTCTCACCACTGGTAGTCTCTGCTTAGTGCTTCAGGAGGAGTAATTCATGGTCCTGCTTTCAGAAGTCTTGTTGCAAACAGCTGTCTAGCAAAATGGAAGTTCATCACCTCAAGTGCTACACAGCAGCTTTGTTTTCCAAGGGGAAAGGAGGACAAACACCCATCAGAGGCTATTG
Organism: Melanerpes formicivorus; assembly: GCF_026170545.1. Lineage (NCBI taxonomy): Eukaryota > Metazoa > Chordata > Aves > Piciformes > Picidae > Melanerpes > Melanerpes formicivorus. Next base: position 4,122,127 of record NW_027142368.1, on the reverse strand, counting down.
GAGGGAAAACATCAGTTTGCATGGTCCCTCAGAGTGTACATCGCTTTTTGCTTCCCAAAAAGTGAAAAGCCTTCCTGCGACTGTATGAATTGAGGCCTCCATGGTCAGGTGTTTTATTCCAGTAAGCCTAGTGTGAGCAGGGACTGCAGGGCTCTCTTTGCCAGCTGTTAAATTCAGCTTGTGCAGGATGGGACACCGAGGAGAGGCAGAAGAGCGCATGAAATCTGTCCATAAATCTGTCAGGTAGGCATCCGCTGTTAGCAGCAGCAGTGCCTCCTCTAAATTAAACCAGAGATTCCAGGCATAACTCTGCATGTCCTTACGGCTGTATAATTGTTGCCTGCATGGTAAGTCAGAGAAATAATGAGGATGAAGTAGTGCAAACAATAGCTATACAAGCTAATTAGCCCTGCCTGTCACTGAAAATAATACAGTGGGTGAGCTGATGATCTAAAGCCTTGCTTGAACTTTCAAGGCAGGAAGCTGAGTATAAGGAGATCCTGAAATAGAGCATTTCTGTAGCCCGAGATGATTTTAGGGCTCTGCAATCCATTACTCAATGGCCACATCATGAATTCCTCTTTAGAACCACAATCCCCTGTTATGTGCTTCGTAACACAACAGATAGCTCCAGTTTCTAAGAACTGGTGCAACATCTCTCATGAAGTGCGTGTCAGGTATTACGCAGGGCTATGGCCAGGGTATAATTTACAGCTTGGTGCCACGCCACCAAAACGACCACCTACACAGAGATGTGTTGGAGCATTTCAGAACAATGCTGCAAGCCTGGAAACCTGTGCAAATCTTTCTCGGAGCTTTCATTTTTCTCTCCTTTAAATGGGACAGCTTCTCCTTAATCACAGAGCCTAAGTCTGCCTTTGCAAAGGACAGTGTCTACTGAATTTAGTGGGAGGGTTGAAGAGTGACTCAATAAATCAATAGAGAATACACCTAGCAAAAGCCTTTCTGTTCAGAATCAGGTTTTAGCTCAGGAGGTCTGTGAGATGAAGACTGGAATATTCTGGGAAGCAATCAGTGTGAACTTGCCTGTTTTTTACCCCTATCCAGGGCAGTGGCTGTTGGCCACTGCTGGAGGTCAAGGGTGGGAAGATGGAAGGAGGGTGACCAGATGGGTGGGCTCATTTGGTGTGGGCTTTCTCTGAAATGCATCTCTGCAGTTGCAGTGACAGGAAAAGGCCCCTGTGGCAGACAGCACTGGCATGAGGACTTGGACCCCACCATGCCATGTGCCTGTGTGGCTTCCAGCACTGGTGACCACTGATTGCCATGGAGGAGTGAGTAGGACCTTGCCTGGTCTAGGAGGCTGTTTCGAGGGCATGGTGGGTATAGCCTTCTCTTGGGCACCTGAGAGCAGCAGCATGTGTTGCTTCTTCCTGCTGCTTTGGTCTTTTCAGTCCCAAATTGTGTGGGTTTGGCTTTCTGGTAAATTAAAGGCAGGCCAGGCATCTGTTTCAGATTTCCATATGTGTGTTTGAGATACAGCTAGCCTAGGGAATCAAGCAGGCATGAGAAACCTGTCATGTCTCAGCAGTGCCACAGATTTGACACATGGCCCCAGGCACACTCCAGCTCCCCAGCTCTGCTTTCCCATTAGGTTTTTGTCTCTTGTTGTTGTTGCTCTGCATGTTGTTGCTCATATTTTTTCAGTGAGTTGCTCACCGCAGAGCCCTGCGCCCAGGCATGGGCAGATGTCCCACAGCTGTGTGGCCAGCCAGGAATTCCCACTTGGCTTTGAAGCAAATGAGCTTCTTTCACCCAGCAGTTATAATCCCCCACCAGAAAAAGCACAGCCCTCTCCTCTGTTTCAGGGCTGTGGCCACCATCTATTCCTGCCTCTTCATGTGCATTGAATCACACACAGAGGTTTTGGTCATTACTCAGGAGAGGCTTTTGATGTGTCTGTCCCTAAGTGTCATCAGCTCCGAGCAAGGAGGCACTACAGGGCTTACCTTTAGGATCCTGCAGTGCTTGGTGATATGTCAGGGTTGGAGCAGTATCATTTCAGATCTGGTGCACTGCTTGCTTTGCAGCAGGAGAGGTTGTTGGTTTTTCAGCAACTGGGCTGTGAGTGCAGGTAAAAGCCCATTTGGAGCTGCCTTGACCTGGCAGCACCCCGCTGGAAAGGCTTACAGTTGTGCTATGGTTGCACCACTGCCACCCAAGCAGTCTCCTACTGTCCCCTCCCAACCCACAGACTGAGAAGTCCCCAAACTTACTGAAAACCAGCATGTTTGGGGGCTGAAGATGATCCAAAGCTCAGCTCCTGGGGGAGGAGGTCAATTGGCCACCCAGACCCACTGCAGTAGGCATGAGTTCCCATCCCAGCTGGCTGCACCAGGCAGGTGCTGCATGGTGCCAACCCACACAGGAGCCCTTTCCCCCTCAGAGTCCACACTATCCAATGGCTACTGCAGATCTGCCTTCAGGCAGAGACACTTTTAATACTGGCTCTTTTTAATCCTCCATGATCAAACCCAGACAGGGTGTCCTGAGCCCAGAGAGCGTGCACAAGATGCCTCTGTGAGCTGTGTGGTTGGACAGCTCCACCATCATCCCTCGCCTGGATGATGGGGTGGTACCTGTATGTGTAAATCTGGTATGGGTGTCCTGTGGACCTTGCCAAGCCTCATCCCAGCCTACCCCAGATGCCATGATCCATGTAGATCTCATCTTACCTGTGAGCCAAATGGTTGTGGGAAAGTTTTGGCATCTGATCCAAAATTCCAGGCACTGACTGCAGTTCAAAGAAAGGATCAGGGCTGAAAAAAGTGTGTCCCAGAGGCATTGAGAGCAGCTAGTGGGAGGTTGTATTTCCCATCAAGTGCTGCATAAACTGGTAAATCTCCTGGTCATCAAGGAAGTTTTAATTGTCTGTTCCTCTGGGGGAAAAAAAATCAGAATGATCTTTTGGAGAACTTTTTCCTTTCTGGTGGCTACCAAATGTTTCAAAGCCCTTTTGTGGCTTGTTTTCTCTACAGGGAGAGACTCCTACAGATTCAGGTCAGTGGTGCTGTGGTGTCTACTCATGTTGATGGAAGTGGACTCTGTTGAACAGGTGTATTTGAAAAAAAAACCCACCAGCCAACAGAAAAATCTTTCTGCCAAAGCTGTGATTGCTGTGAGTAGTAACTAAGGAGTTGCAAGAACTTCTATCCAAAATATAACTTTTGAGCTGCAGAGAGAAAATCCTGCCTCCTCTCCTCACATGGCAGACACATGGAGCCAACTTTGAGGGCCATCTTTGTCTACAGGGCAGCAACCCTACTGTCATTCCTTAACAGATTTGTTCTAGTCGTAAGGAGTGTACTTGGGAGAAGAATTCGAGCCAGCAACACCATTTGGGTTGGGAAATACAACAGGATTTAACTAAATTAAGTGATTAGGAGAAGTGTTTCTTTCAGCTACTACCACCCTACTTCTGACCTATAGTTTTCCTGCTTTTGAGATGAGCAATGCAGGATGCCAGGGGCTCTCTTAATTCTGGTAAACACATTTATGAAGCCTTCAACACGTCACTGGACGCAAAACTCTGTCCTTTCCCTAAATACCTATTGTGAAATGTCTGCCCATTGATGTGAAGAGATAAATATTTTGGAATATAAATAAAGCTCCACGTTAAATAGCTAAACAACACCCGTGGCAGGCTGCGTGAGTCACTGGTGCAGATACGTGCTGTATTGATTGCCGATGCAAAGGTCCACTTTGTAGGCTGATTTTATTTATCAGAATACACTCACTGCTCCAAAACTGGAAATACTCCTACCCACAGAGTATTTAAAGGATGTTCAAAATAAAATCCCCCTCTGCAAGTATAAAACTCTGTCAAAGACTTCAGACTCCTCAAGTACACTTCAGGCTTGAAATGATGGGAAATATGGGCTCCAGACTTCTTTTCTTTTCTTTTCTTTTCTTTTTTTAGTTTCTTGAGCTGGCAAACAAATGCTGTGATATCTCCTGCTGAGGTCCCTGGATACAGGCCTCACCAGCACAGAGCTGGGCACACACTGCAAAACAGCTCCTGCACTTAGTGTTTGCATGGCTCCAGCTCAGTTGTGATCCAGCACTTTCTGCCCTCATTACCTGCAGGTACTCAACCAACTAATCCAAAGTTGGGCGTTCTGACTCCAGCCCTTCTTGCACATCTGACTCCTGTAAGCCTACGTAATCAGGGACTGGGAAACATACTGGAATCTGGTACTACTGATCTTAATATCCCTTTAGATAATTACCTAGCACTACTCTGTGATCACACCACTGCTGTGTGATGATCACACCATCATCACCTTGTTCCTGTGTCCATCCTCTTGTTTCTCTAACTCTCTAACTCTTCACTTGCAGGGGAGCCCAGGGTGAGGACACACTTGTTCCATGGCCAGGGCCACTGTGCAAACCTGGGCTCAGCTATCTCAGGGCAAATCCATTCTCCCTCCATGAAAGACCTGTGGAGAGTCTATCCCCATGGCTGAGGCAGCTGTGAGACAGCTTGCAGGACATTTGTGGGGGTGGTGTCTGTGTGGGTCTGTGCTTCACCAAGGGGGTAGGACTTGTTAACAGCTTCCCAGGGAGGAAAAAAATGAGACAAAACCATTTCTGGCAGAGGGGACAGGAACAGCCCCAGGAAGGACCAGCTTGGGAATTGGGTGGGAAATCACCTTCTTGGCTTTCCATGGCCTTGGGAAGGCAACTGGACAGAGCAACTGGGAAGAAAAGTCAGAGAAACTAAACCGAGGGAAAAGGTTGGTAGCCGTGTGAGCATGCTTGCAGGAAGGAGAAAAAGAAATGGAAGTGGAGCAGCTGTCTGGGGTGGGGAGCCCTCGAAATCCTGCATTGAGCTGTGGGCCAGGGGATGCAGCTGAGCACAGCAGGTCGGTGAGAAGCTGGAGGGGCCGTGCCAGCCGAACGCAGAGGCCATGAGCTCGAGGTGGGGCTTTAGAGGTGAGCAGCCACCGCTCAGGGCTTGTCCATGCTTGCGTGCTCTCGCTGTGTGAAACGGAGCAGCTTTGCTAATGAGCAGATGTTTGCTCCCTGTGGCTGTTACGACATCCTTCAGGGTTCCTGCTGGAGATGTGTAACCAGTCCCTCCCCACCCACGCTCCGGCTTTGAATGAAAGCTGTAGTACACAGTTGTGCAACAGCATTTGCTTCATGCTGCTCCTGACAATCCAAGGTATGTACAGAACCCGGAGCTTCAAAAACAATCCTGCTACTGCTATAAATGACTCGACATTTCTGATCTTCAGATATTTGTCTATCTGCCTCACCAAGAAACCCAAATTTGAGGTTTGCAATGTGCCAGCCACCAGCCCTGACAGCTTTGCAGTTTGTACCTGGCTCTGGAGCTGCTTAATAAGGTCACCCCAGTTTGTACTCGGTTTGAGAACAGGACACATGTGGTACCACAGATGTGGTCTCATCCATCTCCTGCAAACGGGTCAGCTGTTCAGCAACACACAACAGCCAGCTGAGCTGTGGGGATGCTAAGGGTGTAAAACACCCATCAGGGTAGTGTAGAGTAACAACTGAAACGTTACTCACATAAGCCAGGAGCGCTTGTTGCTTTTATGAATGCTATAATGGGAGATGAGAAACTTTTCAGCAGAAACTCCCAGCCATATGCCTGCACCTAATCAATGCAACAATCAATTAAAACATCGGCAGAGACATTCTACAGAGGATGTTGTTTATGCCCCATACAGGCATAAAGCAAAGAAATCCCAACCCCGTGGGATTCAGATAGTGCAGACTGTAATTGATGGCTTAATTACAGCCTACCTGAGGCATAAATCTGAACTCTTCCATAATTTTTATGGAAAAACCTTGTTTGGTTCCTCTCCACCTGAGACTTAACATCTCTCCGAGACACCGCAGAAGGTGGAGGAATGAAAAACCCTGCAGTGCTAAAACCATTGCCATGAAAATGGGGAAAAAAAATCGTGTTTGTTTGTTTCTCCTAATTGATTCACTGATCTTTTAAAATACATTCCTTCTCTTTCCTAAGCCCATCTTATTTAAATGTGCAGCTCAGTGCTTCTCATCGTTTACTCCATGTTTGGGTGGCGTTTCTGAACCTCCCTAATTGCTGCCGTTATTTTTGTCTGAGCAGGAAGCGGTGAGGAGTAAAACTCTGCTTTGATTTAAGCAAATGTGTTTGCATATCACCTAGGTTACCGTCTGCATGGAAGGGAAAAAAAGATCACAGCCATGGCATCCTCCCTCTATCCTGGCTGAAACATGGCCTGTGGAAAACACTAAGTGCTGAAGAAATGATCAATAAATCACAATGGTCTCCTCTGTTTGAGAAGTTTCTCCTGGAGAATCATAAATTGCAGCTATTCTCCGAACGCCGCTGCGAGGTCTGCGGGTGTTTTACGGTCGGTAAATTCAGCACAGGGTGTTTAAGGGATTCACTTACGACCTCCCAGCAAAGTAATGGCAGAATCACCACGTCCCCTTTCTTTTCCAAATTGGCCCATCATCTTTCATTTGAAAGAAAATGAGGAAAGCCTTGTGTCTCCCTCCCCCGCACTCAATGAGGAAACACAGCCTTTGCAAGGTAATCGCCTGGTTTCGGAGGCAGAGGTGCTCGACATCGTGCTCAGGAATAGCTGAAGGCAGTGCAGGCAGCCTGGCCAGGGCAGGCTGGGGGCGAGCCTTCTAGGACCCCTGCTGCGGGGAGTAGGGCATGGGTGGCACTGCCCGAGGAGCTGCCAGCGGCCATTCACCCTCTTTTCTTCTAGCTCAGCACTGCAAGAGCACGTGGAAACTGCGCCTTGTGTTGCACTCTTGTGTCTGGACCCCTCCACCTCTGCCCACAGCTCAGATGGAGAGCAGTGGCCTCAATTTTCTGATGCTCATGGTATGCTGGCAGGATCCATTCCCCCTGTGCTTGCCCCATTTGAAGTCCCCCGTGGCCATGGGCAGATAAGGAGGGAGCCTCGGGGTGCAAGAGGCACCGAGAAGGACCAGCAGGTAACAGCAGAGCCAATGCTGGGGCACGGTGCAACTTCTGCACTGTGCAGGACTCTGTGTTGTGGGTGATGTGGTGCCCAAAGTGCCTACGTTCTGCTGCCTGGAATGCTTTTGTAGTCATCTTCCTCTTGATGCTGAATTAAGGCTCAACAAAGCTTAGCTTTTATGCAAAGCCCTAGCACCCTGTTTGCAGAACTTGCCTCTGCTGTGATTGCTGTTGACACAAGCAGCTAAAGTTCAAATGACAAACAGTCTTGGGAATAGGGTGGGGGAGACCAGGGCTCATTGAGACAGTGATAAACGGTGGTGATGAGGGTGAGGAAGGAAGCCAGCATCTTCTAGCAAGGCTACAGCCTTGCCTGAGGGGCTGAGATTAAAATCCTACTGGATGCACGAAGACGACTGGCAGTTAAATTAATCCAAACTCATCAGAGCTGGATCTCTTCAGCAGACTCCAGCAGCGCTGCTGAATGTCACTAAAGCCTGGATGTGTAACAACACCTGGGGATGGGCATACCCAGGTTGGGGCAGGGAGCCCTGCTCAGGCAAAGGGGGGGCTGACTGAACTATTTTCCCCACTCTGTGTATAGTTCCATGCTTTCCCACACTGCTGTGTTGTCCGTGATGTGTGTCATTATCGATGCCCAAAGTGGAGAGCTGAAGCTCTGTTATGATGGGGTTTCACCAGCAGGTTCTCAGGCACCTCTCTTTTGCTTTAGGAGCTTTGCAACTGACATTCTCTCGGTGGCCATCAGGGCTGAAAACCTTTATTCCCCTGATAAAAGCTGAGTTTTTCGTATAATAACATGATTTTGGTAACCAGAGCTTTAAGGAAAAGGTCAGATAATGTGACACTTGCAATAAAAGCTCAAGACTTGACAAAGCCATATTTAGTGCAGCTCCCAGCTGAATGGGGAATTGCCATTATGCATTTGGTTTAAAGTACACTTACATTTATTCCAGGAAAGCTCTAATGCAACCTTCTCCTATTAGCTAAATAAAAGATTAAGTTAATGCTGCCACTGATTCTAAAATTTACTGAAACTATCAGAGGAGGGAAAGAAAAAGGGCAAAGAGTTGTGTAGATGTGTCGCTATAGAAACATGCAATGTTGGTAAACCTTTCCTCAGTGTCATTCATTAATATTCACAGTAGGTTTCACTAATTAGAGGCTGAAGCAGTGTTTCTACATCTTATGGGTTTTTTTTTTACCTTTTGGATTATTTCACAGAGGTTTTTGTTTGTTCATTTGTGTTGTTTTATTAATCAGCACGCAGTGGTCTCTCTCCTTGTAAGAAGAGGCAGGAGAAAGAGTTTCAGGGCACATACTGCCCAGAGGCAGTGAAGAAGATGAAAGTTTGGATGTTTGCAAGTAGGTGCGCTTGGTCTTAATCCTGCCACGGGGGGGTGACATCAGGACAGGAGTCTCATGGAAATTAAACAGCATGCAGGGAACTTCTGGGTTAGACTGGCTGAGAAATAGTATGTATTTATTTATTTAAGCTAAACTCTGTCTTTTGCCCCAAAAGAATTTGCAAGGGTGTCTTTGACTCTTCCTTTAATGAAAAGGATTCTACCACATGTTCATCCTTTCCCCCTTTTTCCCTTTTCCTTTCCTCTTTTCCTTTTCTTCTTTCTTTCTTTTCCTTTTCTTCTTTCTTTCTTTCTTTTCTTCTCTTTTATCTTTGTTGGGGTTTTGTTTGTTTTGATTTAGAGAAAAGCAGAGATATATGTCAACATTAGTTCAAAACAAACTGTGTAAATAACATTCAGTATTGTAAATGGGACCATGAAAGACTTTGTGGTCAAGTTTCTATGTTTATATTCACAAAGATTCTTTCAGAAAGAATGCTTTATTCCATTTCCCCTTATTTCACTACTGAGCAACAAGACTTTATTGATTTTCATATACCCAAGCTTGCTTTTTACCATTATTGGTGATGTATAATGTGATTTTGCACACTCACATATCAAAATGTCTTTAAATGATTGAATCTGGTCCTGCATTAGCCTTTCACCATGGGCTTCACCGGGTAGGCGTAGCACAGGATCTGGTTTGTAGTCCTGTTCCTTGCATTTCAATTGTTAATTAATTACTTTCATGCAACTTTTGATGGCTAATGAGTGTTTTCCTGTATTCTGAAAATACACAAAGAAACATTGCTGTAAGGAGTTGGTGTTCGGGGAAGGAGTGATTACTGGCTCCAGCAAGCATCTAGAGTAGAGTAGCATCTACTGGAAATTAAATGAAATGACAGCTCAGAAATTAAATGTACAGTAAAACCTTGGCAGTGCAGAGGAGGTGGCTGCTTCCACTCCTCAGGCACAAACCTTCTTCAGCCCACGGGACAATGCAGTTAGGCGAACCTGGATAAATCCACATAATCAGGCTCCTTGGCATATTCCTCAGTTAGGTTTCATCAAGGCTCTTAAATTGAGAAGAAGCCATCCCAGAGGACAAATCAGCATCTGGTCCCAGCTGCATACCTGTTCTGTTCTATCCTGTCCTGTCCTTGTCTGTCCTGTCCTCTCCACAGGTTCACAGGGACTAGTGTCCCAAAAGTATCCAGGGAAGGAGAAGGGATGATGGGCACAGCTCCTCTACTTCTGCCAGAAGATCCTTAGGTTGTACTACATCTGGGGGCTGTTCCCACAGCCACCAGCATCCTCCTCTCCTGGAGCAAGGCTTTGACCAAAGATCATCTGTGGGAAAGGAGGAGTGGATCTGCCAGTGCTGAAAGTGAAATTGCTCGAGATTTTGGCCTGGGATTGCTTGTGTGGGGCTCACACCCTGGAGGTAACGTACAGCCAGCCTCTCTGTTAGCATCACTTTGCACAGGTAGTTCAAAACATGCATCTAGAATGAAAGAGGGAAGGTACTTTCACTAAGTGGGCTGGCATTGATTTTCATATGTTCATAGGTATTAGAGAGGAAAAAGACCTATTAAATCATCTAGTCAGTATAATCAGTGCAGGACTATTCCCTGCTGGACATTTACTGGTGGTTTGTCAACTCTAGTTCAGGAAATTGAGTTGTAGTGTTCAATATAATGGATTCTAAATTTCCATTTAATATCAGTTTTCTTTGGTTTGTGCTTTTACATTAATGCATTGATGTGCTTTATATTGATTGACTTTTCTTAGTGTAATGAGAACAAAATGCCACTTATCATTCCAGTCATTTAACTCAAACTAGCAAGCTATCAAGCTAGCTCCTCCCAGGGGAAAACCATAATGGTTGTATCAGGGCCATGTCAATACAGAAGTGTTGGTAAGACAGATAATTCTACAGATGTTTTAATTTATTTCAAAACAATGCTGGAGTATTAGACAGCTGAATGCAATGAATTAAAGCCTCAGCACTAATCTTGTCAGTCCTGCTTGTCCCCCAGCTCCCAGGCAGTTTCATATATCTTACATGCTCAGCTGTCTTTGCAAAAATTGAGGACATTCTCCAAAATCAGGTATGACAGTATCACAGTATCACAGTATCACTTAGGTTGGAAAGGACCTCGAGGATCATCGAGTCCAACCTATCAACACAGACCCCATGACTAGACCATGGCACCAAGTGCCACGTCCAATCTCCCCTTGAACACCTCCAGGGTCAATGACTCCATCACCTCCCTGGGCAACCCGTTCCAATGACGAATGACTCGCTCGGTGAAGAACTTCCTCCTCACCTTGAGTCTAAACCTCCCCTGGCGCAGCTTGAGACTGTGTCCCCTTGTTCTGGTGCTGGTTGCCTGGGAGAAGAGGCCAACTCCTTTCTGGCTACAACCACCTTTCAGGTAGTTGTAGAGGGCAATGAGGTCACCCCTGAGCCTCCACTTCTCCAGGCTAAACAATCCCAGCTCCCTCAGCCTCTCCTCATAGGGCTTGTGTTCAAGGCCTCTCCCCAGCCTTGTTGCCCTTCTCTGGACACGCTCAAGTGTTTTGATGACCTTCTTAAACTGAGGGGCCCAGAACTGGACACAGGACTCAAGGTGCGGCCTAACCAAAGCAGAGTACAGGGTGAAATAAAGCAAACAGAGCATTAACCTTTGAGCCAAACCCCAGTGTGGTTATGACCACTATGCTGTGGAGATCTGCTTGAGCAGAACAGAAAGATGGAAGAGGAGACCCATTTCTTTCCCTCCCCTCAACAACTAAAACCTGGTGCTGCTAGCAGTGGATTATTCATAGATTTCAAAGCAGCAGCAGACCTAGCGTGAGAATAGGTGACAGAAGTAGGTTTTGATCCTTATAAACAGGCTGCTGAAAAGGCTCTGTGATTACTGTCACATATATCATTACTTAATATGAAAAATATCACAGTCCTCTAGTACCAGGTTCTTATAAACATCTTCTGAGTTTTAATACCCCAACTGTTTCACAAATGCTGCCAAACTGTTAGCTGTTGGAAGAGAGCTCCAGGTTTAAACATCTGTGGAGCACAGATGCAGTGCAGGGTGAAGTGTAATCTAAAACTGCTGTGAAGCAATTAAAATCTTACCATTCTTAAAATCTTACCATTCTTAGTAACACATCACTGGAATTATTTATAGCCTTAGTTTTGAATATCCAGTAACAGCCTACCCTGCATGTTGGGTAAGAAAAGATCAGGCTGAAGATGTACTTCTGTGGTATGTTCCTTGCACCAGATTTTCATGAGCTTTTAATAAGTTTGAGGTAAAGAAATAAGGCAGATGATACAACATTCTCTCTGCAGAACGATGCAGTTGTTTTTAATTACAAATTCATGGGAAGGTTTGAGGAGGAAGCAACATCCAGATCCTTTCTTCTCTTTCTTGTGTTGTCTGCTGTCATATTTACTGTATTACAGTGGGCAGGATCTTGCCTAGAGCATGTAATGACTCTCAGGAGTTCAGTTTTTTACCCAATACTTCTCTGAGGTGTTCCAACCCAGTCTGAAAAATATAAAAGCCTTACGACCACTTCCAACTGTCAACAGATTTGTTCTCATTCCCTGCCAAAAAAACTTAATTACAAATAAACTATTTCAAGAGAATCTGAAGTGCAGTTAGACTTAAGCAGACTGCTGTCAGCAATTCTCTGCAGAAGGTTAAGAATCAAAAATTTTCCCATGACTTCAGGCTGTTTGCCTGGAAAGGTGTCAAAGACTGAGCGGAGGAGAAGGTGGTTGGGAGCAGGGCTAAGTCACACTCCTCATCTCCAGGACTAATTATACTATTTACATGTGGCTGCTCTCCAAGGAAAACAAATCTGTCCATACTTTCCCCATTCATTTTACTCCATTCCAGAAGCTGCATAATCATCCTGCATAATCTTATAAACAGAGAAAAGGAACACCAGCCCAACAGACCATCTCTAGCAGTGGCATGATCAGGCTATGGAGAAATAAGAACAAACCAAGTAAATATCATCTTTCCTCTAATGCTTTCCTTGAAAATGTCTTCTTGCAGATGAGAGAACTTCTTGAGCTGATACTGTCTGAGGCTGCTGTTGGCCACAATCTAATCCTAATCCTTAACCCAAAAGACTCTAACCCTGACCCTCAACCTGAAACATTTCCACTAACCCTAATTCCTAATCCCCAGTCCTAACATAACTCTAATCTTAAACCTAACCCCAGTCCTAACATAACCCTAGCACTCACCCAAATTCTAGCCCCTAACTGACATCCTCACCCCAACCCCTAACTGTAACCCTAACCCAAACCCTAACCCTTAACTCTAATTCAAATGCTAACCCTTAACTCAAACAATAACCCTAATGTCACTAACCCTAAACCTAGGTCCTATCCCTAACCCTTACCCTAACCCGACTCTTCTAGCCTGTCTTTGTGGAAGTGGCGAGGTGCTCTAGCCCTCTTATCATCAAAATGATTACAGATAAATGCATCTCAGCAGGGTCTGGTTACTCAAATGGGGAAGGCAGGAGGAAAATACTGGGAAAGTTTAGTTTAAAAGAGAACCATAAATGCAGCTGTTTGTTTCAACAAATCCTGGGGGTTAAGATTTCTTTTATTTCATGTATTTTGTTAGCCAAAGAGATATGTCTTTTATTCTGTAAAAATTAACATCACTCTGATTTCCCTCAGTGTGGAAATGATTTCCTTTTTTTAAAGGTGAGAATGGGTTTGTTGCTGCTGAATTCCAGGTCAGGTATTTAAACACAATCTTTAGTATACTTTCAGCTACATATTCTGGGTTTTTTTTTATATTCCCTTGACAATACTCAGATATTCAGGCATGAACACAGGATGGCCTCAGATGTCCTCATCAGGAAACATTAAAAATTAACTTGTGCTTGCAGAACTTCCTGTGAAGCTGTTGCACGAATCCAAAATTACAGCAGACAGAATCACTTCAGAGTTTATTTCATTACATAAATATGCATCACCACATCCTGACTTTTCACTCCTGTGGAGAGAAATAGAGGTTTTGCTGATATGTCTTACCTGTGTTTTTAGAATATCATAATGTTATAGATGTGAGAAAGAAAAGAGAGTCCTTAGCTGATGTAGAAGACAGGTAGCAAAGAGCCTTGGGTGGGGGGGAAGCCCACATAGTCTCAGAACTCTGAGCAAGTGTCAGCCTTGCTGTCAGGCTTATGTGTAGAAAAGCTCCAAGAAGGCTTCTGAAAATAAGTTAGAGACTATTTTAGTACAGATTTCTTCACCTCACACAGCCAGGCTCTGGGCTGAGTAAGAAACTGCACCTGGCTGAGCTTGGTGTGAAATGGCATGTGGAGAGAAAACAGCCATGAAATGTCCCTGTGCACACAGCAAGGTTTACTGAGGCATATGAGGGACTTTTGACAGTTGCTTGAAATTTCAATGCAACTGGGTTACCAAAACCTCCTCTGAAAACAAAGACACAGCCTCCTGATATTAGCAGCATTTCCAGGCCCTTAAAATATTCTGAATTTGAGTCATAAGGACCCCTCACTTTGCAGCTCTGGGGTTTTGGGGAACACCCACATGTGAGTTCACATCACACCTCACTTGAACTCATGAACAACTCCACTCTAGGTGTACCACTCCCAGCTTTTAAAGACTTGGGAAAGCACGCCCTTAAAGAAACTTTGGCAACCAAAACAAGCACCTGGTCACCACCTCCCCTGATAAAGTGGCTAATGGGTGGCAGAAGGGAAGAGGGTTCTTCTTGCTGAGCCTTCTCAGCAAGCTCAGCATACTACTCCTTCCTAACCTGTTCAGAAATCACTTTGTCAACCCCATGGCAATAAGCACCCGACACATTCTCAGAATGGCTTTGTTGTTTGGCACAATTTAACCCATCAGCTTTTTACCAGTAGCCCATACATAACTGAACTCCTTCCTCTGCCCCTGCCTATCTGGTTTGGGTTTGTACCTTGGCATGCAGCTGGTCTATTTTAATTTGCTGACTTACCAATTTACTTGTTTTTAAAAGAAAAACAGTTCAGAAAACATTTTGGTAGATGTGCATCTTTGGTCTGGCCAAAATTGGTAGATCAACATTTGCCTGTAAAGAATAAAAGAACTAAGTGCATTGCTGACCAAATCTGGAGTAGACTCCTTAGAAATATGTTAGCCATGAAGTCTCTAGGCTCAAGAATGAAGTTCTAGTCAAAACAAGAGGTATGGGAAAGAGGGGAAATGGTAGAGCAGTTCCAGAACAGGCTGTACTACTTTATTCAGCTGTAAAGGGTTAGCTTCAAATCCTAATTTGGAACTAGAATTAGGAGGGCACTACAGAAGTTAATTTGACTTCTGTAACTAATGATATGCTTACTTTCTTTGAATGGAGCTATTTAATTTTGCATACATATGTCAACATACATTGAGCCAAAGACTGCAAATTACTCAGTTATTATCACTCAAAACAAAGTGAAGAAAGAAATTTGTGAATCTTGCAGTTGGTTTCAATCTGCACTGCAATCAAAGCACTCATTTAAAGTGGTAGGGGCTGTAAGAGACTAAATCTTGTCTCTCTTGATGTGAATCAACAAAGATAAAATCACCTTTGCTCCTTGCCCAGACAACAGCTGATGTGTGTTGCGCAGATGCCACTGGATAATGACTCTCTGGAATGTGCATAGACAAGATCATCTCTAACCACGACAATGGTTTCACCACCTGGACACATCCCTAGAAAAACTGTATGAAAGACCTGAGCAATACTGGCTCAGAAGAAGGAAATGGCCTGGGCAATGCCACTCTGAAGAAAAACAAAGAAAATACCAGGAGAGAAAAGGTCAGAGACATCACCATGTAGCCTGGAAGAAGCAGACCAGGAGAAACCCTCTCTCTGTGTCCTAAGTTCCACCTGCCACAACTCATGGAGCTGAAGAGGCTGCTCAGAGAAGCATTTGGACTTGGACTTTGGGATCTGTCCATCCCCTCCTCCGGTGGAGGACAGCACAGCCAACAGACCCAAGCCATCTTGGGGGGGGTAGTAATATAATTCCTTTCCTCTTCTCCCTCCCTCTATTTTTTTTCTCTCTCTCTCCTTCTGATCCATCCACTTTATTCTGTTAATAAATAGCCTAGCTGTTGATTTTTTGGCCTCACTTGTGCCTCTAATTTCCTAACACGGGAATATTCAAAAGAACTGAGTCTCTTACCCTCTCTGGACCCAGACAGGGGCAAATTACAAAAAGGCAAAAAGCCTTAGGGAATACACTAGCCCTGTGACTAGTGAGCTGATCTCAGGTGTGGCACATGCTGGTCTGACTACCTGCTTTGTACCTTATCTCCTAGGGAGCTTCCTAACCACAAACTTCCTAGATATTCTGGAGTCTCCTCTTTCATCACAAATTTTAAGCATTTAAGCTTATCATTAAATTTTTCAAGCATTTCAGTTTCATCTCGATGCAAATTAATTAAGAGGCAAGCCTTTCTGTTTGTTTGCTTGCTTGCTTGCTCTTATTTAAATTAAGTATAATTTTTTTCATAACCAAGCCTGCTCCTTTGCATTCACTTCTAAAGGCAGCAGACTCTTGCTGTAGTGCCAGAGACAGGGCTTGGTTTTTCTGGTTTTTCCTCTTCTAGAAAGTCCTTCACACAAATCTTTTAATCCTTCTCTTGATGTTTGAGCTGCCTTATGTAACCTTTAATAAAAGTATGGCTATAGAAATCTGCATAACACTGCCCAGACTTGTGGGTGGCAGCTTGGACTGGGACTTGTGGCACATTTTGTAAGTGAGGTGGAGTAGCTCAGACTCTGGGCTCTGAGCAGGAAGGGTTTGCCCCAGATGTTTTGGAAACAAGAGGACACAAAAGGAGCTACAGTCCATCACTAGGTATTTCAGAGCTGAGTCAGGCTCCATACTACCTTGCCACATGCCAGAGGGTTGGTAGATCCAGCCACTGACAGACACCCCTCAGATTTATCCACCATCCACCATATAACAAACTTGTGTTGTTAATGCATATGAATACCCCTTCACTCCGAGGATCCCATTTAGGATGGTTTTGAAGGTTGTTACACCTGCAGATGGGTGATTTCATTATGTGTTAGACTGGTCTGTAAGTTATAACAGAGAATAGAATAGAATAGAATAGAATAGAATAGAATAGAATAGAATAGAATAGAATAGAATAGAATAGAATAGAATAGAATAGAATAGAATAGAATAGAATAGAATAGACCAGACCAGACCAGACCAGACCAGACCAGGTTGGAAGAGACCTCTGAGCTCATTGAGTCCAACCTATCATCCACCACCACCTAATCAACTAAACCATGGCACCAAGCACTCCATCAAGTCTCTTCCTAAACACCTCCAGTGATGGTGACTCCACCACCTCCCTGGGCAGTCCATTCCAATGGCCAGTCACTTTTTCTATGAAGAACTTCTTCCTAACATCCAGCCTAAACCTCCCCTGGTGCAGCTTGAGACTGTGTCCTCTTGTTCTGGTGCTGATTGAGATTTAATGAGAAAAGTATGTGCTCACATGTTAAAGCGTGGATTTTCACAATGAGCACAAACATAAAGCAATAACTCTCACCATTATGATTATGCCTAACGCTAACATTTCTTTTCCCTTCCAGCTAACTCACCTTTTCCATTTTTAAAAATGGGCATCTCCACAGCATCAAGACATCTAATCCATAACCCAAAGCACAATGCTACTGAACATGATGGAAATCTTTTTAATTAAACTTCTCTTTCTGAGCAGTTTTGGGAGAGGTCCTTGTGACCGTTTGAGGCGGTGCCTTTAACAAAGGGACACCATGGCCGAATGTTTTATAAACAAGCCAGGTCTAAACTAATTTCATTGGTGGAGAAGCAGAGCACTGCCTTAAGTTTTGATTCCCAGTGGGACTAGTCTCAGTCTTGCATTTTCTCCCCCTCCTTCTGCAGCTCCCAGCTTCTGGGCTTTCGGCCAGACTGACCTTGAAAAAGGTAAGGCTTCTACTAACACATTTGCTCTAACCATATTCTGCTCTTAATTAACAATTATTCCTTTTTCTCTCTTTCTAACCCTCTTTGGGGAAAACGGGGAGAGAAGGGGGTACAGGGGGAAACCCTTCCTCCTGGCGGGGGAGGGGAATCTCATTCCTGTGTTACTTTGTTGTATATTTCTGTGTACATATTGTAAATGCTGTAAATTGTGCACATATATATATATATACCCTGCAGCCCTGCTTGTAAATATAGCACATTCCCTTGCTAATCTGGCTGCAGTTTTTTTCTTTTAATTTTCTTCCCTTTACTTACAGGGGGGGGAAGAAGGCTTGAGGCCTTCCCCTCAACCCTCGACAGGTCCTGCAGAAAAACAGGTCTGCTTATATCCCCTCCTCTGGAGCCCCTGTGAGCTTCCTGAGCACTCTCTGATGAGCATAACATGAATAGGAGCCAAGCTTTTTTTCTGTTATCCAGAGGAAAACTCAAGGGAGAAAAAAAAAATCATGTCTGAATTCACTGATTCTTGCCAGTTTGGCATATTGTGACTAGGTTGTATCCTAGAGAAACTGAATGAGTCTCTCTATATATTGTTTCCAGCTGAATGTTGTAATTCAAAACCCAATCCAAAGTCTCTGCTGTCCTTTAATAATAACTGCCTTTAATGATGCAGTTCTTTTAGCTGTGGAGGAATACCAGCAGCACTTGGACAAGCTTAGCTGTCTGCAGGTTCTAGGGCTCTATTTTTCTTGTATGGCTCAGTGCAAAACCCTTCTTTATTTCTTGCTAAACAGAAATGGCAGGGTGTGGAGAAGAGGCAGTGTGTTTGCACTCCAGAGGATGGGAGCTGGCTGTAGCCCTTTTGAACCACCATAAGCTGCTAGGAGCACAGGAAAGACATGAAAGCTACTTATGGATCTCTATGTAATAATAAATAATGATGATGATGATAATCTGCTTTGCAAAGAGAAGTTCACTGTCCTTCAAAACTTACTGACAAAGTTTCTGCAGAGCTGTCCTGCAGAGTGTATGCTTACATCCTAAAGCAAGTGAGTCTGTCTCATCTGTTTGAGGCCTTTCATTGATATTGTACGTTGTCTTAAACAGAAACATTTGCAAATCAAGTATTTTCCTCTGGAAAAAAAAGATCAGATGCCCCTAATTATTTCTAGGTATTAATCATAATCAGCATTCAGATGCATCACCGACTTGCCAATTTGATTTTTGCCTCCTCTGTCAGCCTTGGCATCAGTAAACAGCATTTTCATCTACATAAAAGGCCAGGAAGGGGGTTGAAAATGAGACTTCCAAAAAAGACTTTCTGTATGTCTGCCACATGCTCCCCATGTTCACCTGGAGTGACTGCAAAAAAAACAGGTATGTGGAAAAAACATATGGAAAATTAAGTAGCAAGCTGGGGGCAGGTGTTGATCTGCTGGAGGGTAGAGGGGTTTTGCAGAGGGACCTCGACAGGCTGGACAGATGGGCAGAGTCCAACGGCATGAGATTGAACACATCCAAGTGCCGGGTTTTGTACATTGGCCACAACAACCCAATGCAGTGCTACATGCTGGGGTCAGAGTGGCTGGAGAGTGGCCAGGCAGAGAGGGACCTGGGGGTACTGGTTGATGGTAGGCTGAACATGAGCCAGCAGTGTGCCCAGGCAGCCAAGAGGGCCAATGGCATCCTGGCCTGCATCAGGAACAGTGTGGCTAGCAGGAGCAGGGAGGTCATTCTTCCCCTGTACACTGCACTGGTTAGGCCACACCTCGAGTCCTGTGTCCAGTTCTGGGCCCCTCAGTATAGGAAAGATGTTGAGTTGCTGGAAGGTGTCCAGAGAAGGGCAACAAAGTTAGTGAGGGGTTTGGAACACAAGCCCTATGAGGAGAGGCTGAGGGAGATGGGGTTGCTCAGCCTGGAGAAGAGGAGGCTCAGGGGAGACCTTATTGCTGTGTACAACTACCTGAAGGGAGGTTGTAAACAGGTGGGGGCTGGTCTCTTCTCCTAGCAACCAGCATCAGAACAAGAGGACACAGTCTCAGGCTGCATCAAGGGAGGTTCGGACTGGACGTTAGGAAGAAATTCTTCACAGAGAGAGTGATTGCCCATTGGAATGGACTGCCCAGGGAGGTGGTGGAGTCACCATCATTGGAGGTTTTTAGGAAGAGACTGGATGGGGTGCTTGGTGCCATGGTTTAGTTGATTAGGTGGTGTTGGATGTGATGATCTTGAAGGTCTATTCTATTCTATTCTATTCTATTCTATTCTATTCTATTCTATTCTATTCTATTCTATTCTATTCTATTCTATTCTATTCTATGCTATGCTATTCTATGCTGTGCTGCGCTGCGCTGTGCTATGCTACGCTGTGCTATGCTATGCTATTATATTCTATTTCAAAATGCTGGACTCTTCCTTCATGTTAATCAACTAGTGTGTGAGAAGTGAACAAAAATTAATCTTCTGTAACACATAACAAAGCAAAAAAAATCTCTTCTGTCATACAAAGACAGAAAAAAAAGTGGCTAGTGTGTAGATGACCAAGTTCTTGAATAGGTATAAAAGCCTGAAAAGGGACACTGACAATCAATCACAGTGTGTGGCAGACCACGAAACCCGCTCTAGACTAAGCCAATGAATCAAAGTATTGCTGAAATTGCAAATACTAATGCAACTGTCAGAGATCTTAAAGTGATTACATTCAGTGGTATTAAAGCAATAAACCTCCACCAACATGCCAGTCCTGAGGCAAAGGGATGTCTTAATAACCTAAAAATTGAATTTGTACTCTCTTCTCTGCCTGAAATCATCAGTAAAAGTCTTATCATGTTTAATGTGAACTTTTGGGTTTTCCAGGCAGACATTGTTCTTTGTGGGCAGCACAGATTCCTCTGCAGTTTTTATAAGCCTGTTTTGTGTCCTGATACCCATTACTAGCCAATTTGGTTTTCTCCACACTGGTGTCCTGTGTAACAGGATTGCCATTTCCCCCTTAAAGGTACCTGGACACATTAGAATAGAATAGAATTAACCAGGTTGGAAGAGACCTTTGAGATCATCGAGTCCAATCTATCATCCAACACCATCTAATCAACTAAACCATGACACGAAGCACCCTCAAGTCTCTTCCTAAACACCTTCAGGGATGGTGACTCCACCACCTCCCTGGGTAGCCCATTCCAATGGCCAATCACTCTTTCTATGAAGAACTTCTTCCTAACATCCAGCCCAAACCTCCCAAGCTTGAGACTGTGTCCTCTTGTTCTGTTGGTGGTTGCCTGGGAGAAGAGACCAACCCCCACCTGGCTACAACCTCTCTTCAGGTAGTTGTAGAAAGCAATAAGGTCTGCCCTGAGCCTCCTCTTCTCCAGGCTAAGCAACCCCAGCTCCCTCAGTCTGTCCTCACAGGGCTTGTGCTCTATGAGGCATGGAGTGGAAGCATGGAATGTGTTCTCAGCCATGCTCATCTGTGGTGATAATGGTCTAGTATATGGTCTAGACCAATTGGTCTAGTATGAAACATGGAGTTGTGCCTTCACTTAAGTTCTGGTCTTTAAAATGACTAATTCTCAACGACAATAACCTACCCTGGACTTCCATTACTCATCCTGTTATTTAATCTAGGATGGACCTCATATAGTGGATCCAGAGGAGGGCCACAAAAATGATCAGGGGCTGGAATGCCACTGCTGTGAGGACAGGCAACTCCTACAGCAACTAGCTGGGTAAGTATTTAAGTGTAATTCCTTTAAGTTTGGAATTAACACTTGCCTAATAATGTTAAAAGCGCACATGGTCATTCTTGAGCACCTGCATGTGAAAACCCATGCAAAATGAACACCATGACTATGGGAGTTGCACTATTTGGGCCTTAAAATAATGCAGTAATTAGCACAGTTGCACTTCTAGAGATGTTTTGGGGGATGATGAAATTTAGAAAACCAACACAAGGAGGAGAGAGACAGCCTGGTGTGGTGGCTCTGGCAGTAGAACAGTTTCTGGTGACAGAAGAGCCTGGGTCTGTCTCCTGTTGCCTTCCTTGGATTTTCCTCTTGGATGACATTATCAAAGAGGTAACATTCCAATTTCTTAGAGTGAGACCAAACTTATTCCTTACTTTTATTTGTGTTCTCATTAATTTATCATGACTTATGTAAATGATGTGCTAATGATACATATCATATTTACTGCGTTCATAGTGAGGTGGAGGTCATTTCTGTCTACAACTCCCTGAAAGGCGGTTGGAATGAGCTGGGAGTTGGTCTCTTCTCCCTAGTATCAGGTGACAGAACAAGAGGGAATAGCCTGAAATTATGCCAGGGGGGGTTTAGCTTGGATATTAGGAAAATATTCTTTCCTGCAAGAGTGGTCAGGCATTGGAACAGGCTGCCCAGGGAGGTGATGGAATCACCATCCCTGGAAGCATTCAAGAACTATGTGGCCATGACACTTAGGCATATGGTTTAACATCCATGGTGGTGTTGGCTTGAGGGTTGGACTCAATGATCTCAGAGGTCTTTTCCAACCAAAACAATTCTATGATTCTACGAAATCACATTTCAATGGTTTCTACAGCATATAAAGGTCTTGTGACTCCTTGTAATCCCTCCTTTTAACTAAATTCATGTCAGCTGGATGTGAAGGAAAATACTACCTAGCTCCAAGACCCCTGTGGACTGGTCCAGTTAACACCAGAACACCTCTACAAATACATAGGTCCATGCATATGGAAAAGTAGTTTTCCAATCAAACTAAGACAGAAATCCACACACTGATAGAACTGGATGGAGGCAAAGCTACCAACAATCCATGTGAATTTTCTTATTCTTCTGTGGTTTTTTTGTTGTGCTTTGGTTGGGTTTGGGGCTTTTTTTTTTTCATTTAGCATATTGAGTAACAAAGTATTTAAGCCCAAAAAAAAAAAAATGAAGCTATTCTTGTAAAACAAAAAACCAAATCCCATGTGAGACAGGTTTGTGAGAATGACTTCTGGCACAGGTGTAAACAGTGTCTCTCATGAGAAGCTTGAGCCTGCACATTGCACCACTGAGCAGAAGCCTGAAGGAAAATGAGCAGCCTTTCCTGAACCACACTGCTTCCTGCATTTTGCCTAGCTAATCGTGGAGTATATCCTGTCACATTTACATTCCCTCCACCTGTGGCTAATGCTGAGAATTACAGGGCTGCCTGGTGAGACACTATGATAAAAATATTAAGACCTTGCTAATTAATTTATAAAGGAAGCTCATCCTCTTACTCAGTTATGGATTAACTTCTTACACACTAAGCCCTCTCACCTAAACCAAACCGTGCTCCCCTTTTAAGTTAGCTTACACTAGAGATTGATTTCCATTTTCTCTTGGACCAGCGATGCAATTATCTCCCAATGAAGACATAGGCTGTATCACTTGATTATTGATAATCCTTCAACAGTAACTCTGGAGTGTCACTGCTGACAAAAAAGCTGCAGGCTGTGCCTGCTCCCTGAAGTCCTACTGACATATACTGCAGCACACAGTGCCAATATGTCACATGGTATTAAAGAGCAGCTGGCTAATTCATCAATGAAGATGTAAGTAAAGTAACTCTGGTAAAAATGTCACGAGCTTGACTGATGCAGGCAGATGGGTCTAAATGAATGATTTCATTAGAGTTAGCAAAATACATCGATTGAAGTTTCATCTTAGCTTAGATCTTTTATGCTTCTCAGCCACTACTGTGCAAATCACTTGCCTAATCATTCAGGAGGAGCACCTCCCACTAATTGGGAACTGCTTCTGGGACCTGTTTTTCCTCCAAATGCTTCCCAGGATAAGAATTTCCTGACTAGGATGCCACAAGCAATTTGTTGTGTTGACAGTGAATCTGTCAGTATCCACCTATGGTCTGCACTTTTCTTGGGTTTGTTTTTTTAACTTCTGCAGGCATAAATCAGCACTATGGACACTGACTTTTATGGGCAGTGCTCTGAAGTAGCCAGTGGAAGAACCACATAAAATTAGTTGTCAGATTTCTCTTATTCACACAACGTCATTGTCCAGATTGGTAGCATACAGGAAAGCTAAAGCAGCTGCTTTAACTCCTGAATCTTTAGTCTTTACTGAAGCCAAAATAATGCTGCTTTGAAGGTATGTTTACCATGTCTTTTGCAAACATCTTAAGATTTATGAAGTACTGCTGAACACTCATTTTCCTCCCTAGGCTCATCTGTCCACAGTCAGAGCAGGACAGTTAAAATCTCAACCACTTGTAAGAGAAGGGTGGTTCCTGCACCACTGTGATAGAAACATCTGGATTTCATTCCAGCTGCAAGAACACCTTTTTTTTTTTTTCTCGCTAGAAATCAGTCTGTGAGGATTTAATTTTGTTCACCTGCAAAATTCCATTCCTATGACCTTTTCGTTTCAACGCACATGAACCATCCTTCAAACTGAGAGGAACTGGCATGAAGATGAATCACAGAAAGGAGAGAGTACATCACTGTCACATTAGCTGACACTTTTGAGACCTGTTGAAACTATTATCTTTCAAAGCAAGAAGTGCAAATCAAAGCTGAACTTTGGAGAGGTAGTGTAAGAATACAGAATAAATTAAGAATATAGGAATAACATGTTCTGCAGTAGTTTATTTTCCAGAAAAAAAAGGGAAAAACCCCAGAAAAGCCTGAGAGCATGGTTCTGATTTGATACAGAAGGTGAATGCAATACATCAGCCTCACGCATAGACCGATGCCAGGCAGGAAACGCAAAGCACATTCTTCGCATTTCACGAGGGCAGCCTTTGCTGATGTATTTCGTCTGCAGGGGCAGTCAGGGCACGGAGAAGGCTACTCGCACCCCGGTTTTAGCGCGTGATGAGTCCTCAGTAGTGTTATGGGGTGGGGAAAGAAAAATAGTCGAGAGAACGTGCTCTGGTGAACGTGCCGTGATATTGGCTGGCGCCTGGAAGCTCAGGAGGGGGTCTGAGGGGCGGGCGGGCGGGCAGCCCCCAGCCTCGGCATGGCCCCGCTGCTGCCCTGCGCAGCTCACACTCCCCTGCACACCCGAGGTGAGCACTGCCACAGCAGCAGCAGCCCCACAACAAGGTACCCGGCCGGCGATCCGCGCCGCCATGCCGCCCTCTGCCGGTGCCAGCCCCGCCCTCCCTCGCGGCCTTTCCGCCAGCGCTGCGTCACTTCCCGTGCGGGCGCAGCGAGGAGAAGATGGCGGCGCTGGGCGAGCCGGTACGGCTGGAGCGAGGTGAGTGTGACTGCGGCCGAGGGACGGGCGCTCCCGCTTAGCTGTCTGCCGCGGGCGAGCTGCGGCAGCGGAGCCGCTACCTCTGACCGGCCCTGGGGGACGTTGCTGGGGGCCTGGCTCGAGCCCCTGTGGCGGCCTGCCCAGTTTCTCTGCCCCGGCCTGAGGCGTCAGGGAGCGGCCCCCCGCCGTGCTGCGGCCTCGGGGCAGGCCAGAGCTGGCAGCGACGGCGGCGCTGCTTTCGCCGGCCCACCCAACGGCTCTTCTCCCCCAGAGACGTTCAGTAGCTGCTTTGGAAACGTTCGCTTCTGGCTCTTTTAGTGTGTTGGTGGCACTTGGCTGGGATTTTCTCCATGCAGCCCCTGAGGATTTTTCTCGAGTTTCAGTCTGTGGCTGGGTTTCCATAGATGCACTGGCCCCAGACCTCTCAAAGTGTGTCCTTAGCCTTGACTAGTGTCAACGCTTCTGCTAGCTCTTGACTCAACCTCTTAGCTCCTTGTTTCTCTCGTAGGAAAACTTCCTTTTGAACACAGCTGAATTCTTAGCATTAAGTTCCCTGTTAGGCAGCGTCTTAGCAACAATAATTTACCTGTTTTTAATAGAAGACACGTGCAGGGGTTTTTCCTGACACTTGTTCATGGTTTTGGTCAACTCCATTACCCTCTCGTTTGTGTTTTCATCCTGATTTTCCAATTTGCAGCCGTAATTTGTGTCATTCATACTGTGCAGCATGTAACTAGAACTAACAGGGAATCTTAAAGCACAAGACTCGGTTGGGTATTTTTTCCTGTAGCATGCTTGTGACTTTTATACAGGGCTCCTAAGAAACAAGACTCAGCTTCATTCAGGGTGCTTCTTCAGAAGGGTGCAAGGTGTACAGTAGTTTGGGGACCACATGCTTTTATAGCCGTACATGTGAGTGGTGTATTAGTGTCTAGTTAGGAAAAGAGGGGTCAGAAAATGGAATTTAAATGGGTAAAGAATATTGAGAATGAGTAATCCAGATTTTGAAAAGGAAAGCAAGTAAGTGGAGAGTACGTGATTGGATGAACTGACTGGTTCCTCCCTGTTATTCCCCTTGGGACCACCAGCTTTGCTCACAGTGTTGGGTGTTGCTTATCCCCACTTTGTTGTGTTTGGTGCTACTGCATGTTACCTACCAGAGAATTCAGTTCTATTTGCCTAACCCTCTTCTCATTCCACATGTGAACCACTTGTGTGTGAGAGAAGGACTGTAAATAGCAACTTATGTAAGGACTTTGCTTCCCACTCCTCGGCACGTCTCCCCTCCCTACTCCAAAGCTTGTTAATTAGGGCAGCTGCTTTGGCACTGGATTAGTTGCTCTTGGTAGGTCTGTGGAGTTAAACCTCGGGCAGCATCATTCTCCACCTCATTACCCTGCTGCTGTGCTCTATCCATGAAAACAAACAAATCTGCAGAGTTGCTCAGAGATCCATGGAACAAAGGAACTATTTAATCTTCTGGTGTGTTGGTCTTTTTAAGACAAGAGAGTGCAGTGTAAAGCAAGAGCTTTGTTTTCAGGCATAAATAAACTCTTAATTATATGGGATTGACTGCAGATAACCTGATAATGAATCATCATGAGCTTGAAAGTAAACATCACTAATATTGTCATATAGCATAAGAAAAGAGAGAGTAGTGTCAAAAAAGAGCTAACCTCATCCATCCCTCTGACATCAGCAGTGGACAAGGGAGCATTGAGGAAGAGCCAGCAGGTCAATTCATAGCTCTGGGACTGGTGTCATTGACAGGGGTTTTGGATGATTAGAGGGCTGGAGCACCTCTCCTATGAGGACAGACTGAGAGAGTTGGGGCTGTTCAGTCTGGAGAAGAGAAGGCTCTGAGGAGACGTTATTGTGGCCTTTCAGTATCTGAAGGGGGTCTATGACAAAGCTGTGGAAGAACTTTTTAGGTTGTCAGAAAATGATAGGACTAGGGAATATGGAACAAAAATAGAAATGGGTAGATTCAGATTGGATGTTAGGAAGAAGTTCTTCCCTATGAGGGTGGTGAGACACTGAAACAGGTTGCCCAGGGAGGTGGTGGAAGCCTCATCCCTGGAGGTTTTTAAAGCCAGGCTGGATGTGTCACTGAGCAACCTGATCTAGTGTGAGGTGTCCTTGCTCATGGCAGGGGGGTTGGAACTAGATGATCCTTGAGTTCCCTTCCAACCCTAACAATTCTATGGTTCTAACTTCAAATAGATACCCTAGGCTTATAATCAGGGCAATTAAAAATTCTCCCCCATCTGTTCTGTCCTTCAAGCTGCACTGCAGACACCGCCACCCAAATTCAGTGATGGGCAGGGATGAAACAACATTTAACATCTCCAAGTTACCCATATGGTTTGGTGGCGATGTGTGATGACTCTGCATACACCTTGGGAAGCCAGGCTAGTTGAACCCAAGCAGTGGAGGTGGTTAATCAGGAGTATCTCTGAGGATGTTGCATTTTCCCTCTTTCTGTGATTTGTTCACACATGTTGGAGTGGTGGCATATTGCTGGCTTACTTTTTCCCCACATTCTTTTAGTTTAAATGTGTTTTGTTTTTTTCAGGACTTCAATCTAGTATCCTATGATAACAGAATGATTTGTGAAGAACAGGCAACTGATGTAAAATGGATTCAAAGGTTAAAAGAAGATCCATATTTTACTTGTGTGGATTCCATTGTAAAATGGACTTCATGGGGTTTTTATAATCAAATACCTCTCAAGTTATTTCTACATTGTTCCTTGTTCAAATTCATCACTGAAACAGTCTTGTAGGGTTAATTTCGTCCTCTGGTGCTGAATGATGAACTGTAGTGTTAATATTGTGAGGAAGACAGCTTTCAGGTTATGATATCCTGAGCAGTAGTTCAGGGGGAAGCAAAATGCATCAGCAGAGCAGTCAACAATCTTTCCTTGAAAATGAATGGTGTTTTGCTAGCCAAACATTAACCAAACACTGCTCCTTTCTAGAGCAGTGCTGCTGGGAGAGATTGAATCTTCAGCTTTTGACTGTTAATGCTTAATGGAGTTCTGTGGGGCAAAGCTGTGCTCATTCTGCTTTCAAACTGGTATAATGGGGTCCTGTCAACAAGGTAAACCAAAACAACTGTTGGGGAGAAAGTGGCCTGGCAGTGAATCCATTGCATGTATCTGCTTGAGCAAGAGGTGCAGTGTGATAAAAGCAGGTCTGTAGAGTGCTGAGGACCCAACTTTCATGCTGTGTTTGTCTGCTTTGGGTTTTTACTTTACAGAAACAGTTTGATCCTTTGATCTGAAAGCCCTGTCTTATTAAAGGGCATCTTCTGCTTTAGTGTCATCTAAAAAGAATCCAGCTCTCTATTCCAGTCACTTTTTCACAAGCTGATTTTGTGCTTCCAAGTCTATGCTTTATGAAAGACACAGCTGGTTCCCAAGCTAGCCAGTTTTACCTGAGGGTATAAAATGCTTTGTAGCTTAACATTCTGTCTGTTAGGAGAGATCCAGGTAGGAAATGTATTTGGCTTATCAGTGAAACACAGAGGTCAAAAAAGAGGAGAAATTAGCAAATGGAGTTCTGGAGTCTATTTCTGCAGCTTCTTTGGATCAGTGGATTGCTGTCACCCTTTAAAATGTCTTACAGTATCCTGATCAAACAACAAGTTCCTGCACCTCACAGCTTAATGTGGTACATGGACCACAGGCTGGAGAACAGCTGCGTAGCACTGTGCGCTCTGTGGATGTGAAACAGTAATTTGTCTGCAAACATCTGCAAATATTTCAGTGACAGCTGCATTGCCATTTACATACAGACTAGGTTGTTTCATGAATATATGGAGCGTTGCAGGATCGGAAGTGCTGCTATTACTATTTGTTGATGACTGCTCCAAGCTGTTCGGTGTGAGACTTTCTGAAAGGAAGATCATTTGTACTGCTGTTGCTGAACACAAGCATTGCTAAGAATGTGGGTGATTTTACATCATAGAAAGATCAAAAGATACATAAACAGTCACAATATGGAATCTTCCATTTCACCAACTATGATGTGTGTTAAATGAAACACAAATTGTGTGTGTTGGGGAATTAAAAGCTTAAGAAGCACTCTGTAATTGTAGAACAGCAAATACGCACGTGAATGGAGTTCTCTCTACCCCTGGGATTAGTAGTAGCTAAAATTAGGGTTTGAGATGTCTTTTCTGTTGGTAACTGACACTTGGAAAGCTTGGAAATGCTTGCCAAAACCCTCCAAGTTCTTGTGACACACAAATCTTAACTGTCATCTGAAATAATTTGTGGCTTTGGTTGTGGTGACAATACTTAGTGGAGGGCTATGAAGATGGTGAGGTGACTGGAGCATCTCTCTCAGGAGGAAAGGCTGAGAGACCTGGAGGCTTTTATAAGTTTTCTTAAGGTTATCAGAGAGGACTGAAAGGAGATTTTATAAGTTTCTTAAGGTTATCAGTATTTAAAGAGCAGGTGTCACAAAGATGAGGCCAGACTCTTCAGTGGTGCCCAGTGACAGGCCAAGGAGCAGCAGGCATGAACTAGAAGTTCTGAATGTAAGGAAAGACTGCTTCACTCTGAGAATGACAGAACACTGAACCAGGCTGCCCAGAGAGGTTGTGACGTCTCCTTTAGAGACTTCAGAAACCCACCTGGAGACGGTATTGTGTAACATGCTCTAGGTGAACCTGATATAGCAGGGGGGGTTGGACTAGATGATCTCCAGAGGTACCATCCAACCCCTACTATTCTGTGGTTCTTCCATGAAAGATTTGTTTCTGGTCTGTGGAGGACTAGTCTGCGGGGTTAAGTTGTCCCTTGCTTAATTGACTGCACTGCTTGATCTCAGCTCAGTAGTTGGTCTGACTGCTGGCTGACAAAGTGGACAGAACATCACTGTGGGTTGTCTCTTGTCAGCACACAAGTCAGAACATACAGCCCACTGTCTTTTCATCCTGTGACATTAATTCTCCCCTCTTACACTTGACCTTTAGGTGAAGTCCATGGCTATTGCGTGCTGTCTGTGCTGACACAATGCCAGTGAGCGGGCATGCATTCATTCACATGACAAATGAGTGCCTAAGGGTTCATTACAGAAGAAAGGAAGGAACACATTTGGGACATAGCAGTGATCCAGACTTCATCTTTTTCTAAAACAATCTGTGCCTTAGTTATGTAGTAGATTAATCACTGCTGCTTCACTTTTGTGATAATCCTTTCTATCAGCTCTTCGGAGAGACTGTTCTGCTTGTGTTCAAGGACTTGGGTGATTCAGAACTGTCACTAGTGTAACACTTTGGAAGAACAAGTGAGGGATATGAATGTACTCTTCTCTTTGTAGAGCCACCAGGAACATGTCACACAGCATTTGATGCCTGTCTTGAGTTGTACCGGTCTGGAATCAAATCCTTCACAGGGAGTTCAGTTTCACAAAGCAGCATCTGCACGTATGAGAATATGGACAATTCTCAGGAGTATATTTCTAGGAACTAGAAAAAGTTGGTTTGGGATTGGAGATTTGAACTTCAGGGATGGAGTGGGTCCAGAGGAGGGCCATGAAAATGATCAGGGAACTGGAGCACCTCCGCTACAAGGACAGGCTGACAAAGCTGGGCTTGTTCAGCCTAGAGAAGAGAAGGCTCCAGGGAGACCTAACAGCAGTCTTCCAGTACCTGATGTGGGCTACAAGAAGGCTGCAGAGGGACTGTTTGCAAAGGCCTACAGTGATAGGACCAGGGACAGTGGTTTGAAATGAGAGAAGAGGTTTAGATTGGATGTTAGCAACAAGTTCTTTACCATGAGGGTGGTAGAACACTGGAAGTGGTTGCTCAGAGGGAGGTAGTTGAGGCCCCATCCTGGAGATATTCAAGGTCAGGCTTGACAAGGCTCTGAGCAACCTGATCTGGTTGAGGATCTCACTGCAGGAATGTTGGACTAGATGCCCTCTGAAGGTCTTTTCCAACCCAAACTATTCTGTGGTTCTATGAGATAATCTCTTTCAGCTGTCACTATCAGGAGTTTGGTTGTTTTTCTGAGCACTTGGTGAAAAGAAATTAGGCCAGATAGTTTTGAGCCCTGATGTACGGAAAGTATTGAGTGTACTCTGGATGAACTAATTTATTGAATAGAAAAGGGAGGTTAGCTGGCATATCTGACAATCTAGCTAGTTTTAACACACTGTTATCCATGCAGCAGACTATCAGCATTTCATGTGTGTAAATTTGTAATTGCCTATAGAGCAGTGAAATATTTCAGTTTGATTTAAATGTCAATTTACCTTTGTAATACGCATATTGCAGTGGTATCTTCAAGTACTTTACAAGGTGGAGTTGCTGTGGTTGGCTTAGAAATCTGAAAGTACAGTGGTTTATTGTAACATTTTGTGAAAACAGAGTTTATGGGAGCAATGAAACTAATACCTAGTTTTAAGGTATGTGCAAGCACACACAGACACACACAGACTGCTCCATTAATTTAAGAAGAAAAAAACCCACCCCATCCAACCACAAACCAAACAAACCCTGAATTTCCTCAGGCATTCTTCATTAATAGTGCTTTATTTTTCTGTAGACATCTGCAGAGCAATTGAGTTGCTGGAAAAATTACAGAGGAGTGGTGAAGTGCCACCACAAAAGCTACAGGCACTGCAAAGAGTCCTTCAAAGTGAATTCTGTAATGCTGTAAGGGAGGTAAGTTAACTTGACGTAAGCAATTACCTTGAGGTAAAAAACTGTGGTTTATTTTTTCCTTTCCATGCTCAGTGCAGTAATCTGATTTTGTTCTAAAAGCTGAATTTGTTTCACAGTGTTTAATAGAGCAGTCCAAAAGAAAGTAATTTGGGACGGCATGGGTGTATTAAATACCAGTTCAGGAGTAAATGGATCTTTAGTGGTTATTTTGAGGGTCTTTCTTTGGCAGGCTGTTATCCTCTTGGAATGTAAGAATGGACAAAGTACCAATTGCTTCTTTTTTTCTGCCTTGACTTGGAGCCCTGCTCTTTTGGAAATGTTTGGGTGATTGAATATACCCTGCTACCACTGATGATAACACCTGGAATGATGTAACTGTTTGTAGACACAGGTGCCATCTTAATGTTTTCAACCTACCCAGGTTTAGCATAATCTTTTGTTTTCCTTTTTACACCCAATAGTGAATTATTTAGATTTTTCTGCTTTTCTGCTCGAAATCTGCAGCTAATTTTTAAAGGCATAGCCTAAAACTGTCACACCAGGACAGTGTGTTACTGCTTAGCAAGGCCAAGTGATTGGCAGATAGACATGAGGATGTGAGTTAGCTCTCAGTGAAGCACTTCATTAGTACTCTTTCTGCCTCTGTGCATTCAATCCCATTTTTTTCATGACATATTCAGTTAATTGCATCAGTTACAGGAAGATTTGGGGGTTTGCAGAGAGGGATGTGTTGTCAGGAGAGCTATGAAGAGCTGTCCTTACATAATGTGCATGCATCCTTACTGAAGGGTTCCAGCTTGAATCAAACAAGAGAAGTCATCCATGTCTCCAGGCAGGTGTGCTAGACTATCAGTTAGCATTTTTCAATTTGTGGTGAGGTCTTCATGCTGTGGAAGAAGGGAAGATATATCTTGGGACCTAGATATGCATGGATTAACTGAGCAATAAAGATGCTCAGAGTTACTTCTTCAAAGTGTGGGAGGCTGTCATGTGACACCTTGTAGGGGATCAAGCAGTAACATTTTCCTAGACCTGTGTGCTTTTTAATTTACACATTTTAGAGTTGTCCCTGATACTTTATTATCTAAGCAGAAGAATACTTGTTTCCCCCATGCTTAATCTGTTTTGTCTCTGAAGGTGTATGAGCACGTTTACGAAACTGTGGATATCAGCAGTAGCCCAGAAGTTAGAGCTAATGCAACAGCAAAGGTAAGCAACTAACTGGTGTAAAATAGAGTAGCTTGTTTCTTTAAAAGCAGAAGATTATTTAAAAATGCAGAAGGGTATTACCTGGATGTCTGATAAAATGGCCAAGCTTAACAGCTTATTAAAAGCTGCTACAAAAGAGCTGTTGTTTTTACATTTCTTCTGTTGTAATTTCATTCATGGAGTGCTGCTTTTTTCATGCTGGTGTTGGTATCTGGAGAATGAATCTCATGCCTCTTAATATTTAAGTACTTTCAGATAAAAGTACTTTTTCAGCCTGCTCACTGTGTCTATCTGAGGAGCCTATATTTAATATCTTATAAATAGAAAATCTTGTTTCTTACAGGCTACTGTAGCTGCCTTTGCAGCTAGCGAAGGGCATTCCCACCCCAGAGTGGTTGAACTACCCAAAACAGAAGAAGGCCTCGGATTTAACATTATGGGAGGCAAAGAACAAAATTCTCCAATCTACATCTCTCGGATTATCCCTGGTGGCATAGCTGATAGACACGGAGGCCTGAAGCGTGGAGACCAGCTGCTTTCTGTGAATGGAGTGGTAGGAACTGGATTTCACTTTGTGTAGTAGTAACCGCTTGCTTCCACTTGGGGGCGCACAGAGAATGCGCACGGCACAACCTCCGGCTCATCTCAATCTTGGCCAAAGAGTTTCTTTTTATCCTTGCCAAGAACAAATTGTTTAGGTTTCTATAGAGTTGTGTGCATCGAGAGGTGTAGGATTATGCACTGCTTGTCTGCCTCAACTGGGAAATGAATATTTAGATCAGTATTACAGATTCTGAGGACTTCTGTAAATTCAGTCAAGAGTTTGGTTTTGTGAAGTAGTAACTGCTGTTATGGTTTCCTTTTTCATCCAAACTCCATGGTGCAGATTTTAATTAATATAGCTTTCTGCACCTTGTAAGGTAAGTAGTAAGTGATGCTGTGTTATGTTAGACTGACCAGTTTTTCCTTATACCAGTCAAAATGCTACTGCATAATGAAGGCTGTAATAAGACACAACTAGAAAATGATGTTATCTTCAGTTGTGTGGTTGTAGTGGCTTTCTTCTGTCCACTTAAGTGTACTTAGCTTCAAAACCAGAAGCTTTTTCGCATATTTTAAGGACTAAATGTCTGAAGTGCCATTGTGGATATTTATTTTTACTAGGTGTCCTTTTCTGAACAGTTAGAGTACAAAAAGCAAAACACAGGATGGCTGGAAAGAGGAGGCTATGGACAGACTTAAGGCAGCTGCTACTCAGATGCATATAATCTCCCAAACCCTTGCTTTTATTTACAAAGAAGCTGTATGCTAGCTTGAAAATGAATGTTTTCATCATTACTTCTGCAAGCCAGTTTTAAGACTAAGGATCAAACTACTTCTGTGCTTTTAACCCACATCAGGAGTTTTTGACACGTGAAGGGAACAGAGGCTTGCTGGCTGTTTCTACTCTGGGAGGTCTCTGTTAGCACAGATCTCTGGCATAACTCCTGACTAGTACCTGGGAGTCCAACTCTCATTTTCAGGAACATAAGAGAAATCATGCCACTAGTGATGTAGCTGTCCTTGACCTAGCCTTCCTGTTACTTTGAAGCTTTGAGGGACAGATGTAGAACTGTGTTCAGATGAGGCTTTCCTCACCTACTTCCCCCAAAACAGTGTGGTCACTGGACAGTAGATGTGTCAGTGACCATGTGTGTGTGCTTGCACATGTACACACAGATACAGCCTTTGTAAGAACAGTGACTGAGTGCATAAAATACTGGTGAGAATACTAATGTGGCCTCAAAAGAATCATCTGATGTTTCCAGATGGAATACTGTTATCTTAACTCATACTACAGACATTTCCCTTGTAGTTTCTAATTTAATAAATGAAAAGGAAATTGCCCCTGCCAGGATTGCAGTGAATGTGTCTTAAACCAAACATTTTCTTCTTTTTTTTTTTTCAGTTGGGAGGTTTTGAGTATAGTCCAGAATTTGAAGTGGTTTGATATAATTAAACACAGAACTTTACAAACCTCCTATTGCCAGGTTGAAACAGAACAGCCTGCACATCCACTTGAACAAAAATGAGAACATTCAAATGTATGTGTTGTCTAAGTCTGATAGAAGAGCAATAACTTGGGCTTTTTTAACTGTTGTCTTTCTTTCTGTAAGTAACTTTATAGTAACGGGGAAACCCTCCAATCAACAGGTGCATCACCTGCCTTCTAGCTTCTAATAGCACCAGTGGGAGGTAGGCTTGGGGCAGTACCATCGTTGTGTTTCATAAGTTTGGGAGAAATAAGTTTTGCTGATACAATGTATGCTGTTCAGGAATGTCTGTTTGGATGCAGTCGTTGAACTGTTGCTTAAAATTTGTAATGAGATGAATCTGCAACAACCCTAATAAATTCTGAGAGTTACAATCACAGAATCAGTCAGGGTTGGAAGGGACCACAAGGATCATCTAGTTCCAGCCCCCCTGCCATGGGCAGGGACACCCCACACTAGATCAGGCTGGCCAAAGCCTCATCCAGCCTGGTCTTAAACACCTCCAGGGATGGGGCCTCAACCACCTCCCTGGACAACCCATTCCAGGGCTTCACCCCTCTCATGGGGAAGAACTTCTTCCTCATGTCCAGTCTGAATCTACCCCCCTCCAGCTTCATTCCATTCCCCCTAGTCCTATCACTGCCTGATATCCTAAGAAGTCCCTCCCCAGCCTTCTTGTAGGCCCCCTTCAGATACTGGAAGGCCACAATTAGGTCACCTCGGAGCCTTCTTTTCTCCAGACTGAACAGCCCCAACTCTTTCAGTCTCTCCTCGTAGGAGAGGTGCTCCAGCCCTCTGATCATCCTCGTGGCCCTGAGAGTTGTTTTAGGGAAGTATTTTTATTCTGCTCTTGCTGAGCTAGGTTGAGCTGGTTTTAGTCAGTGTAGAGGAAATTTACTCAAATACCTTGCATTTACTGAGAGGTGTGTGGAGCACCAAGATCTGCAGCACACTGCACCTTGGCTGCTCTGTTGCAGGCACCCAGTGGTGCAGTCCTGCCTTGTAACACAGCTACCATCTAGAGTGCAGCTACCTTGCAGGTGTCAGTGGCAAATTGAAGGTGACTACTGAATTTAAAATGCATGCCAAAAGAAGAATAATAGTCTAGGACCTTAGATGAGTGTCCTTCTGAAGTTGTTGATTAAGTGTAATGTCATATGTGTCTAATGTTATCCTTATTCCACTTAGTGGATGTAAACGCAGAACTGAACTGTTCAGCAGAAACCTAACCCAGAGTTTTGCACTACTCCTCTGTGGCTGTTAATTAGTATGTTTATCATCACTACTTATTGATTTGCTGAAGAATGAATCCTGAACTTGAGTGACATTGTCCTTGTGCAGTCTTCAAACTAGAAGATTTGGTTATGTAGAAGTTGTACAAAATTGAAAGAAAGAACCCAACCCTGTTTGCAATGTGAGCTCACTAATACCAGACTCCCTGGTTTATGCTTTGCAGAGTGTCGAAGGTGAACACCATGAAAAAGCAGTAGAACTGCTGAAGGCTGCTCAAGGCAAGGTTAAATTAGTGGTGAGGTACACACCGAAGGTGCTGGAAGAGATGGAGTCAAGATTTGAGAAAATGAGATCGGCAAAACGCAGGCAGCAAAACTAAGGTTGTACGCAAGAACCGCCAGAGAAACTGTCTGCCCTGGACCTCTGTGGCTTAGTTGATCCAACGCCTGGACTGCTGAAGACCTTTTCAGAGAATCATGGGGTGACTGAGGTTGGAGGCACTCCTGGAGATCATCCAGTCCAACCCCCCTGCCCAGAGGAGGGTTAGCTAGTGCAGGTTGCTCAGGACTGTGAAAGGCTGATTTGGGGATGCCAGAAAGATCTCTGAGCAACCTGTTCTAGTGTTTTGATCTCCTTCACACTACAAAGGGCCATTCTTGTACTTAAATGGAGCTTCCTGTACTTCCACTTGTGCCCACTGCCTCTTGTCTGGTCACTGGATGCTACTGAGAAGAGTCTTGTTTTACTCTTCCCTGTCAGGCACACATTGGTAAGATCACCCCTGAGCTTTCTCTTCAGGCTAGACAATCCCAGTTCTCTCGGCTTCTCCTTATCTGTCAGGTGCTTCAATCACTTAATCACCTTTGTGACCCTTCACTGGACATGCTGTTCTATGCCCATGTCCGTATTGAACTGGGGAACCTCAAACTGTACCCAGCACATGAGTTGTGTCTCACTGGGGCTGAGCAGAGGGGAGGCATCATGCCCCTCAACTTGCTGGCTCTTCCTGATGCAGACTAGGAGGCTGCCATGTTCCCTTGCCAGAAGGACACATGGTGTCTCGTGGTCAGTATGGTATCATTCTCTGCAAGGCTTTGTTTCAGCTGGTCAGCCCCCCAGCCTATATTGGTGCATGGGGTGATTCCTCCCCAGGTGTAGGACTTTGCACTTCTCGGCTTTGAACTTCAGGAGATTCTTGTTTACCATTCTGCAGCCTGCTGAGGTCCCTCTGAAGGGCTTGCTGTGAGTGTGCTCTGTCCCACCACCCATGTTGTTGATGAAAACAATGAATTAATTAAACCAGATGGGCCTTGGTACAGACCCCTGGCCTGTGAGTTCAGCAGGGCTTTGTGCCACTGATCACAACCACCCTTGCCACTTCAGCCTTTTTTAGAATGTTTTGAGTCTCCAGGTGTTTCACAGTTTAACAGGAATGTGTACCTTTAACACGGCCTCAGATACCCTGGCAAAGCATCTGTGTTGCTATTTCTAGTGATTGTTTTTCAATCAGTCTCTTTTGTGTCAGACCTTTAAGCAGGACAATGAATTTACAGATCCTTTTCAAAGATAAAGGCATACCTGTACAACTGGGGTCCCCTTTTCCCCCTGCTCTCTTTTGGCATTACTTAACATAAAATCTGCAGGACTTTTGCTGAATGATTTTGTGGGGGGAAAAAAAAAGGGGGGGGGGGGGGAAATCTTATGTAGCAGTTTTTTGGCACTTTTCTTGTTGTATATCAACTACAAAACCTAATGATAATCTACTGCATAGCTGATAATGAGACCACCTTTTGTAGTGTTTTGGTGAGTACATTATTTTTACACTTCTGCTAAATTGTAATTGGTTACTCTGCAAATGGTATTACCTCACCTGTAAATAACTTGCAGTTGGTGTTCTCCTAGAATGATTTTGTAACAGCCAAGGTTTAACAAATTTGCAACAATCATTCCTGTAACTTGTATTATTTTGTACTAATTTTAAAGCAGTGAAAGGGAGCAAAGGGGGGAGGTAATTGTGTGTGCAGCTCTGGATTGACTCCCTAGATGTATTTTTGTATTCAGAAACAGAAGATAGATTATAGCAGTGCAAAAGAATTCCAGATGCTTCCTTGACTTTCTGCTGTTTAAAAGAAATCTTCATCTTAGTTGTCATACATCTCTTGTGTTTATAGTATGTTCTATTGTAGTAGTGATCTACACACTAACTGCATTGGTCTTGGAATAGTTAGGACCTAAATTACTCTTACATTTATAAGAGTAAAGTGTTCTGAGGCTTATATGCCAGGTTACCCTGACATGTAAGCTTGGTTGGGGTTTTATTACTGACTGCTTCTGGCCTGGAGAATTCTTATTTGTACTACAGAAGTACATCACCAGTGCTATAAAACTTTGTGTGGAATGGTGCTGTGGTGGTAATGAGGAAGTCTCCAGCTAGAAGTGATTAATGTTTTATCTGAGTTCTGGTGGGTGGTGGGCACGGCTTTTTGGTACCATTTTGAAGAAAACTTTTGGACAGAGGTCCACTTCTTGGGATCTACCAGGCTTGAGGCTGTACTTGTGTACTTTAGGTTTTGGGATGGTTGGCTGGTTGGTTTTAAATTTTTTTGGGTATTTTAACCATCACTTTTTGGTATGTATCTAGAATTAATTTGATTGTCTACTGGGTGTCTTGTTCACTTGGATGGCAGCTATGAGTGCATCCTAATTGACTGTTAGTAATTTGATCCTTAGAAGCTTAAACTGAAAAGTGCAGTTCTTACTATGTTGCTAATCTCTAGTCTTCATAGGGAGCAGTGTGATCCACTGTGAAATAATTCAGTATGTGAAAGAAGGGAAAAGGCTAACGAGCTAAAAATGACAGCATGGAGTTTGTGCTTTGTCAGTTGATCTGTTGGAGAAGAAAAACTGTGATTGCTATGGGCAAGGGAGAAATGTGATTGCTTTCTGCATGTTTATAAGCATGGTAAGCCTGCAAAGAGACATTTGGATTTTAAAGATACTGGTAGCTGGAAAATGCAGTATGAATATTTATCAGTTAGATGACATTGAGCACTGAATTACATGGTTGATTATCAGTCACAGGCCTCTGTCAAAAGGCCTCACGTTGCTGGTACAGCCGTGTTGTTGAATTGTATATTTTTTATGGAACAACTAATGTTTAAAGTATTGAGACCAAAATCACTTAGTTAGACCAATTGTGGATGTGTTTTTTAATTTAATTGTAAAATAGTAGAGATTTGGTTTAGAGATATCTATAAAAATATATATATATATTAAAGAAAGGTATGGATACAAGATAGAAATGTGCATTTGAAACCTTGCATCCTTTGTGTTATTGAACAGAGAGGTGTGTTTTGTTACTCTACAGAAATATTCTAGTGCAGCTAGAGATGCTAAATGCAGTAACACTTGCATTCTGAATTGTAGCTTTTGGATACAGTTTTGTCCACCACAAAAATGTGGGAAGGTGTATCTGAGCATATACATTTTTTGTGTACAGAATTCAATAAAGTCTCTAAATTGCAACAACAAAAACCAATACAGACAACTCATTAACAGTCATCTTTAATAGTATGAGAACCCTACAAGAGTAAGGAAAGTATGGGTGAAAGTAGGCCGAGGAACTTGATCTCTGTTACTACTGAGCAGTGCCTGTACCATGTTAATATGCAGTCCCTACACACTTGGCGTACTTGGGGTATGCAAACAGAGGTGTCATTTCTGCAGATATCTTCTGTATCTATTGCTGCTGTGAGGGATCTTTGGGGTTTATCAACATAAAAATAAAAGTTAAATTTCACCTGCCTTGTTTGTGTGGTTTTCTTCTGGCTTCCTATTTTTCTACTGGCTTTTAATTGCTTGAAGCGAGTATCTCAAGAAATGAGGTGTTGAATTTCTGTATTTCCTTGTTTAAAGACCTTGCAAGGATGTCAGCTCAGGAAAAAAGTTCCTGGAGTTAATGAACTGAGGTAAAGGCAGTGCTTCAGTTCTGAATGTAAAAATATATGTATTACTTTAATGAATGTAGGCTAGACTATGAATTGAAAATGTAGGCAGAAATAGTTATGTGACTATTTTTGATGTAGAGGATTGATAACACATGACCTGAAAATAGAAACACTTTCTCAATTTTGTTTTAAAGTCAAACAGAATTTCCATGATCTGGCTTACACAATGGCTGGCTGTTCTGCTAAATATGGTTCAGATTTATAAGGAGAAACTGTGAATTTCAACATATGGCTTGTAACATGGAACTGAAGACTGAAGCTAATGTAATTTTGTAACTTAAAAAGCTCTAGTTTATCTACTTCATGTTTCTCATTGCCATTACAGGCTTTACTGGTACTGCCTGAAAAAGCTGCTGAAATACCCCAAATACCCCACCACTACCACCAAACAATAGTCCTCCCAAAAAGTGCAAGGCTCTGAGCTGTGTACTTCCAAAGGTAAGCAAAACCACCTGTACCTGGTCCTTATCTAATCACAGCTCTACAGTAGCATTGTCTGAATAAAATCTAATCTCTGCTGGAGACTGGATGGCTGACAGCAGGGAAATAAGTCATCCAGTCTTTCACCAACTCAAGTGACTGTAAGGAAAAGGCAAAAGTTAGTGATTTATTATATTGCCAGCAGTGCAGTAGTGCCTAGAAGTCCTGGGTTTGAATTGGGACACCATTGTGTTTTGCAGTGTACAAACAGCACAAATACTTTGGCTCCAGAGAGCCTTAATTGATTGCTAAGAAACTGTAGGTTTTGTGGCTGGTGTTATAACTGTTTCTGTGAAGTGGGAGAAAGAAGTACAGTAGAAAATACAGCTTTTTGCAGTTTCCTTTGTGATTTCTTCTGGGGAGAAGTTACTTATTTTCCTCTGAGGAGTGAAAAAAGGATCCTGTCCCTCAGCACGAGCTGACAGCTTGAAATGCAAATACATATAGTTTCATAGTTTCATTCAGGGTTGGAAGGGACCACAAGGATCATCTAGTTCCAACCCCCCTGCCATGGGCAGGGACACCCCACACTAGATCAGGCTGGACAGAGCCTCATCCAGCCTGGGCTTAAACACCCCCAGGGACAGGGCCTCGACCACCTCCCTGGACAACCCATTCCAGGGTCTCACCACTCTCATGGTGAAGAACCTCCTCCTCACATCTAGCCTGAATCTCCCCACCTCCAGCTTCATTCCATTCCCCCTAGTTCTATCACTACCTGAGATCCTGAGAAGTCCTTCCCCAGCCTTCCTGTAGGCCCCCTTCAGATACTGGA
The DNA here is from genome assembly GCF_026170545.1 of Melanerpes formicivorus. Classification (NCBI taxonomy): domain Eukaryota; kingdom Metazoa; phylum Chordata; class Aves; order Piciformes; family Picidae; genus Melanerpes; species Melanerpes formicivorus. The sequence continues at coordinate 4,081,128 of NW_027142368.1, read as the reverse complement.
AGGCCACAATGAGGTCACCTCGGAGCCTTCTCTTCTGCAGACTGAACAGCCCCAACTCCTTCAGTCTGTCCTCATAGGAGAGGTGCTCCAGCCCTCTGATCATCTTTGTGGCCCTTCTCTGGACATGTTCCAGCACCTCCACATCCCTCTTGTAATAGGGGCTCCAGAACTGGACACAGTACTCCAGGTGGGGTCTCACCAGGGCTGAGTAGAAGGGGAGGATCACCTCTCTCGACCTGCTAGCCACACTTCTCCTGATGCAGCCCAGGATCTGATTGGCTTTGCAGGCTGCAAGTGCACACTGAGAGCTCATGTTGAGCTTTTTGTCCACCAGCACCCCCAAGTCTCTCTCCTCAGGGCTACTTTCCAGCCAGTCACTGCCCAGCCTGTATTTGTGCCTGGGATTGCCTCGACCCAGATGCAGGACCCTGCACTTGGTCTTATCGAACTTCATGAGGTTGGCTTGTGCCCACCTCTCCAGCCTGTCAAGGTCCCTCTGGATGGCCTCCCTTCCCTCCAGCGTGTCTGCTGCAGCACACAGCTTGGTGTCATCAGCAAACTTGCTGAGGGTGCACTCAATGCCACTGTCCATGTCCCCCACAAAGATGTTGAACAAGACAGGTCCCAGGACTGATCCCTGAGGGACTCCGCTTGTCACTGGCCTCCACTGGGACATGGAGCCATTGACAGCCACAATATAAAATACCCGATCTAGTATATGTATAGAAACATCATTCATTTGACAGGCTCTTGACTGTAATCTTTCTGAAGCCAAGGGCCTGCAGTAGTAGTTTTTTTTTCTCAGTCCTGTCCATGATAAATGTGGAGTCCCTAAGAAATCGTCATTTGTGTTACTATACTGTGAAAGTATTAAATGTGTATAAGGTGTCTGAGCTGCTGGTGGTGTTAGATGTGGGTCCTACTGCAATTTAACCATATATAGCACCAGCTATGGATAAATGTGAAGACACATTCAAATGAAGCAGAGTGATTCTGTTAGACAAGCAGAGGACAGCTAGGTAAGTAAAAAAATGGATCATGATGAGGAATGATTGCAGTTGTGAAGACTGGAGTTTCGATCATGTACGCAGCATTGCTGAAGAGCTTTGTTGCCTCGTCCGAGGTATCCCTCAAAGTTTTCATGTAAATTTCCATGCCTTGCCTGGGCATTAATGTTGTCTGATTGGGTTACTCTTGGTATGGTGGCTATTGGAGCACTGCAGGTCCAGAGGAGGGCCACCAAACTAATCAGGGGGTTGGAGCACCTCTGCTACAAGGACAGGCTGAGGGCGCTGGTGTTGTTCAGCCTGGAGAAGAGAAGGCTCCAGGGAGACCTAGGAGCAGCTTTCCAGTACCTGAAGGGGGCTACAAGAAAGCTGCAGAGGGACTGTTTGCAAAGGCCTGCAGTGATAGGACCAGGAGCAGTACTTTGAAATTAGAGAAGATTAGATTGGAAGTCAGCAACAAGTTCTTTACCATGAGGGTGGTGGAACACTGGAGCAGATTACCTGGGGAGATGCTTGGGGCCCCATCCCTGGAGATCTCAAAGTGGGGCTTCACAGTGCTCTGGGCAACCTGATTTAGTTGAGGATGCCCCTGCTTACTGCAGATGACCTTTGGAGGTCCCTTCCAACCCACCTTATTCAATGACTCTATGATTATGTTATGTATTCTGTTGGACCTTGTAAGATCCCATGTATTTCTCCATGTGTGTTTCCTTTACCAGAGCATTTGAGTTATTCTGTGGTGATGACAGGTAATGTACTTAATTGAGTTTTTGCTGATAAAGAACTTAAACAAAAGGATTTTATTCATGCTAACGTGGGAGCTTTAATAGTATTTTGCTAAACAGCTTAGGATCTTGAGCATGTTATGGGAATAATTCATCATCAAAGTTCAGTTTACTCCTTTGCATTATTTGGGCTTCACTCTAATTCTTCAAAATAAGGTTTAAGTAGGATTTAAAACTACATAATCCTTAAGCTGGTCCTCTGCAAAGGCAGATTTCACTCTTAAAGCTCTGCTTTGTTTAGGTTTTTTAATTCCTGGTATAACATCTTGCCTTACATTTTATGCTGATCAGCACTTCAGTGCTTAGAAAAGAAGCAAAAAATGGGCTGTGTTCACTTAAAAAAACCATACCATTTTTGGTGTTCCCCATGGAGAATCTTGGGGAAACGGGGATCAGTCGGGCTGGGGCTGGGTAAGTGCTCACCCCCACTAGATGCTGCTGGAGAGCTGCTGCCAGGGCTGTCTGCCCTGCTTGCCCCTGCCCTCTTCTCACATAAAGTGCTCCTCTGGACACTTCTCAGTTTGTCACATACAATGAAATATGCCAAAACGCTTAAGATACATATCTGTGGATATGAACATTGCCTTTTCAGCAACTGAATTGGTGAGCAGGCTTAACTCTGAGCTCTGGGGCTTTGTTCTTGCATGTTTGTTTCTCTGTTTAGCTCCTAATAAGAGCAGCTCCGTCTTTACTGAATTACATGTACTTCTCTGTAACCACTTCCCTGCAAGTGTTTGCTTCTCAAATATAAATCTGGTCAGAATCTGATTTCCCTCTGGCTGTCATTTGATTTGTTTTAATGTTAGAAGCATTTTGTGCTAGAAAATTTGGTGAAAATCTTGACCTTGTAATGAATACTTTATAGATGAAGATAGAAGTAAATATAGAAGAAACCAAACCTTTAAAACTACAACCACCACCTGAGTTTTCAGCCCAAATCAGTCCCATTTCTGGTGAGGGTGAGGGTTAATTATCTCAGTTTGACTCAGAAACATGCTGAATTACTGCAAAGTGCATACCAAGTGAAGCAATGCTCAAATCTAAACAGTATTGGGGAGGAGACAAGTGTTGTACAGAGAGGAGAGGTGTGCAGGGTCTGCCCCACAGGGGCTTGACACTTCCGTTCTATTTCAACTGAGGAAAGGTTTCAGCCTGTGTTCTGGGAAAGAGACTACTTCAACTTTTAAGAGAACTTGCTGTGTCAGTGCAGGTATTCCAGACTTTGTTCTTTTTCTACTCTCAGTAGCTCTGTGTTACATTCTCCAGCATACAATTAATTTCTTTGGAACTGGAAGCAAACAATTTCCTAGCAGTTTGGGGCTAAAATAGCAACTGCAGCTTTTGCTGATGATTCTTGGGTACAGTAGGCTTAGGATAAATCCTTCAGATCCATCTCTAGCCTATTGGAAGATGGATAGTTGAGATAGCTCCACTAAGGAAAAAGTACCTGAAGTGATGTTTGGGAAAAGAAATCAGAAGATTGAAACCAAACAAGGAATGAGAGGGACAGCTAAAATGTTGCAGTGTTTCAAAAGATGAATAAAAGTGCTGGTTTTCTGCTTTTACTAGAAATCTTTTGTCCCTTCTTCCAGAAGGTCTGCAGATCACCATTGCTGCAGGACAAAGTATGCTTCGTGCTGCTATTCATCTTCCAAAGGCCATGCAGGCACCCAGGGCTATTCCTGCTCCCATTATCTTTGGTTAGTGAAGTGAGACTATTTGCAGAGTCAGTATCAGCACTTTGCTATTTTTCTTTACCAGTTGGGGAAAATAAAGTATTATTTTATTATCCAGAGAGCTTTGGGTGTGTTTTGTAGAAGTATGTCTAGAAAATAATGACTTCTAGTATTTTTCTGCCTGCTATTCTGGTTGCTACCCCTTTGTCGCTGTCCCTAGGTGCAGGCACAGTGACATGAATGTGCTTTGCCTTTGGCCCTGACAGGTGTTAAACCAACATGGGTTTGACTTGACACATTTTCCTTGCCAAATCAACCAGGGAGAAGGACAAGAAGTAATCATACATGTCTATGTATGTATGGAAAGCTTTAGCATATGCCAGGAAATTCAGCTTTGGTGAGAACTCGGTACTGCTTGCAGAGTACAAGGACAAGCACATGGTGAGTTATTAAAACGACCTTATTTTTACAGCAATAAATGATGATGTTCATACAGAATCCATGTACTTGGTACAGGATTCCCAGTATGGAAGTGAATAATAATTCTAGTAAGGTAAAATATTTTTAGTAGGTGAAATAACAGAATTAACAGTTGCAAAACCAAGGAGAAATGTAAGAGGTGGAGGTGGTGGCTGGAAGTTCTGTATTTCTACGATCCTCAGTGTGTACTCCACCTTCCCAAGTGCAGATGATTTTAAACTTTTATGTCTCTACTATTTATATGCCTGATTTTTAAATTTCACCAAATGCCCTCTTTTAAGCTGATACTTTTCCTCCTTTCCACCACCTTGGTCAGCACAAGGAAAGTGTGCTTAGCCCAGGGCTCAGCCCGGTGTGGAAAGTGTCCTCCACAATGGGCCTCTCAGCTCCTGATGCCTCTGCGAGTGCATAGGAGTGCCGGTGTTGGTGTGACTGCTGCCTCTTCACTTGTGTGTCTGCTGGGACAAGCGTGCCTCATCCCAGATGCGTTTGACTCCATATTCTGTGCAGGTGTTTCAGATTTTTTGAACACAATTGCCGCAACTCGAAGTGAACCATTGCACGGTTGCTCTTGCTTTGGGCAGAGGGCTCAGGTCACAATTGCAAATACATTCCTGGCTGGGGGGAAGCTGGTGGAGCTCAGTATGTGCACAGCAGTGTGCTTCATCCCCATTCCCTGCTGTAGTGGAGGCAGGTGGTCAATCACTTGCTTGTTTCTGTGCTCCTCCATCATCTATCAACGAAATAAACAGACTGCTACCTACCTCCCACCAAGAAGTATAAGAGCTGAGGAGAGCTGTGATCTTCAGCAGGCTCTCTGCATATTTCTGCTGTTAAGGCTGGGCTGTGCAGGCACCTGCCTGATTGTGATGCACGACGGGGCTAGCGGCTATGCTGGTGGCAGAGCCAGGCAGGCAACTCCCTAGGCAGGTTCAGGGCATCCAAACGATATGTAAAGTGGAGGGGGTGGGGGCTTGCCATGGTGTAGCCACCGGTCTATTCGTAGCGCTTATTCAGCCAGGTCTCTTGGCTCAGAACCTGCTATGGGGTCTGGACCACAGAAAGGCAGTGAGAGGTCCTGACTGGTGGAGTTTTGTGTACCAGGCAAACGGTTACTTCCAAGCAAAACGCTGTGGAGAAGAATTTGTGATGCAGTCGCTCCTGCTTTGGCAAAAGGAGTGTGAAAGGTCAGTAACGAAGGGAGCCGGCGTAATGCCTTCGGCCCGGACAAGCAAGGCTCGTCGGACTCTTACTTGCACAGGATCCCGCACGGGGCACAGGACATGGCCCCTGCTTTTGTCACCTCTCGCTGCTGTAGCTCATCCCGCTGCTTGGAGGCTGCGGACTGAGAAGCGGGCACAGGTCCCGCAGCGGTCAAGGTCGGACTGAAATGGCGCCCTGGGGTGGCGAGAAGGTGCTACCCTCGTTCACGGGACCAGCCGCGGCTCCTCTGGTCATGCAGTCACGATTCCGTAGCCAGGAACACCAGAGCGGGCACCGAGAAAAGCTGTCGGGGGGCCCTGGGAGGTCTCGGACGGTCCCGACCCTACTTGCGCACCGTCCCTGGGGGCGCCAGCGGCCTCCGCCGACGGTCAGCTCCGCCGCCCCGCGCCATTGGCTACAGTCGAGTTGTACTTTGCATATTCACGAGCCCCGCGCCCGCTCTGCACCAATCGGGCCACGGGGGCGGCCGTATCATTAGCATATGCACTTCGGCGCTGGGCGAAGAGCAGCCGCCGCCGCGGCTCGCAGCGACCGAGGGCCGGGAAGGGCAGGCGGGCGCCGAGGGCAGCCCCGCCGCAGGCAGCCGCAGGGGCCGGGGCGTTCGGCTGCCGGCGCGCTCCCTGGGGACCGCCACCCGCCAGCAGCGGCGTGGGCGAGCCGGCGATGGCCGCCCCCGCGCGGTACCTGCTGGGCTGAGATGAGCGACGGCGACGGGCGCTGCGGGCGGTGGATGGGGCAGGCAGGCGGCGGAGAGCTGGCTTCCCGGGCGCGCCGCTGAGGCAGCCCCAGGGCCGCACCGCGCCGGCCGGAGCCGCCTTCTTATTTTTTTGTTGCCGTTCCTATTTTTTCATCTGTTTTTCCGCTAGCCCGTGGAGGGGGAGTTCGGTGCGCGGAGAGCACCAGTGGAGAGCGGCAGGCCAAGCTAAGCCGGGGAAGGCTGGCCGGCGGTCGGCCGGGGCCGGCGATGCGGTGCCTCGCTCTCCTCGGCCTCATTGCCTGGGGCCTGGGGAGCTGGGCCGGGCCCAGCGGCGGAGCGTCCCCCCCGCCTTGCCCGGCCTCCTGCAGCTGCGACGGCGACCGCGGCGTGGACTGCTCCGGGAGGGGGCTGGCCGCTGTGCCCCCGGGACTCAGCGCCTTCACGCACGCCCTGTGAGTCGGGGCGGGGGGCGGGGGCCGGGGCGGGCAGGTAGCTGTGGTGGGGCCGGGTGCTTTGTCCCCTTTTAATTTATGAACGACCCCAATAATGGCGTGTTGTATGTATGTGTTGTCGTCGTTGCCGCGGGTGTAATGCAGCCGCCCCCAGGGCCACCGCGCTCTCCGCCGGCCCGAACCGCGGTGGGCGGCCTGTGGGGAGCGGCGGGGTTCGCCGGGCCGCTCGCAGGGCCTGCCCCCACCGTCTCGCTGGCGCAGGTGAGGGTGGCGGAGGCCTGAGGCAGCACCTTGCTCCGTCCGCCGCTCCGCTCTTGGGAGCCCCGCGGGGCTCTGTCCCGGCCCGATGTGCCGGGCGCCCCTGGGCTCCGGCAGGCGGAGGTGAGGCGGCCGGGCAGAGTTCTCCGGAACAACGAAACCATTGGCCTCGGGTATTTAAAAGGCCTGGGAAGGTTGATGGGGTGAGACGCGGAGAGCTGCTTGCGTTCTGTGGCACCGAGTGGGGAGATACCGGTGGGGTTCGATGGGATCCGGGCCGGTCCTGCTGCCGTCCTGAGGCGGCGGGGGGAGCCGCTGCTTGCACATGTGTGTGCCTCTGCGCGTCAGTTTTCTTCAGAAACCACTTCCCAGGCTAGCCGATCTTCTCCCCAAAGTCAAGGCGTTCTCGGGGCACAGCATGCATAAATCCAGTTAAAGAAAGATGCCTTCACTTTTATAACATCTCTCGTATGGGATGCATAGCTGAACCTTGAAATAAACCCGCACGTAAACAAGTCTCCGGAGCTTTGTTGAGTTTTGCTTGTGAATGAAGAAAATAGAGACTGTAAAACACTTTCAGCAGTATCCTCTGATCATGTTGTAAAGGAGGCACAAACTGGTGGGTCTTGCGTTGACTTCTGGTAACTTTAATAATACAGTTTTAATTGAGGAGCGAACCTCTGGTTTTGTAGAGACATGACCTAAGAAGGATTTGCAGCTCTCGGTATGGTAGTGTTGCTAATCCACAAACCTGTTAAGTTTCACAATAAAACCTGTTAGTTTCACCCCGCTTCTCAGCAAAGATTTCACAGGCTGGAGCAAGGGCTTGCCTGGCCAGTGGTCAGGTCTGCAGTTACTAAAGCTTCGCTGCATTTAGAACGAGGATACAGAGCGTGCTACAGCAAATCATGTTTTGTGGTTTCAGATGAGCACCGAACTGCTGCATTGTCAAAATCCATCAGTGGTGCCTTCGAAAATGGCACTTTTTCTTTTTTTTTCCTTCACTTACTTAATATTCAAAGGGAGTCTGGTTCTTAGTTACTGGAGGTTTTGTTTACAGAGCAGGTCTCCAGTTTCTCCTACATGTTTGGATTAGTTTTTAAATTGTTCAGGCTGGGTGGAGAAGGATTACTGGGCCTTTTGCTTGTGTAGTACTTAATGAATGACACAAGTTGCAGGTCTTTGGTTGTTACCTGTGCTTAGATGTTTTGTTCCTTTTTCTGCTCCTTCAGTGTTAGTGGGAGCTAGCTTCATGGTCTTTTTTCTGTGGCACAAACGGTGTTTTGTGAACATTTCAGGTAGGGAGTCAGGAGCTGTGCTCATGGAGCCTTGGGCTTGCTGGTGAATGTCTTCTCGTTCCTCCACAGATAAAATAGGGAAGTCACCCAATGTCATAGAGTACTTGAAGCCCATCTGGTAAAAGCTGTGTTTCAGCACAAGGTTTTATGGTCACTGTGTTGTCTGGCAGCCTTGTAAAATGGGTAGGTACATCCCTGTGAGTGCAAGATGGCATTCATTGTCTAATGGGTACAAGTTGTCATAGCCAACACCCATTAGAGATAAGATTGCCAAAGAGTTTCAGTTTGTAAGTTCCTCTTTACTGTTCAGGTAAATTTCCAGAAACTGAGGTAATGCTTAGGACTAAAGTGAGGGGAGACCTGCATGTACTTCAGTGTGTTTTGGGATGAGCTTTTGTCACCGTTGGTGTTGCATTCTTTAAAGTTGAGGAGACACTTTTCAACTGTCTTATTTTGTGGCAGTGAAGGCTACTCATGATCCATATTCGTGTTTAGTTCCTGTTTCCTTATTTGCAGAAGGAAAAGCACTGCTGACTTATTGGCACCTCTGCACTTGAATAGTTTCTGTTGTAGTGAGGCCATTGGAGTTTTAGAGTATGTAGAAAACATTTCTGTAAGCAATAGAATGCTAATTTCTGACCTGAGAAGCTGAGTTGGGTTGTGTGGAGGGGGGAAAAAAGGGAAAATAAAATTACCCCTCAGCTGACATGTTTGTGCCGTGGCAAAGCATCTTAGCTGCGTGAAGAGAAGAAAGCTTTTCTATGCTTCGTGTCAGGCAGTATAAGGATACCAGGAAATCCCCTTAGCATTGCTACGGGGCTTTTTTTGGTTATAGCCATAGCAGCCGAGAGTCCATAGCATGGAGGTGGCTGAAAGAGTGTTGCAAGTGATGTTCTGTGATACTAAAACAAAGTTGTGCCCATTTTTGGCTTTGGCTCGGAGATTGTGTAAGAAAGAAAGAAGAAAAGTTGCTCACAATTAACCTGAGCTGGCAGTGGGTGAGTTTCAAGGCAGTTGAGAACTGTGGGAGGTGCTTGGTATTTAATTCTTACTATGTCTGTTTTCCTGCATTCTTAATTTCTTTGCATCAATTTGCATTAACTTCTTGGGCTGCCATGAATGGCCAGGCAGTGAGCCTCAAAAGCATATCCTTTCCGTGGAGCCACAAAGCATATCTGTTCAGATTCTCCTCCTATTCACTTCTCGTTCTTCAGATCTTTACTGATCCATTGCTCATTCCTTGCTTAGTGTCATGCTTAGAAAGCTGCTCCAAGCACAACAGATATTTTTTTTGGTGTGGAACATGCACTGAACAGCCACTCCACTGCATTCATACCTGGCTGAATGCCTTAGAACCATAACGCTGGGGTGCAGAGAGAGAAGGAGGTGGGGGTTTATGGTCACCAAAGTATGATAGAGTCATGTGAGGTTAGTTGCCTCAGACCAAGCAGCTTGGAAAGATGGAGTATCTGCTCATGATTTGAGTCATCAGTGTGCTTTGAGAAATGGAATTTGAATGAAGAAAGGTGAATATGCCATCCCAACCACAGTCGTCTTGGTGGAGAGACTTTTGGAAGGTATATGGTGCTTGAAAAAAAGAGGTGGCAGCATTAGATCCAGACCCTCTGAGGGGTTGGGATGGAAGGCAGGAGGAGTCAGGAGGACATGACCAGGGATAATTGCTCGATACTTTTACTGTGGGCAGCCATTTGTTCTGTATAATTTAGGTAGGTGTTTATGTAACTCTTAATTACCAGCTGCCTGTTTGTCTGTTTATGAAGGTCGTGATTTTGCTTTGTTGCAAAATAACTGTTGTCTAGCAAGTTGAGATGCCTATGCAAGAATGTGAAAATGTTGTTTGTTTGGGTTTTTTAATGGGGAGCAGTGCGCTCCTGATCTTTGCTGTGATATTTTGCATGCCTTGTGCAAGCAAACATCCATGGCACTGGAAGAAAGTTACTGTACTTGTGTTTCTCATGAGTGTCAGTTTGTGAACTCAAATTCCAGTTTTAGGGGGTTTAACACTTGTGTAAGTCTTGATCAGGAGGCAAAGAGCAGATAATTCTACCTAATGACTTGGGAAATATCTTACACGGACCTGACTCTTTCAGGGGCTTGCCTGGCAGCCCTGAGGAATGTAGTCTCTCTTCAGCGCCTACTATTATATTTTTGGCTCTTGAAATACAGAAGCAGTGCAGATAATTACTCTTCTAGTGCTTCTTGAATGCTCAGAGAATTATTACTTTTGTCCAGTTGTGAAAGGATGGCCTGCAAGACCAAGCTGCCCTAGAGGACAGGCCTTGTTGTCATGGCCTTTTGTTTTTGGTTACTCACTTAACCTGACACTGGCTGTCTCTCTGTGTACTGTGTTATGCCTCTAGCTTCATAAGATGTGGTGGTTGAGAAGGATCTTTTTCTAACTTGTTTTATACCACAGGTTGTTTCAGCAATTGCAGAGTGTTGATTATCTTTGTTTCGGTGCATGGACTATCTGGAAGTGTCTGCATCTGACTTTGAGTTAGATGTCCTGCCCTGTTTGTGTATAAATGGCAGAACGATGTGGTTTTGTTTGGATTCAGCAGAGCCTCCACGTTTTTAATGTCTTTTCACCTGGCATTTGTATTTTTTGTGGAATGATGATGAAACATACTAGGTAGGTGTGAGATGTGTAGGTGTGAGATGTCTTAATGTCCAGTAAGAACACAGATGCTTAGCATCCCAGAAGGGTCAGATAAGCACATTAAGGACCTGCCTGAGGTTTTGTGAATGCCATCTAGCAGAGTTTTTATGATGAAAAGTAAAGCTGTCCAGATGTGACCTTGAGTCTGGAAAATGTAGCATAATTGCAGTCCTCCTGAGATAGAAAAGTCTTATCTAATTAGAGGTTTGAAGCTTTTACAGTTACACTGTTTGGTTTTTCACTTGCCCATGCTCCATGCTGGTGGTATGATGGCAAGTGATAAAAGGCTTCTTCTGTCTTGTGAAAATCATGCTTTCCACACTGCTTTTTGGAAAGATATGCTCATGTCATTTTAATATGAGTACTTGTGTCAGTGGGCAGAAATGTCGTTAGATTTGTAGAGGCTTGTGAAATCCCCCAGGCAGGAGGGGGGACTTGAGTTTGGTGCAGCATCCAGCATCTGGACCAGAGCCCAAGTGGCTCTAGTGGCAGCCTCTCCAACAGATTTCGCCTAAGGACCGGAGTCTTTATGGTCCATTTTAAGCGCTTAGGTAGCATACAGAAATGTGGAGTAGTTGTTGTTTCAAAGTTTGTTAAATATTTATTTTTACCCTTTTAATGTTCTCTATTTAGTGTTTTCCTCTGTTGCTTTTATTCCTCCCTCCAAAGACTCTAGTGCCCTGCCATAGCACGTAATTTGTCAGGTATTTGGCATTTGTTTTGTACGTTGAGCTCATTTGTATCAGCAATATGTCATTTCTTGTTTGATGCTTACTGGCAGAGGCTTGTAAGTGTGACTTCAGGGAATAAATACTAAGATAAGTCTGCATCATGGAAACAAGTTGGACTTTAGTGTAAGCAAGTTTATGCTGGTAAGTAATTACCTTTTCAGTTCTGGAGAGGAATTTGCTAGTAACTATCTGCTTGAGAAGGGAAATATGGAAGCTGTAATATAAGGACTGAAAACCAAAACAAACCCCAAAGAAACCTCCTCCACAAGGATCTTTATTTGTTTTGTAGTCTGCATCTAAGCCAGCAATTTTTGCAGAACATAAGCTCTTATTTACCCAGAGAAAATTACTGGCCTAGATTTCAGAAGGGCTGAGCACCCATATCTCATTTTAGAGGGCACGGGAACTGCAGGGTTCTGGGAGTGTCTCTGAATGTCAGAGGCCCTCCTTTCCCATCTCTCCTCTCAGCCACCCTCATGCTTGTTCCAGAAGATGGCCCTCCTGTTGGGAGTGAGCAGGAGCTGATGTTGTTTTGTATTTGTATTCAGGAGGATTTGCCAACATCTCAGGTTTGCCTGCTCCTTACATTGCAAACAAGCAAGGGAGTGAAATGGATGGGGTTGGTTAGCTTCGGCATGGCCACATGGGACTTCATGGCCAGCAGTTATTCTATTAAGGGATGAATGTGTTTTAGGCAGTAGCTTTGTGCTGCCAAGTTGTGGTTTTGGGGTTCTTTATGGAAGAAGCAGAAAGTCAAAAATATCTTGAGGAAGAATGAAAGAGGTCTCTGTGGTCCTAGAAATAGGAGACAAAGGTGGGAGAGGTTATATAAAAGAAGGTAAGAGGAGAAGGGGCCAGACCTATTTGGAGAAAGCTGTAAATTGAGGCCACAGGGATTTACATGTTACGAGACCTTTGCTTACGGAGGTATCTACAGCATTTTGTGAGCTAGAGGTCCCTGGCCATGCTCCCCACCTGACAGACTTGCCATCTGCTTCTCTGGTGACCTGGCATTATGCTCCAGGGAAACACTCTGCTGTATTTTTTCATACCTGCCTTTCAGGCACCGCTGCAGTTTTCTGATAAGGAGTTCTCAAACTTTGGTCTGAAAAGAGATTTCTGGTCATGTGATGTTAGTTCTTAATGCCCTGCCACCACCAGCTTGCTCTGCACAAGCCTTCTGGAAATGTGAAGGCAGCTGTTGATATTTCCTTACCGACAGACGGGCAACCAACCAGTTCAGCTGATGTAGAATTGCACATCGCAATGGGTGTCACAGGAGCTTGCACAGAGGAAGATCTTGGTGTTATATAAATACTGTATAAACACATCTAAAAGCCTTTGTTTCCAAATCAGGCCCAATTTTGTGTTGCAAATAATGCTGGTATGTCAAAATTGGGAAAAATCTAGCCCTAGATACATCATGAGTGCCTGGAAAGTGTAAGGAAATCATGCAGAAGTGGCATGTGATCTACCTGGCAAAACAGTTTGACCTTTCTGCCTTTTTTTTTTCCCCCCTCCAAGTGCTGAGTTACTGCAGCTGTCAGTGAGTTCCACTGAAGTTGCAAGTTTCCAATATTTTCAAATCATATGTCATTTCTTTAAAAACACATAGCTGAAATAGCAGAATGCTTTTTATTTTGCTGTTGAATGATTTAACCGTTGCAGGATTGTGATGAGGTCAGAACTTTCCACTGCCCAGAGACCTGTTGCTGGCATTGAAAGATTAGGGGAAATCTGTATTTCAGCTGCAGCCTGAATTTGAAAGCACATTCTGCATAGATCCAGTCAACTTCCATTAGTAATAATGCCCATCTTTTGCAAAGCAACACAGGATTGCAGCAATCTCAACAATTAAGTTTACAGTAGGTGTCTGAAAATGGTTGGATATGAAGATAAATCAGCTAACTGATTTGTTGCTGTGATATGAAATAGAGACTGGATGAGGCACTTGGTGCCATGGTTTAGTTGATTAGATGGTTTTGGATGGTAGGTTGGACTCGATCTCAAAGGTCTTTTCCAACCTGCTCTGCTCTGTTCTACGCTCCTCTACGCTACGCTCCTCTACGCTACGCTCCTCTACGCTACGCTCCTCTACGCTACGCTCCTCTACGCTACGCTCCTCTACGCTACGCTCCTCTACGCTACTAAACATGTGAGATCTGTTGCTGAAATCTGATGCTTAATGTGCATCACTGTTGGTTTTTGTTGTTGATGTTGTTCAGATCTAATATTGATAAATACACAGGTAATGAAAAAAACTCAGTGGTGTGTAGCATCGTTAACTTGGAGTGGTTGATGGCTTTTGACAACTCAGCCTCATGACACCTCATAAGGTGACAAAATTAATAGATGAGGGGCGAGCAACTGATGTCATTTACCTGGACCTGAGCAAAGCCTTCGACATTGTCCCGCACCACATCCTGGTCTCCAAACTGGTGACACATGGGTTTGATGGGTGGACCACTAGATGGATAAGGAACTGGCTTGATGGCCGCACCCAAAGAGTGGCTGTCAATGGCTCCATGTCCCAGCGGAGGCCAGTGACAAGCGGAGTCCCTCAGGGATCAGTCCTGGGACCTGTCTTGTTCAACATCTTTGTGGGTGACATGGACAGTGGCATTGAGTGCACCCTCAGCAAGTTTGCTGATGACACCAAGCTGTGTGGTGCAGCAGACACGCTGGAGGGAAGGGAGGCCATCCAGAGGGACCTTGACAGGCTGGAGAGGTGGGCACAAGCCAACCTCATGAAGTTCAATAAGAGCAAGTGCAGGGTCCTGCATCTGGGTCGAGGCAATCCCAGGCACAAATCCAGGCTGGGCAGTGACTGGCTGGAAAGTAGCCCTGAGGAGAGAGACTTGGGGGTGCTGGTGGACAAAAAGCTCAACATGAGCTCTCAGTGTGCACTTGCAGCCCGCAAAGCCAATCAGATCCTGGGCTGCATCAGAAGTGCGGCTAGCAGGTCGAGGGAGGTGATCCTCCCCCTCTACTCAGCCCTGGTGAGACCCCACCTGGAGTACTGTGTCCAGTTCTGGAGCCCCTATTACAAGAGGGATGTGGAGGTGCTGGAACGTGTCCAGAGAAGGGCCACAAGGATGATCAGAGGGCTGGAGCACCTCTCCTATGAGGACAGACTGAAGGAGTTGGGACTGTTCAGTCTGCAGAAGAGAAGGCTCCGAGGTGACCTCATTGTGGCCTTCCAGTATCTGAAGGGGGCCTACAGGAAGGCTGGGGAAGGACTTCTCAAGATCTCAGGTAGTGACAGGACTAGGGGGAATGGAATGAAGCTGGAGGTGGGGAGATTCAGGCTAGATGTGAGGAGGAGGTTCTTCACCATGAGAGTGGTGAAGCCCTGGAATGGGTTGTCCAGGGAGGTGGTCGAGGCCCCGTCCCTGGAGGTGTTTAAGCCCAGGCTGGATGAGGCTCTGTCCAGCCTGATCTAGTGTGGGGTGTCCCTGCCCATGGCAGGGGGTTGGAACTAGATGATCCTTGTGGTCCCTTCCAACCCTGACTGATACTATGATACTATGATTTTTATTTCCTTTTCAAGAGAACAAGTGCTAATTCTCTGTCTTGAGGAAAATCAGGTGAAGGTGTTAGGAGCACTGTGGAGAGCACCCTGAGAAGTCAGACCCTCAGAGTAAACAGCTGTCTTTGGAGCTCCCATGCAGCATTTGCTTTCTAAAATACTAAGACTTTAGGAAAAACCCCATGGTGTACCTCCTCCTTTTCTCTCTCCAACCAATCCTGAATGACTGCTGGGTCTTACCAGGACTTTTTTTCCATCCTAAAATCTGTGAGCAAATGTGTTTGGACTTTTAAATGGTACACAATTAGCAATGAATCATAAATGGATGTGCAATTTCAGAGGTATGCAGGGGAGGCCTAAACCTGTTTAATTTAGCTTAATAAGGGCTGCAAACGCAGTTGTGTATTTTATGACCTTGCTCAGTGAAAATGTGTTTTTGTTTGGGAGCTTTCCCATTACCTTCTTGACATCTGCACAGTTGCAGATGAATAGCCTGACCCACTGCTCCAGCGGGGAGAGCGGTGTGGCTGTGCTTTCAATAGGCATGTCGCTGACAAAGGGAACATATGGAATATTTCATTCCCCTCTTGGCAGGCGGTGTCCAGGGCTGTAAGGGCAGAGGGCTGGGGGCCTCAGGCTCCATGAGCTAGCCACAAGGTTTGCTGTGAGCCATCAGAATGCTCTCACCAAAGGCCTCGTGCATTGCCTAATGCTGTATTCTGCCGGGACTGGAGCCCCAGATGTAGAGCAAAGCCATTTAACCATGCAGTAAAGTTCACTGTGGCGGTGTTTCGTTCTTCCCCACATGTGATCCTGAGCAATGCTTTTACTCAACTGTTTGGGCACTGGGGTGGTTGGTATTTGGTGTGCTGTATGTGCAGAAGATGTGAGTGCAGATGAGTGTCCCACTGGAACGTACCTTGATGCCTGTCTCCCCCTGTGCCCATTCTCTTTTCAGAGCACAGAATGGGACCAACTGTTCCCTGTCATCCTAACAGGACACCATAGTGTGTTAGCTTGTGAAGTGAGTTTGTTTATCTGCACTCAGAGCTTTGGGGTCATAGCAGGAAAGCAGGGGTGGTCTGCTCCTATTGCAGCACCACCTTGGGGGAGATAATGATGTGAGTCAGGGGAGGGCATTTGGGGAAGCTTGTAGCTCCATGTTGCTTAAAGGGATGTGATAGTGACTAGCTGTAATCCTTTCACTGTTACTAAAATTTCATGTAAGGAATGTCCTGCCCATCCTTTTTAAAATTTCCTTTTCATATGTTTATTTTAAATAACTCTTCAGAGGTTTCCTTGCTGTTTTTCTAAATGGTGACCCCAAACACTTAGCTCCAGATGTAGTTAATTCACCTGGAAAAGCAAAGGGACTCTGAAACCTATGAGTCTGGTGGGCGCTCTCCCTTTGGGGCAGAGGTTCTTTCTGTGTGCTGTTCTTGGCTTGATGGAATTGGTGAATCTGGCCTTCACTCAATTCTTGCATGGTAAAGCTGTGAAGGAGCCATTTCCCCTTTCAGGTGCTATGATTTAAAGCCCTGGAAATGTGGTGTGCTTTTTAAACCTTGTCCAGACTGGGAAACATGCAAACAACTCAGCAGTTCTCTGAGCTGCTTGAACCTACTGAGCCCTTGAGCCTGCTGAAGGTGACCCTGCTCTGTTTGGAAGGCTGATGTGTTTAGGCCTAGGCTTATATGTTCTTTAAAGGAATTTTGCAACGCTGCTGCCAGTAGCAATCTAGACTCCTTGTTCATCACTTCCAGTTGTCACCCAAGTGGCCATCCTCTTGAGGTGCTAAATGCTCCCCTGATGTGTTTCCTCAGGATGTCTCCTTGGGGAATTCATGACCTTCATGGAGTTAGGGAGGGAGAGCTGAGCTGGAAACAGAAAAGGAAGTGGTCCTATTCTGAGAATGTAGCTAGTAGTGGTTTGGACCTGTCAGGTTTCTGCCTTTTGGTACTTTTTTACTGCTGTTGGTTTTAACACTTGGGTTTAAGGGGGGGAAAAAAAAAAGTATGTGCTAATATTGACCAAACTGTTAATATTTTACAGAACTAGTGTGAGTCTTGCTAGGTGGAGAAAATCCATATCTTTTCCAAGGGCACATCTGCCTCTATGTTAAGTGTTTAGTGGAGGCATCAAATCTCTTCAATATCCAGGTCAATGAATCATTTATTTAGATTTGACTTGCTCTTACCTGACAGCTTGTTTTCAGACATTTCAGGTGGTTTGTTTACATCTTGGGGCTTTTTAACCTGCTTCCTGTGAAGACAAGTTTCTAGTTTCCAGACCAAAAATGTACAGTGTCTTGATGTTCAAGAGTTGTAAGCAGGGTTTTGATTTGTTTTGAGGATAATGAAAGGGAGTTGTTCATTGCTTTAGCAGAAGCCTCTGTAGCTGTGCAGCAAGACCACTTTTTCCTCCTTAAAAATACTCTTTTTTTTGTTCCAACTAAGTAACTGTGCTAGTAAAAAATCTATTGCATGTTCTAAAGATAAGCCAGTTGTTTGGGCAATAATGTATAAGAAATCCTGCTTATGAGGAGGACTGCTGGCACTGTCATTGTGTCTTTGCTCACATAACATAATTTTTTTCCCTGAGAACTGACCGTCAGGTGGTAGAAATTCTGTGACATACATCAGCTTGATGCATATTTCCCACTAACCTGGCTGTTTATCTCACCAAACACAGTTCTCAGTTCCTTCAGGCAAAATGCATCAGCTGTTCTCAGTTGATTCAGTGCCATCAGGAACAGAGAATATAGTGGAATGATAACAGAAAAAAATATTCCTCCTTAATACCATTCTTTTGTTTCAGTGAATTTGGCTCAGCAAATTTGTGTCTGCCTTGATTTATTTTACTATTCAAGGGTCAGATGGATATTGTAGGGCACTTTGCTGTTTTGCCTGCCAGTTTGTCCTTGGACATCCTCAGTGAGACTAGACGGCTTCTGTGTCATCTCTGTCCTGTGAGTGCCTGGCAGGAGACACAGCTTGGTGTTTGCCCCTCATCCACAGTTTGTTTGGAGTTGCTGGGCTTTTCTGTATAAGGTGTCCAGAGAAGGGCAATGAGGCTGGGGAGAGGCCTCAAGCACAGCCCTGTGAGGAGAGGCTGAGGGAGCTGGGGTTGTTTAGCCTGGAGAAGAGGAGGCTCAGGGGAGACCTTATTGCTGTCTACAACTACCTGAAGGGAGGTTGTAGCCAGGAGGAAGTTGGTCTCTTCTCCCAGGCAACCAGCACCAGAACAAGAGGACACAGTCTCAAGCTGTGCCAGGGGAAGTTTAGACTCAGGTGAGGAGAAGGTTCTTCACTGAGAGAGTTGTTAGCCATTGGAATGTGCTGCCCAGGGAGGTGGTGGAGGCACGATCCCTGGAGGTGTTCAAGAAGGGATTGGACGTGGCACTTGGTGCCATGGTCTAGTCATGAGGTGACAGCTTGGACTTGATGATCTTTGAGGTCTCTTCCAACCTTGGTGATTCAGTGACTCTGTGTTTGGGAGGGCTGGGGGAAGTTTTACAGTTTGATCCTGCTTGCTGTCTTAATGTCTCTGCCAGGCTAATAATTTTTTGCCCATATAAGCTTTGTTACCATAATAAATAGAAACAAATGCTTGCAGCCATAAGGAATATAAGGAGCAAATAATCCCCAAGCTGAGAATTCTGCCATAGCATGGCAATATGAAATCCTCCGCTGCGAACTTTGCTTGTGCCAGCGGAGGCCATGTAGCTGTAAATGTCCCGCAATATGAAAGGGCAATGTTTAGTTCATATGCTTTGTTTCCTGGTGACTCTGGGATGTGTACTTAACACCTGGGACTTGGACATCATGCCTGCACTGCTCAGTAGTTTGACCAGAACACACATCTGCTATCCATAGGTTCCCTTTGCCCTTCTGGTTTGGGGCTGTTTTACAGAATGCTGTGCAAATGGGAAACATTTGTGGTCGTCTCTGTTCTTCTTTGGCTGATAAAACCATGTTAGGCTCACTGGAGTCCTCTCCATTTGTTGAGAGTACAGCTGGACTTTGATCTTTTTTCTTTTTTTTCCCTCTGCAATCTTAGAGTAGTAAATATTAGTCATAGCAAAAATGGATGTAGAGTTGCCTGCATGGAGCTGGATCTGTTGAATGGCTAACCAAGCAGCAGCTCCTATTCTGAACTTCAGCTGGCTTTTTAAAATAAGAGCTTGGGCTTTTTTGTCCCCTGCCCTGTTTGTGTATTGCCATGTTCAGGACTGACAGCATTAGTGAAGAGTTATCCCTATTCCAAAGAACTTCTCATCAACAGGCACTGGTGGAATGTGGGAGTTTCGCTGATAGCTCCTGTGTGACCAGTCCCTGCTTGATGTTTCACACCTTGGAGGTGCTTGAGAAGCTGAGGACTCTACACAGTGTCTATGATAAATGGACATTTTCCATATAACCCCAGTTCTTTCAGAAGGCAGCACATCAGTGCTGTTAGAGAAAAAGGATAAGTCTGTAGTGCCTAGAGTCACTCACCCCCTGTGCTGGTAAGTTTGCATTGTTGGAGCCTTTCTTAAACTACTGTGCCAGATTGAAAAGTAGCTTCTGATTTTAAGAGAACAGGTGAATTGTGGTGTGAATCAACAGTGAAGATGCAGGGGTATTTTTATGTATGACCATTTCCAGTATTGCAACAGTCCTTTGCATCTCTGATTTAAAGAAAGAAAAGCCATTGAGAAGTAGCACCTGCTTCAGGATTTGAGCCCTGCCTGTGCTTTTGCATTGCAGTGCAAGCATCAATCTCTGATAGTGGTGAGGTTCCCTGCTCAGGCACCATTCTGTTTAGCCTTGTGATTGATGGAAATCTGCTGGTATGTAGAGATATCCAGCTTTGAAATCTGTGGGCTTTGAAATTGTGCAGGAGCTAATTATAAAGGTTTAATGTTTGGTAAATAAAGCAGGAGAATTGTTACAGCACAACAGTAGTTCTTTTGAGGCTGAGAGCATCTCTCTTAGCAATTCAGATCTGCAACATTATTGGGAAAGCCGTAAGGTCTTGCTACACTGCATGTTTTGCTTCTCTCCTTTTGGAGCTCAAACACAAGCGTGGCCTTAAACAGGATTGCTTCTTAACCTCTCATTATGAAGTAGTCACGTTTTGGTTTAGGTCTCCCCCAAGTGCACCCAGTGTTAGAAATATGGAGTATTGCCTCATATTTGTTGTACATTTTAAAAGCAGTTAGCATGCAGTGCATTTTCAGAGAACACACACAGATCTTCCAAGAAGCTTCGGCCAAGAGTGTAAGAAGGTAAACCCACAAACAGTCCCTCTTCTGCTGCCATCTTCTCAGCACTGACCTAGTGTCTTTTTCCCCAGATGTGCAACTCAAAAGCTCAGGAGGAGATTCTCTTACAGCTTTTCAGGGTTGTGCAAATGACTTTCATTAAGTTTTTACACAATAGCCCAAGGCTTTTGAGGAAGGACTAGACCAGACACTCATCACACTCCTTCCCATGTGTTGCATTCATTTTGACAAGGCGGTTTCCAAAGTTCAGTGGCAATGGATGCACAAGAGGCATCTGAAACACTGAACATCTTGGTCCTATTTTAGGCATTTCTCAACTGTTAAAAAGATACTATATGCAGGGAGTTTAATAGGCAGTAAGTAAAGTACGTTGGATCCAGGCTTGCAGAATGCAGTTTAACTGCTGTACGTTTCAGCACACTCTTTTAATTACTGGGCCACAGAGTGTTTTCTCTGCCATGGAGGGGTACTTGTGCATGTGTGCATTTATCTCAAGAACCATGAATGATGTTTGGGCATGCTACCATCATGTTGCCCAAACAATCCCACTCTAGATTACCCCCTTCCTTAATTTCCTTTCAAGAAGATTGTAGGTAGGTCTCGGTATCGCTCACACTTGATTACTTCGGTGTTCACTTCCCCTGTGTGATTTAACATGCACAAACTTAATTACTCTTTTCTGGCCTAGGGAGAGATTTCCTTCCAATAATTACCTTCACTGCCCTTTACCCTTCTGCACATTAGTTTGTTTGGAG
Organism: Melanerpes formicivorus; assembly: GCF_026170545.1. Taxonomy (NCBI): domain Eukaryota; kingdom Metazoa; phylum Chordata; class Aves; order Piciformes; family Picidae; genus Melanerpes; species Melanerpes formicivorus. The sequence continues at coordinate 4,060,290 of NW_027142368.1, read as the reverse complement.
AAACCTAGTTGCCCAGTAAGCAACTCCAAACAAGGCAGTGCCTGGAGCTGTGTTGGAAGTATAATTTATACCTTCTATGTAGCATGTTAAGCTTCAGTTGCTGAAACTCAGCTGCGGGATGTACTGAATTAGCAAGCTCTGAACATTTCTTCCTTAAAGATAGCTCAAGTTCAGCAGAAAAGCACCAGTTTACACTGCACTTTGATACTGTAGTAAGGCAATACAGGTAAAAAGTAAAAGACATTTTAAATTGGCAGAAAAATGCAGCCGATATTTTTTTTAACTAACAGCTGTCGTTTAGTCATACACCATTTAAATGTCAAAAGAGAATGGCTCTTATGAAATGAGTGTGATGCAATGCTGCCAGACTGATTCCTTCTGTGATAGCAAAGAATACATATTGCATCCTGTGGAAATTTCTCAGGATTGTATCCTCCTGTTTGCTCCTCATGCTGTCCTTTGTAATACGTAGTATGGAGGAAAGAACAGATCAGTTGTAAAGACCAAAAGGAGTTAAGTGCACGAATTATTTGTTACAAAGTCCTTTTTATTTGAAGTTGATGGTGGAGGAGGTATGATGAATCATTTCTTGGAATGGATGGTCCAGATTTAGTTCTAAAAGATTTGTCTTCTGTGATATATTAGGAAGAAGTTCTATACAGAAAGAGTGATTGCCCATTGGAATGGGCTGCCCGGGGAGGTGGTGGAGTCGCTGTCATTGAAGGTGTTCAGGAGGAGACTTGATGGGGTGCTTGGTGCCATGGGTTAGCTGTTTGGGTGGGTTGGATTGGTTGATGGGTTGGACACGATGATCTTGAAGGTCTCTTCCAACCTGGTTTGGTTTATTCTAATAAAGGTTATTCTAATATTAATTTGTTATGCCATACAAAATGCAGTCTTCCAATGGGAGTTACCTGTGATGGGAAAACATGGGAGAAAGGGGGCTTATTTCTTGATATTTACTGTTAAGTAATCCATACTGTAAAGCTCTAAAGCATTTTGTTATTTCCCATAAGCTTAGTGGAACACTGGAACAGGTTGCTCAGGGAGGTGGTTGAGGCCCCATCCCTGAAGATATTCAAGCTAAGGCTCGATAGGGCTCTGGACAACCTGATCTACTTAGGATGCCTCAGCTTACTGCAGAGAGGGTTGAACTGGATGACCTTTGGAGGTCCCTTCCAAACCAGACCATTCTGTGATTCTATGAAAAAGATGGGGATGCTTCTTTCTCTACCATGTTTACTGTAAATAGTCCTTACATTATTGTAACTCTGTTGTGGTAAATATAATGAAAAGTAGGAAAAAAGTGCTTTTATTAAGATGGGATAATTATCCCAACTCAGCTATTAATTGCACAGCAAGTAAGTATATTTATTAAAAAAAACCCTGTTTGCATGCATGTGGAAAAAATAAACTGCTCTGCACATGACAGACCTAGGTCTGTTTTTAAATTACACTGCCTTCATTATATCCTGATGTTTGTTTAAACACAAAGAAAGAGAGATTATGTTTTGAGTGTTTTCTCACCTTTTCTTTTAAGATAGTCTGTTGGAGCTCTAATCTCTGATCCATTGCAGGGTTGCTTGTACCTCAACTAAAAGCTAAACTCAATTACTGCATCTGCTTTATGCTTTTCAGATTTGGTAGTGAAGATAAGATGTGTTGGTATTTATTGTGGGATCTGACAGCGTAATTGCAGAGCAGTGCTTCATTTCTGGTAGCTTAACTATTGGTCTTAAACAAGTGTATTAATGAAAATGGAGAGAGAATATGGTTTGCTAATTTCAGTAAAACCTTTTCACCCTCTGAGCTTTCAGGGGGTTAATTTTTTAGTCAGAATTGTGCTGATGTTAGGTTGGAAAAACTGATGTGTGGGTGGTAGTGAATGATGAAGTTGGTAGAGGGGAAACCAGAGTGTCAATAGGACTAAGCTAGCTCTATGAGGGCAGGTTTTGAGCCACTGGGCAGGTTTTACTGGCCCCAGTTTACTGAATCAGTAAAACTCATAGTCTTTCAAGGCAGAAGAAACCGGACTTCTTTGAGACAAGGGAGAACAAGAAAAACCAGATCTCTCTATTAATGCAGTTTGGGAGGGGTATTCTTTGTCCACCTTGCATCCATTACAGTTGTTTTCACGGAGTCGTAGGTTCATACATCCAAAAGGAATTTACATTGCCTGATGGCCTTTAGGTAAGAGCTAGAGTGTATTTCCTTGCCTGTAGGAAAGCTGTGATGAACTCAGAATAGGTCCGTGTTTGTTGTGTGGATATAGCTAAGGAGGCAAGGGTTCAAAAGCCCCATTTTCTCCTTGGGGTTCATCTGTAAAATGCCTGTCCCTGGAAAGATGCAGGTGCTATTTCTGTCTACAGGCAGGCCAGAAATCGGTGGCTTACTTGACTGCCTTTTGTGGGTCGCTTACTTTTCCATCACATGTGCATTGGATGTGTTTATAGAGAAAAATTGATCCTGTGTACGTGATTAAACTTGACAAGCCTTAATCTCTGTTGCTAAGAGTGTGGGCTGGATAGCTAATGTGGTAGGTCTTTGTTTTTCATGTAAATACTTGTAAGGTTAGGCTTGCATTTAAGTATGCTGGGGTTTTTTTTTCTTGACAGTTTAGTGATTAAAATCTACTCAGCTTTAAATAGGTGTAGTCATGTAAATACTGAGAACAGAGTTAATCTGAAGAGAACTTACTCTTTTCAAGAAAATCACTAGTAATAGGTGCTTCCTTGACTCCTTATTTGTAATAGTAATCAATGGCCATCAGGGTTGTGCGGGGCTTGTGTGTGTGTGTGTCCCTGAGAGTGTCTGTGAAAGATTTCATTTAGTTGCATGCATTTTCCTTGATATATGTTATGTCCTCATAGCAAGTGGTGCTAGTTGCAGAATGCTGGGTAGGTAGGCAGTGTAGAGAGGAGGATTTTTAAACGATTGCTTTTTTGCTTGCTCGGGTTGGTGTTGGTAATAGAACCGTCTTTGTTCTGTTCTCTCTTTGTGTTGTGTGGGGTTTCTGTCAGTCATAAAAAGGCTATTCCCGTTTTCCTGCAAGGGAGAGAGCATTTTAGAGATTACCAGAGCCTTAGCCTGTGGTTCTTTGACGTGAAAAATGCCCTCTGCTAATGATTTTGGTAGGTTTTGGCTTCACCTTCTATGGCTGGGCCGGTCTCCTGCGAGGAAGCTGCCCATATGCAGCCTTTCACAGGGTAAGAGCATTTACAAGACAATGGGGAGCCGGCAGCACACTGGAGGGGTTGGACCATCATGGCTGGGTGATGGCTTTGTTAGGTGCTGGCTGTACCTGATGCTCTTCACCGCCCCTGTACCCTTCACTGCCCCCTCATTGGGTGCCCCACAAACAGTTTTGCTTGCTCCTCAGGCCCATTTGAGGTGGGAAAGAACTACATGATGAGGTTGCCCCAGAGCAACTGCAAGCATGACAGTTCAGGGGTGTTTTCTTAAAACCATTTTGTTTCCTATTTGTGGCTGGGGGGGGAGAAGGCCTTCAAGGGAAAAAGAAATATTGCAAGTTTCCCTAGCCTTTCTGTTAAGCAGAGGCTGGCCCTGATGCTGAAAGCAAAGTTCTCCACGAACGTCCTGTTTTATATACAAACACCAGTGTTGCATGAGTTCAGCTGTAAATAATGCAGCACAGATTTCCCTCCATGTATACTGAATGCAAGCAGATGCTCGTTACTACGTGAAGCCACCAAATCCAGCTAGCATATCTGTGTATTTGTATAGATACACCTTTGCCTTCTCAAGCTGTGATTTTCAGACAATGCCAGTGTGTCATGTGCAGTCTCAACAAATTAGTTCCCTGCCTCGCCCGGTCCTTTCTCAGCTGTCTGCTTCAGAATGCCCAGGGATGCTTCATCAACGTGCCTTGTTCTGCTTGCCTCCGTCTCGGGAGCTGCTGGCTCGCCGTGGGTTTGGGCGAGCTGTTGTGGTTCTGCCAGATTTATAACTGCCTGTATTCGTTTATTTGTTTATTTACCTTAAGGTAGCAAGGGGCGTACAGCAGAGAGTGGGCACAGTTAGCTTGAACGCGTTTTTTATTGAGGATAATATTTAAAAGCTAAAATGCAACAGTATTTCAGTAGTGAATACATGGAAATTGTGTGTGCTGCTTAATGTGTTTCAGAAATCCCTGTTACTTTTCTTCCTTAAATACAAGAAAACAGGCGTGTAATGCCTCATTGAAAGAAGCCTGTAGGGGTGCTTTGTGAGGGTCTTAATTAAGGGCTTTGAAAGACTAAACAAAAGGAAAAAGAAAATGCTACAGGGTTATTGTTATTCCAGCCCATTGGCTCAGGGAGCTGACCATCCATTGGTGCCTTCTGTCCGTTTGGGAGCTGAATGACACTTTTGTTCGTGGTTAACAGAGGTGAAAGAAGCCAATTATTGCCTGTCTTTTCCACGGGGCAGCTGCAGACGGATTTCACTGCGGGCAAATATGGACTTTCCTGCCACAAGGATGGTTGTGATGACAGTTATTTTTGTGGAATTGTATGAAAGAAAACAGATTTCCCCCCCGCCCCTTTCCCCCTCCAGTGACTTGTGTAGATGTTTATTGAAAACTACTGTGAATAACGCTGGTGTGGAATGGGAACTTGTAAAGAGCTGGATTCCCCACACTAGCAGTGTACTTGGCTTTTTCTCTGGGTGTGAGAGACTGAGGGGGCTTGGGGTTTCTTTTTGCCCCTCATTTTTTTTCTTTTCGTTGCAGTTAATTTTAACTAGAGGGGCTTTCTAATTGGTGTGTAGCGAGCATTAACCCTCTTGTGGCTGCCAGCTCAGGTTGCTGCCTGCTTTGTGTGCTGTAGTGATGGAGGGACAACTCCGGCAGCTTAGCAAGACGTCCTGCAATGACAAAATACCTGCCTGCGTGCCATTGGGGACCTCAGATAGTCTCTGCGTGAAACTTGCTCCCCCTTCTCCCATGTCTGTGTTGGTTTGTCTAGTACATCATAAAAACTTCTCCCACAACTCTTGATTTTATAATTCAAAATGTATTCCTTTCCTCCCTCCTCCATACCAAATCTTCTTTGAGCCTCTAGGTGTAGTGTGAAAAGACAGGGTTGATGATGGACCGAGCGAGTCGTTCGTCATTGGAATGTGCTGCCCAGGGAGGTGGTGGAGTCACCATCCCTGGAGGTGTTCAAGAGGAGATTGGACGTGGCACTTGGTGCCATGCTCTAGTCATGGGGTCTGTGTTGATAGGTTGGACTCAATGATCCTCGAGGTCTCTTCCAACCTTGGTGATACTGTGATACTGTTGACAGAATCTCTTGATTCCGGAGGATTCTTCAGTTTGGGGCAAATTTTGAGCGAGGACCTCTGAGTTTTTTATGCTGTAACAACTACTCAAGATATTTAACTGTTTGGGAGGCCTGTCAGTGGTTGTGGTAGGTTGCATGTGGCCTCTTTGTGTAGCCCTCTAGAATTTGCATTTAGACATAATAATAGCATAACAAATATGGAAAAGGAAGTGTTCCTCATCTTATGTGGCTTTCTGCTGCAGGTGAGGGTCTGCTTTTTGTCCTCCAGCCTCTGGGGCTGGAAGTGCTATGAGGATACTCCTCACAGAATCATGGAGTAATAGGAGTTGGAAAGGAAGCTCTGGAGATCAATCATCTAGTCCAACCTCTGTGCCTGAGCAGGTTCACCCAGAGCAGGTTGCACAGGATGACATCCAGGCAGGCTTTGAATGACTCCAGAGATAAAAAAAACTCCACCACCTCTCTGGGCAGCCTGTTCCAGTGCTCCACCACTCCTAAGATAAAGAAGTTCCTCCTCATGTTTAGATGGAACTTCCTATTTTCAAGTTTGTGCCCATCCTCCTGGCACTTACCCCTTAAGCATCAGTAAGATTCTCTCCCTCAGCTTTCTCTTCTCCACGTTCATCTTTCATCTCTTGGCGCATAAAGAGGAGTTTCTGTGCGTTCAGTGGTTTCTTTTCATCCAGACTCAGTATTTTCCTTTAGAGATCTCCTGGGTTTGGTTTTGTTTTGTTTCTTTTCTGGAAGGCTCATTACCTGCAGATGTGACTTTTTGTGCTGCTTTCCACTATGTCTGTCTTTAGGGATTTGGAGCACAAGCCCTATGAGGAGAGGCTGAGGGAGCTGGGATTGCTTAGCCTGGAGAGGAGGAGGCTCAGAGGAGACCTTATTGCTGTGCACAACTACCTGAAGGGAGGTTGTAGCCAGGTGGGGGTTGGTCTCTTCTCCCAGGCAACCTGTGACAGAAAATTGGACACAGTCTCAAGCTGCACCAGGGGAGTTTAGGCTGGATGTTAGGAAGAAGTTCTTCCCAGAAAGAGAGATTGGCCATTGGAATGTGCTGCCCAGGGAGGTGGTGGAGTCGCCATCACTGGAGGTGTTTAACAAGAGACTGGATGAGGGCACTTGGTGCCATGGTTTAGTTGATTAGATGGTGTTGGGTAATAGGTGGACTTGATGATCTCCAAGGTCTTTTCCAACCTGGTTAATTCTATTCTATATTGCCAACCCACACTGGCTGAAGTTAATCATGCCTGCCCTGAGCTTAGCATTGTGCAGGCAGCCTTGCTTGGGGGCTCTAGAAACCAATGGAGGATGCAGCTCTGCGTGCACTTGTCATTTGCTGGCCAGTGTCAGTAGTAGGGCCGTCTGTGCCAAGTTCCTGAGAGCATGAGATGCATATGTGCAGTGTGAAGTGCCTGTGAAGTTGCCTTCGCAACACTGGCTGCTCATGCAGACACATCCACAGGGACAAGGGTGACCATCTCCTGGATGTGGAGGCCTGGCTTAGCTCTTGGAGGGGGTGAGCAAGCGACCCAGCACTCAGGGAAGCAGTCTGATGTTCTAGCAAAGGAAGGTCTCTGCCTCTGTCTGATGGGAGGCAGGTGAGAAGGCTTTGTCTGCAGGTTGCCTGCAGAGGTAGAGCCAGTCTATTTGTCTTCTGGGAGAGAGGACTAGTTGGTGGCCAAATTTACAAAGCAGTGAAGTAGTGATTTCCCTCTCCCCCCAATTTCAGCTAACACTAGCTATGGTTTTTGTGGTGGTTATTTTTTTAATGTGTGTGTGTTTGGGTTTTGTTTTGTCTTTTTTACTGCAGCCTTTGGGGGAGAAGTCCCACCGTTATGTATCTGCACACCACAGGTGCTGTAGATCCTGAACTTTGATGCATATTGTGTTGCTTGACAGCAAATTCACTTTGGTGGGGAAATAAAAGTCCCACAACTTTAAGTGTCAGGGGAAGAGTTGTGGTTTTTCACAAGGCAAAGCAGACATGAAGTTTTGCTTCTTGAAGGCAGGGAAGAGTCAGATAATTCCTAACGCTCTTATAACACAAGAAGAAATAAAATTGATTGTGAGTGCTTCCTTCATGGAATCCTGGAATGGCTTAGGTTGGAAGGGACCTTAGAGATGATCTACTTCAGCCTCCCTGCCATGGGCTGGGATGCCTCTCAACTAGTCTTGGCTGCTCAGGGCCTTGACACCCCTTCTTCAGTCCTGTACTGTTGAAGTAGAATCTGAATCTGTAGGTCTTTTCTAAAGAGTGTCCTGGCAGACATTTGGGGCAGATTTCATTTCAACTCATGTCTAAGGTTCACTGGAAGGTAAGGTGGATACTCAACCTGTATCTTCATGCATGTAAGGGGCTTGGCCATCCCTCTCAAATAAATCAAGAAGAGGAATATACCTCAAACCAGTATGACTCAAAAGCTTGTATGAAGCTGGTGAGGCTGTTTGAATTCTGGTACTTAGCTACAGGACTTGCTACTAGGCAGCAGCTCTTGCTTTACCACTTGTTGAAGGTACTGTTTCCTGGGTGAAACGCAGGGGTCATATGTTGGCACGCCTGAACGCTGCCACGCGGGAGACTTCAGAAGGCTGCAGGCAGACTTTAATCCTTCAAATGTCATAAAGTGGAAATTACTCTCCTGTTAAAGTACTGTGTGATAATTGATGATCAAGACTTTCAAAACCTTGAGTTTCAAGTCTTAGCAAAACTGTTGTGCTTTGGCAGCTACTTTGAGATGCCTTGGAAAATCGCTACTTAAAAGCACGCTTGGTTCTATAAAGGCCCTTCCAGGTGCTGCCATGAAATCTATTTTGACACTAGAAAGCTGCACTGTGCTTTTAGTTTTCCCACAGCACATAGATAATTGTAGTGCTCTATTGCAGTGAAAGATGATTTTTTTTTTTCCTTTTTTTTTTTCCCCTTCAGAAATAATTTTTAGTTGTGTCTGAGTTACATGTTATGTGTGAGTGAAAAAAGTTCTCAAATGCTGAAGCTGTTGAGGCTTGGACAAATTGAGATGTTTACATTTTGTCTTCTGTCTTCATCCTATCAGTGACTGTGTTCACACACCAAGTTTTTTCCCCCCTTTTTCTTAACTTTATTTTAACCTTCTAAAACTGTAGGATTTAGCCAGGCTTTTGAGTCTCAGGATGCTTTCTAAACGTTGGGTAGGTCAGACTAGGAGACCAAAATAAACCAGAAGAAAATGAATAAAATTGAGTGGAATAGAGTTGGCATTTTTATGAAATGGAATTTGTAGCTGCTCTCTCTCTTTTTCCCTTCCCCCCCCCCCCCCCCCCCAACAGAGCAAAAACATAGAGTGAAAATGTAACGTAAGATTTGTGAGTGTGTATGTGTAATGACAGCACTGCTTTTAGAATAGAATAGAATTAACCAGGTTGGAAAAGACCTTTGAGATCATAGAGTCCAACCCATCATCCAACACCATCTAATCAACTAAACCATAGCACCAAGTCCCTCATCCAGTCCCCTTTTAAACACTCCACCACCTTCCTGGGCAGCCCATTCCAGTGGCCAGTCTTTCTGGGAAGAACTTCTTCTTAACATCCAGCCTAAACCTCCCCTGGCGCAGCTTGAGACTGTGTCCTCTTGTTCTGGTGCTGGGTGCCTGGGAGAAGAGACCAACCCCCACCTGGCTAAAACCTCCCTTCAGGGAGCTGTAGACAGCAATAAGGTCTCCCCTGAGCTTCCTCTTCTCCAGGCTAAGCAACCCCAGCTCCCTCAGCCTCTCCTCATAGGGCTTGTGCTCCAAACCCCTCTCCAGCTTTGTTGCCCTTCTCTGGACATGTTCCATCAAGTCAATATATTTTTTGAATTGAGGGGCCCAGAACTGGACACAGGACTCAAGGTGTGGCCTAACCAGTGCTGTGTACAGGAACAGAATGACCTCCCTGCTCCTGCTGGCCATACCATTCCTGACCAGGCCAGGATGCCATTGGCTGTCTTGGCCACCTGGGCACACTCCTGGCTCATGTTCAGCCTACTATCAACCAATACCCCCAGGTCCCTCTCTGCCTGGCCACTCTCCAGCCACTCTGACCCCAGCCTGTAGCACTGCATGGGGTTGTTGTGGCCAATGTGTAGAACCCAGCACTTCGATGTGCTCAATCTCAGGCCATTGGACTCTGCCCATCTGTCCAGCCTGTCAAGGTCCCTCTGTATCAGTGTAAACAAATTGAAGTGCTGGGCTCTGCAGCATTCTCCTCCCCCTTCCCCACAGAGAAGCAGAAAGTGCTGTTCTCCTTTGAACTGAGGTTTGGGAAGGGGAAGCAATCTGTCCAAACCCACAAAATAAGTCTTTACTGGGGCAAGGAACTGAACCTCAGCAGGTCTGTGTCTGCAGCTGTAATGGGGAGCTTTCGGTGTGGAATGTTTGTTGTAGTAAATACTGTGTTGCTAGGTGGAGAGAGATGTGGTGTCCTTGGAGTCCAAAGGGTGAGCCTGGCTCCCTGCACTCCTGTTGAGGCAGTTTAAGTTTTATGGAATTGCCCTTGAAGCTGTTAAATGGAACAAAACGTGCCTCGTGGGTGCTCGTGGTTACGCGGCAGGGACCTGAGCCTGGAGCCAGGGGACACCCAGATCTTAATAAACTGGTTAGATGACATAGTTTGGTGATGTTCCTGGTGTTTCATCAATGGTCGTTCTCAGAAGTTTTTGATAAGGAAAAAATGCTTGAGAACTTCCTTAACAGCCATGAACAAAACTTTGGCTTGCTGATGTGTGAAGTGTCTGTGGCAGGTGCAGCAGTGTGTGCTCTGAATTAAAACTGAGACATGCATCTACCTGGGGCTGATTGGACTCATTAAAGAGAAATCAAAGTTAGAGTCATTTAAAAATGACATAGTTACCATAGTGGTTGATGGTTCATGATGACTTCACTGCGTAAGGACAGCTGTTGCAACTGGCAGTGTGCCCCTATTGCAACTTGGTTACAAACATAGTGTTGAACTGGGTTTACTCAACATGATAAATACCCTTCTGTAAAACTCCTTTAGTGACTCTGGTAGATTCAGTTGCAGACATAGCTATATGTTGCAGTTTCTTTTAGTGTGCAGTTCCCACTGTCTCTTTCAGTACCTATCCTCTTTCCTACTACCATATCATAGATTTCATTAAGGCTAGAGAAGACCTTTAAGCCCAGCTGTAACCCAACTACCCTAAACTGTATCCTGAAGCACCATATCTACAGCTTCTTGAACACCTCCAGGGATGGTGGCTCCACCACCTCCCTGGGCAACCTGTTCCAATGCCTCACCACTCAAAAAAGTTTTTCCTAATGTCCAATCTAAACCTGCCACAGCTTAAACCTCTCATCCTGTCACTGGTTACTTGGGAAAAGAGACCAACAGCAGCCTCCCTGCAACCTCCTTTCAGTGAGTTGTAGAGAGCAATGAGATCTCCCCTTAGTGTTCTTTTCTCCAGACTAAACCACCCCAGTTCCCTCAGTCACTTCTTGTCATTGCTCTTCTCTGGACATGCTGCAGGACCTCAGGGTTTTTCCTGTCCTGTGGTGCTCAGAACCAAATACTCAAACTTTGGCCTCATCAGGGGCACAATCACTTCCCTAGTCCTGCTGGACACACTGTTTTGATCCAGGCCAGGATGCTATTGGCTTTCTTGGCTATCACCCCATCCTTCCAACCCTGGTGTGTCTTCCTGCCACTTGTCACAGACAATTTTGATATTGTTGTCACCATCTCCCACCTCAGGTGGGACAGACTGAAGGCTGTCAGTCTCATATCTAGTGTGGTTTTAACCTTCTCCCCATGCCCAGCCTAGATTATCACCAAATATTTCTCTGATGTTTTCACAGAATCACCATGGTTGGAAAAGACCTTTAGGGTCTTCAATTGTTATCTGACTCTACCAGGTCTGCTATTACACTGTATCCTTGAGCACAATATCTAGACAACTTTTAAATACATCCAGGCATGGTGATTCAGCTCCTTTCTGGGGCAGGCTGTTCCAGTCTTTGAGAACCCTTTTCTGGTATAAAAGGCTTTCCCAGTTTCTAAACTCAGTCTCTCCTGGCACAACTTGGTGCCATTTCCTGTTGTCCTATCAGTTGTGACTTGTGAGAAAAGACCAACACCCACCTCTCTACAGCCTCCCTTTAGGTAGTTGTAGAGATTGATAAGGTCTCCCCTCGGCCTCCTTTTCTTCAGGCTAAACAACCCCAGCTCCCTCAGCTGCTCCTTATAAGACCTGTTCTCCAGACCCATCACCACCTTGGTTGCCCAATGTCTCTCCTATACTGTGGCACCCAATCTGTAGCTACTCTTGGGGTATTGGATAACCATATTACTTTTTAGAAATGATTAATTTTGTTAATAATTTATTAATAATTTAATTTAGTACTTACTGCTTTTAAAACTTCCCAGTCAGGGAGTGGCTGCAATGTAAACTATGCTGAGAGCTTCCCTATCAGGCATTTGGATGATAGCAGGACACACTACATGTTGCAGATCAGGCACATGGATGATTCCAGTGTCCACCTGGGTTTGTCCATGGACTTCTTTATGGTCTTGCACTGGTTGGTTATTCATATTTTGTGGTGGATACTCAGAGATACAGCAGGAGGGACTGTTGAGAAAAGCCTGTATTGATAGGACAAGGGGCAGTAGTTTGAAATGAGAGAAGAGGAAATTTAGATTAGATCTTTGGAACAAGTTCTTTACCATGAAGGTGGGGGAACACCAGAACAAGTTGCCCAGGGAGGTCGTTGAGGCCCCATCCCTGAAGATATTCAAGATGAGGCTCTACAAAGCTCTGAGCAACCTGGAGGATCTAGACAACCTTTTGAGGTCCCTCCCAACTCAAATCATTCTATGATTCCATGAGTACCTTGGCAGAGGCTTTTCCTCAGACTGCTTGACTTATGTGCCCGTCCACAGCCCGATGCACTTGTGTTTTGTACTCCGTTCCCTGGTGCTCCTGTATTCCAGAGAGTAAATAATTGTAAGCCTATGAATAATGTATCATTTCTCTCTCTGCAATAAATAATCTTTAGCTATGAATGGAAATACTCTTGCACTAAAAGGCATTTTGTTTCCTCTTTCAACTTAGGAAAAAAACCTTTCTTTTACCCCAAATCTGTGTGGCTCTTAGGTTAATTTTTAAGAGCCGGTTGACTTGGGCTGTATTCCTATGCTGGGACACAAACTCTTTCATAATAATGCAGTGGAATTTTTTTCTGGGTTAATTCCCCACCATGTGTCAACATAGGCCATTAACCGTATGTGTGATTGCTTAATGGCTGGCCTGCAGTGACTCAAATACCATTTCAAAACAGGTCTCTGCATACAAGTATTGTTCTCTCTAAGATCTTGATGATGGCTTGATTGGCACATGAATAGGGGACATTAGAGCTAGTTACTATGTCTGAAAGAAAGCTAAGGCATCATGTTGGGGAAAAAAAACCAACAACACAACAAAACAACAAAAAACCCAACCCCCAACAGGTTGATGTGACGTGGGAAGGAGGAGGCAGGAGAAATAGCTTGCAGATATGGTGGGGGAAAGAGAGGAATGTGATTTCTCTTGCAGGAACCGACCTGTCTGAAATTTTTCAGCCTTTCTCTGGCTGTCAGTGGAAATGTTGTAGGTCCTGCTTCACAAAATGCTGAAAGCTTGCTGGGATCAAACAGGATTTGTATGCTTCTTTCCTTTCTTTTTTTTTGTTTTAACTGGAAAAGGACTCCCATCTTACACTTTTGAATGGTACAATCCTTCCTAGTAGCCAGGGTTAGTAGATAGTCTGATTTATGATTGCTTCCATGAAAAAGCAGCTTAAGTGCTTCACCAAGTTCCCTAGGGAGGTTGTGGATTCCACTTCCCTGGAGGTGTTAAGGCCAGGTTGGTTGAGACCTTGAGATCTAGTGGAAAGTGTCCCTGCCCATGGCAGGGGAGTTGGAGCTAGGTGATCCTGAAGGTCCTTTTTAACCCAAACGGTTCTATGAATCTAAGTGAGTGGTCACACAAATATTCCAGTTAGTTTAAGCAATAGAAGAGTGGATGGAAATGTTGCATATAAACTGATTGCTCAGCTGTCATTTCTTTCCACCTGTACCAAATGGAGTGAACCTACATATATAGCAAATGAGAAACTCTCAGAACAGTCTCCCGTGCTGTTTCCTTGCTTTAAAAAAGTAAGGAAAATAAAGGTAATGAATTAGTTTTGGAAATAGCCCTGGTGGGTAATAACTGGGCATAGCACATAGCAGCAGCACTGTGCAACTGGAGGGAGCTCCAAGCTCCACTGGTGACTTTGGACAGGTCACTTCTTTGTGCCTGTTTTCCCTCCTGAGTTGTCTTGTCCATGTAAGCTGCAAACTCTTCCAGATGAGGAGTGTCTTCAACTGTGTATTTGTACAGCACCAATCATATTGACATGTTGAACCAGGGCCCTTAGCTTCTTGCAATTCAAATAACAGGTGATAAGATGTGGTGCTCATTAGAGAGATAGCATGGGTACTTAGGAAATGGCAAGTGTGCTTGCAGGGTGGGAATGCAACCTTTGTTTTACTTAGCCAGTCACAGCAGATGTTGACTAAGGCTTTAAGTATTTGGATATTCTTTCTTACAAGAATGTTTCCTAGAAGAAGTGGAAAAGGAAACACTCTCATAGATGAAAAAATGGCATGGCTGGTAGGCTTGCAGTGATTGCAAAATGGGCTGTGAATACAGACCAGCTTGATGTGCTTTTTAAGTGTTGGAGGTCCCTGTCATCATGTCAGAGGCAGTAGGACCATACTTGAGCTTGATGGAGGGAGTAGAATCACAAGAAGGAAAGTCTTCATCGATGCAAAAATGGGTTTCAAAGCTTCCATTCCCCCCCCCCCCCCCCCCCAATATTAACAACTTTGTCAGTGTTTAAAGGAACCACAGATGAAGATTGGAAGCAGAAAAAGGCACTGGGGTATGGCCATAAGGATTGGAGGGTGTGGGATAGTTAATACCACAGAGCCCCGGCCAGTGGCATTCCCAGAGGTGCCCTCAAGCTGGGCTCTTCCTGCTGGTAGATGGACACTGGTAGTTGTGCAGACCTTGTCAGAAGGTAAATTTCAAATCCATTACTTCCTTGTGCTGTTAACCATACACGTTAGCTAACAGTGTAGGCCCAGGTAGCCAAACCTTGCAGTGATAGACGTAGGTAGCACATAAAAAGTAAGAAATTAATTACTCAGCATGTTACTTTACCATTTGAAAAAAAACAACCCTCAAACACCATTGCAAGCTCAAACACTTCCCAAGTGTAGGTTTCTCTGTAAACATCATCTTTCCTATGCTTGCTGTTGGTTTGCCTCCCATTCATGATTTCCAGCTGTTGGGTTGGCATGTCTGCGTGTAACACGCATCCTGCACTTCTTGGATTCACAGTGCCAGCAGTTACTGTCCCAAGCAGTCACTGTGAGTTGGTGCTTCTGGAAGAGAATTGCTCACCTCCTCTCAGGAAGATAGGATAAAATAATAACCAACCCCCCCCAAGTTTTTTCTAATTGAAGGAATTTAATTAGAATTTCCTTTCTGTTTCTCTGTTCTTTTTATGCTTTCATTGCATACTGAATACGAGCAAGGTGTGGGACAGTATTAATGCAAACTCATTTACTCTGTCCCTTCAGTGGTTTTGTGTTCATCCTGGAGGAACTGGCTAAATGGGAAAGTAGATCTCAACCAGGGCTGTAATTCAGCTCCTGATCTTCCCTGATACTGGCTGCTCAGGTGAAAATTAGATGTAAAATTACATGGCTTTCATCATGTGAGCCAGCTCCCTGTACTCGAAGTGTTTCTTCAAGACCATAACAGCACCGTACAAAGTAGATTGGTCAAACCCTGACCTTTTGTTTTTCCCCTCTCCCCCTGGCTCACCCTCCACTCCAGCTCTTCCTCTTCCTGCTGCCACAACACCAGGCAGTTACTCTGGTTAATGCAGATGTGACCTGGACCAAATGTGAAGCAGTGACCATCACTTTGAAGCTACATCTACTTCTTTCTTACCTTGTTTTTGGGATAGTTGAGAAACAGTTGTTGGTCTGGTACACTAAGACAAAAAATTGTTTCTTTGATCTTCACTGATGTTCATCAGGACATTATCCATGTATCAATGGTCCCAATCCTAATGGGTGGCTAATTGTTGCTGAGTTTTTGCCAGTGTGGTGCTGATTTGCATTTGCCATAACCTGACTGATCCAAAGTGGTTTCTAAAAGCATTTTCAGCTCCAGCTTTTCCTAGTACTACCAAAGCTGGATCAGAGCTTTACTACCCATGGAATTTTACATAAGATTAAGACCTTTTACCTAATGGTTTTGTACAAGTAGGTAGGAGGGCTTTATTCAAATATAGATAGCTCTGCCTAAATCATTTTGTAAGTGTTATAATAACTTAGTGGCAGAGGGCCCAGACCTTGGAAAAGACTGAATGGAGCCTGCAGTATTACATGTTATTATCTATCAGCAAACAGGTTAAGCTTGCTCAGAGGGAGTATTTTATAGGATTTTGAAGGTGCCTTGTTGAAACATGATCTTCTTGCCTTCAACAAACACTCCTCTCCCTGTCTCCATCCTTCTCTCTCTCTCTCTCCCTCCCCTTTCCTCTTCCCTCACTCTCTTCCCCTTCCCATATAAACTTGATAGAAGTTAGCTAACTTCTTTCTGGTCTTCCATCTGATAATGGAGTGCAGGGAAGCACAGGGGAACATTTTGATTCTATTTCCTAAACATCCAATCTCACAGAATAAAAGAATGGTTTAGGTTGGAATGGACCTTAGAGATCATCTACTCCAGTGTGATTGACACAGACCTGTTTTTCCATTTCTGTAGCTGGATTTATTTTATTTGTTCCATCTTAAGATCTTTATAACAAAGTGGGATATTTTAGGTCATTAGCATGCAGAGCACAAATGTGGGAAGGCTGTGTGCCCCCAGTTCAGTGCAGATCCAAGTGCTGAGAGCTAAGGCAACAATGCAGGCTAGAAAGTGTAGCCTCAGCATCTCCTGTGAGTTTTAGGAGACATGCTAGCACCCCAGAGCTGAGTAGTAAGGAAGGTTGTTTTCCCTAAAATGTGCACACCTTTTGGCTTGGAAGATGCAGTGGAGATCATTTGGGCTGTTACAGCTAAATGTCCCTCAGTCTAGGGAGAGCAAGATCGTTTCCTTTTCCAAGCCCATCAGCTGTTGTGGGTCATTTGCTTTCATTCTCTGTCTATATCTTGGGTTAATTTATTTATAATTTTCCCTATCCCTTCTGAGGCCTCTACAGGAAGTCTGTTTCCCATTTTGTGGTCCTGCTTTGTTGTTGCAGCTTTCATTCTCACAGAGGAAAGGGGCAATAATTCTTGCATTTCTGTCATCCCTAGTCAGCTGTCCTTTGCTAACCAGAGTCCCACTCTGGCAGTCATTAAGAAAGACAATTGCAATTAATCTAACAAGAATCAGGCTACTCTGTGGCAGAGGCAATACTTTAAAATTAGAGAGGAAGCTCTCCATGTCCAGTGGGAGATGCTCTGACATCCTGAGCATTCTAATTCTCCAGTAATGTGTGATGTAACTGAAGCCACTTTTTAAGGATAAGCAAGAATTTATTTGTTTTTATTTATTGATGTATTTTAAAAGGTGTGAGAGAATTAGTAAGTTGCCATTCCTGAGAAGGAATAGAATAGAATAGAATTAACCAGTTTGGAAGAGACCTTCGAGATCATCGAGTCCAACCTATCACCCAACACCATCTAATCAACTAAACCATGGCACCAAGCACCCCATCCAGTCTCTCCCTAGACACCTCCAGGGATGGTGACTCCACCACCCCCCTGGGCAGCCCATTCCAATGGCCAATCACTCTTTCTATGAAGAACTTCTTCCTAACATCCAGCCTAAATATTTCTGCTCATCCTGAAGTTTGGGGAAGTTTGACCTTGATTAATAGTAAGATATCCTTAAAAAACCAACCAAATAAATAAAAAGTCAACCCCGAACTTTTCATCAGGAACTGGAATTCTTGCACAGAAGGAGTATAATGAAGTTCAAGTGACATATAATGGCCTAGTTTGGTTTCTGGAGCTTCCACTGGGTGGTTTAAGAATAGTTTAAATCTCCTGCTTTATGAAGATAGAAAATAGAATAGAATAAACCAGGTTGGAAAAGATCTTCAAGGTCATCGCATCCAACCCATCATCCAACACTATCTAATCAACTAACCCATGGCACCAAGCACCCCATCCAGTCTCCTTCTGAACACCTCCGGTGATGGTGACTCCACCACCTCCTCGGGCAGCCCATTCCAATGGGCAATCACTCTCCTGTGTAGAACTTCCTCCTAACCTCCAGCCTAAACCTCCCCTGGTGTAGCCTGAGACTGTGTCCTCTTGTTCTGGTGCTGGCTGCCTGGGAGAAGAGACCAACATCCACCTGTCTACAGCCTCCCTTCAGGTAGTTGTAGACAGCAATAAGGTCACCCCTGAGTCTCCTCTTCTCCAGGCTAAGTAAACCCATCTCCCTCAGTCTTTCCTCATAGGGCTTGTGTTCCAAGCCCCTCACCAGCTTTGTTGCCCTTCTCTGGACATGTTTCAGCAAGTCAACATCCTTCCTAAACTGAGGAGCCCAGAACTGGACACAAGACTCAAGGTGTGGCCTAACCAGTGCAGTGTACAGGGGCACAAGACTTCTGTGCTCCTGCTGGCCATACTGACCCTGATGGAGGCCAGGATGCCATTGGCCCTCTTGGCTGCCTGGGCACACTGCAGGCTCATGTTCAGCCTGCCATCGACCAGCATCCCCTAGGTCAAATGTTGTGCTGCATGTTTTTACTGTGTCCAGCAAAGGTGCTCTCCTCTCCTCAAGCTAGTTTATTGAACTGAATGCCTCCTTTCAGCAGAGGGTTTTGTAGCATCCTTGCTGATGCAAGTAGTTTTAAAGGTACTTGTGTTTCTCTGTTGGGTGAATGCAGAGGAGTTTGCTAAACTATGCTGGGAATGAAGATTAGAATAATTGTCAGAATAACCTCAAGGGATCTACTTGAAGCAGTCTGAAGACAACAAATGACTGTTGGAGTACTCTGGCTTAATTTTAAGTCTCTATGCAGTAAAAATTAGTCTCTGCAGTACCTGGCACGGTGTAATAATTTTCAGCAGGTTTCTTCAAGCTTCTTGTTGAAGGTTGGTTGGTTTGTTTGTTTTGGGTTTTGTTTTGGTTTTGTTGGTTGGTTAGTTGGTTTTGTTTTCTGTAGTACCTTTGTGGAAGAGGACAAAACTGTTGACCCAGTGTGAGAGCTTTATTTGTTGTGGAGAACTGCAGGCAGGGCAGCACTAGCTCTGTAGGAGGGAGCAGGGTGGTTGTTTACATTCTGGTGTTACATCTCTCCTACCTGAAATGGTGAAACTGGTTGTAACTGTGATTCATGCTAGCCCTGAGAGGCAGCCTCCTTTTGCTAAAGAGGTTACCACCTTGGGCTGCTCCTCATTTTGGTTTCGATGCCAGCTCCTTGCCTGATCGTGCCCTGACCTGCCTGGGTTAAAGCTGGTTAGCAAGCGAAGATTTAGCCTGGCTGCTTAGTACAGATAAGCCTGGTTAATGGCTAACTGCTGAAAGGTGCAGCTCTGCCCCTGCCTTCTCCTTCCTTTTCTTGATGAATCTACAGTGTAAAGCCACAGCATAGCTGGCCCTCAGTTTTTCCCTTTGAGAGCTGTCGTGTCCATTTCGAGGTTTCTGGAGAGAGCATATTAAAACTGTGGATGCCAACGCTTGGAGCTACAGGCAAAACCCATTCTCTGCTAATTTCAGATGCTGAAATTAACAAAGCTGAAATTTCAAAAGCCAAAATTATGTCAGTTTTGGATGTCAGCCCTGCTGTATGTCTACAGAGTTTCCATTATTTTTACTACCCCCTTTAATATGGTTTTTGTAATAACAGGGCTTTACATCACCTGGATAACCATTTGAGAGAGTTATGGGTTTCTCACACAGGTTAGTATTGCTTAGGATTCATGTAGGGTCTCCACTCCTTTCTTACTCTTCTGCTTTATTTGTAAGTGCTTCCCAGTTGATACTGGAAGGGGATATGTAGCCCTCTGGAAAGGAGAGGGCTAGCCTGAATGTGTGAAACACTTGCATTCATGACAATTTGAAAAATGTGTATGGGGTGTAGGGAGAATAAAGGTTGCAGTCTCCTGTGGAGCAGACAGCTGACAGTTCATGTATCTGATACTCTTATTTATTTTCCTGCACAAGAAGAAAAATGTCCCCCACGGCAACTGCAGCATCTCATGGTACCCAGGCTGCTGCTGGGACACAAAGCACCTCTTCAAGCACGTGGGCTGTGGAGTTCAGACATAAATCATCCCCAGTTCAGCTCCTTCTGGAGCTCAATCAAGGAGTCTGTTGTGCTGTAGTGGATTTTCTTGGTCTTCTTTTCACAACTGGACTTGATTTGTATGTGCTGAACTTCATTTTGCTCTCCATTGCTCTTGAGTTAAGTTAGCATACTCATAACAGCTGCTGAAGAATAACTCTCTTGGTTCACGCTGGGGTATGAGGAATGAAGCTTTGGCCTGCTATTTAGTAAACATTTAGCTTAAAGAAACAGTTACATCTAGATCAGATGTGAGAGCAGTGTTCCTGTCAGTGATGGCTGGGGGGGGGGCCTGTGCTGTTTGGTCAGCGCAGCAGTCCAGTTGCCAGCTACTTGTTCATCTCAAATTCACTGACATCAGTTGACATTACCAACTGCTGTAAGGAAAAAAAAATACACCCCCACCACCCCCCCAGTGGGATTTTTAGTGCATTCTGTTGTCAGTATAAAGAAAGAAACTTTTTAAAATGAGCTGTGTTAGACATTATGGTCTGGCAGCTGAAAGAATACCATGGGCACTCTTGCAGAAAGTGGCTTAATTAGCTGCTGCAACGTTTTTGGGAGGTTATAAGGCACTAGCATGGCATTTGTTTTGTCATAGCATGAAAAAAGGCACAAATGTCCCACCACACCATTTCCTCACAAGCAGCATCATCCCCTCTGCACGTTTCTTGCTCCCCTTAGGGATCTCATTCTGAACTTCCTAAGGCCAACACCTAGTCCTGTCCTGGGTGGGAGCCATGGAAGACACCCTGAACACAAAACTTTCTCAAGAAGGTTGGTTTTGCTGCTACAAAATAGTTCTTCAGGGATTTGTGCCTTTCAGGTGTAGCAGGAAGATTCTACATAGGCCTTTCTCTGCCTCATCATCAGAAGTGGTATTCCAGTTGAAGCAGCTGTTTGAAAAACAGTGGTGGTTGTGGATGGGCTAAGAAATTCTGCCCCAGCAGTAGGCAAGGGCTGATACTTCATTCCAAGGTCAACCTTATTAGATGGCAAACAAAATCTGCTGTCCTGTATGCAGTTATACCAGCCCTTCAGGTCTTCATGTAGGAGCTTGAGTGGTACTTGCTGACTGTTGGTGAGATTAAAAGAATGGTTTGGGTTTGTTTGCTTTCTTTTTACCTCAAATATGTGTGAAGGTGGCACATAGATCCTAGAGAATGTGTGGAAGACATCAAGCAGAAGGAAGCTGGGAGGACTATACAAATGAGCCACACTGAATTGCTCATCAAATTGCGTTGATGGGGTGAGGGGGAAGCAGTAACCAAGTAGAAAGTAAGAGTGTGAGTTATGTCATGAACTGTTAGGCAGTTATTGGTTTCATTATCAAACTGAATTATTTTTGTGCTACTTTTGCTCACACTGAGTAAGAGCCAGCTTCAGGAGTGGATTGTCTGTGATGGTTATGTAAGTGTGAACTGAGGCCATGGCACCACTTTGCCACTCACTGCTCCTTTGGAAAGAGAAAAGCTGAACAGTTCTGCATACCTATCATGTAAGCACTTGCTGCCAGCCTGTCTCTGCTCACAGACTGAGAATGAAATCTGCTTGAAACTATTACCTGGAGGACTTCTATAGGGTTTTGTAGGTGGGGGGGGGAACTGACTGTGGTAGAGCTAAGACATGTTGCTGCTATTCTCGTCAGTTGTTCCAGAAGCCTGTATTTGCCAGAAGCTCTTTATTAAGTCCCAATGCATGTATTCTTTGGTTTTTAAAGACATTGTGGGATGAAAATTTGCTTGGTGGGTGGTCACAATCTTTTCTTTCTTTAAATAATTTTTGCATATGTTGTGGTTTTCAAGCGGTCTTAATCATCTGTGTTAAAATAGCATGCATGTCTAAGTTGGCAAAATTGAATACTGGGGATAACAGTGCTGTAGAGCCTTTTCCATACATGTGTGGGGCTACACCCTGGAGTTTCACTGTGATTTTTTTTAATGACTTTTTTTTTATTCTTTTGCTTGGAGGTGTCAGTAAAGATTGTTATCAACTTCCCATTATATGCAGGTCTTTGCTGCTGGATTCTCAGATGGTTGTGCTTTGAGAGTGCAGCATGCAAATTTCTAGAAAGAGGTATCAATAGGTGATGCTAGGTTGTTTTCTTTTGCTGTTATCATACCATCTGATTTAGAATAGAATAGAATTAACCAGGTTGGAAAAGACCTTTGAGATCATCGAGTCCAACCTATCATCCAACACCCTCTTATCAACTAAACCCTGGCATCAAGCACCCCATCCAGTCTCTTCCTAGACACCTTCAGTGATGGTGACTCCACCACCTCCCTGAGCAGCCCATTCCAATGGGCACTCTCTCTGTCTGGGAAGAACTTCTTCCTAACATCCAGCCTAAACCTCCCCTGGCACAGCTTGAGACTGTGTCCTCTTGCTCTGTTGGTAGTTGCCTGGGAGAAGAGACCATCCCCCACCTGACTACAACCTCCCTTCAGGTAGTTGTAGGCAACAATAAGGTCTCCCCTGAGCCTCCTCTTTTCCAGGCTAAGCAACCCCAGCTCCCTCAGCCTCTCCTCATAGGGCTTATGTTCCAAACCCCTCACCAGCTTTGTTGCCCTTCTCTGGACACATTCCAGCAACTCAACATCTTTCCTAAACTGAGGGGCCCAGAACTGGACCCAGGACTCAAGGTGTGGCCCAAGCAGATTAGGCTTTCTTTTTCTCCTTTGTTTTTTTTTTTCCCTGAAGTGTAAAAATCCCTTCTTGTTTATTAATAAATGTCTTGGTTTGTTTTTTTTTTCCTTCTGCAGAGATATCAGCATGAATAACATCACAAGGCTACCAGAGGATGCATTCAAGAACTTCCCCTACTTGGAAGAGCTGTAAGTATTGCACACCCATTAAAAGTTTTGCTCCAACATCAGATGACTATGTAAAATGGAAGGTGGGTGGGGAAACAGTGTTGGGTTGAGCTGTGAACACAGATAGCAATTACACTTTAAAAGAAAAACAAAGAAAGAAGAAATCCTGTACATGTTTGGAAACTGGAACAATAAATGCTACTTACAAGGGACTTTCTAGGGTAATTATTTTAATCATGGCTAGAGTGATGACACACACCAATTATAACGTTATCCAGAGATAGCAGAGGAGGTATGGAACTGCCATTGTTTCCAGGGGAGCTACAGTATAGCTCTTGCATAAGTTCCATAAAATGTGTGGTGTTTCATTTACTGAGCTGCTTGCTCCCTTTGCCTCTGTAGTTTGCAAATGGTCACAAGGTCATCCTGACCTGCATCAGAAATTCATGTTCTGTACTACAGAGTTTCTTGGTCTTAGTTTCTCTGGCCTTTTTCTTTTTTTAAAGGTTTTACTTAGGTGATACTTGCACTTTATACTTGAATTTTCTTAGAATCATAGAATCAACAGGGTTGGAAAACACCTCAAAGATCATCAAGTCCAACCTGTCACCCATGACCTTGTGTGACTGCTAGACCATGGCACCAAGTGCCATGTCCAATCCCCTCTTGAACACCTAAGGTTGTTAGGGTTCAGCTTAGCCCAATGTTTTGCTGGACTCTGAAGTCTTAACTGAGATGCCTTTACAAAGTTGAAGCATCCTTTCACAGCATAGCCCTGGATTAGAATGGGTTTCAGAGTCACTAAACGGGGAGAAGGTTTGACTTTCAGTTACTACTTTAGTGTTGTGTGTCAAGAGACTTCTGCGTGCTTCAGTTTCCTTATCACGGAATCACAGACAATCACAGTGTTAGGGGCTGGAAGGGATCACAAAAGATCAAGTCCAACCCCCCCTGCCAGAGCAGGTCACACAGGAATGCATCCAGGCAGGTTTTGAATGTCTCCAGTGAAGGAGACTCCACAACCTCTCTGGGCAGCCTGTTTCAGGGCTTTGTTACCCTCACAGGGAAAAAAGTTTTTCCTTATGTTCCCGTGGAACCTCCTCTGCTCCAGCTTGCATCCATTGCCCCTTGGCCTATCATTGGGCATCACTGAGAAGATCCTTGCTCTGTCCTCCTGACACTTCCCTTCCCACACTTACAAATAGAGGGCAATTGTTCAACCCTTGCCAGAAAGCATTGAGAACTTCCAGTAATAAGCAAGAGATAAGACAAAGCCACTGCAATTTGCTTTGCTTCTTTTGCATTTTCCATGTCAGTGTTAGCATTTCTCACACCAGACAGCATCTAAAATCCAAGTAAGGCTGTTCCTATTTGTGACTTTGTCTAGACTGGAACTGAGAGAGATTGTTTCAATAAATTCACCTTATGGGAAGAAGAGCTCATTTCCCAAGACAGGCAAACCCTTAGGAAGTAAGGAAGCATTCCTCTGACTTTACAGATGAGGAAACTGAAGGAAAGAATGAAAGCCATTTATAGAGGGCATCAGGGTAAATTAACCCTGCAGTAAAACTGCTGATAAAGTCCAAGCCCTTTTTATGCTGGTTATCTGCTCTAATTGATATGATCACTGTAGCTCACTGGAACACAGATACTGAGAAACTGATAACAGATGGATCATTTGCTCCTGAAGAAGGGTTTGCATTCCTGAAAACTCTGGTTTCCTTGCACCCCAGCTATACTTCTTGGTTTAGTAAGGTCTTCTACCTCTCCTTAAAATTTTGGTCTTCCTTACAACCTGATAATGGAGGATCTACCATTACTAATACACTTAAATAACTCCATTTGCCCTGGTTCTTAAGTAGTTTTGACTCGGGTCAGTACAATTCTGAAGCACAGTTGAGCTTATTTATGTCAGATGAGTTGTGTGTGATATCTTGTTTCATGCTTAACAGGGACTGGTTTATCCCCATGGACTTTTGGTATTGCTTAAATTTGCAATGTCATTGAGCATACCTCATGAAGGAAGAGAGCTTTACCAGGATTTCAGGTTGTGCGTGTGCGTAATGAGCACCATTTCAGAAAGGCTCTCTCTCATTTGTAGTCCACTTGAAAAATAAGTTAAAAACTGAGAAGCCTGGGAAGGCTTGCTTAGCTCAGAATATATCTAAGCCAGCATCACCTATGTCAGAGAATTGTAGGATGGCTTAGGTTGGAAGGAACCTCAGAGGTCATTTACCCCAATCTCCATGCTGTGGACAGGGACATCTCTCAACTATACTCAGCTGTTCAAGGCCTCATCCATCCTGGCCTTGATACCCCCAGGGAGGAGGCATCCACAACCTCCCTGGGCAAGCTATTCCAGAGTCTCACCATCCTCATACTAAAGAACTTCTTTCTAAGATCCAGTCTAGACCTACCCTCCTCAGCTTCAAATCATTCCTCCTTGTCCTATTGCTATGAAAAGTCCTTCTCCAGCCTTCTTGCAGGATCTCTGCAGGTATTGGAAGGCAGATCTAAGGTCCCCTTAGAGTCTTCTAGACTGAATAACCCTAGCTCCCTCAGCCTGTCCTCATAGCAGAGGTACTCCAGCCTTTGGATCATCTTTGTGGGCCCCTCTGGACTCGCGCCAACAGCTCTGTGTCCTTCTTATGCTGGGGACACCAGAAGTGGTTGCAGTATTCAAGGAGGGATCTCAGCAGAACAGAGTAAAGGGACAGAGTGCCCTCTCTGGCCCTGCTGGCCACACCCCTCTTGATGCAGCCTAGGACATGGCTGCCTTCTGGGCTGCATGAGCACACTGCTGGCTCATGGGGAGCCTCTCATGGCTCAATACACCCAAATCTCTTTCTTCAGAGCTACTCTCAACCCACTCTGCACCCAACCTGGATTTGTGCTTGGGATTGTCCCAATCCAGATGGTGCAGGACCTTGCACTTCGACTTGCTGAACCTCATGCAGTTGTCACTGGCCCACTTCTCAAGCCTGTCAAGATCCTTCTATATGCTTTATAAAACATGCTGCTATGTGTTTTGTTAGGCTATATTTGTAGTCCAGCTTTCTTTCCCCAAAATTCTTTGTAGCCCTATTTGACACTTAAAGTTGAAAACAACCCCAACTCCTCCAAACAGTTCTGCTTTCCCAACTTCAGATGATTGTGGGAGACTTCATTCTTCCCCCCCTATAAGTAATTAAGCAATAAAACCTAACTGGTGGGTGTGCATATTGTGTAACTTCCATAAACCCTGGGGTGTGTCAGAAGGTAAAGAGAAAAGGCAGAGCCTTCAGCCATCATCTGTTGAGCTTATTGCCTGAGAGCCATTTGCTACACGTCCCTCATTGTCCCCCTAAATGCCAGCATTTCAGTTTAAATAAATAAAAGGCTGGCTTTAAGCTCAGAATTTGATGTGAACATCCAGAACCTTTAAGTCTTGCCTAGCATGCTTACTTGATATTTTAAAGAAGCTTCTGGGGGAAAAAACCCAACCCAACAAAACAAAAACCACACTCCCCAATCCCAGCAACTTTACAGTAGTGATGCCACATATTTGAACATTTTCAGGTCTGTCATAATTCCTGACTAAAAACCCCACAATTTTCATTTTATGGTCAGGTTGCCTCCTAGAGCTGCAGGGGTAGGAGAATCTCCAGAAAGATTAAAAAGGACAGTTCTCTCCAATTCAACAGTTGTCATGATGCAGAAAGACAGGAAAACAGAGCCATAAGTAGACAGTATCTGTACAGTGCTTCTGAGTCGAAAACCAAGACCTGTGAGTTGTTAGCAGTGGTTCACAGCAGCAATCTGCTTTGAATTTGAAGCCCGTTTGCAGAGACTGTGGCTGTGCCCACCAGCAGTGAAATGAGGAAGGTTTTTCTTTGCATTAAAGATGTGATTATGATCATCTGTGCACAAGTCATCTCCAGGTTGCCTTGCTCCAGCTCACATTCCTTCATTCTGCCCATTCCTTTTTCTCTCTGGGACAGGGTATGGAAAGTTTTGAGTCTTTATTTTTGCTGTTTGTGGACATTAAAAAAAACCAAACGGTCTTAATTCCCACTCTACAACCACAACTTTTGCTCTCCACCCTAAAATGATTTTCAAACTTTATTCCTGGCTTTTATTTATAGTTGAACAAATAGAAAATTTGGCTGTTAGGCACTAGCAAAGTTGCTTTTTCAGCACAGAAACCTGGGTGTGGATCCCCATACCAAAGAAAAAGAGACAGACTTAATGCAAAGTGGTGTTGCCATCAGTGCTAGAAATGACTTTTCCATCTAGAATTTTTCCCAACAATTGCATGTCTAAAGCAAATGAAAATCCCACAAACTGATGGGACTGTACCCATGCCAACATGGACCCTGGTAGTTCTTAGGATCATGGAATCAGTAAGGTTGGAAAAGACCTCAAAGATCATCAAGTGCAGCCTGTCACCCAGCACCTCCTGACTACTAAACCATGGCACTAAGTGCCCTCAATCCCCTCTTGAACACCTCCAGGGACAGTGGCTCCACCACCTCCCTGGGCAGCACATGCCAACAGCCAACAACTCTTTCTGTGAAGAACTTTCTCCTCCCCTCAAGCCTAACCTTCCCCTGGCACAGTTTGAGACTGTGTCCTCTTGTTCTGGTGCTGGTTGCCTGGGAGAAGAGACCAACCTCCTCCTGGCTACAGTCTCCCTTCAGGTAGTTGTACACAGCAATAAGGTCTCCCCTGAGCCTCCTCTTCTCCAGCTCCTTTTTAGCCTCTCATTGTAGGGCTTGTGCTTGAGGCCTCTCCCCAGCCTCATTGCCCTTCTCCGGACACATTCAAGAGTCTCAATGTCATGCTTAAAATGAGAAGCCCAGAACTGGACACAGGACTCAAGGTATGGCCTAACCAGTGCTGAGTACAGGGGCACAATGACTTCCCTGCTCCTGCTGGCCACACTATTTCTGGTGCCTGACAGCCTCAGTCCCCTTTCTCTCTATACCATGCTTTAACCCTGCCGTTTGTCAAACACTTCAGGAGATTAGTCACTGACTGAGTTAATTAATATTGCAAAACAGTATCACAGAATTTAATTGAATGTAAATGGGAGGCAATTAGATGTGTTATGTAGGCAACTGAGTCTTGCACCGTGCAGCTATGAAGGGGTTGGGATTAGAAAAAGGCAGTGGGAGCTGTATAAAATGGGGGTTGGCATTTCCTTACTGCAGTGAATTATTTGAGACTGTGGAGAGACTTCAGAGGAGCATTTTCTGAATCCTAAAATGAACACTAGTGAATAAAATTGAAGGAAGCAGTGTACCAGATTGAGAAAGCTGGCTGCTGGATTACAAGGTGCCTCCTGTGTCACCAAAAAGGAGGTGACCTGGGTGCTTCGCTCTCTG
Organism: Melanerpes formicivorus; assembly: GCF_026170545.1. Lineage (NCBI taxonomy): Eukaryota > Metazoa > Chordata > Aves > Piciformes > Picidae > Melanerpes > Melanerpes formicivorus. The sequence goes on along the minus strand of NW_027142368.1, from coordinate 4,032,457 downwards.
CATCTCATGCTGGGTCACCCGAGACAGCCGCACGAGACCGGCAGGTCTGACGCAGATGGGAGACCGATGGCTGGCTGCAGTGGCAGTTGGGGCCAGGGGAAGGAGGCATCTGACATGATGCTAAATGGCAGCATTTAGGGAGCTAACTCCCTTGCAATGTATCACATTTGCAGGTTTAATCTGAGTATTCATACCTTTGAGATAATTATTATTCGTGGGTGCAAGCGAAGGGGTCCCAGCTTGTCTGTGGGCAGAATCTGCCTGTTGGGCTATGTGCTCCACGTGCCCCTGCTCACAGCCTCATCGTGTGTGTCACTGCATAGCACACTTATCATATGTCTGTAGGATTCCTGCACTATTTATAAATGTTATAAAAATTCTCCATCTCTGTGTAACTGATACCCATCTGGAAGTAATTGCACATGATTGAAATGGCAATTGCCAGAGTCAGCGAGGAGCAGACCACCAAGGGTTTTGCCACAGCAGTTAATGAAGTGTATTCTCCAGAAAATGTTAATGTAAATATGCTGCAGCCCTGAACATGATATGGAAACTGAAAAGCCTTGAAGAACTTGGCCACAGTTTTCTAACCACACCTTCGTGTATTTATAGCAGAGGGAAATATAGTTAGATGATGCAGAGTTTTTAGAAAGCAGAAACCATTTGCCAGTGTGAATGTTTAACTGGAAGAGGCAGGCTGTGTGTTGTGTTTTGATGTTCTTACAGAAAGTTGCAGTGCTTTCTAACGTTGAAAGTTACCTGAAGCGGTGTGAAGGATTTTAACTCTGTGATTTCCATTCACTGTGTTTGTGAATGATCTGCTGGCTTAATTAAAGAGGTTTCCTCATCAAGGAAAGCAAATCAAAATGTTGTTTTTCCTTCTTTGCCCATTTTTCAGTCTCCCTTCAGAAACTTGAGCCACTTGAATAAAGCAAAAGTCTCCTTGGCTTAATGACCTCCTAACCTTGTTTTGGTTTCCACTCTTAATCCTTTAAAATGTTGTCATCTTACTGGCCCTGCACCAATGGGTAAGGTTTAGGTGCCAAGGTTTTGGCTGGCTGGCAGGCCACGGGAAAGGTGTTAGGGAGGCAGAGGACAGCAAGCTGTGGTGTCTGTAGGTTGCCTGTGGTGGTCCAAAGAGGACCATCAGTTACAGCCCACCTAGTCAGCTTTGGGACAGGGCTCTGACTTCCTGCAACAATGATTAAGGGGAGATGTTGTCTGTTCTCTGACTGTTGAGGTTCAGAAGAACATACCACACACAGTAATACTGCAAGGAAAATAATCCCTTCTGAAAGCACCAAGAGAGAGCAGTGCTGGATTACCTTCCAGATGTGGGCTGATGCCAAGATCTGTTGTTAGGGTCTGTTGTGTTTCTGGTTTTTGTTCATGAAACAGTCTCTCTTCTGTGACACTGCCTTCATATGTATATATGGGTTTTTATTAGTCAAGGGCAAAACTTTATTAAGGTTTTTATTTAATGGCTGGTGAAAATGGTTAGGGGAATGAAGTGATAAAAATATATTTAGATCAACAAAACTTTTCTTTTTTTCCCTGAAAGACAGTGGTGATCTGCTTTTTGAGAGATGTATAAATAGCAAGAGGCAAGCCAAGAAATGATACAGCTGAGAATTTGACTGTTTAATTATATCCATGCTGATTACAGCGCTTAGGAGATAGTGCTTAAATATCACAAATCCTTCTCTTCCCCCTCAGCCAGAGTCTCTGAACATGGCTTTTAATTGACAAAGGATATTTGAAGAACATAAGGAATAATTAAAATGCATCCTGCCAGTGAAAATGAGGTGGCTTTGCCATAAGGTTGTAATCAGGAAGTATCTGCAAGGGAAATGTCTAAGAGTTATTTTTCCTTTTGACTGCAGCTGAAGATGACCACCTGGCTGAAATGTCACAGCTGCTTGCTTTTGTAATATCTATTTCACTGTGTAATTTAGATGGTCCCCTTCCTTCTGATTTCTGCATCAGCACCAATTGTATTATCCTTGGGGAAGGAGGGGGAGTGTCTGTCTCTTTTTATTACTTTGATTTTATGAATACGGCATGTCTTGGAGTTCGGCCAGGGCCACCAAGGGTGAGCTGTTGGTTTGGGATGCAGTGTCTTTCCTCACCTGGCTATGGTCCACTTGGTGGAAGGAAGTTTTTTGTTTTTTAAAGTAGTGTTTTCGAGGTGGTATGTGACCACATGGTGCAATTCCCGTCCCTTTCATAAACGTGAGTAGTCCTAGCATTTGTGGTTGGAAGCTGGGTCCAAAGGACTTCTCTTGAGTAGAAAGGGTAAGGATGAATCTTCATGAGAAAAGCTGTCCTGATGCCTTAAGTTACCTGACATGTGATAACTGAGGCTGTAAACATCCTTTTATGAAACCAGTTGGGATGATTTAGGATGCTAACACACCCCATCTGTCCATACAACCCCACCAGCAGAGACTGAGGACACAGTCTTATGCTGTGCCAGGAAGGTTTAGGCTGGATGTTAGGAAGAAGTTCTTCATAGAGAGAGTGATTGGCCATTGGAATGGGCTGCCCAGGGAGGTGGTGGAGTCACCATCACTGGAGGTGTTTAGGAAGAGACTGGATGGGGTGCTTGGTGCCATGGTTTAGTTGATTAGATAGTGTTGGGTGATAGATTTGACTTGATGATCTCAAAGGTCTTTTCCAACCTGGTCTGGTCTCTTCTATTCTGGTCTGGTCTATGCTACTCTATGCTATTCTAAAGCAAAGAGCTCTCTTCAGCTGCTTTGTTATAAAGACAGACATTGTAGACCTCTTCTGTTGGTATTTCAGAAGCAGCCAGCTGACACTGGGTAGGAAGCCTATGAGTGCTCTTCATCTGCCAGCTCCCATTATTTGAACAGCTGGAGGAGGTAATTTCCTCAGTTGCTCCAGCTTGAATTCCAAGAGGTAAAGTTCTGATGAAGAAAATGCAAGGTGTAGATTTCACATGTGGTAGCAAGTTGAGAGCCTAAGCTCTGACTTGACCAGCTAGCATACATTAGAAATGTTTGCTGCCTTATGTGTGCTGGAGCTGTAGAAAGTGTGTTGGCATGTTGTAACATGCACCTTCAAATTCTAGTCAAGACAAACCTCTAGGCAAAGACTCCCAAGTAGAGCTAACCACAGTCAGCTAAGATACTTTTAAACATCATCTTGGTCTGCACTAGATGCTAAACGGTGTTTAAAAACACGCTGGCCAACCTGTGTTTAATTAATGTTTTCTTATCTGTGTGAGTGCTTAAATCAGTTTGATTCTGGCTGAGTTCCAGTCCTGCTGGTACAAGAATAACATTTCTGTAGCTTAGATGGTTCTTGCTATGCTTAACAGTTGCATACTTTCCCTAGTTTTGGGGTCAGATGCTTGTAGGTTGAGTAAATTCCATTGGATTTAGAAAATCAGGAAGTTGCTTCCCAGTTTCTGTTTCCACATCTTAATTTCAGAAGTTGGCATGGTTGTGTATAAGGATCCCAAGACTGGTGGTTGTGCTGCAAGTACTTTTAGAGGGAAATAAAACTTTTGCCTTATCTATTGTCTTGGAGTTTCGGTGCTCAGCATTTTTGTGCCTTGTGCATGCACACAGAAGCTGGCTCAGCTCGATGGCCTGGAGGCTGAACTTTGTGGTGTTACGCTTCAAGACCCGTCTTACAAGCCTGAATTTGTTATGCTACCTGAGCTGCTGGGCTGGGGCTGTCTGAACTATAAACCAGATAAGAAACTTCTGGAGGCTGAGGGGTAACCTGAGAAGTTCTCAGGCTGCATCTCTCCAGGTAGAGTTCCCCAAACTGTGCTTGCACAGTGCAGTCCACCACCTCCTTCAGGTTTTAGGAGCTGGAATGTTGGTGTGGAAGCGAGCAGGTAGCCAGTTCCAGGTTTGAGTCTCAAGAAGAGTCACATGTAGCTCTGCAAGAACCCTAGACAGTCAAACAGAAAAGCAGAGGAACTAAATACTGTATGTTGGAGGTAAAGGCATTATCTCTATACTCTGAGTGTGAGCTGAGTGCTCTGTCATTTTGCGTGTCATCACATGACAGTGTATGTTTCCATAAGAAGACGTGGTGGGGAATTAATCATAAAATCATAGTGTGCCTTAGGTTGGAAGGGACCTTAGAGATCATCTACTCCAACCTCCCAGCCGTGGGCAGGGACACCTTGCAACCAGACTCAAGGCTTCATCCAACCTGGCCTTGAACAAGGAGGCATCCACAACCTCCTTGGGCAGCCTATTCCAGAGTCCCACCATCCTCACACTGAAGAGCTTCTTAAGATCCAGTCTAGACCTATTGTCCCTCAGCTTCAAACCATTACCCTTTGTCCTATTGCTGTGAAAAGTCCCTCTCTAGTCTTCCTGTAGGATCCCTTTAGATATTAGAATGAAGTAATTCTTTTACCTCCTTTTCTCCCCTCCTCTTGGGTGGTTGTATCTTTTGGTATCTTTTGATTTATCCATCATATATCTGAGATGATTAGAAAACGGGTAGTTAATTGCCAAATGTACACAGATTCAATCCATTTTCACATTGTTTAGGTCATGTGTATTTACTTCCATGCACATGTGTTGTAACTTATGGGCTCTACTTCAAGGAGGCCTTGCCCAGTACAGAGAGTGTTTGCAAATTGAATGATGGAGCATATTTTGCATGGAAGGGAATGCTTGCTTTCTTTAAAATCCTTCATCATTTATTTTCCCTGTTAACAAGAAAATGATACAATTATAAATATTCTTTGTGTGTCCATAGAAACCAATATCACAGAGTCCTATTTTGTCTTCTGGTGTGTGTTGGTGATTCTTGCTGGCAATCTAACTTAAGGATAGGCTTTGGACTTCTTTTCATCACTCAGTTTAGACTTCTTTTGGAAAGATGCTATTGCCTTGAAGTTCAGTATAAGCTTGAGAAAGCTGCAGTGGCTGGAAGGGCAAGGTTGAGGTTGAGAAGTGTCTGCTGGGCTGGATGGAGTGGATGCATTCAGAGCTGGTTGTAGTTCTGGGCTTGCATTTCTCAGTCTTGGCTTACACATGGTTTTAGAAATAGCAGTTGAGGTTGTGTAGTACTGAAGCTGTTGCAAGAAGAGAAGGGGGCAAACACATTTTCCATTAGCAGCAGCAAAAGAAAATGTCCATTTAGTTATGCTAAAGTGGGGTGGAAGAGCTGGGAGTGATCTATAGGTTATTGATTGGCTTCACAGCTGTGCAGCAGGCTACAGCTGGCATAGTCCCAGAGGGGCTGTTTGCTGGTCAGAGATAAGCAAGGCAAAGTTCAGTCCTACTTTATGGCTTCCATTTTACTAGCTCTCCACTTCTGCAGCTGCCCTGCATGGGCTGGAGCTCTCTGCACAGGCCTGGGCCCATGCCAGGCAGGGCATTTCTGCTCTGTGGAAGCAGCATGTCCCTGCTTGGTTCCTCCAAATGGCTCTTTCCCTTATGTAAGGCTGCAAACCTCGGTGAATAAATGGTAGCACACAAGTATTTCTGTTAGGAAAATAGAATTTTCTTCCAAAGTGCGACTGCCTTTCTGGAGAAGAAGTTCAACATGAAGCTTCTTTTCTTAAGTATGAGAAAATGTAACCCATAATAGCCAGCAAATGGCCATAAGGCTTTTCAGAGGTTACTTCTGTGGGAGGAGAATGTGAAGCAAAATTCAAGTTTGTATGGGAAGCGCAAAGAACCCATGTAGAGATGGCAGAATAGTTTGATGTAAGACAGCAACAAACTGAAGACATGGCAAAAATGCAAGTGGGGAAGCAATGGAATGTTTTCAAATGGCACAAAAATAGGTAAAAGTTGGAGAGCTAAAAGGAGATGTTGAGTGGGCAGAGAGGCGGTGATGAATGGTCTACAAGGGCTGTGGAAGGCTCAGCCTTCACTAGATCTTGAATTAGCACTCCTGTATTTTACCAGGAAAAAGCAGCTAACGTAGAAATAAAAAGAGTAAATAGAGTGATTTATTGTAACCTGGCAGGCCTGCAAGCTGTGGCACTATTGAGACTCTTGAATGTGTCCAGAGAAGGGCAGCGAGGCTGGGGAGACGTCTGGAGCACAGCCCTGTGAGGATAGGCTGAGGGAGCTGGGGTTGTTTAGCCTGGAGAAGAGGAGGCTCGGGGGAGACCTCATTGCTCTCTACAACTACCTGAAGGGAGGTTGTAGCCAGGTGGGGGTTGGTCACTTCTCCCAAGCAACCAGCAGCAGAACAAGAGGGCACAGTCTCAAACTGCACCAGAGGAGGTTTACGCTGGGTGTTAGGCAGAAGTTCTTCCCAGAAAGAGAGATTGGCCATTGGTGTGGGCTGCCCCAGGAGGTGGTGGAGTCCTTGTCCCTGGAGGTGTTCAAAAAGGGATTTGACGTGGCACTTGAAGCTATGGTGTTAGGTGACAGGTTGGACTTGATGATCTTTGAGGTCTTTTCCAACCTTATTGATTCTATGATTCTTTTTGAATTGTTAGTGAGGGATTAAGTTTACAGTTGATAGATGGAAGGGAAGCCAAGGGACTGTTATCAGAGACAAGATGGGCAGGAAAGGTTAGGAAGATCCCAGAATGCAACCAAGACAAAAGCAAAAAAACCCACAGTGAAACCACTTGGTATGTGTGCACAAAATCTTGAGAAGAATAGACCTAATTCTTCACTCAAGTAACCTGAGGTTCACCACCATCTGGGATTCAAGGCAAGCAGAGAGGTTTCCAAGAAGTTTGTATTGCATCCTGTCAAAATGAGAGTGATGGTTTTAATTGTTACAGACAAAAATGTATCCTTGGGACATCCTCCCTGATTTTGGAGTGACAGCAGTGATTAACTTGGCTTGGTTAACATGCAGGTTGCCAGAGTCATAATTGCAGAAGTTTAATTTCCCAGAAGAGAGTAAACAGTTTTTGCTGGTTTCAGAAGAGTTTAAGGGCAGGAAGCTATGCTTGCTGTGTACTTCAGGAATGAGAAACTATGGAAGATTATTCCCCAGCCAGATTGTATCCCAATTTCTGTAATAATAACAAGGTATCTTCTGCATCTGGAGATCATTTCCTGTGTCACTTAAAATAATGATTAGAGGGTTTTGCACACCTACATATAACAGGATAGGAGAAATATTTCGTCCTCCATATGCCCTACTCTGTTGCTCTGCTGTGCTGAAAATTGTTTTGTCTATGAATTTGTCCAAATTTGCAGAAATTTTGTCCTATTGTAACAGTCAATGTTCATCTTAATTTTTTTAAGTGAAAATAGAGAACTACAGTTTTCAGTACCAAGCAGTTACAAGGATATTGCCAGTCTAGAGGAGTGATTCCTAATGTGGTCACACATTAAAACTGCTGTGGAAGCCTCCAAGGTGTAACCTGCTTGGGTTGATTGAGGGTACCTGCAGTCCTGGGCAGAGTTTCCAAACAAAGTGGACTTGTGACTCAGTCAGCAGGGAGACTCTTGGTCGGTGTGATACACGTTTACACCCTGCTTCAGATGATACCTCCTACTGTGTCTGTGTACCCTGAGAAGAAAAAGAGAGCAAATTAAGTTTTGTGTGACCTGGAGCATAGCAGGGAGCTTTACAATGGCCTATTAAATTAAGTCCTGACTGTGCTAGTGGATGAATCTGTTTTACAGTCCTCTGCCTTTTGGAGTAAGAGCTCTAACTAATGGTGATGCACCTTGACTCAGTAACTACAGAGAGAATTTCAAACTAGGTCTCTGAGGCTGTTTTCACTCACAATGAAGGGAAAGATGAGTGTTAAGCTATAGGGGTTGCCTTCAGGTAGCTTTGTAGCCGTGTGGAGTTGTCCCACCATGGGATGATTCTAACCAGGCTGGTGAATCTTTTGTTGCAAGATGAAGCTTCCTTTCAGTTGTGCTGGAGTTTGGGGCTTAGTAAAGCGGTAATTTTTTTCTTAGCTCATTTACCATGCATGGAGAGAGACAGAAGAGGAGTGCTTTGTAAACTGCTGATTATTTTAAACATTCTATTTGAATGTGGCTGGTTTTGAGACATGCTGAAAGGACATAATGTGGGAAATGTAAGTGGCGGGGGGGGGGTTGGACTCGGTGGTCTCCAGAGGTCCCTTCCAACCCCTTACTTCCTGTGATCCTGTGTTTCAGTGACATGTTAATTTATACATTGTACATGTTCTGTATTACCTGCTCTTTATTTTTCTTTCCTCTCTTTAAAATGAACCTTGTTATGTAAAGAGAGATCCTCCCACCCTCCTAACTGCTGCATGCCACAGCAGGGGGAAGCGTGTCGAGAGTGATGTGTGATAGGTTGGGCTTTGCCTGCTGGAGAGCTGCAGTTGAAGCCTCCTAAGGAGCAGCCCCGCTCCCCAAGGCTGGGACAGGAATGATAAATGTATGTTTGGCAATCTGATTAGTAAAGCCTTTGCACACTTGGCTAGTTGTATCCTGTTTCCTGGAAGGTTGCCAGATGGAGGAGAATCGGAAATGTAATGAATTGCAAGGGTTTTGTTGTTTGGTTTTGTGTCTTTTTTTCTTCTGTTGGTTGGTTGCAAAAAGGCTGAATAAACAGGAGTTGCCTTGAGGTAGGAGAAGTCTTGCTATTTGAAGTCACGCAAGCTGTGCTCTGGCTCGGCTGTATTTTCTCTCCAGCACTCTGTAGGTTGCGTTAGTGACACTCAGTGAGGCTGGGGGAGGCAATTCAACTGGATTTAGTTGAGCTTTGTAAAATCCAAAACATAACCCCCAGCCTCTTCACAGGGGAGGGAGAAGTTACAGCAGATGCCTGAGGAGCCACAAACCAGCTCCATTACTGGGGGACCTTGGCAGAGCTGCAGCCAGAGCTGCTTGACGCACATGTAGCAGGCCATCAGCAGCACTGTTTGATTGCCAAAATGATTTGGTGCTGCAGCCTAAGTTAAATTTTGCTTGATTTAAGGATTTCTATTCTGATGTTTTAAACACTTTTAAAAAGGAATGTCTTTAGCAGGGCACTTGCTCTCTGGTATAGAGACCCAGCATGTTTCATTGGTATTTCTGTCTGTTTACAGAGAGCTTCTTAGGAAATTGATTAACACTAGTCACGAAATACTGCAAACCTCCCTCCACCTTGACTTTCACCCCCTCACTTAACAGAGTTGATTTGGGCAGCTACTGACAAGAAAATGAACTTTAGGGGAATGTTTAGTTGCCATCTGGAATTTTTCATTCATGTTAAAAATTCAAAGTATTTGAAAAATCATATCACAGCTCTGAAATCCTGAGGTTGTTTGCAGGCAGAGGGTTTCAAGACTAAGTATACTTTGATTCTTTTTATTTTCCTTCCAGTTTCAGAGCTGTTTGGTTAGTCACAAGCCACGCAGACAAAACTTCGCTCAGCAATCAGGAGATGTTCGGGGTGGTTTTAAGCTAGAAGAAGCTGAGATTTAAGCATGGTAATAATGGTGTCAGAGCTGTAGCTATGGTGATTAGGATGTGAGTGAGAATACAAGGACTTAATGCCCAGATTTACTTTAAACAACATAGTTTTCTAAAATCAGATAGTATCTGCTGCTGCTGTTACCTTCCTGTTCATGAGAAGCCATCCTCTTCTCCCTTACTTATAAATAAACCCATCTACCTTTGACAGATGGGCTTGATAACCCTAACTTGTATCCTCTCTATCATACAGAATTCTATTGAGTTGTTGGTTGTCCTGCAAATAGATTTATGTAAGCATCAAGTGCTTTGGGTAATGTCTTCTATGTAGTTAGAAATAGAAACTAAGATAAAAGCCTAATAATGTTGCTGTGTTCTGGCAAGCTGATGCTTTAGATGATGGCCTCATTATTCCCTTTGTTTCCCTGTTTGGTTTCCTCTTGGTGTGTCTGGCTTACTTCACAGTGCCCTGTATCAGCAGAGGTGGGGGTTTGATATTCTGTAACCTTTGTTAAAGCCCATTGCCTATTTTAATGATTCAAACTTACTGTGTTGTACATGGGACTTCCACCAGATGAGTTCACTGCACAGCCTTCCCCAGCATTGCTTTTGCTCAGCTTGGATGTGAAACCAAATCAGAAAGCAAATTCTTGGGCTGAAATGCTGGCATCTTTTGGCAGTTCTGGGTTACCAGGTGTTCTGTGCTACTGTCTTTTACCCTTCACAAAATATCTCCTGTCACAACTATTACCAGAGCAACAAAGGTGGGACCACACAGGGGCTGCTGGTCAGGATAGAGGGGAGGGAAAAGGCTGAAGAAAAAATGGGGGAAGGAGGAACGAGAAACAAGATATTTGGAAGCAGCTGTTTTAGACTCAGTTTCTGCTTCTGTGCTTTGTGTTCTGCAGCATCTCCTGTGTTTATTACTTCTAATATCATGGTGGTTTTCACCATTGCTCGGTGTTAGTGTCTAGCAGTCCATGTTTGAAACTGCTCCCATCTTGAGATTGAGGGAGTGCGAATGAGGATCCTATTTCCTTTTTCCCTCTACCAAAACAGTTTTCTTTCCTGAAAAGTTTGTCCAAGTAGCTGAGCAAAAAAGTGAAATATTACTGAGATTGTCTCAGTAATGTCAGCAGGCACCCTGTCAACTGTCAGCACTGTGAACGTCCCCTCTCCTTCTGAGTATTGTCTTCACATTCAAGATTCTCATAGAAACTTTTCCCTGCCTCTGTTGGCATCTAGTTATTTTTACTTGACTGGATAGTTTCTTTGGAAACTGCTGTGTAGATTAAAACCACATTGGCATCAGAGCATGTGTTTCAGCAGAGCAATGCTGCAAGCTGGAGGATCACGTTAATAGTTGGTAAATTCACTTTCCACGCCTAGTACCGTAAGCAGATTCTTCATCAGTCTGTGGTGTGGGGTTTTTTCCTAGCTTGTTTGCAAAAGTCTATCCACGAGGCTGCATTCTCACTGTTAGAAATGGTGCAATGACTTAAATAACTGTTGCAAACTTGGAAGATTATGACTATGGCAGTGGTTTTCCTTGTTAGGTGGCTGTAGAAGTGTACTGTATTTTGTGACTGAAATTATTATTGCAATTTTTTTCCAGGCGGCTGGCTGGCAATGACCTTTCTTTTATCCATCCAAAGGCCTTGTCTGGGTTGAAAGAACTCAAAGTTCTGTAAGTAATCTGGTTTTAGAACTTCATAGCTGTCTTAGTTCACAGTCACCCTGTTCACTAGTAAGCTAGAGGAAATGTCCCAGTCCCTCCTCCCCCCAGATTACAGGTCTTTTAAAATGTTTGTGTCTGTTTGTTTGTTTGTTTTACAAAGTAAGTGATGATGATCAGTGGAGACCTTCACTAAACTCTTAATTACTGCATTTAGTTAGAACACTTCTGAAGTGTACCTTGTAGCAAAGGAATCCTTAAAAGGACATGTAAAGCTTTTTGTTGTCTCCACTCCCTTAGTTTATTCTGCGAGCTGCCCTGACATTATCAGGTAGCACTAAAGCTTGCAAAGATTTCAAATGGTCCTTTTCCAGTGGTAGAAATAATTTGAAGTTTGGTGCTTCTCTAAGCAAAAAATGCTTACTATTAGGAAAAAAAGTTTTCATTAAAAAACCCCAAACCCATCAGAGTTGTATGCCCTGGTTCCCATGTCCTGTTTTACTTCCTGAGATAAGGAGATTCTTTTCAACTGTTGTTTTGTTTTCCTGTAGGTAAGGATAAAAAGAGTTTTCTGTGGTTGGGGTTTCAAACACCTGTACCCAGAAACTGTAGCATTTATGCTGATGTAAATGTCTCCAATCACTTGTAGGGTAGTAGATAGTCAATTAAACAGATTTATCTATTTATTTTTAAAATAGTGGAAGAGGACTCTGAAATTGTAAAAACAAACCCAAGTGTAGACAGCATAAGCAAGGTACAGATAAGAAAATACTGCCCACCTGCAGTACGATTTCATGTGCTGTTGTTGCAAAGTTAATGAAGAGCATCAAGTCTCTTGAAGGTACCTCCACTGGGATACTCAGCCTTGGAGATGCCTGACATTCTGGCAGTTTTTGCAAAAATTCAGGACTTGGATGTTAATTAACAGTTAACTTACTCATCCACTTGCATTTTACCTCAGTGTGCACCAGAATCTAGTAAGATTTCCTGATGTGTGAGACCTCAGTTATGTACGTTCTCATCGTGCAACAGTATGTTGTCCCATGAGAGAAGTTCTAGGCTGGGGGGGGGGGTGGGTGTGAAAAACCAAACCCAACTTAAATCAGCTTGGCTCTAATTTCATTCTGTGTCTTTTTTAATGTTGTGCCCCGGGGTGGTTTGTTGTGAGCACACTTTGCCAATGGAATTGTTAATGCCTGGTGTGCTGATGCGGCTTTAAGGAAAATCCGAGCTTTGTGTATTTTGTAGCACCTATGGGATGATTTCCCAAGATACAGAATAAAATGTCGCTCAGTGCAGCAAATTTGTGCTGGTGTTAAGTTATTCAAAGTCTTCAGGGAGTTCCTGGGGGGAATTTCAGCATATTAAGTCTCTGCAAATTGATGCAGTTAATTAATGAGTTGTAAATAAACCCAGAATAGACCGTTTTCTTGTCTCATCGTTGCCTTTGGGTATCTGGTCTTGAACATTCCTTGTGTTCTCATGTGCACTAGAAATTTGTGAAGTCATAATAGGACCTGTCACCTCTGCTGTTGATAAAGATTATTGTCAAATTCTGCTTTACTGACACAGTGGATTTTTACAGAACCCTTCAGAACAATCAGCTGAAGACTGTACCTAATGAGGCCATCAGAGGATTAAGTGGTTTACAGTCCTTGTAAGTTTTCTTACTTTTATTCTTGTGGTGTTCTTCAGGGTTTCACTTTCACTCCCAAAAAAAGGACCAAAAAGTGCCATATCCCAAATAACAGTAAAGCCAAACTTAAAAACTCTACAAATCTAAGCTCTGGCCTTGGCATGTGGGCAGCAGGCCACGTGGTGTTTGCCTCATTCTACAGAGGTTTGAAATCTAATTGTCTATGTACATTAGTACCTGGACTTTCTGATACTGCATTTACAACTGGAGCAAAGTTTCCCAAGTTCATAAGGAATTGTGTCATCTTTGGTGGGGTGACCCAAATCCAAACTCTTTCAAAACCCAAACAACAGGTAAGAAGATTGCTATATAAATGCCATGGTGGTGAAGTTAAACATTTATCACCCTTCTTGCATGTCCTAAGGTGTTTAAGCAATTTTAAGATGTTGTGCAAAAAATGAATCATGCCCAAGTCTTTTGTATCTGGAGGAGGAAAAGGGGTTTCTGGGAAGAAGTGTTGCCTGAGACATGTATAGTATTGGTTTTACTGGAAGGTGTTGAAATCACACAGACAGTTAGGAACACCTCAGCCATTATTGCTAGTTGCTTATAAGATGTTTCATATGTGCTTATACTATCTCATGGCTTATTATGTTTTATAAAGCATCTTAATCAGACCTTAATAGCTAGTTACAACTCTCTAGGTGGTAGATGCTTATCACTGATGAGAGGGGGAGAGGGGAAGGGCTTCAAAAATTTTCCTCTTTTCTGCTTATCTTCAGAGAGAGTGAGGGCAGATTATCTATTCCCTTTGTGCCAAAATTAAGGTTTCTGGCCTGAGATCCAGTTTCTTTCGGTGTTGCATCAGATGATGGAATAGTTTTGCCAAAAAAAAAACCCCAACACCAAAACCCAACCACCACCAAAAAAAAAAACCCACTCACAAAAAAAAGTAGTTTGGCAAAATAGCTCTGCAAACTGTTGGGCAACTTTTGCAGAGGTGCTTTCTGCATTCCCTACACCTGGATCTTGGCCACTGCCTTCTCGCAGTTGCTGGGATATTCCCGCCTTTTCCACCTGAAAAGAGCTCAGTAAGCAGCACAGGGCAGAACAAGACTGGCTGCAGATTATCCCACTGGGAAGCGGGAACCTGGACAGTACAGGGATGGGCCACCTCCCAGGGCAGCCCATGGACCTGCCTCTGCTGGGCTTGCTTACCTGAGAGCATCTCCTCTGTGTGATGGCAAACATGGGGACACACAGCTCAGAGCAGCAGGTTCAAGCTGCGCCAGGGGAAGTTTAGGCTCAAGGTAAGGAGAAAGCTCTTCACTGAGTCGTTTGCCATTGGAATGTGCTGCCCAGGTGGTGGAGTCACCGTCCCTGGAGGTGTTCAAGAGGGGATTGGACGTGGCACTTGGTGCCATGGTTTAGTCATGAGGCCTGTGGTGACAGGTTGGACTTAATGATCTTTGAGGTCTCTTCCAACCTTGGTGATTCTGATGCCATGTGTTGGCATGGACTCTTCCAGGCTTGTGGATCCAAAAGCAGGACTTCCATATGCACCCATCATGTGAATGTGACCCCCACGTTTCCCTCTTGGTTTAGCTCTGTAGAAGAGAGAACACCTTGTTCTGAGGGCCACAGTCTGCGTTGTGCAAAGACTGTGGAGAGTAAATCCTTCAAATTAAACCGTGTAATTTGAAGGATTTTCATTCACATCATGTGAATGACTGTTAAGTAATTATTTACAAAACCAAAGCACAACTGCTTCCTGGCTTCCAGCAGTTCTGTGATGCCAAAAAAAAAAGAGAGAGAGAGAGACTATTTTAATAAATACTTTTGTTGTCTACAAATCATAAAATTTCAATGGAAATGGCCTCTTTCCCTCCCCTCCCCCCCTTCTACTTGTTTACAGTAATATTTCTTCTCCAATTAAAGTTTTAAATATTACAGCTCTGGATGATAATTTTCCCTTCATTTTGTCCCTCCCCTTTTTGCAAGTAAAAGTAATGTATAAATTAAGCCTACATTTAAAAAGGTATTAATATATTTTTAAATATGATTTGAAGGGAGATGATGTTACAGACATGAAAAAAAACCAAAACCAACCCAGACATCTTACTTGTGGAAAATATCATGGAATGGTATGTGAAAGTGTAGAATAGAACCAGAATAATCACTTGGCATAGCATCATTGTAATTAGAACAGTAACAATTTGAAGTGTGGTTTGCCTTTCTGGGAGCTTCATCTTCCTAGGCAAATGTATCAGTTTTAGGATGAAAAAGGGGGAGATTGGGTTAATAAATAGCAAGCTACTTCTTACTTCTTTTCTGGTGAGAATCAAATTGACTTCAAATCAAATTGGTTCTGGCCAGCCTGATCTAGTGTGAGGTGTCCCTGCCCATGGCAGGGGGGTTGGAACTAGCTGATCCTTGTGGTCCCTTCCAACCCTCACTGATTCTATGATTTCTTAAAAGCTGTTGGCAAGAAGGTGGGCAAATCCAGTCTGGAAGTCATCAGTAATCAGAAGCTCAGAAAGGTTGTAGTTTGTTTATTTGTTTTGTTGCACTGATGTGGATCAGTCTTTGGGATCTCCCCCTCTCTTCCCAAGAAGGGTATCTGTCTGCATTGCAAAATCCCCATCATTTGTTAGAATTGGCAGCAATTTGAGAATAAATAGGGGTTTGAGGCAAGTGTAAGGAGAAATATAAAGCATTTTTCCTGTGCTATGTCTGCTTCACCAGAATGCTTCTGTCTTATTAAATTTCAGCACAGCTTTCAGCTTATTGGATCACTCATCCAATGGCAGTGCCATTGTGCATGTCCTCTACTAAAGTGAGGAGCAGCTTCTGCAAAGCAGTGTAGGACTAGTCTGAATTTTGTGCTTGAGCATGGAAACTTCAGTGTCAGCAGGCTCCTTTATTCATTTTAAAAGGAAAAAGTGTTTGGTTGTGTTGTGGGTTTGTTGGGGGTTGCTGTGTGTTTCTGTTTTTTTTTTTTTCCCCAAAGGAATTTTGTCAAAAATGGATTTCAAGAACCTAAGCTGCTGTGACCTTCCTCTAAAACAAATACCTCTTTGCAGAATATATGTTAGAAAACCTGCTTCTGCCTTTTAAATATGTCACCTCCATCCAAAACCTGCAAGTTTAAACATCACCTAACTGACTCTCTTTTGGCAGTTTCCCAATTTGCTCTGAAGTAGGCTTTAGGGTTTTGTTGGTTTGTTGGTTTTTCCCCCCCTTAAAGACACAGATTACTTGCTCATAAAACTTTATAGTGTATTGATGATCATTTGGTTTGCAGCTCCTGTAGGACTATCCAGTTTCTCTCTTGATGTGCTCCAGTTTCTGGCTGAGTAGGAAGGTGGTTGCCACACTGTATGTATTAACAAGCCCAGTAAACATACCTGGGTGGAAATGAAGAAGATGGTTGCAGGAGCTTCATGATCTACAGTGTTTATATTATAGTTGGAAAATAGCCAGCCTGGTTCAGAATACTACAGGACAGCTCTTTATTTTCTGTTTATATTGGCTATTTTCCCAGCTCTGGCCTCTGAAAGAGAGTTAGAATAGAGTCCTTGTTTATGGAGGTGAAATTCAGCAAAAGGAGTGACTCGTACTGACGGAAACTTGCTGTCTAGCACACCAGAGAAGTTTGTCGGGCAGGATGTATTCTCACATTGCAAGAGCTGTGGTATCTAGGCCTGTGGGACTGCACTACTGAGACAGAAGGCACGAGTTGCCCAGCTTGTGCCCAGCAGAAAATGTAACAAATAAAGAGCTTCATAAATGTAATCAGTAGTCTTGATGCATTTCAATTACTGCACATCATCAATGGTGTATTTTCCTTATCACAAGGTAATGAAGTGGTGTACTTTGTACTTCAGATCTGGAAATGGTGGTGGTGATAGTTTATTGGTGATCCAAAGGTCACAGGGAGAGCTGGAGGAAGTAAAGTGGTGTGCTGCTTCAGCAGCCTGTGCAGGACCTGGCAGGACCACAAAACTGTTTCAGAGGGTCACTTCCAAGTGCTTGAACATACTTGACTCAGGTGACTTTTTTTTTTCCTGAGCTTTAACTCACAATGTGAGGTTTTATAAAATGGTTCAGTAAACTACAGTGGCTTCTGGGGCTGCTCTCATTCACCCCAGAAACCCAGCTACATTTGAAGTTTGAGTCATAGCACAGAATATTCTAGTGCTAAGTGTGTGACAAATGCTGGAGCTACGTTATTCAAGCAGAACCTTTCACGTGCTTTGGAAAGGAGAACTGTGTGCCATTTAAACTCAAAGTCCCCTCATTGCTCTTAATTTTAGCAGGCATTTGCCATCAAATCCAAGAGTTAGTTTTTGGAAACCTTGTCAATAGCTGTTAGCATATCAGAGACAATTTACTGTAATTGCTGAGTTACTGTCCCTGCACATGTGCACACATGCCCACATGCAGGCAATAATAGAGTGTTCTGCAGCAGTAGTTCAAAGCACTGCAGCAACGTTGTTATGCCAGATTCCCAAACTGTGGGTGCTGGGATCATGCCAGTGTGGTACTCCACTGTGATATCTCCTGCCTCTCTCTCTGTGGGTGTTTGCCTGAGCTGCAGGGTGTCTCCATGCATGTGGTCAGCCGTAACTTACTGTGGTGCCCACTATCACTTCTGGCTCCTTCAGCCAAGTCTGCTCATAACCAGTTTTGCAGTCTGCTTTCCTGTCTCAGAAGGCTGGAGCAGGCTTGAGGCAGGACAAGGCAGGAGGCATGAATGTCCTGAACTGGGATGTGGTTATATTTGCTGGGTGAGGGAATTAGCTTGGCCCAGCCAGTGAAGGGTCCTAGTGGACCTCAAGCGAATCCCAAACGGTGGGGTTGAAAGAAATGAGAGCAGAATCGTGCTTTGCAGCCTAAAGATGAAAAGAGAGAGGATGGAGACATTTTCAGTCAGTCAGGACACATCTGAAATATTTGCTGCAGCACATTGCCTACTACAGCCTTGCATTTCCAGCTTTTCTGTTCTTCAGGAAAGATTCCCTGTAGAGCTCAAGTTACTTATGTATTTACAAAAAATAACCAATACCCAAATCAAATCCAGAGAAGAGCAATGAGGGGTTTGGAGGGCATCGCATACAAGGAGTGGCTGATGAAGCTGAGGTGGTTTACATAGAATTACATAGAATAAACCAGGTTGGAAGAGACCTTCAAGATCATCGCGTCCAACCTATCAACCAATCCAACCCACCTAAACAACTAACCCATGGCACCAAGCACCCCATCAAGTCTCCTCCTGAACACCTCCAATGATGGCGACTCCACCACCTCCCCAGGCAGCCCATTCCAATGGGCAATCACTCTCTCTGTATAGAACTTCATCCTAACATCCAACCTAAACCTCCCCTGGTGCAGCCTGAGACTGTGTCCTCTTGTTCTGGTACTGGCTGTCTGGGAGAAGAGACCATGGCATACAAGGAGTGGCTGAGGGAGCTGGGGTGGTTTAGTCTGAAGGAGAGAAGGCTGAGAGATCTTACTGCTCTCTACAGCTCCCTGAAAGGACTTTGAAGTGAGGCTGGTGTTGATCTCTTCTCCCAAATAACTAGTGATAGGATGACAGGAAAGGGATTTAAGCTGTGCCAGAGGAAGTTTAGATTGGACATTAGGAAAAACTTCTTTACAGAGAAAGTGGCAAGGGATTGGAACAGGCTGCCCAGGGATGTGATGGCGTTGCCATCCGTTGAGGTGTACAAGAAATGTGTAGATGTGGTGCTGCAGGATATAGTTTGGTGTTCATGGTAGTTGGGTTACGGTTGGACTCCATGATCTTAAAGGTCTTTTTCAACCTTAGCAGTTTTATGATTCAGCTAATCAAATTTAATGGGTTGTCTTCAAACTTGGTTGGTTTTGGTTTTGAGTTCTCTGTTGTTGAAGGGGACCAGCTCTCAAGTGACTGTGTTAAACGGCAGGATTAAACTGTAGTCCCCTGAATGTGAAAGGAAGAAACTCGCACGCGTTTTCTTTCCACCCTGCAAACCCAACACCAACGTAAATATGCTGAATATGCTTCTCTCCCTTGCATTTTTTCACGAACATGTAAGAGCTGTCCTGAGCATGTTTGTGCTGAAAAAAAACCTTTAAATATGCAGCAGTTTAAATACACTGCTCATGGACTTTACTTGCTGAGTGACAAGAGTCATTTTTTTCTATGCTGTGTTCACCCTTAAGAAGGTGCTCTGGTTTTCTTGAGAGTGAGGTATGAGTATTTCTTGTGAGCTTCAGGAATCTCTGGGATATTTTTAGCCTTATTTTTTTATTTCTTTTAACTGTCTGGGCTTGCTTAAGGAGTTGGTAATGTTAAAAGAAAAAAAAAAAAGGGGGAAATATTGAAAACCAGAATGATCAGAAACTTCGATGGAAGTTACATAGCACGTAGATAAAGATCAGCTGAATCCTCTGTGGGTCACTTGCAACAAGCTTTGTATGCAGAGGGATCTCGACAGGCTGGACAGATGGGCAGAATTCAGTGGCATGAGATTTAACACATCCAAGTGCTGGGTTCTGCACATTGGCCACAACAACCCCATGCAGTGCTACAGGCTGGGGTCAGAGTGGCTGGAGAGCAGCCAGGCAGAGAGGGACCTGGGGGTACTGGTCGATGGTAGGCTGAACATGAGCCTGCAGTGTGCCCAGGCAGCCAAGAGGGCCAATGGCATCCTGGCCTGCATCAGGAACAGTGTGGCCAGCAGGAGCAGGGAGGTCATTCTGCCCCTGTACACTGCACTGGTTAGGCCACACCTCGAGTACTGTGTCAGGTTCTGGGCCCCTCAGTTTAGGAAGGATGTTGACTTGCTGGAATGAGTCCAGAGAAGAGCAACAAAGTTGGTGAGGGGTTTGGAACACAAGCCCTATGAGACTCAGGGGTGACCTTATCACTCTCTACAAATACCTGAAGGGAGGTTGTAGACAGGCGAATGTTGGTCTCTTCTCCCAGGCAGCCAGCACCAGAACAAGAGGACACAGTCTCAGGCTGCGCTGGGGAGGTTCAGGTTGGATGTTAGGAAGAAGTTCTATACAGAGAGAGTGATTGCCCATTGGAATGGGCTGCCCAGGGAGGTGGTGGAGTCGCTGTCATTGGAGGTGTTCAGGAGGAGACTTGATAGGGTACTCGGTGCCATGGGTTAGTTGTTTGGGTGGGTTGGATTGGTTGATGGGTTGGACACAATGATCTTGAAGGTCTCTTCCAACCTGGTTTGGTTTATTCTAAAGGTCTGTGACTGGTACCATCTTAAACATATAAATGGCAGAACAGGTGTACTGGTACACCAGTTCTGGTGGCTGAAGGAGCTTTGGCATGTATGACTAGTTTCTGAGAGCTGTTGTAAATATGTCTTTGAATCAAACAAGTCCTTGCATTGATGTTCTCAACCCGAGGTGCAGTGAGCAAATGTGCCGAGTGTGTTAAAGTACCTCTGTTGACATGGGGGGTTTATTGCCTTGCATTGTAGCAGAATTTCCTAGGTACCAGGCTTATCAGTACTCAACTTCAAAACCTAAAAAGCTACTCCAGTGTTATTTGAGTGATTTCATTGTGGTTTCTGAAGGAGCACTTTAAAGAGCAAAGTTCTTTAATGATTGCCATTGAGCAGAAGTGATTTCACACAAGAGTTGGGAGTGATGTTTTTTCCTTTTGTTAACGTCAACATTAAACGGCTGCTGTTAGTACAAGGCTGTTAAAATTTCCCAGTTGCTGAAGCCTGAAAGGCTAAGTATGATCACAGATGATAGTAAGGCTTGGATAGGGAAGCAGGCACATAGTGTTAACAAAATGTGTGGCAGTACATTCATAATGAGTATTGTTACCAAGATGACATTTGTGAGATGCATCTCACATCCACAACATCCAGGTGGGCTTCATGGTGGGAAGTGTGGCCAAGCTCCTTGCGGGGAGCATCTACAGGGATGGCCACAGGCATGCTGTTGGTGGTTTTTCCCAGGAGAATGTGAGTTGACCATAACATGCCTGAGAGACTATGGGATGAGTACAAAATGCAGTCTGTTTTTCTTCCCCCCTCACCCTACTGACCTTTGTGCCAGCTCTTCCCCCCGACTTCTCACCCCATTGTTTCTGATTGTTCTAAATCAGTTGGGATGATAGCTGGCTGCAGATTTCACAGCCTGGCTGTGAGGTGACCCTACTTGTGTGGTTTGGTGTGGAGCAGGACTGTTCCTGAGACCAGAGGAGAAAAGGACCTGGCTGTCTCCTGGCATGTCCCAAGGAAACACTGAGAAGTTTGGGTGATTAAGCTGGGGTTTTTTGGGTTAAGCTCCTTGTGCTCCAGAAGCTAATACAATTTTCAATGTTTTCTCCTGCTTTTTTCTCTGTGGTGAAAAGCTTTATGGAAATTTGAAATATGCTGGGGTCTGAATGATATTTTCTTATTTAGGTATTACAAAATCATCTGTAGGTGTGGTAGACTTTGGAACTTTGATTCATTTGAACTGTCTAGGGCTCACAGTAGTTATACCTTAAAGCTGAGTTGATTGTTTGAAGACCTTTAAGTTGCTGTGTTCTTCACTTGTTTTAACAATATGTCAAATACTTCAGTAAGAGCTGCTGAATATAGAGGTTTCTATCAGCCTCGTGCTCTTTCTTCCTATGGAGTTAATGTTAGTGTGAGGAGAGAACCTGACAGGTAATAAAAGTGAGGATGACAGCTCTGCAAGTGAACTCTGAATTTATAGACTAAAATGTGAAGATCTGTCACAAGCCAGTGCCTATAGGGAAGCTAGAATTGGAGTAGCTTCTGAAAGATTAAGGAATGTACATGCTGCAAGCTTTAATTTGAAGGTCATCATCTTTAACACTTTAATGGCAAGGGACAGTCTTTATAAAAGTTCTCTTCAAGCACAGATACTACTTGTATTTGCTAGTTATTTGAGCTAGTGAATCACAGAGTCATAGAATGGTGTGGGTTGGACAGGACCTCCAAAGGTCATCTAGTCCAACCTCCCTACAGTCAGCTGGGATGTCCTCCACTAGATCAGGGTGCTCAGAGCCTGACTTTGGGTATCTTCAGGCATGGGGCTTCAACCACTTCCCTGGGCAACCTGTTGCAGTGTTCCAGCATCCTCATGGTGCAGAACTTGTTAACGTCTGATCTAAATCTTCTCTTCTCTGATTTCAAACCGTTGTCCCTCGTCCTATCATCCCAGGCCTTTCCTTAAGAAAAGGTGTGGTCCTTTCTTGTAATATTTTGTGGGAGCTGTCAAATATATTAGATTTGCTTTTCAGCTGCTTCACAAAATACTTCATTATGTGCATTTCAGACATGGAGACCAGGAAGTGGCTATGTAAATGAGAGTGAGACACACAAATAATCACAGCATGATGTCCTGTCTTTCTGTTTGATTTTGCCTTCATGATTTGGCATTGCTAATTACTTTCAGCTCTGTTCAGACACCACATTTATTAAGATGATGCCAAAAATTTCAAAGAAGTGACAGAGCCAGGGAAATGTCCTCTTTTCACCTTCCAAACCTCCTTGCTCAATGACAATGGTTGTTGGTGGTCTTCCCCTCCGGCCTTTTACTGCTGTGGGCAGGAGATGAACACAAGAGACTTGGATGGCTGTGGGGTGCCATCATGAGAAGTGCTTTAAGACCAGGCTGGATGAGGCTCTGGCCAGCCTGATCTAGTGTGAGGTGTCCCTGCCCATGGCAGGGGGGTTGGAACTAGATGATCCTTGTGGTCCCTTCCAACCCTTACTGATTTTATGATTCTATGTTAATATGCAGAATTAGTTGGGTACTTCATCTGCCTGCGCTGGGGAACAGAGATCTTGGCAAAGCTAGCTAGGGATGAAGGCAAATCATCTTCTTCATGACCCTCTATGTTCTCCCTGTCTGAGTGTTTGACTCCCTTATTGCATTCATCCATCCTTCCTCTGGTCATCTTATGCTTAGATGGTGGGACAGGAGGAGCAGGGCTTGGGGCTTCATTGTGTGTTCCAGAATCTGCTAGGGTCAGCGGAATCTATCAAGGAGTACAGTGAAAGTACTGGTATGGGTGCAGAGGGACAGAGGCTGCCTCTCCAGTAGGCTGTCTCTTAAAGAGCAAATCCAGGGAGGGATGGGGGGAGGAGGCCGGGAGATTAGTTGCAGAAGACTCGGATATGTTTATTCCACTGGAAAATAATTCTTTTGATCTTCAGGGAGGTGTGTGAATTCAGGAGAGAGAAGAAAGACAGGTAACTTCTAGTTGTTTTTTGGTTTGGTTTGTTTTCTGCAGCAGAGCCCCAGGCTTTTTCCCTCTTCCCCCATCCCCCATTTTTTCTTTATTATCATCAGACAATTTCTCTGAAATGCTCCAGTCTCAGTGCAGCCTGAAAGCATTCAAACAGTGTAGTGTGCACACCTGTCAGACCATGGGGCAAATGATAAAGGGATGCCAGTATGTGATCCGTAGGAATTAGATCTTTGATGTGTAGCTGTAGAGCTAAAGACACCTCAGCCTTTGACTGCAGACAGTTCTGTAACTTCCCACTTGCACTGATGGATTTGTTGCTTAATTGGATGTATTTCCTGACTTCCTGCTACGTGGAAATTCAGCTGCTGGCTCTTTTTCCTAATAATTGGAAATATGTAAACCACATACATCACACTGACTCTTACAGAAATAGATGGAGTGCAGTAGTTTTTGATGAAGCTTGTCTTCTCCCTTTGAATTCAGCACATCCTTCCAGTGTTGGGGTCCAGAAACACTTTCACTTCTGTTTAAGCTGGAGTGACTATGCCTGGGGACAAATGCAGCACAGTCACTTGGTTTACCCTGCCAATCCTGAGAGGGATGGGACGAATGGCTGGAGGCAATGACTTCTTAAACTACCTCAGCTAGACTTTCAAGAGCATGTCTGATCAGAGCTTTAGGAACACAGTGAATGCTTAATGGAACTCAAACCCATTTGTATCCCGTCAAACACTGATGCTAATGGAAGAGAGTATACCTGTTTGTGTCCCCAGACAGCAGGCTATGGACTGTGGCTGGTACACCAGTCATCTCAAAGCAGTGATGCAAGGTGTTCTCTTCCATGTTTGGAGCAAAGTCATCGTGGTTCAGCTGCTGTCGACCTAGAAAAGACAGCGTCTAGGTCAGAGGACAGTCAAACACTGCCTGTTGCTCTCAGCCCTGCACAGACTCCCATCAATTACAGTCCATTTGTGTTCTTCATCTCATGGGCTAGCACTGCTGGCCTTTCCTCATGTGAAGGAGAGCACTTCCTTAGTGTTTTGCTTCCTCTTGGTCATCCTTTGCCACTATGCTTTCCTGGGGCTCTCGGCTGTGTAAATCCAAGGTTAAACTTTTGGTATGGTTGTTTTCCCACATTTGTCCCCAGCACATCTGATTATGTGGCACGGTGTGGAGAAACCTGAGCTAGTCCCAGCCTGTGTCTTTTGCATGCCCTGGTTGCCAGTGATGCTATCCAAGGAATTATGCTGCTAGTGTAGGAGATGAAAAAACAAATTTGTTTAGGGCACATTGCGTGAGGAAAAAGCACATCTCATGTTGCATGAGAGTTTTTGTTGTCACTGCCAAGCCATCAGACAAGGAGTTGCAGGATCAGGTTTGTCAATTGGATCCAGGATTCAGGGTGAGACTTGGACAGTAGCACCTGTGCCTCCAATCATGAGGGCTTCACATCTAGAGCTGGATGTGCATTTTAGCCTCCTAGGTTTCCAGAGGTGATATTTCTGTTTGTTTATTTAATACTTTGAAACCTGAAGAAGCTGTGAAGCCCCATAGTATAGGTGAACCAGTAACTGTAGCAGAGCTAATAGTCACACATGGTGTGATTTTTTTTCATAGAGAGGATGGAATGGCTTTCCACGTGTGTTAATAGCACTAATGTTTGCTGTCAGAGTTCATCTGGGGGGGGAAGTGTGATGGTAAATCCAGCACTGTACCATATTCAACAGTGCTGATGTGCTGTTTTGCATTGTAGAGCATTTGGATAAGATCAGGTGCAAGAGTGAAAGAAATCCGTCGGGTTTAGTTGGTGATGTAATGTTGTGTTTGCCAGGATGATTCATAGCTCTGACTTGGTTCAAGAATTGCTCTTAATAATTTTAGTCTCTAAAGCAGGTGTGCAGCAGTACCACAAAACAAAGTGTATCACAGCATACAAATGAGTAAATGCTTCTGCAGTCTTGGTAGACTAGCAAGCTACCAATGTAAAGACTACTCCAGTATTAGCAGCTGGGGAGTTTGTGTGGGGGGAGATGCCTGTGGAGGTATCATTTCACTTAAAGTTAGTTATAAGCATATGGATTTGTTAAAATGTTAATTAAAAATGTGTCTGAGAAGCAGGGTTTTGTGAGACTTGCTCTTCATTTGCCTTGAAAGGTTGTTCATGCATCCTGCAGTGAACCTTCAAACTTACTATTTTGATAAAGAACATTTAAGCTAAAAATGTATCTAAATTACTCAGGATTAACATGTTTGATTGCTGTATAATTGATGTATTATTTTTTTCCCCTTATCTGGAGTTTGCAAGCTTACTGTGGGTGTTCTTCCTGTTTTACTGTAGGCGTTTAGATGCTAACCACATCACTGCCATACCAGAAGACAGTTTCGAGGGTCTGGTGCAGTTGCGTCACCTTTGGTTGGATGACAACAGCCTGACAGAAGTTCCCATCTACCCTCTAAGCAATCTCCCCTCTCTGCAGGCATTAACACTGGCTCTCAACAAAATTACACACATTCCTGACTATGCATTTACCAACCTTTCCAGTCTTGTTGTTCTGTGAGTATTTGTAACCGTGTTTCACAGGTCACTTTAATTCTCTCCTCTGTTACAGTTTTGTTAACCACTGAGCATAGGGTTCTGATATGTTTTATCTCAGCTGTCTAGCAACAGCCTATACCACCACCAAGATTTGATACCCTCTGTATTGCCTGCTGAAGGTTTGCTGAGGACTCTTTTCAGAATACAGATGTGTTATGTGTAGTGAGACTAATGTAGGTTTTCTTGACCTCTCATGTCAGTAATAAATATTTAAAATCAGTGGTTGGCAGGGAAAGCTTTCAGAGAGATTAAAAGGACAAAACCATACAATGGCTTAGGTTGGAAGGGGCCCCCCTGCTATGGGCAGGGATGCTTCACAACTAAACTTGGCTGCTCAAGGCCTCATCCAACCTGGCTTTGAATACTCCCAGGGAGGAGGCATCCACAACTTCCCTGGGCAACCTATTCCAGAGTCTCACTACCCTCATACTGAAGAACTTCTTCCTAAGATGCAGTCGAAACCTACTCTCCTCAGCTTAAAACCATTCCCCCTTGTCCTGTTGCTAGACACTCATAAAAAGTCCCTCTCCAGCCTTCCTGTAGGAGCCCTTCATTTATTGAAGGGGAGCTGTAAGGTGCCCCTGGAGCCTTCTCTTCTCTTGAATATCTCCAAGGATTAATACAAAAAATCAGTTTGATTTATATACTTGAAGCATGTTTTTATCAGACTTCTGGATACTGACTAAAGGTTTAAAATTGCCTGCAGTCAAGACAACCTATCTATTTTATTCTCTTCCCATATGAGGATGAAATGTTTCTGTCTGCAAGTGAACAACATTCTACTGCATAATCCCCCCCATGCAATGCTTTATCTTCACCATTTCACCATCTTGATTTCATAGAAGTATCCCCTTACATGGGAAATTACCTGAAATCTTTCCCTTGTTTTCATGCTTGGTTTTTCTTTTTGCTTTTTAGACATCTTCATAATAATAAAATAAAAACCATAGGAAAACACTGTTTTGATGGATTGGACAACCTTGAAACCTTGTGAGTATGATTCTTGAAAGTAATTTATTGTTCAGTGTTTGTCTCATTCCCAGCTTGCTCAGGGTTACCTTTCTGGTCTGGTGAAGATTTTGGACTGCGCAATGCTTGCCACTGATACTTAGGTCCAGCTTGGGTTTCAGAACTTGAAGGCTTAGTTATCAGTGCAGTGCTCCACCAAAACTAATTAACTATGTTGAGAAGCAGGTAAATATTAGCCTGGGTGAAATGTCACACTGGAGGATGTGGCTCCTAATGTTCTAAGCCTTGATCTAGCTGGGGTATCTTTGCATAGCACACCACTGAGTCAGGTGGACATATCAGAAGTGGTTGAATAGCCCTGTGGGTAATAAGGGGCAAATATTTGTTTCTCAGATTTACTGTAGGATTAATACACTGCCAAAACTGTTGTGTGACAATATGAGGTTTCTCAGAGGGCTCCTGTGGGCTGTTTCTCCACTGCTCCTCCCTTGCTAGATGGGCACTATTGCAGCCAAGGAAACTTATTCATGCATCCCAGCAGCTGCTGAACTGATCCTCTTCAGGCTGGCAGAAAATAGCCTAATTCCTGGTTCCCAGCCTCTCACCTGAGTTCACTTCAACTACTGGCAAATACTAAGATGATGGAGTGGTTTATCTGAAACAGTCAACCTTGTGCTCCTTTGGACAGAAACATGGGATGGGGTCAGGAAGCATCACCTTCCCCTCACCTGTTGTCCCTGCTGACGATTCATACTCCCCCCAGAAGTGGCTGGGCCGCAGCAGTCAGGTCCTGGCTCTGCAGTCCTCCTCGCCTTCCAGAGTGTCTCCTTGGCAAGGAATGGCTTTAGCCACTTGCATTTCCCTCAGTTCTTAATTTTCTACCTCACTCAGTGAATGCCTAATAAGTAGTATCTCCTTTAGTGGTGCTTTTTGTTATGCTTAAGAGAATACTAAATCAATAAAACAAATGAAGGAGGGCAAGGGCAAGCCAGCAACACCCTCTGTTAACATGAGGAGTTTGGATGAGTCCAGGAATGCTGCTTACTCCAACTATCTTGTCATTCCCTTAGAACCTCAAGTAATAATTGGATGCTATGTAAATATGCACAGCTGATATGAGTGTCAAAATGGTTTTGCTGCTCATAAGGAGCCCTTTTTGCAGGAAAAAAGGCTGTAGCAGGTCCTGACCTTCCTGCTGGGATAGTGACAGGTTAACTGTGACTTCAGCAGATCCCTGCCACCACTCAGTGCACTGGGTTGGTGTGATGAGGTTTCCCTCTGCTTCTGTTCAGTATATATCATTGATTTTGCTATTACCTAATGGCTCATTTACTGCTTGAAAGATAAGTTTTCTCAGTAAGGGAATGAAGAGCAGTCATTTCTATCTGTTTTTTTTTTAAACTTGAAAATTTAGTTCATTTCCATGTACATTCTGTTGAAGAAAAAAATAAATCTGTGAGGTGTTTAAAACTGCTGAGCTTTGCTGTAAGAAAATTTAATATGGATAAAACTTAATATGAATAATCCTCTGGACAATACTAAATATCTTGCCTAAGTTATTACCTGGTTACGAAGCATGTAAAGTATCAGAAGAGTACCTCCAAGTTAAAGTGGTTCTGTGACCTACTTAAAGTTGCTCTGAGAACTGTTTACCTTAATTGTATTGTCTTAAAAATGATTTTGACAGTTTGTGAGCATTATTAAGAATTCTGTAATTCCCTTGCTTTGTTTCTTCTAGGGATTTAAACTATAATAACATGGTAGAGTTCCCTGAAGCCATAAAAGCACTTCCAAATCTAAAGGAGTTGTGAGTATTACTACTTCTCCCTCTATATCAGTTTGCTTTCTCCTTTCCATAAATAAAGAGAAAAGAAATTCCTGGGTTTATGAAACCTTATCTCATTATGCAGCAACCTAAATCAGATTAAGTTCTGCTAAGTGAAGCTGTAATTAAAGGAAAATATAATCATAGCTAGAGAGGGAACCTACTCCAAATGATTTTGGAGTTATATAAGCAAGCAATTTATTCAGGAGAACCATTAGCATAGATCTTAATCATGAGCTGGGTTTGGCCTCCAGTAGCAGAATGAAGTACACACTGATCACCCATGCTTTCCTTGTCCCCTCCTTGAGAGAGGAGAAGCAGCTCAGGATGATGTTTTGGACAGAATAGTTTCTAAGGAAATATTTTCAGTTTGGCTGAGGTGCAGCAGACAGAAATCATACTGTCAAAGTTATTCCTACGGTTGGACTTAATCCTGTTTAACTGCAGTCCTAGTTTTGGCAGGTTTGGGAATTGAGTAGGTGTGAGGAGAAGGACTATTGGGTGAATCTGCTGGCAGTATATTTTTAAATGTTGGTTTTCTTCTTTGCTGATATCTTTAGGGGATTTCACAGCAACTACATTTCCATAATTCCTGATGGTGCATTTGCAGGAAACCCCCTTCTAAGAACAATGTAAGTAAATTTCATGCATCTATTTTTAGTTTTTAGCAGGCAGTGGCTGTAAGAGCAACCATTGAAACATGTTTTTCATTTCCCAGACATCTGTATGATAATCCTTTGTCTTTTGTGGGGAACTCAGCATTTCAGAATCTGTCAGATCTGCATTCCCTGTAAGTATCCTCTCAGCTACATAGTAAAATAAATGGGTATGAGCAAAATCCTCAAAATACCTACATTTTCTGACAGCCTTACCTTAGTTTTTCTGCAGCAAGTGTTCATAAATGTTGTTGTTGTGACTGTCCAGTTTCTTAAGAAGCTCTAGTAAATACCTGCTACAACCTTTGTTTTTAATGTTCATTACCTTTCATAAGGCTCATAACCTCAGGCCAAGTGCTCAGGTTCTTACTTAAACTGCAATATGTCCTAAGAGGTTTTTGAACAGGGATATACATAGTGAGGATGTTTTGCAGGTTAGTGCATGCATGCTCTCAAAAGATACCAGTTCTGAGGATGATGAGTGAGCAAAATGGAGTGAGACTACAAACCCTGAGCTACAAACTGCCTCTGAGTTTATGCCCTTTTCATGCCTGTATTGATCCGACTCTCTGGCTCGATGAATGCCAGTTGTTTGCTAGTGGAGGAGTAATTTATTAAGCAAATTACTTTGCTTAGTTAGAATGATAGAATGTCTCCCTAGTGAAAATACCTACCTGATAGCAAGACTGAATGCCACAATTGATTTGCATAATAACTTACAGCTAATTTTCCTGTTGTTTTGGGTTGGTTTGTTTTTTTAGGGTCATTCGGGGTGCCAGCATGGTGCAGTGGTTTCCTAATTTGACAGGGACTGTTAATCTGGAGAGCTTGTAAGTACCTTCTACAGAAATAATTTCCAGTAATTTCTTGGGTTTGCTTCCTTTGAAGTGATTGAAATATGATTGGTTGATCTGGAGAGCAGCTGGATGTATCTTCTATTCCTGTCACTTAAGTGCCATTATATAGCTTTCCTTACTGTAATACCTTGGTGCCTTTTGAATTACTTTTCTATAGAAGAAGCTGACAACAGCTTATGAAAATGCTACTGATAGTAACCTCCCTCTTGTGGAACTGAAACTCAGAAATGTTGGCCTCTTCCAAACACAAACCAAACAAACCCAAAACAAAACCAATATTGGTGGGTGAATCTAGCAGCCAGATAGCTGAGATATCGTCCTTATTGTTGTCTTTCATATGCTTGTTATGCCATGGCCCATCCACAAGGCAACCATTTGTATATGCATTGGTGGTGTTTTTTTCACAGAACTCTAACAGGGACCAAGATAAGCAGCATTCCTGGTAATTTGTGTCAAGAGCAAAAGGTGCTACGAACTCTGTAAGTATCCACATTGTGCCCCTATTGCCAGCCATATCAAAATGCAGATGAGAGTTAAATCTAATTTAAAGCAAAAGCATCACTTAAAATTGCTCATCCTAGTAGGTCTATCAAAGCTGGCAGTCTGATTCTTGTTTCTTAATTCGAATAGAATAGAATAGAATAGAATAGAATAGAATAGAATAGAATAGAATAGAATAGAATAGAATAGAATAGAATAGAATTAACCAGGTTGGAAAATACCTTTGAGATCATCGAGTCCAACCCATCATCCAACACCATCTAATCAATTAAACCATGGCACCAAGCACCCCATCCAGTCTCTTCCTAAACACCTCCAGTGATGGTGACTCCACCACCTTCCCAGGCAGCCCATTCCAATGGCAAATCACTCTTTCTGGGAAGAACTTCTTCCTGACATCCAGCCTGAAGCTCACCTGGTGCAGCTTGAGACTGTGTTCTCTTGTTCTAGTACTGGTTGCCTGGGAGAAGAGACCAACCCCTACCTGGCTCCAACCTCCCTTCAGGCAGTTGTAGAGAACAATAAGGTCTCCTCTGAGCCTCCTCTTCTCCAGGCTGAGCAATCCTAGCTCCTTCAGCCTCTCCCCATAGGGCTGTGCTCCAAACCCCTCACCAGCTTTGTTGCCCTACTCTGAACACCTTCCAGCAAGTCAACATCCTTCCTAAACTGAGGGGCCTAGAACTGGGCACAAGACTCAAGCTGTGGCCTAACCAGTGCTGAGTACAGGGCAGAATGACTTCCCTGCTACTGCTGGCCACACTACTCCTGATCTAGGCTAGGATGCCGTTGGCCTTTGTAGCCACCTGGGCACACTGCTGGCTCATGTTCAGCCTACTATCAACCAGTTACCCCCAGGTCCCTTTCTGCCTGGCTGCTCTCCAGCCACTCTGACCCCAGTAGACTCACAGCAGAGTTGTAGTGCCTTATATTCCTTCAGAGGGATGCACCGTATTTCTACCCTGTGTTACAAAATGGATGTAAGGTGCTGCTGCAGAAGAACTTCTGCATCTCCAAATTCACTCTACCACCATTCATTCTTAATACAGCAGTAATCATCCATGTTCAGAGACTAAGGAAGAGTTCAGTTATATTGCTGTGACTTCCTGTGTTCAGAATGCAGGGGAGAGCATCAGGAACCAAGAGAAATGGGGATGAGAATTAGGAAGAGGATAGTAATACAAAAGCAAGACAGAAAAGAAGAACCATAGAGTTGCTTAGGTTAGAAGGGACCTCAGAAATCACCTCTCCATTGTGGACAGGGATACCTCTGAACTAGACTCAGATGCTCAAGGCCTTATCCAGCCAGCCAATCCGTAATGGTTACTAGTGATTAGATGCTTCTAGCAGAAAAAAAGTTAACTAAGCACCTTTCTCCCATTTTCTGTTTTGAAGGGACTTGTCTTATAACAGTATAAAAGAGCTCCCCAGTTTTAAAGGCTGCCACTCCTTGGAAGAAATGTAAGTAGATATATGTATTCTTTGCCTTTTTTACCTCCTTAGTTTGCAGAGTCAAGTCTCTAGAAACTTGATCATAAATTGTAATTTCAAGGACAGAGAGAGATAATTTGACCATCTCATGTGAGGCATATGCTGGACAGCATTCAACTACTTGTGTTTTCCTGTTAGCTATGGTTTAAAGGTTTCTGTGGCACAACAAAAGAATGAAGGTGATCCTTTGAGAGTAGCATTTCTTAGTAGTACTGCTGTACCCATAAATGAAATGAGCCTCTTATCTCCTGCCTCTTACCTCTTCAACTCTTCTTCAGTTCCCACCCAGCCATCAGCCTGTGCTTGTGTAAAATGTTTTTGCCTCTAGTCTGTAAGACACATTCAAAACCCATCTTTGCTTTCCCTTGCTTCATTGCTTTAAAACTTCTTAAGCTTCATTTCCAAACCTTCATATGTCTCTCCTCCTGCCTCTACTGTACTCAAACTTTAGAAAAGAAAGTGCACCCAGGGTTAGAATATGCCTAAAGGTTCCCTGCAGAATGAAGTAGATTTGATTTAAATCTCAGTGTGACTCTTCAAAGTTCCCAAAGTTTTACTTTTAGCTTGAAAATAATTTAGTCCACACTTAATAGTCTCTTCTAAATTAAATTTGTGAACTGGGATTGGACAGAGGTGCCATGAAAGAGCTTCATGGTTGTATTAACATGGCTAATACAAAATACTTACACAGTTTGCCTGCAGGGGTGTCCTGGTGTAAGAGGAAGGTCTTGCCACGAGTAATGTCAAATCTGTCTATTAGCAGGCAGTGAGCTAGCCCTTGGTTTAAAGTCAAAGCAGTTAGGCAATGAAGTTCTTTTTCTGTTTCTTCACTTTGCAGCTCCTTACAGCACAATCAAATCCATGAAATCAAAGAGGATACCTTTCAAGGACTGTCTGCCCTTCGTATCCTGTAAGTGCACATAACTGCATTTTGAGCAAAGCAAGGCAACGTTTTTGATTCCCATGTAAACTGCTGTTAAATCCTGTTGATGGCAGAAGGCCAGGTATGCTGGATCCTGTGGAGAAGTAAATCATGTACAAGAGATATGACCAGCAGCAAGTTTCAGTCCCCTTCTTTCTATTTCCCATTTTGCTTTTCTAGCCTGTAAAGAGAAAAGATACTTTGGGGTAGTCAGCTATTTTGCATGATATTATTGCTATCTGTTGCAGTGTATTCATTGGAGAGATCCTCTCTGTTTTCTTCAGGAGGAAGAGACCAGTAAACAAAATTACTCCCTCTCCTTGTGTCTAAAGCTATATGAAGATTATATAGGAACACTGAAATGATCAGAAAATCTGCAAATTGTCAGGTGTTTTGGAAGGAATGTCATAAGTCATGGTGGTCTAGCAGGTGCTGGAGCTGGATTTTGAAATGCAACAAAGCAGATGGTCTTCTGCTTACCCTCTTTCCCAGCCCCTGGCAACATGCCCTGCCAGAGGTGTGATTGTCACTGAAGGGATCCCCCTGGTGCTTCCAGCCTGGGAATGGATGGTGACAGCCTCTGCCTTGGAGCACAGGTTGAGCTGCTGGTACTAGGAAGGAATGAAGGAAGTGCAGGAATGGGAGATGGATTCTCCTTTGGGCATGAGGTGAAGCAGCATATATGGCTGCTTACTCAAGGGATTTGGCTGCTAGTGCAGCTGTCTGACTGGGGAGAAAGGGGAAATGGGAGGGTTGTTCAGCTTTTCTGAGAAAGGTATAAGGTATTTCCCACCTTAGCCTGTTTCTCAGTACAGTAGCTGTTAAAATAATCACATTTATTTTCACTGCAGCGACCTCAGTAGGAATCGGATCCATCAGATCCACAAAGAAGCTTTCACCACCGTTGGAGCTATTGTTAACCTGTAAGTAGGTTGTTTTGTGCAGCAATCTCCCCTCTATCATTCAGCTTCTGAGATAGGCACATATTAATGTTAAACTAAAAATATTTACTATTGTGTCTCATCTCTGAATCAAGAAGCCTCTCACTTGCTGAATATATGTTGAGTGCCTGCTGCACTGGAAGGCATTTGCCAGAGCACAGCTTCAGTATGAGACTTCTAAAAGCCTTCCTACTTGAAGGAGATGTATGCTTTAGGATCTTCAAAATTCCCTCCTGTAACACTGTTGTAACATTCCCATTTCAGAGACCTAAGCTTCAATGAAATCACTTCAGTTCCAACCGAAGGATTGAGTGGACTGAACCAGCTTAAACTTGCCGGCAATTCTGAGTTGAAAGAAGCTTTGGCAGCAAAGAACTTTGCAAAGCTCCGGTACGTTGGTAGATAACACCACAGAGAGCCTCTCCTATTGTGGCAGTAGCAAGTAAGGTGACAATAAATGAATCATAGAATCAATGAGGTTGGAAAAGACCTCAAAGATCATCAAGTCCAACCTGTCATCCAATGCCTCATGACTACTAAACCATGGCACCAAGTGCCACGTCCAATCCCTTCTTGGGCAGCACATTCCAATGGCTAACAACGCTCTCTGTGAAGAACTTTCTCCTCCCCTCAAGCCTAACCTTCCCCTGGTGCAGTTTTAGACTATGTCCTCTTGTTCTGGTGATGATTGCCTGGGAGAAGAGACCAACCCCCCTCCTGGCTACAACCTCCTTTCAGGTAGTTGTAGCCAGCAATAAGTTCTCCCCTCAGCCTTCTCTTCTCCAGGCTAAACAATCCCAGCTCCCTCAGACTCTCCTTGTAGGGCTTGTGCTTGACAAATGACCATGCCCATGGGTTCCTTAATGTTGGCATGTATGAAAGGGCATCTGTGTGACTGTTCTGGTATAGAAACCATAAGCAGACAACTTTTTTGGAACCTTGTATGTTTTCCCTCCACCACTTTTCAGGCAGGTATCATCTGACTTTGGAGAAGTGGTTTGGGTGGATTCCATTTGTTACTGAGCTGAGCACATCTGTCTTTCAGAGAGTGGAAAATGAGAGCAGACGTGCAGGTGTCTGATTCCATAACCACCATGCTTTTTACCTAGGCTGTTTATTCTTGGAGGCAAATGATAAGAGTAACAGGAATCATTCCTATGGAAAGCTGGTATTGATCAGACAGTGATTAACTGCTTTGCATTTTCGAAGATCTTTTTGCACATAAAGAAGCAGTTAAAAATTTTCCCGTACTGTCCGATGATAGAAATGGAGATGAAGATCCTGTTGATTCATCTAAGGCCAGGAGTCAGTGTCACACTTAGAATCATGCCTCAGCAGTCCTGTGGAAACAGCACACTGGAGTTTAGGTTTTGATCTATGTTTGAGAACTAAGGCATTGTGAGATCCCTTAGACTAAAATGTTTACAAGAACAGAATTCAGGAGCAATGTTCAATAGTCAGTAGTCTACATTGTAGATAATATTGCCAATAGTCATCATTGTAGAATAGAATAGAACAGACCAGACCAGACCAGGTTGGAAAAGACCTTTGAGATCATTGAGTCCAACCTATCACCCAAC
The DNA here is from genome assembly GCF_026170545.1 of Melanerpes formicivorus. Classification (NCBI taxonomy): domain Eukaryota; kingdom Metazoa; phylum Chordata; class Aves; order Piciformes; family Picidae; genus Melanerpes; species Melanerpes formicivorus. The sequence goes on along the minus strand of NW_027142368.1, from coordinate 3,997,221 downwards.
ACCATCTAATCAACTAAACCGTGGCACCAAGTGCCCCATCCAGTCTCTTCCTGAACACCTCCAGTGATGGTGACTCCACCACCTCCTCGGGCAGCCCATTCCAATGGCAAATCACTCCTTCTGGGAAGAACTTCTGCCTAACATCCAGCCTAAACCTCCCCTGGTGCAGCTTGGGACTGTGTCCTCTTGTTTGGGTGCTGGCTGCCCAGGAGAAGAGACCAACCTGCACCTGGCTACAACCTCCCTTCAGGCAGTTGTAGCCTAGAGTCAGAAAAAAACCCACTTCTGACCTGCTATTATCTCATAAAAATAATAATTACATTATTATATCTCAAGAGAGGTGATGCTGCCACTCTGTTCTCCTCTGGTGAGACCTCGCCTGGAGTGCTGTGTCAAGCTCTGGAGCCTACAACACAGCAAGGACATGGACCTGATGGAGGTGGCCTGGAGGAGGGGCATGAAAATGATCATGAGGCTGGAGCACCTGTGCTATGAGGACAGGCTGAGGGAGCTGGGGTTGTTCAGCTGGAGAAGAGAAGGCTCCAGGGAGACCTAGTAGTGACCTTCCAGTACTTGAAGGGGGCTACAAGAAGGCTGCAGAAGGACTATTTCCAAAACCCTTCAGCAATAGGATGAGGGGTAATGGTTTGAAATGAGAGAGGAGGAGATTGAATGTTCAGAACATGTTATTAGCAGCCATAACAAAAGAAAAAAAAAGGCAGCTTTGGTTTTAGCACTGTGTGCTACTGAAATAATTTTAATAGATAGTAATCTGAAGTTTGGTGAGTAACACTCTTTGTTCTTCTGCCTGTTTTTCAGGTCCCTCTCCGTACCATATGCTTACCAGTGCTGTGCGTTCTGGGGTTGTGATTCGTATTTAAACTCGAATGCTGAAGATTCCCGACACCAAGATCAAGGAGTCTTGGTGGATCGTGAGAAGGGTGAGTGTTTCATTGTGCTAAACTGACAGCATTCTTTTGGGCCAGACTAGGTTGGTTATTGTCTTTGAATAAGGGAAGGTGGAAAATGTAAATCTTTACAGGGATACAAAAGCTGTCTCTGAAAGTGTTTAGCAGTTACTTAGAGGTGGTTTCTTCTAAATGTGTGAAAAGGATTTATCTGACAGCATAAGGAAGAAGCTCCTCAGTATGAGGGTGGTGGGACTCTGGAACAGGTTGTCCAGCGAGGCTGTAGATGCCTCCCGGCTGGGGGTGTTCAAGGCCAGGTTGGATGAAGCCTTGAGTCTAGTTGAGAGGTGTCCCTGCCCATGGCAGGCATGTTGGGGTGGATGGTCTCTAATACTCCTTCCAATCTAAGCTATTCTCTGATGATTCTGTGAGATTTGCCTGTTGGTTTGGGTTTTTAAGAAAAAATGATATTAAAAATCCAATTTTTTCTCTAATTCTAAACTGTCAGTATTGCTGCTGTCATTTTCAACCAGAGCAGAAATTGGTTTATGGTCCTTAGCATTCTGACCTTCCTGTTCAGAAAGGGCTTCTTCCATTGTCATCTTCAAGGCCTATAGATCTTTACCCAGTGTTGAAAGATGTTGCTGCTTTGTTTTCAAGCGTTGTGAGTAGCTGGGACAGGCAGTAGTAACTCAACCTGCAGCAGTGATTCCTGCACTGAGTGTTTGACCTTCCATGGCAAACCAGGGCAGCTCCCCTTTTTAAAGGCTCGAATGCTGGTGAAGTGTTAGGTCTTTGATCTTTCAAAGGACTGCTTCCATTCTAGGCAGCTTCACTGCATTTCACTTCTTTCTACAACTAACCTATTTTTTCTTTTTCATTTGGATACAGCTGATACAGATGCTCTTAGGAATGAGGAAAACGAGGAACTGGGACAGACTATTATTCACTGTACACCAGCAACAGGTAAATCTTACAATGTGTTTTAGCCACATTGTGAACTTCAGGCAGGGTGTTATGCAAATAGCTGTCTGCACATTACAATGTTTCATTCCTCATAGTCATTCTGAACACAGCAGATTAAATTCTTCAATGCTTGGGTGAAACTTCATTTGATGTCAGTGTTGTTTTGGATGAGCAATCACAAAGTTTTGACTGGGCTTTAGACACCTAAGACTATATCAGAGAACTATGCTAGGAAAAAAACCCCAGAAGTTTGTTTCCATAAGCAGAACAATCAGGACTGCAGCAGTTCTGTTTGGAGCCTGCTGTGTTTAATGCACTGCTCCCCAATTCTGTGTTAGCCTTGCCAAAGCAATGTCTGTGGAGCAGACTGTAGGAATGCTCATCTCTCTCAATGAGAAGGCAGCCTGTGCTTTAAACGCTGAGCTCAAACTGCTGTCATCGATAGTTTTAACTAAGCTTGATGTTTTTGCAGGAGAGAAGGATGGAAACTCTCATGTGATCTGTTACCCAGCCCTGCTATACCTGCATTGACTGACAGCAGAGGGCTGTTACTAGTAGCTGGAGCAGGCAGTAACACCTTCATCTGCTACAGATAGTTGTGAAGTGAGAGTCTTGCTGGCATACCAAACTACTCCAGTTCAGCCTTGAACAGCCCAGCACTGCTGAAAGTCTTTAATTTTGCAAAGAAAGATTTTCATTCTAGGCAGCTTCATTGCTGCCCTTCTGCTTATCTTCATCAAACTCCAAATTTACACATTCATTTCCACTCAGGTCCTAAAGTGCTTGCTACTTCCTTGACTTTTCCACAGGCTTTCCAAAGGCTTCCTGCTATACATCTTGCACCCTCCAGTTTGCATAAACAGGAACACATAAATGGGGGACCAGTATGCTTTCAGTGGGGGTTACTTCTGGATGAGCAGGGGTTTGTCCAAGTCTTGTTTTGCTCTCTTCTCTTAAACTGGTATTTTATATCCATTATGAAAATCTATTCACTCTTCATCTCTTGGTTTAACTCCAGCTTTAGGATGTCACAGAATGTCACAAGGATTTCGTGATCCCAGCCAAAAAAAATTGTGGTCAGAAAGTCAACTAAATTATTAATGTAACTGTACATGATCTGAGAACCAATTTGACCAATGCTGCTTATTTACTTTCAATCTCCTGTTCACAGAATGTGAATTCAAATAGTGTGTTACATGGGTTAAATTTTCAAAGCCTTTAGCTCTCTCTTTTTGCCCATGCCAGAGATGCTGTAGCTCTAAAAGGAATGAAGAGCTTGTTTTACAAGTTCACAATTTGCCTTGTTTTTCACGAGTCCCTCCCATACTAACAACTTGTTTTCTATGCCATGCTTTCGTCTGGTCATAAGTAGGACACTCCACCCACCATGTAAGTTCTGAATCACTGCTCATCTTGTAGATCCACTTCCCACTTTGTCTAATGGCAGGCATAGATTGCTGAACAGTGGCATTCACATAGTGTAGTGCTGAAAGCTGTGAAACATCCTTTGAGCATGAATTTCCCTTGATGGGCTGAGGGCATTAGTGAGAGAGGGTAACTGTTAACTCTGAGGACAGGTACACCTCAGGAGAAAGACAGGAAAGTGTGATGGGTTTTGCTTGTCTGAAGATACTTTACTGCACTGCTACTAGGAAACACTGCAAAATGGTTTTGGAAGCACTTATTTCCTAAGTAAGAAGTTGGTTTTAAGTTGGTTCATCTCAGCAGGTATTTTTGTGTCATGTGAATGTTCTGTAAAAATAACTAGTCTGGCAAGGATGTGTTACTCAGGAGTACTTGCAAAAGAAGAGATCTTGCTGCTGATTTTACTGGGCTGACATTTAATCACTCTCTGCAGTTGCTGCTCCAGCCCGTGATAGGAATGGGTTGTACTTGCCTTTCAGCTGGCTAAAGAGAAGGGTATGAGCTGTACAGAGCCAGGAGCTGAGGCCTGAACCCGGTTCAGAAGCTCCAGCCCGGGGTGTCAGCAGAGTTTGGCATTTTTCTGCTTTGCCTTCAGCTCCCAGAGTGCCTGACTGCAGGGAGGGATCCCCAGCTATTGTGCTTTGGACAATTAGCGGTGCCTAATGGGGATGTAGGAGAGGTTAAACTCTTCTAATCGTTACTTAAAATCAGTAGGATTTCCCTATGGAATAAATAGCAATTAGAAGGATTAGAAGGGTAAGCACTAGTAGTGACCTTTTTTCCTTGTCTCACCCCGTATTATTTTGCTTGTTGAACATTTTGTATTATTTAAGCTTTTTTTTTTTTAATGTGGCAAAAGAAGGAGGAGGTAAAAAAATTAATAATCATTTTCCCTGTCTGACTTTCCAAGCCCACAGTGCCTTTCAGTGATGAGGGTGGGGGAGAGGGCTTGTGGTGAATTCCTGTCCCTATTGAAGCTGATTAAAGTGAATTCATCAGCTGTTTTTTACAGATGTTTCCTTGTGACCAGAAGTTACTCCAGAAGGCATTTGTGAATCATTTTTTGAGAGAAGATGTTAGCTCTAAAAAATTCTTTGCCCATACAAGTCAGTTGTGAACATTTGCTTTTGTGTTGTTACCAGCTTCTTTTACCAAGTATGAAATCTGAAGAAAATAAAGTATTTAGGTGGCACTCATAAAAGCTATTTTGAGTAGCTGAAAGGTAATTAAGTTTGTTTATCTGGCTTGGTTATACAAAGAATTCTCAAGTGACCATTCATCACAGTAATTATTATTTCAGGCATAATTAATTAGTAAATAGCTTGAGCCAGAATAGTTTACTTTCAACTGACCTATTTAGCAGTTCAGCTGTGTACTCTATTCAGGAATTAATGAGGAGTGCTCTTGTAATACCTTTTGAAAACCTTGCTTATTAAGGCATGATCTTTTCTTTCCTAAACTGGTTGTCTTTCTGTTTTTTGTTTTCTCCTAGGTGCTTTTAAGCCTTGTGAATATTTATTGGGCAGCTGGATGATTCGACTTACTGTCTGGTTTATTTTTTTGGTTGCTTTGTTCTTCAACCTGCTTGTGATGTTAACGATATTTGCATCCTGTGCTCCATTGCCGTCTTCCAAACTGTTTATAGGCCTGATTTCTGTCTCTAACTTATTTATGGGAGTCTATACTGGTATTTTAACTTTCTTGGATGCTGTCTCATGGGGAAGATTTGCTGAATTTGGCATATGGTGGGAGACTGGCAGTGGTTGCAGAGTTGCTGGGTTTCTTGCAGTCTTTTCGTCAGAAAGTGCCATTTTTTTCCTGATGTTGGCAGCTGTTGAAAGGAGCTTCTCTGCCAAGGAGATCATCAAGAAGGGGAAAAGCAATCGCCACAAACAATTTCAAGTGGCAGCAGTGTTTGCTTTCCTGTGTGCTGTGGTAGCAGGATGCTTACCACTGTTTTACAAAGCGGAGTACTCAGCGTCGCCCCTTTGCTTGCCCTTCCCCACTGGAGAAACACCTTCGTTAGGTTTCACTGTAACTCTGGTGCTCCTGAATTCATTAGCATTTTTGCTAATGGTTGTTATCTACACGAAACTCTATTGCAACCTGGAAAAAGAGGACCTCTCAGAAAACTCACAGTCCAGCATGATTAAGCATGTGGCTTGGCTCATCTTCACCAACTGCATCTTCTTCTGCCCCGTTGCGTTCTTCTCATTTGCACCACTGATCACCGCGATTTCTATCAGCCCTGAAATCATGAAGTCTGTTACTTTGATCTTTTTCCCGTTACCTGCTTGCCTGAATCCGGTTCTGTACGTATTCTTCAACCCAAAGTTCAAGGAAGACTGGAAGTTGCTGAGGCGCCACATGACCAGGAAGAGCGGAGCGGTAGCGATCGCCGTCAATGCTCAAGGAGGCTGCGTGCCGCAGGATTTCTACTATGACTGCAGCATGTACAGCCACCTGCAGGGGAACATTGCTGTGTGCGAGTGCTGCGAGTCGCTCCTCTTGTCCAAGCCTGTGCCCTGTAAACATTTAATAAAGTCCCACAGCTGCCCCGCGCTGGCAGTGGTGCCTTGCCAAAGGCCGGACGGCTACTGGTCGGACTGCGGCACCCAGTCGGCCCACTCCGACTACGCGGACGAGGACGACTCCTTCGTGTCGGACAGCTCAGACCAGGTGCAGGCCTGTGGCCGTGCCTGCTTCTACCAAAGCCGGGGGTTCCCTTTGGTTCGCTATGCCTACAACATACCCAGGATTAAAGACTGAAGGCCTCTGGCCATCAGCTGCTCTAATAAAGAGCTACAATGCTTTGTAGACCCTTGCCTGTTTGGACCTTGGAAGCAGGAAGCACTTTTGTAATCGTCGTGTAGTGTCGTTGGTAAAGAAGGGAAGCGGGCAGTAACTTCTTGAGCCATACAGTTAAAAATAATTCAACAAATAAATCAGTTGCCCTGACTGTACATAGTCGGTAAACCAGATTTGTTACCCAATATTTTTGCTCTCTCCACGCAATGGTGGTCTCTTTTATACAGTTTTTTTTACATGGTAATGGTGTGGTTCCACGTTGTACTCCAGTTGTACTTTGCTTCTGCTGTTGGCAAGGTAAGTTCTGTTGATTTTTCTTTTTGTTTCCTCTTTTTTTTTTTCCTCTGCCAAAGCACAATATAAAGGACAGCTGTTTGATATCAAAGAAATTATTTTTAAATGTGACTTTTTCTATAACTGAGCAAAAAAACCCCACCCTCTCGTGCTAGCTTTGTGTAGTGTATTCAGCATTGAATCTCAGGATGAATTTTTACTGCAGGGCTAAAAAAAAAAGGGATTAATTCTCCCATACATAACTGTGACAGCAATACAGGAATACCATGTTTGTTTTGTATTTCAGCCTATAAAAGGTTTTGTTACAACAAAGCACTTGTAATCCACAGTATCTGCAGACTATGAAATAAGCCTATTACCAGCTGTCAGGAATAATAGGGTTGAACACATTTTTTTTACAGTGATGATGCATTACTTCAGGTGAACCACATCTTCAGTATTATGCAGTTGGGTCACACTGCTGGAAGGAATATCAGTGCATCAGCGGGGTTAGCAGTGCTGTCAATGCTTACAGCTCGTGTCTTTCCAGAAAGACTGCCTAACACTGCAGCCTGTTGAATGTTACAGCACCCCACTAATACCTATGAACAAACTGAGATTTTAGCAAATGGAGGGAAACCAGAAAGCAGTTTTGCAGTAAAGAAAAGCATTTCTGCATAGTCACTGATTTTCATGTCAATCAGTGCAATATCTTTAAACCAGTCACGTCCTGAGACCCAAATGATTTAAGTACAATCAGTGATCCATTCATCTATTTAGTCTGAAATCTGATTGATATAAAGCTATCAATGCATGATTAAGTAATGATGTCTGTTTCTTCAACAATACACTAAATCAAAAGCAAATCCACTGCCATCCCAAGTTCCTCTGGAGACATTCTGGTTAAGATTTTAAAGCTAGATTGCTATTTTGAGAATTAAACTGTATATACTGTTCATACAATGAGTTTTTATCTTTGTATTGTAAATTATTTGATAGAACACATGACGGGAAATGTGGCTTCAGTTCATTTTGTTAATTAAAGCTACCTCCTAAACAATAGTGGCTGCCAGTAGCAGAATGTTTAAAAAGTGGTTTATATACTTTTTTTGCATTGTAAATAGACATGGTTGTATATTGTCACTGTAATAAAAACAGAATCCTTGTATATCAAAATCACGTAGTTTGTACAAAGTATGGGAGGATTATTTACTGTATGCTGTTAATTTTGTAAGCCAAGATATTCACATGTAAAAACAAAGGAGAAGAAACCCAACCCAGAGTCGTTAATTCTTATATTTACACTCATGAATATTACATCTGCAGTTAGCATGGAATGTTACACTGAAAGCAAATAAAGGGTACCTGAATATTGATTGTTATTAAATCTCTGTTTTTCAAAAGTTAAGACTGAGAATTGTGCACATGTAAATTTATTGAGCATAAGTAATGTGTCACCTGCTCTCCTCTACACGGTGGTGAGAGTTTCGGGCAAGAACTGCCAGGAGGGCAAGAAAGTTTCCAGTTTACAAGTGGATTTATTATCTGACTCTCAGCATGCAAAAGGTTGGTTAAAAACTTGAGAGAAGCATCTGCCCTCTTATAAAGTAATCTCTTTATTAAAGACCGTGCAGTTGAAATGGTTTTAGTGTGCCTTGGAAAACGATACAGATGATGATTTTGGTTTTGGTGCTGTTTCCATGCTGAGGGTTGTGGGGGATTTTTTGCCATTGTAAGAGTCCCAGTCTGGTCTGCGGAACTCCCTCTGTTGGCCAACCAGTCGCAGGTAAGGAGACTACTTCTAACACAAACACCTCTCCAAAAGGGCAATAAATGTTGGGAGGGAAGGAATTCCAGCTCTTGATTTCAAACAATGTTCTTGAGTATGGATTTATTTATTCTCTTTTACAAATGAGTAGAATTTCCTGGGTTTAATCAACACTTTACTCAGAAGTTTCAAAGTTGCACAAAGATACTTCACTCCAAGAGTTCTTTTGACACCTATTACTATTTTTAAGCCTTCAGTTTTAATTTATAGGGTAATATTTTTAATTAAAAGCACAATGCAGAGCTTGTTTCATATGTACTCTCCATTTAATAATTTTTAATTATGTAGGTGCTTTTGATCTTTCACTGCTAGCATAAGTTTATTTTTAGCAAGAGATGCTTTTAATACTGCCTTTTGCACATGGTGCAGTACGATTTGGCCTATTTACTCTTAGCACTAGTTGAAGATAATTCAGTAAATAAAGAAATTAATTAAATCTGAAGTGGGATAATACATCTCAAATGATTGTTTACTCTTGTAAGAACATGGAGGGCATATGGACACATTTTTTATGTTGCATTCCTGGCACTACACTACTATAAAATACCATCCTTTAGCTTTTACCCATGAACTATTAGCTAATGGTCACTGTGGCATTTACTATAGGGAAATTACTTAGATTTGAGGGCAACAAAAGAGCAAGTGTCTCACTGGTTTCCAGTAATAAACCCATAGCCTGTACATGTCTTAAACTGCAGCCCAAAAATGAGTAAGTAAATGTGTTACTGACAGTTTAAAAGAGATAAGGACTTTGTGCAGAAGTGTAGACTAGCTCATAAGGCCAAGGCTCTTCAAAAGCAGGAGGGCTGTACTGGCCAACTAACTTAAACCAACTGAGCTGATTGGGAATCCGTCTAGTGATTCAATGGCTAAGGCTCTTCAAAAGCAGGAGGGCTGTACTGGCCAACTAACTTAAACCAACTGAGCTGACTGGGAATCCGTCTAGTAATTCAAGAAGATGGGATTTTAATACAAATGTCTTTCATATGTTCTTACACATTGTCCTAACCAAGGAAGAAATTCTCATCTTCTGAAGGCTGCACTCCTTGAAAGTAGATGGTTCCACATTTGTAATCCACAGAACCTGAACTCAGACCGGCATGTCATGAAGGAAGACAAACAGTCCAAGACCTCTTAGATTTCACAGCCTCTAGCTGAGCAGAACTACAAATGCAGGCACAAAAATAGCAGTAGACAAGTATAGGCTGTGCTCATTCAGCTCTGACACTGAGTGTGGAGCCAAGGAGTTTTCATCTTGTGCCTACTGCACCAGTTTTCCCCAAACTGGAAAATCTGAAGACTCAGGAAGATGTTTTAAATTCAACTGCATTTCATTGAAATATTCTTACTTATTCTCTTTATTATTAATTTTTTTTCTTCATTTTCCCCCAGGTTGCAAATAAGATACATGTGTTTCAAACTTAAGTCATGTTGTCCAAGTAATTTTTTTGTGCCTACAGTTACTGAGGGTTTTTTTCAGTAGGATTATTTATATACTTGCTCTGTGTACTTGAATGCAAGCGTGGAACTAGACATCACAACTGAAAGTGATCTTAGCTGATTCTTTTCATTAAATTTGGGTACTGGTGAGCAAGGTGAACTGAGCAGTCCAGCACAGAGCCACAAAGACGCTGAAGGGAGTGGAACATCTTCCTTCTGAGGAAAGGCTGAGGGAGCTGAGTAGCTTTAGCTTGAAGAAGAGGAGGCTGTGGAGTGATCTCATCCGTGTTTGTAAAGATGTGAAGCGTGTCAGCAGGACAGAGCCAGGCTCTGCTCAGTGATGTCCAGTGATAGGACAAGGGGCAAGTGGTGCAAGCTGGAGCAGAGGAGGTTCCATGTGAACAGAAGGAAAAACTTTTTTCCCTGTGAGGGTGACAGAGCCCTGGAACAGGCTGCTCAGGGAGGTTGTGGAGTCTCTTGAAACAGTGAAAACCCACCTGGATGCATTCCTGTGTGACCTGCTCTGGCAGGAGGCTTGGACTGCATCTTTCAAGGTCCCTTCTGACCCTTAACATTCTGTGGCTCTATGAGTAGTTTCCTTCTGAGGGTTCTTTTTTGGAGACTGACCTGGTCAGACTGTAGCTGAATTTCTAAAAGTCAACTATTTCATAAAGAAGAGCTGGCAAATTCAAATGTTTTATAGACATGACAAATCAGGGTACTTAGTGATTCAGGGCAGTTGACTTATGCCTAGAATTTGATTAATTCTTCTGTTTTTTACCTGTAAAATTGCTTCCTTGACATCATTTTCTGTGTAAAATGGGTTTCCAACTACTATGCCTGGCAATTAGGGATTACTCCTGAGCAATTTGTCAGGAGCAATGGGATGTTCAGACATGCTGACTGGCATGACTGAACAGACAGAACGTGTAGATCTTTGAATATATCACTGTTCGCTCTGAATTTAACTCCCTGCTGCTAGACAGCTTGAAGTACTTCGTAGCCTATGATGGTATTGGTTCAGTTAGTGCTGTTGAGAAATTGGGCTGATTTTTCATAGTAACAGCCATGGGGGGGGTGGGGGGGTGGGGTGAGGGTGGGGGAGGGGGGTGTCTATGTATTTATTCACTGTTTGCAGTAAGTTTTGTGCTTCACTGAGCCAGTTTGATCTTTGCCTGTAGGCTTTAGAAGTGTTGGTGCTTCATTCTTGCCAGGACAAATGCTTTTCTGAGACCCTTTGCTATTACGGCATCAAAGTGACAGAATTAAGAAGGGATTTCCATGAAGCGTGTCCTTGTAACGAGCAATTTATCCCTATGTCGGTCTTTCCATGGTCACAGGAGTTGTGCCCCTGAACCTGCAGTTGTTTGTCTTTAGTGTTTTACAAAATGACCTTGTTTGGACTCTTATCGTGGCGATATTAACTGGGGCACGGAGTCTGGGGAGCTGGCTTGGCAGAATGGTAAGAAGAGGGAAAACAAATGCTTTTACGTTATCCTTTCACTTCCGAGGTGTATGCGTCTGCCTTTCCAGATAACTCCACGCGAGGCCTGAGCCGCGGGGCCAGCGCCACTCGCTCGGCCCGAGGCGGGAGGCGGCGGGCGCGCGCTCAGAGGTAGGCGGGCGCTCGGCGGGCCCTGGTTGCCATGGCGGCGACGGTTGCGGGGCAGCCGCGGGGGCCGCCGGGAGCGCGGGCGGGGCCGCCAGTGCCTGCTGGGTGCCGCGCTGTGGTGGCGGCGGCGGCGGGCAGGAGGTGGTCGTTCACCCTTGCGTGTCCGCTCCCTCAGGTGCCACTCGCCGGCATGAGCAGCGGTGCCAGGAGCCGGGGCAGGAGTAGGGCCGCCCGCCTCAGCTCGTCGACTTCCTCCAGCTCCGAGGATCCCCTCAGCCCCTCCGGCTGCTCCCCGGTCTCCCCCGCGTCCTGCCCCAGCTCCCCGAGTGGCGAGGAGGAGGAGCAGGCGGCCGCCTCCTGGAGCCGGCAAGGCGATAGGTAACCCCTGCGGCTGGGCCCAGAGTCGAGCAGGGAGTTCGGGGCCGCCTCTTGCATCGGCCTCATTCAAATTGAGGCCTTTGCTGGGGGCGAACGATTGTTTCACCTAAAAGTCGATTTGTTTGCATAGATAAGCGTTTCAGGCACCTCCTTCCCTCGTTAGGATGCCTTGGGAAGTTGCAGCTCTCTTGAGTGGGCAGTGGAGTGTTTTCATGTGTTGATAAAATATCTGTAAGCTGTTGAGCATTGCATCGTTTAAAGGTAAAAAGCTAAAGCCATTCCTGTCATCCTTTTAAGTGTTCTTTGGGACTGGTTAGTATGTATAGCTATATCCAGAGCCGGTTCTGGGTGTATGCCTTGCACAGTTCTTGTTCCTGTGCCTTAATTTAATTCCATTTTAATTCTATGCAAAAGTGTGTCTTCTTTCCCCTGGGATCTCCAGTGCTTGACAGGAGAATAAGTAAGCTTTATTCCTGCCTTTCAAATAGAAGAGGGAGGAGCAGGGAGTGCCTGCCTCGTTCTGGAATGCGACCTTTGCATTGGAAACAGCAGCTCTGTGCAGGAACTGATGGGGCATGTAGCTGGCTAAACTGAGCTACAAGTGCCAGTGGGGTATGGGAGGGAAAGCTGAATTTCACTGGGCCACAGGGTTCTAGTATGGTTCTCAGACTTCTTTGGAGAGCTGCAACCGTTTCTTATAAGCATTAATTGAAAAAGTTGCTTGAAGTCCAGGGAGAGTGTTCAAATGTAGTCAGAAATAGAAACTTCAGAGAGAAAAAAAGATACTAACCAGTTATGGCCCCACCTGTTTCATGTTTTCTGTCACCTCTTCTTGTTATCAATAAGCAATTTTTGTTTACTTAGCCTGAAGTTCAGGCAGCACTCAGTTCAAACTATGTAGTTTCTTTGCAGCCTGAGATGCCACTTGGAAAGAGCTCTCAGCGTCTGGGCCTGTTGCTGCAATATTCCCTGGCAGCAGTGAGATGCAACCAGAGACGACCTCTGTTAGGGCCTGAGCTGGAACAATCTCATTAAATTCTGTGGGCACAATATATACTTAACTCATGCAGACACTGTATCTGAATAATATTGCTGCTGTCTTGTAATAAGCATCTACCTAATGTTCCTGTAGCAGCTTCCGTGTATAGCTGCCAAGTTCTCAAAAGTATAATAAAAGGCACTTCTTGCACAGCCACTACCCCTCCACCTCTGCACACGCTTGCTCAAAGAGGCTTTTTGTTATTGTTGTCCTCTTAAAACTACACAAAAATGAGCCGGAGGCAGACGTTGAACGTGGGAAATGCAATATTTGCAAAAGAGAGAGGCTGAAAACAAGGCCTTGTGAAATGGTGTTAGGCATTTCCATACTTTTGTTTTGGATCAGTGTTGGGTTGGATGGCGTGACTGGAGTGAGTATATGGTAAGTGATAATCGTGGTGTTTTCATCAGACTTCAGTTCTGATGCCAAATGAGTCTAATTTGGTGTAAGAGACGTAGTTAAAAATAAAGGTGCACTTGAGAACGTGGTACTTTGAAGAAGGCTGTTTAGTTATTCAGAGGAAGCTCTTAGCTGTGAACGTGCCAGCGTTTCAGAAGATGGTACCGTGAAATTTGGGTTGTGTGTGGCTCCAAATGCAGAATCCTTGTGCCAGGGAGGGTGTGACTGGGGGCTGGAATGCCCACGGGAAAGGATTGGGTTCCACTCTGTGCTCTGGTGCAATCTTGAGAGCTTTACACACAGCACTGCAGGAGGAGAAATTGTGTTCTTCATGTGTTTGTCTCTGTTTAATTTTCTGTTATTTTTTCCTTTTATATAATAAGCTTTAAATCTTATAGAATCATAGAATCAATAAGGTTGGAAAAGACCTCAGAGATTAGCAAGTCCAACTGTCACCTCATGAGTACTAAACCATGGTACCAAGTGCCACATCCAGTCCCCTCTTAAACACCTCCAGTGATGGTGACTCCACCACCTTCCTGGGCAGCCCATTCCAAGGGCTAACTCTCTCTGTGAAGAACTTTCTCCTCATCTTGTGCCTAACCTTCCCTTGGCACAGCTTGAGACTGTGTCCTCTTGTTCTGGTGCTGATTGCCTGGGAGAAGAGACCAACCTCCTCCTGGCTGCAACCTCCCTTCAGGTAGTTGTAGAGAGCAATAAGGTCTCCCCTGAAATTTATTACTGTGATTTCTTTTTTGGGATCTTAACAGCTTGAACTTTGTGATTAGAAGAAAACATGTAGTAAATACTGTTTTTCTTAATTCACACCTTCTATTGTGTCAGCATTATTCTAGTACAGGATGCCATAACGCAAATCATGCACAGCAGAAAAATGTTTCGAGGAAGTATCCCTGCCCAAAATGTCAAGTCTGGACAAAGCTGGTGTTGCTTTCCTGAATTTGAATGCATAGTACTTTTCTCCTTATCTTTGATAAAGTTTCAGAGGGTTCTTTTTTAACATCCTTAAAGTTGCATCTCTTAATATGTACCTGTTTAAAAACTCTGGTAAATTTTTTGGTCTTTCTTAACGGCGTAGCACAAAAGCCCTGGGGTGCACCAGAGTGTGGTGAATGCTGGGCTTAGTAGCCTTGGCCTGTGCTGCTTTCTGTCTGTGCCTTGTCAGTGTGCCAGGGTCTCCTGTCAGTTCTGTTGTGCTACATCTCTGTGGCAGCAGAGTGTAAAGGGAGTTGGGGGCTGATAGTGTGTGGGGAAACAACACTTTTCCAGGTTGGTTTTGACATGAATCAGTTTCCCTGAACATGTCATGGATTGAGCAATGAACGGTCATGTTGGTGGACATGTATGGGTAGCAAAAATGGAGAAGAGTAGGACTAAGCTCCTTAGCACTGACACTGTCCCCAGATGCTTTATATCACAGAAATACGTTCAGGAAAGGTTACTGGCATGTGAAACATTTTGCAACAGAGCATTGCTGTTTGGTGTGAATATATAATACTTCTATATTGATGAATACTTATGTATTGGCTTGTGCTGTATTCCACCAGAACAAGAGGACACAGTCTCAAGCTGAAGCAGGGGAGGTTTAGGCTGGATGTTAGGAAGAAATTCTACAGAGAGAGTGATTGCCCATTGGAATGAGCTGCCCGGGGAGGTGGTGGAGTCACCATCATTGGAGGTGCTTAGGAGGAGGCTGGATGGGGTGCTTGGTTGTATGGTTTAGTTGATTAGGTGGTGTTGGATGATAGGTTGGGTGCAATGATCTTGAAGGTCTCTTCCAACCTGGTCTGGTCTATTCTATTCTATTCTAAAAGCAGATATGCTGAGAAATTTTATTTCAGGAGCATTAACATAATATGCTTGTTTGGATGCACCTTCTGTAGCTTGAATTCAGCACACATTGTAGTGAATTGTGTATACAGGTAGGTTTATTCAGAGCCCCTGTGTCCCTATTAAATGCTAAAGTGAAGCTGAGTTTCAAGTGTTTTGTTAAGGAAAAAAAAATCCATGTAAGGTGGAAAAATCTTACAAAGAAATATATGGGTGTGTTTTCAGTTTTGGTTAACTTAGAGCCTAATATACTGTGTTATGAGATAGTGCATCTATAGAGTATTATAAAAGATACTTCTGGCCTGGGGCTAGGATTGCTGCATTATTCATGAGTAAAGAAGTTATAAGTGAGTTGTGCAAGGTATCCTATTAAAAAGCCTAATAGAACCTTTTATAATATCATCAGGTACTGTATGCATACCATATTTCTTAAGTAAGTTTCCTGTGAAAGTTTTTAGGGGGAAAAACTTTACCTGTTAGAGTGAACGGATTCCTAGTGCAGAGGTTGCTGCATATCTTGAATCCAGTTCTATAGGACTTGAAACAAGAAAAACATCCTTGATTAGTGGGGTTTTTTTTGTGCTGAAGGCCACTTGGTCCATGGAGCTTCTCTGTGACCAAGGACAGGATGGTAATGTTAAATCTGTGATTTCCCTTGGGTTTCATAGGAAGGTGACACTTATGTTTCTGGTGTTAGCTTTTGTTTAGTTCATACAAAGTAATACTTGAATCTCTTCTGCAGTTTGGAACAAGGAGGGAAAAAAAAAAACCACTTAACAAGCTAGAGTTCAATATGTAGAACAAAAGGGGGATAGTCAGAGGTGTGCTGTAAGTGCCATTCATCCATTGTGGAGTCTGTTGAGCAAGGAGAAAAATGACATAATTATTTTCACAGTATACCATAAAGGAAATATCACTTGAAAGACAGTAGCACAGACAATGTTCTTTTCCATTTCTTGTTTTTAATTCAGAAAGGCTGAAGACTCTGAAGTAGCAGCAAGGGACAAGGAGTCACCTTTGAAAGCTAATCTTTCACCGTGGGAAGAATGGTTCATTGGCAAGGAGAAGGAACTACGTGCCCGCTTACAAGCTAGAGCTGCAGAGGTGAATCCATCCAGTTGGGCTGATGTTAAGTCTAATAACAGATATCAAGCACAGGATTATCTGGTTTCTTCTGGTTGTGGAAACACAAAAAGTTTCACCCATTATTTTTAAGCATCTTGGGCCTCCATGGTGCCTGTGCTTGACAGTGCTTACGTGATTCATGCTACATGCACTCTCTTTTGCTGAATGTTGCGCTTCATTGAAGTGGTGCTATACAATACTTTGCCTGTCCAACTGTCAGGTAATGGTTTTGAGTTTAAAGGATTAAAAGATATTTATATAATTAGTACCTTGATTTTCATCATGGCTACATATGCCTGCATGTAGGTAGTAAAACACGACAGGGCGTGTGCTGGGTGTAATCATGCCAAACTGCTTGGTTACATATAAGGCACAGTGTTGTTACCCACTTAGTGTGTAGTTATACAACTGTTCAGTGCTCTTTCCCAGGATAGGCTTCCCTCTCACATCATTTTTTTCCCCTTTTCTGTCTTTTTTCCCCCCTCCTTGCAAATGACCAGGTCTTGCATGCTGGGGCTAGGGAAGAATTGAAAGAACTGTATCTTATCTTGATTAGTAAGTTTGTAGTTGCAGTTGATAAAATGATACTGTTGTTTAAAAAATCAAGTTGGAACTATGGCATAGTGGTTAGAACAATCACATCAAAGTTAGATCACTTCATACTTTATTTACTGATTTATTGTTTAACCTTGAGCATGTCCTAACTTTTCTCTGATTCACTTTATCTGTGAAGTGAATGCAGTGTAACACAGACCTGTTTTATGTGGGCTACCTCATGTAGTTCATAGAGCACTCACCCCTGGAAGGTTCTGGAACAGCCTTTTAGAGGTCAGCATAACACCAAGGCAGTTTGTTAAACTTCAGTAATATGAGACTGATACATTAAGCTGAGCAGTAATTTGTTATGTTGGATTGCTTCTAAAGCCTAATTAAGACACACATTTCCAGTTCATCTTCTAAAAAGGACACATTTCCATTGATTGTATTTCATAATACTTCTGTGCTGTCATACATCTTTTAAAAAATGATAGTGAAGGGCTAATTTCCAAACCCAGTGTTTCCATTGTCTTAACTGCATCACTGTTTCCAGTATTGAGGGCATTGGTGTAGGCAGTCAGCACAGATTTAGGCTGTATGCTTTTTCTTTAATTAGGAAATGAATATGCAGCTTGAGAAGATGAAGCAAAAGCAAGAATGTGAAAGGAGGAGAAAAATGGCTGAAGAGAAGCATAAAGAGTGGGCCCAAAAAAAGAGAGAAGAGGTAAATATTGCTTTGGTTGCAAGTATGGAATGGGTTGTCCAGGGAGGTGGTCGAGGCCCCATCCCTGGAGGTGCTTAAGACCAGGCTGGATGAGGCTCTGGCCAGCCTGATCTAGTGTGGGGTGTCCCTGCCCATGGCAGGGGGGTTGGAACTAGATGATCCTTGTGGTCCCTTCCAACCCTGAATGATTCTATGATACTATTCCAGCATGTACCATACTTGAATAAACCTGTGTAAAATACGCTTGAAATGTTTGGACAACCGTGGTTGTAGTTTGCTGAATCAATGACTGTTTTAACTGAAAATTGCCACTCCAGCCCAGTTAACCATGGCTCAAGGCTGATTGATTATTTGTTTATTTTTCCATAAAGTATAAAGAGATTTGTTTTTTGAGTAGTCAGATAACTGACAATTGGCTTACATCTTGTGCAGTAGCCTTCTGCTAATTAATAGCTCAGGTTCTGGTCTTCTGTATGCCCTGCTCTGTGACATCCTAGGTTCAGTGCCCAAGCATTTTGAGTAAAGTGTACATCTTAGCTGTCTGCAACATCTTGTAGACCAAGCAGAGTCAGAAGAAGGATTTAGTTAAGTACTACTGTGGACAGGCAAATGGTATGGTAAAGTTTAGAGGGATAATTGAGGTGTGAGGCCAGATTCAGGAAATTCTCAGTAGACCACAGTTAGCAATTGAGAATTCCTTCATCCAGAAAGTCATTTCTGAGTGGGATCAAAAATGTTTAAAGCTTTCTTGAGATGGTTGCCTAAGTCCAGGCTCAGAAGCAGACAGAATCCTGACCTCAGTGGGGCACTGTACAGCTCTGTGTCACACAAAGCAAGCATGTGTACTGAATGGCAAAAAACAGGGATATTTGGGGGACTTGGCCTTGTTAGCGTCTGGTGGTTCATGGACGTGTGCATTTGTTGTCTTACAGTCTGTAGCAATACCAGTTGCTTACTGTTCTGTAGTTCTGGTTCTGAATAAAATCAGATGAAAATGAATTGAAAATATCACAGTAGCACCAGCTGGAGTAGATATCCACACCTCATATGTTTGTCTTCATGATTTCAGAAGTCCTTTAGATTCATCTAGAACCTCTAGAGTAAGCTGTGTTTGGATCTAACCCACCTGTTCTCACTCAGTTTTGACTGGGTGAATGGCAGAAACCCACCCCCAAACCAACCCTGCTCTAAGCATTTATTCTGATACAGGAAGGGTCCTCCCATCTTAAAACACACAGCAAAAAGTAAGTTTATTATTAAGCACAAACAATGTCATTTCCCTCTTCTAAAATGCAAATTTAATTACAGGTGTCTGTAACTATTCATTGGCTTGAAAGAGTTTGGGCTGCCTGTTAAAATTGTTCACAGTTCAAAACAGTGAAAGGTCTTGTTCTTCCCTGCCCCCACCACTCCTACCTGTTTGGCTTTTCCAAAGACCTTTGTCTTTGGATTTACTTATTAGCTGCTTCTGTTCTCTTGTCAGTGGGAGTAGGAGATCTTTTCTATGGTGATTGTATCAGCCCAGGGGGCAGGGGAAAATATATATTCATGTCTCAACTTTGTCAGATTATATTTTGGAAGGATAAGGTCATCCTTAGGCCATGTCCCAAGCTTTTACCAAAAGTAATCTGATTTTCATTTAAATCAGATGATTCATTGGCTAGTCTTTCCTGTAAACCACACTCAAATCAAGAACAAACTGAACTCCAAAGCTAGACTGGCTTAGGATGTTAACATTTGTGCTGCCCAGACCTTGCCACTTCAAGTTTTCACAAGACTAGTTATGTATCTGGACAGAGACTGAAGGATAAATGTGGCAGTTCAGTGACTGAGAAGGTGTTTTAAAGTTGCCTGAAGGTTTCATGTGAACTTCAGGGTTAGCTGCATGAGCACTGATGGTTGCTATGGTTTTCTTGGGGGATGTGTATATGTATCATATTTGGAAAAACTCATTTAATTTCATCCTAGAAGCATCAAAGTATGGACCCTGAGACAAAACTCCAAGTATTTTTCACTGAAATAGGCATTAAGCTCTCACCAACTGCTGATTGAGAGCCTCTGTGTAGAGTGCAGAAATGCTTTGCGTGGCAGCTGGCAGTACTTTTGGGGGTGTAACCCTCTATGATCTCATGCCTCCTTTTGTCATCGCTGAGTACTCTACTGATGGAAGGGATGCTTGAGCCTATATGAAACCTCTTCCTTTATTTAGAATAAACCAAACCAGGTTGGAAGAGACCTTCAACATCATCGCATCCAACCCATCAACCAATCCAACCCACCCAAACAGCTAACCCCTGGCACCAAGCACCCCATCAAGTCTCCTCCTGAACACCTCCAATGACGGCGACTCCACCACCTCCTTGGGCAGCCCATTCCAATGGGCAATCACTCTTTCTGTATAGGACTTCTTCCTAACATCCAACCTGAACCTTCCTTCATCTTAAGCATCCAGGAGACACTGGTGGAAAAATCCTCATGCTGTGAATGTGAGATAAATCAATGTCAGAAATAGGATGCTTATATGTTCATGAAGGAATTCTGCTAGTTTTCTGTACACCAGACCAGTTTTCTTGCATCTTGTTGCATGGCCGTGTCAATTGTGATGCTCTAGCTGTTAAATTTTGTCCTTTAGGGGTCAGGTTAGGAAGCAAAGCTCGAGCAACATTTTTGTTCATAGACAGTTTCATTTTTTCTTTATTTTTTTTTTATTCATAGAATGTTTTGGGTTGGAAAGGACCTTAAAGGTCATCTAGTTCTAACTAATATTTCTGCCTTCTGTCAGGAAGAAAATGGGATGCTTCTTGACATTTTAAACTCCTTTGATCATTCTCCATGTGTAGTTAAGTCTGTTTTTTCTTCAAAAGTTAGTACTTTGGCCCATGAGACATTGGTTTGGTACTGACTCAAACACATGTTGCCTCCTGAGTCACCATCACTGCTTTGTGGGACAGATAGATTTGTTTTGGGTGGGAAATTTTCAAGTACTGACCTCGCTCAGGTTTCATTAGGTTCCAAGGCTTGATAGGATCACAGCCCAGAGCAGTCAACCTGCAGGGCAGATTTGTATCCTTTCTCCTTAATAATGTGTTTGGGTGGGGTGGCAGGAGAACAAGCCTTTCTTGCAATGAGTAATTGGATGGTTTACAATCAATACCTTAATTTATGTAATACCTGTAATCATATTTTAGAGTGTGTGTGTGAATTTGCTAGTGGTTCAGTGAATAGATCATGTCTGTTTTGAACACAAGATCAAAGAGAATTTAAAAAACCCAATCTGACAACACCAAGCATAAACAAATTATATCATTTCCCTCCCCCCATATATACATGGAAGGAGGATTGAAAAACATCTACATTAATAGGCACATTCCTAGCATTTTGGATGGACTTGTATAAGGGAAAATAATGAGAACAGGGGGAAGCTGGGAAAGCCAGGGTGACAGGAGCTTGACATGGAACAGGTTATTAAAGCAGCTGGGAATGTGGTGTACACTAACTTTATGAAGGAAAAGCTGGCCTGTGCGTGAGAGAAAGAGGAAGAGTTTCTGATTTGTCTGCAGAATAATTTCTAGGCAGCTGCAAAGTCTGCAGTTCTGCAGGGAGTCTCCTGGCTTAAGCATGTCTCACTGGAAAGAAAACACAGCAGTTTTTCAGGCTTTCGTGGTGGGGAGCATGGCATATCATTGCTTATGTAGGACCTAATTAAACTTTGGGTCAGCCTAGATAGTAACTGAACTCATCTGAAGTATTGTGATTAAAGGTACATAATTGAAGAAGCTTCCCTGCCATTTAATTACAGTCTTCAGAAAGGTTTTCAGGCTATTTCTGCTTATAGTTGTAGGTGTGGAAGGGGGGGGGCATTTTTTCACTTTTCTCCTATATTTATTTTCCTGGTTTTTATGTGATAAGACCCTTAGGAAAGACTGTAGCTTTGACAGATCCTTAGGTTTCTTTTCTTTGTAACTTGCTTTCATGTGCAATAGAGATAAGCCAGCAAACACCCAAAGATTTGAAAGCTTTAAAAGCCTTTTCTAGTGGTTTTAACTCACTCATTCAGCATATATCTCTCATCTACATTAATGCTTTTTATGTGTTCCAAATGCCCTTTTTCTGGAAACAGGAATTGTTGAGAGATGGGGGCGGGGGGGGGGATATTTAGTAATGAAGGGACAGAGGAACAGCTCTGAATTAGAGATCAATACAAAATCAGGGAATCAGAATAATTTCTATTGGAAAAGACCTTTAAGTTCATTAAGTCCAACCATTCTCTAACTCTAGATTAAGAGGGAATAAAAGCTTAGGCAATTAGTTATTTGTGTCTCAGGCAGGTGATACTTAGAATCTGCATAATTTGCCAAAAGTATTAACCTGGAAGGATTTTAACATGGATCTTGTTTCTGTTCTTCACAAAAGCATTTCATAATCCCAGCTTTATTTCTTTTCCCCCCAAGAATGAAATTCCATTTTCAATTGGTCTTACTTGTAAATAAGAATTTTATCAGGTGTACAGGCCTTACAAACAGTGTTGTGACATCATGTTAGTAATACTTCCATTATTTTGTAGTTCTCTGAAGTTTTACATCCCACAATATGCATCAGAGTGCATTCATATCTACTCATTTTCCCTGCACTGCAGAACAGCTTCAGCTGACATTCACTAGAATATATTAGAAGTGAAATGATAGAGTTGCTAGCTAATTGTTTTGTGAGGTTGTGCATAGTGTGTACACTAATAACTCTTAGTCAGATAAGGATGTTTGACAGGAGGTTACCCAAACAGTGATACTGAAAGCGTCATCTGATGTAGGTGAAGAAACATCCACCTCAGAGATTATGGCTCTTAGAAGGGGGCAGTTTGCCTGAGTTCTGTTGGGAACTGTGGTTTGCTGTGGATTCACTGAAAGGTCAAACTCTTAACATGCTGCTGTCAAGAGCTGCAACTCCTGTTTCTTTCTCAGATTTTTTTGAGAAGTCAGGGGAGGTTTAGACTCGAGGTGAGGAGAAAGTTCTTCACCGAGCGAGTCGTTCGTCATTGGAATGTGCTGCCCAGGGAGGTGGTGGAGTCACTGTCCCTGGAGGTGTTCAAGAGGGGATTGGATGTGGCACTTGGTGCCATGGTCTAGTCATGAGGTCTGTGGTGACAGGTTGGACTCCATGATCCTCGAGGTCTCTTCCAACCTTAGTTACACTGTGATACTGTGAGTATCTGCATAAGCAGTCCTGAAAGTAAATTTCTTATCTTATCTTTGTGACAAGTTCATATGTTTGAAACTATTTCATATAAACCCTAGCAATTAATAAGTTCTGTCTTCAAATATCTTACAGTATAATGGTTTTTTCAGGGTTATGATAATTGATTTGTAATTATGTAATCAATGAACTGCATTCCTCGAAAGAACTGCTCACTGAAATACACTGAAAAGTTTCTCTTCTGCTTCTTTGCTCTGTTTCATTTAGGAAAGAAGGGAAAGGGAACGAAAGCTGAGCAAAGAAATGGCAGAAAAAGCCACAAGGGAACTAGAAAAAATGCAGTTAAAAGAAAAGGCAGAAGTAAAGTATAAAGAGTGGTTAAAGAAGAAGAGAGCTGAAGATGCAGAAAAGAAGAAGAAAGAGGAGGTATTGATCAATGAGTCATTTATTTAGTTGGGATTACTTACTGTGTATTAAATACATTAGTTGCTTAATCTGATTAGAATTTATCAAGTGGCACTGTTAAACATGACAAAAACCTTCAAAACTTGTAATGTTAGTGCCTTGAAGACGTTGAGGTGTGGTCAGCAAAGCAAGATGCACATTAGTGGATTGCTGTTAACAGTCTTTGCAGACCCACTGCAGTTGAGATAAGAGAAAGAAACTCAACCCACAGAATATGCCTTTGTTACTCGGTCCATTGCAGGCTGACCCAGACAGAGAACAATCATCATTATGCAAGTTTTTCTCCCAGCTCCACCATTAGATTTATTCTTATACTTGCACATATTTCTGATCAAAAGCATTTTGCTTCATATCTGATGCTAGGAGCTCTAACTTTAATGTTATTTCAGATGAATTGCTCACCTGTTATTTTTATAGGGAGCTTCAGAAGTCCTCTTATTGTAGGCTTTGAGGTCCCCTATTCACTGGAACAAATACTACCATTGCAAGAATCATCCACAGTTCCTCTGGAACATCACATATTGGTAGTGATTATGAAATGTATAACCAGGTGTATAACCAGGTGTCTTATCTATGAAGCTGATTAGTTGGATTTGAATTCATTTTAAATGATAGGGTAATTTTTCAGTAGAATGTGTAATATTATAGAACTACTACACTGTTGTAGCTAAGTGGGGAGGGGGATTGAAGAGAGAAGAGTTTATCTTTATTCTCACTCTAATTACAGCAGTTCTTAAAGTGCAGAACACATTTGTAAGGCTTTCACAAGTGCACATATTAATTTCCTTGGACTAGCTTTAAAATAGCTGAAGCTACATAAGATCAGTTTGCAGGCCTTAATGACATTAATTTTGCAGTCTTTCACAATTTCCCATATAATTAAACACCCTTAAATCTTCTGTGCTGGTGGTGTTCATCTCTTGCTTAACAAACTGATTCTGTGTTTCTGCTGAGCTTCTAAAATGCACAGCACAGGGACCTTGAAACCCAAGAAAAGGCAAGTCAGACAGACTTAAACCACATGCATTCTTTATTATGTATGTTCTGAAAAGCCATGTTCACAGTATCAATTAAACTTGGTTTAAATCCAAATGCCATGCCTATACATACAGTTTTTACTTCTGATTAATGGTTTTCCAAGCCTCCTGCAGGCTTGGAGACATCCCAGTCAGGGCTGCTACAGGGCTGTACGAGTGTGGGTGAATGAGCCAGGGTGGCTGGCTGTCCCAGGTCCAATAGCCTCTTTAGGTTAAGGGCAGCACAACAGGCCCTGGTCATTTCCCTAGTACGTTCAGAGTATCTTCTACATGTAGTCTTCCAGAGCTTTTTCTCTGGATCAGTGTGGAGATTGATAATTTTATTTTCAGCTTTTCTGTTATCAGAAAAAACATTGAAAATGCATTCAGCAGTCTGGGAAGCTACAAAAGATTTGTTTACCAGCTTGTGTATATTGTGCAGGGCTTTGTCTACAAGTGTCTTAGATCATTTTTATTTTTAGGAAAAAGAGAAAAAAAGGGAAGCTGAGCTGCAGGAGAAGAAAGCAAAGTCAGAGAAGGTCTTTCAGGAATGGCTTCATAATGCTAGGAACAAACCACGCCCTGTTTTAAGTGGGAAGCCTACAGGTTTGTACTTCTGCTTCACGTATGTAATGACTTTGGTTTGTGATTCCTTCTCTCTCGTCTTTCAGTGTAAAATGGAGCTTGTTTAAGATGTTAATCCAGCATCTAATTTTAGCACATTGGAAGGAGTGTCTTGTATGGTATAAGTCAGAGAAGTTTTTACTCTGAGACCCTTTGTTTTTTACAGCCCTTCACATTACTTCTGAGGAAGATTACATTGTTTGAGATTAAGTGGCATATCAAATTATAACTGATTTTGATCTAATTTTCTTTGTCAGGCATAGGGATCACTAAAGGCAATTGCTGGTTCCTGTGAAGTGAATCAGTGCTGATAGCATGCTCATAAAGTTCATGTTAGAGAAGGTGTGTGCCACCTTGTCACACCTGAATCCCCCCTGGAAAAGAGGTGGAGTTTTGAGACACAAGAGAGGCTGACAGAAGAAGGAGCTGTGGAAAATGACCTGTGTTCTGAGCTAAAGTTTCCTTTCCATGTTGCTCTGCACCTGCATCACAGCTTCTTGGCTTCTGTAATCCTTTTTGTTTTAAAGGGAAGTGATAGAGAATGCTGTTAATTGGTGTTTCATGAGCCCCACTTTGGTTTTGGCTTTTTTGAGGTGGAAGATCTGTTACTTGGAACTCTGTAAATGATGTGATGTGCCTGTGCCCTCTTCCTCCGATGTCCCTGCTGTTCTTGGTTAGGCCAGACGATTATTATAACTGTTTGCATTGTAAAGCTTGTGGGTGAAATATTCTTGTTTAGTTATGTATATTTTCTAAATGTTTTAGGGTATGGTGATAGGAGTTGGTATCCAGCTCCGACATATTATAACCCCATTCCTTGGAAGCCTGTACTTGTGCCTCCTCCAAAGGAAGACAGCGTTCTTGCCACGAAGAAGAGTAAGAGACCTGTGCCTCGTCAGTCCCATCCTTCTTTGCCTATAGTAATTTGTAAGCCCAAGAACAACCCTTGCAGGAAGCAGTTATAATACAGAAAATAAAACTGTTCTTAGAAACCTGAGTGAACTGGGCCATAAACATCAAGTTATGTGTAGTTTTGTGTCCCAAACAGGCTGGTTTGTTTTTTTTTTACTTCCATTTTTTTATTCTTACTGTCAGCAGGTTTTGTGTTCAGAGCTCACTCAGCAATCAGCATTTCAGGGTTTTTTTTTATATGTTGCATTTTAGTAATAAAGAAATGTAGCCAATTGTAATGGGACTGTACCTCAATACCAATAAAACTCACAGAATTATTTCTTGCTTTCCTCTGTGTTGTTGAAGGAGTTCTTCTGGGTCTGTGATTGTTCTTTTGGGCAACACTATTCTGGAGTGTTGTCCTGAGGCATAAGGCTGACTTTTAATGTCCTATTTAATTATTGGTTTATTGTCCTATTTATTCTAATACATAAACAAAAGAAAGACACCTAATGCAGCTCTCATAAAAGATGAGATAAACTTCTAGCATGGCCACTACCATGGCACCATAGAACTGTTGAGGTTGGAAGACACCTTTGAGATCACCAAGTCCAGCCACTTGCTTAGAGCTCACAAGCCCACCACTGATGTTAAGCTACTGCCACTCAATTACATCCCTCAGCACCACATCCATGAGTCTTCTGAACACCTCCAGGGATGGTGATTCCAACACCTCCCTGGGCAGTCT
This sequence comes from Melanerpes formicivorus, assembly GCF_026170545.1. Taxonomy (NCBI): domain Eukaryota; kingdom Metazoa; phylum Chordata; class Aves; order Piciformes; family Picidae; genus Melanerpes; species Melanerpes formicivorus. Next base: position 3,970,977 of record NW_027142368.1, on the reverse strand, counting down.
GTTCCTATGCCTTATAACCCTTTCTGTGAAGAAATTTTTCTAATACCCAACCTGAACCTCCTTTAGCACAACTTGGGGCCATTTTCTTGTCTGCCTCTTGTTGCATGTGAGAAAAGACCAACCCTCACCTCATTCCAACCTCTGTTTAGATAGTTATAGAGGGTGATGAGGTCTCCCCTCAACCTCCTCTTCTGAAGGCTACATACCCCAGTTCCCTCAAGTGTTCCTCATGCAGCTTGTGTTCAAGGCCCTTCAGTTTAGCTATCCTTCTAATGACTGACCAGAATGTTCTCTTAATTCTGTTCATTGGTTATTTCCATATTCTAATGCAGGTAAAGCTTCTGATTCACTGCAGGTTTGTTTTAAAGGCAGAGAATCATTTTAATGGCTCATGCAATATTCTCTTTTGTGTGTTTATTTTATATTAACTTTACTGTGCACACTTAGGAGCAGTCTGGACTCCATGGGGTGTCAACTGTGTTTCTGGTAAGTAGGAGAACATGGGCTTCACAGAAGCCTGTCCATGATACTCAGGATGTAGAGCGCACTGCTCAGATGTTTTACTTTATAAGTACCTCCATGCTGGATTGGTATGAAACCAGCACCAGAACAAGGGGACACGGTCTCAAGCTGCGCCAGGGGAGGTTCAGACTCGAAGTGAGGAGGAAGTTCTTCACCGAGCGAGTCATTCAGCATTTGAACCGGTTGCCCAGGGAGGTGGTTGAGTCATCGACCCTGGAGGCGTTCAAGGGGAGATTGGACGTGGCACTTGGTGCCATGGTCTAGTCATGGGGTCTGTGTTGATAGGTTGGACTCGATGATCCTCGAGGTCCTTTCCAACCTAAGTGATACTGTGAAACTAGTGGATTAATGGATTAGTTGTTAATCTTTCCATCTGACCTTGCCACGTGGAGATGTCTTATGAGAGTCAGAAGTTGGACTGTTGTGTGGAAGCTCATTAGTGTTTAGCTGAAGGGAAGCATTTTCCAGTGATGTAAATGAGTAATTCTGGTTTAGTGTTCAGAGGGCTCTGGAGACACTGATTCAGTGAAGACTCATATATGCAGACCTATATACTATCATGTTAGTATTTTTTCTCACAGTTATTCTGAAACAGCCTGTGGCCACCAGCAGGGTGGTGGTTTGGCATTTGCTTGCTTGTAGTAGCATAAAATGGCCTATTGTGAGATAGGCATTAACAGCATTTATGTGAACAGAGTATGAAAGAATCTGTGGCTTGGTTCTGCTGCAACACATCACTGACAAGATTTCTGTGGGCTTGAACAGTGACAAATAGCAGTTTAGTAGGAGGTGCTGTGCTAACCCAAATAGGATTGTCCTTCAGGAATGCATGTCTGCACTCAGGCTGAAAGGCTGAATACATCTTAACTGTGTTGATCTTTGAGGTCTCTTCCTACCAGATGTATTCTGTGATTCTGTATTTGGTTCAGGGATGGGAATGCAGCAGTAAATGTTGGAGTCAGATGCCTCAACCAGAATAATTGAACTGGAATTCTGGTTTAGAGATCTTAGAAAATACTAATAAATACCTGAAGCCATTGTTCTGGTTTCCTATCAAGCAAAGGTGGTGGTGTTTTTCCTCCACCAAATGTTCTGTGGAAGGGTTTATTCTGTCTCCAGAGTCAGGACAATGTTTCATTTGCAGGCAGAGAGCTTTAAGCAGACTTACTACTCCTCAGCAGCTTACGGGGGTTGGAACTAGATGATCCTTGTGGTCCCTTCCAACCCTGACTGATACTATGATACTATGAAGATGAGGCCCTTGCTGTAGCTTATCTATAGCATTGTAAATGCAGTTCTGTCTTAACTAAATTACAAGTCAGGTTAAGGCAAGATAGCTCACGAGTGCACATACTGGCTGCAATTCAAGCAGCATAATAGTTTTGCTCAGCAAAGAAGAGAAATGCTGTTTGGATTTTTTCCAACAAGATATCAACTGCACAAAATGGCCTGGGCCACATAGCATAGCTTAAGATTGTATGCTACAGAAAACTAATTTCATGGTGTTGTGGCAAATAATTAATGTATACCATTCTTTCTCAGATGTTAGTAAGATACAATCTTAACACTTTGTAGCTTAAACAGCATTCTGCAGTCCTTTATTAAGTTCTCTCCTGGATTTCTCTGCTCATGAAATTTCACAGTAGATCAAGTTGCTGTATCTCAAATGACTCCCTCGAAACAATCCAAGATCTTGCATCTTTACATCTGTGCTGCTGAAGGGATCCAAAACTCAGTTTCAGCTTATATTTGTTCCTTTGTTTTTGCAGGACTTCTGGTTGCAAGAATTCACTTCAAAATCCTGGCTGCTTCTGAGATTCACAAACTCTGCTCTGCTTCATCTGTCATAACCAGGGTGTCACGTTTGACCTCACAGGGTCACATCTCACACCTCCCATGAGCTTTTACTAGTTTTGCAAATTACTGTGTAGGTGCTCTATAAAGTAGCATGGCCTTTCAGTAATTGACAGTGCATCTTCACACATAGAATAGAATAGAATAGACCAGGTTGGAAGAGACCTTTGAGATGAGTCCAACCTATCATCCAACACTATCTAATCAACTAAACCATGGTGCCAAGCACCCCATCCAGTCTCCTCCTAAACACCTCCAGTGATGGTGAATCCACCACCTCCCCAGGCAGCTCATTCCAATGGCCAATCACTCTCTCTATGAAGGATTTCTTCCTAACATCCAGTCTAAACCTCCCCTGGCACAGCTTGAGACTGTGTCCTCTTGTTCTGCTGCTGGTTGCCTGGGAGAAAAGACCAGCCCCCACCTGGCTACAACCTCCCTTCAGGGAGTTGTAGAGAGCAGTAAGGTCTCCTCTGAGCCTCGTCTTCTCCAGGCTAAGCAACCCCAGCTCTCTCAGCCTCTCCTCACAGATCTGTGCTCCAAACCCCTCCCCAGCTTTGTTGCCCTTCTCTGGACACGTTCCAGCAAGTCAACATCTTTCCTAAACTGAGGGGCCCAGAACTGGATACAGTACTCAAGGTGTGGCTAACCAGTGCTGAGTACAGGGCAGATGACCTCCTGATTCTGCTGGCCACACTCTTCCTGATACATATTTCGGGGTTGAAAGTCTGCAAGCAGAAAAGTGGGTCAAAAGAAGTTTTAGAGGGGTATATGATGAGTAAAGGGTCAGCAGTTGTAGGTAGCCTTGCATTCTTATGAATGTCTGGTTATTGTAACATGATACTACTTCACTGTTGGAAGTGTTGGTTCTGATTCTGGTTTGGAGCCAGAGTTTCACCTGAACCCACTAATTGCATCAGATCCTAATGATGTGCTTGCCAGTGTAATTGTTAATTGTCAGATTAATTTCTTAGTTTATCATTTGTAAAACCACCTTGAAAAGCAGCCAGTAGTCCTGTTAGAATTTTCACTGGGAGATTTTAGGGAGAAGATTTCACACGTGCTGTGGGGAGAAGGTGAGTGATCCAGAGTGCTGTCCCTTGGGCAACGTCATGAGCTGTGTTTAAACTCAGTAATGAAAAGGAAATCTGAGCACCCTGATCTTGTAAAGTGTACAAACACTTGATTAACTTGAGATGTGTTAGGGAGGTGATTGATAAAGCAGGGCTAAAGCCTTGGGTCATGCTTTCCTGGATTTAAGGCCTAGGACCTAAAGCCTATTCAGTTAGCATGGCCTCCATTTCATACCTAGTGCTATGTCCATGTTGTTACACATGTAACTCATTTTATAATGACCTATTAGACAATTCTCTATACTTAGGCAAGTGTTCAGTTTTGCAAAATGTGAAGACTTCTCCTTAATATGTGGATTTAAATGTTTGCTTTCTCAACCAGAGATTGCAAGGATTTAATAAGCAGGCAAAGTTTGAATTTACAGGGTAGATGATTTGAAAGCTGAAACATTTAAAGCTCAATATCAAAATCTATTGATCAATACAGTGGACAGATGGAAGGGTGGATTCCCTTGTGTTAGTGGTAACTGATATTGCTACAAAAGGACTCAGGTTTCTTTTACTGAAGAGGGGATTGGACATGGCACTTGGTGTCTAGTAGTCATGAAGTTTTGGGTGACAGGTTGGACTTGATGACCTTTGAGGTCTTTTCCAACATTGTTGATTCCATGAATTACAAAATGTAAGAACTGAAATGATTTCAGTATTACCCTTTGCTGAGAGAGTGGAGAGGCTTTGGAACAGGCTGCCTGCCCAGGGAGGTGGTGGAGTTTCTGACCTTGAAGGTGTTCGAGAAGCCGTAGACGTGGTGCTTCAGGATGTAGTTTAGTGGTCATGGTAGTTGGGTTACTGTTGGACTTGATGATCTTCAAGGTCTTTTCCAACCTTAGTGATTCTATGCTAAATATCCCACAGGTGCTATTTGTGTATAGATTGTTTAGCCTGGAGAAGAGGAGGCTCAGGGGAGACCTTATTGCTGCCTACAACTACCTGAAGGGTGGTTGTAGCCAGGAGGGAGTCAGTCTCTGCTCTGGGGCAACCAGCACCAGAACAAGAGGACACAGTCTCAAGCTGCACCAGGGGAAGTTTAGGCTGGAGGTGAGGAGAAAGTTCTTCACAGAGAGAGTTGTTAGCCATTGGAATGTGCTGCCCAGGGAGGTGGTGGAGTCACCATCCCTGGAGATGTTCAAGAGGGGTTTGGAGGTGGCACTTGGTGCCATGGTTTAGTCATGGGGTCTGTGGTGACAGGTTGGACTTGATGATCTTTGAGGTCTCTTCCAACCTTGGTGATTCTGTGATTCTGTGGAAAATGGGTCTGTGGCTGCCACAGGGAATTCTTTGAAACAAAGCAAGGTTGTGTGTTTTGGGATTAAGGCAACAGGCTGTTAATAAGTAACCCAGCAATGCCAAAATCTTAACAGATGCTAGAATGTTTGCTCTGTAACTTGAGTCTGACCAAACCCAAGCCACCCCTACAAGTTTTATTACACAGTGCCACCATATATGGCTGTACAGGTATGAAATCCATAATGCATGGGGCCTTCTTGTTAAGATGTAGATCAGGGTCAGAAGGTGGCTCTTCAGTTTCCCCTTTGCACTGACATGTGTGCATCCATCTTTAACTAATGGTTGCTGAAAGCTATGTAGGGTATTTATCAGTACCCAAGAGGAAAGTGAGGTGACTCTGGTATGCCTGAGTTCAAAGAGCCCTTCAAAGATACCGATATAAATCCACACCAAAGCCCCTGCTAACAAAACTCTGATCAAGTCATAGAGGATGGGTCCCAGGAATTCCTGTGTTCTTGCTAAGTGAGTGCACCAGTTTAAAGGGCTAACGCAAATGGTTTGATTTCCACTGTTCAGAAGTGATTTCTGTCTGTTAGGATGTCTGCTCCAGTTGAGCATAGTTCACAGGGTGTTGAGTTAGTGGCCAATGTATAAAAGGAACGTGGGAAATCTGCAAAACCAATTTCCATGCCAGATGGAACTGCCAAGGATGCAGGAAACAAAGATGGAAGGCAGATGGCAACTGAGGCTGCAGCTGTGAATGGGCAGATTTATTTCACATGACATAGAAATGTAGGCAGTGTTGAAGTGGAACAGGTGAGTTATTCTGATCCTCCAGCACTGTTTTCTACACCACACTACGCACAGTTTGCATCAAAATTATCCCACACCAGGTGTAATGGCAACAGCTGGAAGTACCCTCATGTGTAGAATCACATAATCAGCCAGGTTGGAAGAGACAGCCAAGATTATCAAGTCCAACCAATCACCAAACCCTGTCCAATCAACTACACCATGGCACTAAGTGCCTCATCCAGGCTTTTCGTAAACACCTCCAGGGACGGTGACCCCACCAGCTCCCTGGGCAGCCCATTCCAATGGGCAATATCTCTGTGAAGATCTTCTAAGATCAAGCCTAAACTTTCCCCTACACAGCTTGAGACTGTGTCCTCTTCTTCTGGTGCTGGTTGCCCGGGAGAAAAGACCAATCCCCACCTGGCTACAACCACCCTTCAGGTAGACAGCAGTAAGGTCTCCCCTGAGCCTTCTCAGGCCAAACAACCCCAGCTCCCTCAGCCTCTCCTGATAGGGCTTGTGCTCCAAACCCCTCCCCAGCTTTGTTGCCCTTCTCTGGACACATTCCAGCAACTCAACATCTTCCTTGAATTGAGGAGCCCAGAATTGGACACAGGACTCAAGGTGTGGCCTAACCAGTGCTGAGTACAGGGCAGAATGGCTTCCCTGCTCCTGCTTGCCACACTATTCCTGATTCAGGCCAGGATGCCATTTGCCTTCCTGGCCACCTGGGCACACTGCTGGCTCATGTTAATCCACCTGTCAACCAGTACCCCCAGGTCTCTTTCTGCCTGGCTGCTCTCCAGCCACTCTGTCCCCAGCCTATAGCACTGGGGTGGTTTATTAATCTATGTATCAAAGCTTCTGCTCTGCTCTGGGGTTGAATATTAGAGATTTTGATGAGCACTCATTTATAATCTTCCAGGCTGTTGCAACTGCCATAAACTGGGTGAAACCTCCTTGTTTCCTTGTGTATACTTTGACCTCAAATGGCTTTCCAGAACTTAGCACTATTTCACATCCAAATTCTTGCACTTCTCCGGAAGGAAAATGGGAGGGTAAGCATTTAACTGTACCAAGATTCTTAGTGGGAGGGTAATATGACCCCAATTAATTTAGCAAGGGAGTTTTCTCATACTGATTTCATCTGCTAATGCAAAGAGTTACAGGAAGTGTGAAGAAATTCTAGGGTCCAGGTGCTGCTGATTTTTGTTGTTTTCTATTTCCTTCCTCTTTTCTTTCTTTTCCCCTTTCTTGTTTGTTTTTTTTTTTTTAGGCTGAAGTTATTGAACTATTTGTAAAGTCCGTGCTCAAGTGCTGACCATGGAACTATTTTTAACCTCCATATTGGTTAAGCTGAACATCTTTGAAAATGAGTAAGATTTTATGTAATCTCCTGAATGTAGGGGATGTGCTGATCATGTTTCATGAGACTCCAACACAAACAAATCTTTGGGGGGAAAAAAAAACCCTTCCCTTTTTTTCCTGGTTGTTATTTCAGGTGGTCTGGGTGTGTTGCTCATACATAAAATTGTTAGGGTTCTTCTAAGATTGCTTCAGAGGTATAATATTTCAGGATTAAAATGCTTAAACAGGAATAAAGCAGCAAAGCTTAAACATTATGCCTTTTAAAACTATTGAGAAGTGGCATGGCACCTTCCAACTTACCCTTAAGCCTTTGATACTTCTGAAGCATAATCTTCTTGCAAAGCAGTTCAAACAGTTGGTAGTCACTTAAAATATTTGATCTGTTTCATGCCTAGTTCAGTGGTTTGAATTGTGATTTATCAGAGGGCTGGAGCACCTCTCCTATGAGGACAGACTGAGAGAGTTGGGGCTGTTCAGTCTGGAGAAGAGAAGGCTCTGAGGAGACCTTATTGTAGCCTTCCAGTATCTTAGGGGGCCTACAGGAAAGCTGGGGAGGGACTTTTTAGGGTGTCAGGTAGTGATAGGACTGGGGGGGAATGGAAGAAAAATCTAGAAGTAGGTAGATTCAGATTGGATGTCAGGAAGAAGTTCTTCCCCATGAGGGTGGTGAGACACTGGCACAGGTTGCCCAGGGAGGTGGTAGAAGCCTCATCTCTGGCAGCTTTTAAGGCCAGGCTGGATGTGGCTGTGAGCAACCTGCTCCAGTGTGAGGTGGGGCCCAGAACTGGACACAGGACTCAAGGTGTGGCCTAACCAAGTGCTGAGTACAGGGGCTCAATAACTTCACTGTTCCTGCTGGCCACACTATTCCTGATGAAGGCCAGGATGCCATTGGCCTTCTTGGCCACCTGGGAACACTGATGGCTCATGTTCAGCCTACTATCAACCAGTACCCCCAGGTCCCTTTCTGCCTGGCTGCTCTCCAGCCACTCTGACCCCAGCCTGTAGCACTGCATGGGGTTGTTGTGACCAAAGTGCAGCACTTGGACTTGTTGAATGCCATCATGTTGGACTCTGCCCATCTGTCCAGCCTGCCAGGTTCCCTCTGCAGACCCTTCTACCGTCTAACAGAACAACGTCTGCTCCCACCTTGGTGTCATCTGCAAATTTACTGATGACTGACTCAATCCCCTCATCCAGATCATCAATGAAGGTATTGAACAGGACGGGGGCAAGAATTGTTACAGTACAGCTCCTCTTATTCCAGATATTTACCCAATGAATTTGTTTAGAATAATCTTTTGTTTTCCTTTCTACACCCAATAGTGATTTATTTATATTTTTCTACTTTTCTGCTTGAAATCTGTAACTAAATTTTAAAGGCATAGCCTAAACCCACCACACACACCAAAAGGAGGTTCAGGTTGACAGGATACAAATGTGTGCTTCTCTTGGAGCTGGGGTTGCTTAGCCTGGAGAAGAGGAGGCTTGGGAGAGACCTTATTGCTGTCTACAAGTACCTGAAGGGAGGATGCAACCAGGTGGGGATTGGTGTCTTCTTCCAGGCAACCAGCACCAGAACAAGAGGACACAGTCTCAAGCTGTGCCAGGGGAGGTTTAGGCTGAATGTTAGGAAGAAGTTCTTCCCAGAAAAAGAGATTGGCCATTGGAATGTGCTGCCCAGGGAGGTGGTGGAGTCACCATCACTGGAGGTGTTTAGGAAGAGACTGGATGAGGCACTTGGTGCCATGATTTAGTTGATTAAATGGTGTTGGATGATAGGTTGGACTTGATGATCTCAAAGCTCTCTTCCAACCTGGTTAATTCTATTCATGGTTATTCTTCACCAGATTTATATGGCTGGTGTCTGATGTTTGTGCACTGCATCTTGTTTTTCCCTCTGTGGTCATCAGAGAGGCAAGGTAGGAAAAGAAATGGGTTTAATTAGCATCTTGACTTTGTATTGCAGGTGTTGCAGAACTGTGCTACTGTTTCCTTTTAATTTTGCACGTATTCAATCATAATTTATGTTTGTGTCCTGTGTAAAAAGAGTTTGCAATTTAGATGTTCTTGAGCAAATCACTGGCAAACAAAAGACACACCTCACAAGTTAATGATACGATCTACAAAGTATAGCCAGGGCTTTGTTTGTTTTCTTCTTCCTTCTGACACCATGAAGCATTTTTGTTCTGTTTTATCATGGGACTTTTTCAGTAGAATCACCTATGGAATCAGATTGGGTGTTTTTGATTTGCATAAAGAGTTCAAATGTGCTTCTCTTGGAGTCATCATAAATAATGTGTATTTTTATATATATGAAAAACATTTGGCTGAGTTTTGGTAGTGCTTTGGCTTCTCCACACAAAAGGGAAGGAAAAATGAATAATCATGAGCTTTTGAATCGTGATCTCAAAAAATAACTTGTCTAGCTGCATAGAGTTTGTAGGATTGCACAGTATGCTCTTTAATTAACCTTGAGTCAATATATGGTGGGGCAAAGAATGCTGTCCTGTGAGGAAATCAAAGAACTTAACTTAAAACTCCTGAGTTAGGTATCTGCTGCTGACTCTCTGTTAGAACTGGGACAAGCTAAGTAACTTCTCTCTGCCAAAGTCAGAGCCTGCCTGAAAGCTGCTACCTTTCATAAATAAGCACTTCTGCTTGCCAGGTGAAAACACACATAGGAAACAGGGTATAGGAGACTGTCACACTATAGAGCCAAGTGATAGCCAGCAGGTTGAGGGAAGTGATTCTTCCCCTCTACTCTACTCTGGTGAGACCCCACCCAGAGTATTGCACCCAGTTCTGGAGGCCCTGTTACAGGAAGGATCTGGAGGTGCTGGAAGGTGTCCACAGAAGGGCCACGAGGATGAGCAGAGGGCTGGAGCTCCTCTCCTATGAGGACAGACTGAAGGAGTTGGGGCTGTTCAGTCTGGAGAAGAGAAGGCCCCCAGGAGACCTTATTGTGGCCTTCCAGTATCTTAAGGGGTCCTACAAGAAAAATTGGGGAGGGACTTCTTAGGGTGTCAGGGAATGATAGGACTAGGGGGAATGGAGCAAAGCTAGAAGTGGGTAGATTCAGACTGGGTGTTAGGAGGAAGGTCTTCCCCATGAGGGTGGTGAGACACTGGCACAGGTTGCCCAGGGAGGTGGTGGAAGGCTCATCCCCAGAGGTTTTCAAGGCCAGGCTGGATGTGGCTGTGAGCAACCTGCTCTAGTATGAGATGTCCCTGGCCATAGCAGAATGGTTGGAACTGGATGATCCTTGAGGTCCCTTCCAACCCTATCAATTCTATGATAAGGGAGACTTTCAGCTGCCTGGCTTTGTTGTAGTAGCTGACGTGCAGAGTACTGTTTTAACTGCACTGATGGTCCATTGCTGTCAGAGGCAGCTGTCTCAAACAGTTGTAATTAAATGTTATCTAGAAACCAGATCACTACATGTTTTCCACGACTTGGTTTTAATTTTGCTTCTGTCTTTACTGCCACACTGTTGTTCTGGATTGTCAGTTAAAAGCACGCTCTGCTAGGCAGCCAAGTGCACTTTGGCAATATGAACCTCTCAAAAAGCTGCAAAATATAATGAAAGCTTACTGGTAAGGCATAAACCCAGCTCAAAGAATGTCTGTAGCTAACATTCATAAGCCAGAAGTGCTTGTCCTTTCAGAAACAAAGCAACACCCCCCCCCCAACAACAACATAAAAACCTGGAAAAGAAATATAACAAAGAAAAACAAATAAGAGGGGGGAAAAAGAGGGGGGAAAAAAGTAAAAAAAAGAGAAACCCCCAGCTCTGCCAATAAAGGAAATTTCAACCATTTCAAATGTCCAATCCTGAAGAAATAAAGGCTCTGTACAGTTATATAAATGCTATGAGCAGTTATTACCTAGCAAATGTTACCCTCTTTTACCATCTTACAAAACATGGTAACTTTCCTACACTTTAAGCCTGTCTCAGATGGCTTTGGTAGTTTTTTTGGGGGGAAGAAAGGAAAAAACAACCCAACCAAAAACCCACAAAGGAAAAGAAAGCAACTGCTCAGCCAATCCCATGTGAAACCTTGACTCACGACAGCCTGAGGCGTAGTTTAGAATCCAGCTTTTTGGAAAGACAAGTTCTTCCCGTTGCTGGAGAAGGGAGGGGAGGGATGAAAATCTGTGTCATGGGTTTCAAATGCAGCTTGATTTGCAACATGAAGGATTAGTCACAGCTCTGTGTGCTTTCAAGAGTGGTTTTAAGTGCTGTGTTTTCCTTAGATGATCAGCTTTTTGATATACCTCAGAGAGGATGGGGTTTGAGAAATTTCTCACTGGTTTAAATCAGGTTTACCTTTCCTCAAATGTGTCTCTGGAGAAACAGGAAAAGCACAGGTTGCTTGGGTTCAGTTTCTCCTCACAGAATGGTTTTGGTTGGATGAGACCTTGAAGGTCATGAAGTCCAACCATTAGCTCAGCACTCAAGGTCACTATTAAGCCACGTCCCTCAGCATCACATCTCCAGGGGCTCCCCGGGGAGCCTGTTTCAGTTTTTGAGAACCCTTTTGGTGAAGAAGTTTCTTCTCATGTCCAAGCTAAACTTGAAGCCATTTCCTCCTGTCCTACCATTTGTTCCTTGGGCTGCATCAAAAGAATCATGGCCAGCAGATCCAGAGAGGTGATTCTGTTGTTTTACTCTGCTCTGGGGAGACCTCACCACAAGGACTGCATCCAGGTCTGGAGCCCTCAACACAGCAAAGACATAGACCTGATGGAGCAGGTCCAGAGGAGGGTCATGAAGATGATTAGGGTGCTGGAGCACCTCTGGTACAAGGGCAGGCTGAGGGAGCTGGGGTTGTTCAGCCTGGAGAAGAGAAGGCTCTGAGGAAACCTAATAACAACCTTCCAGTATGTGAAGGGGGTCTACAAGAAGGCTGCAGAGGGACTGTTTCCAAAGGCTTGCAGTGGTAAGTGAGAGAGAGGCAGTGGTTCGAAATGAGAGAAGAGGAAATTATTATTGGATGTTAGGAACAAGTTCTTTACCATGAGGATGCTGGAAGTGGTTGCCCAGAGGTGAGGCTGAGGCTCCATGCCTGAACATATTCAGGTCAAACTCTGAGCAACCTGATCTAGTGGAGGATGTCCCTGCTGACTGCAGGGGAGTCAGACTGGATGGCCTTTGGAGGTCTCTTCCAACCCAAACCATTCTGATTCTATGATTGAATGACAACTTCACTTTCATTACAAAACAAGACCACCTCAAAATACTAAGGAAAGGGAGAGATCTTAGTGATGTGATTTGTAAGCTAATGACCCAATAATTTATTAAGAATTGACTTAGCTTCTTGTGCTTTTTGGCAAACAACACTACTACAGACTACATGTCTGTTTGCTTGGGTTCCAGTTCCTCCCAGACATGAGTTACATCTGCCCCTCAGATTTTAGCTGTTACTGTGTCTCATAGATAACTTCATTTGCACTGTCAGGTGGAGAAGACCAAGAAGCAGGTCTTAGAAGCAGAAATACATAATTAGGCTATATGTCTGTGTAGCTTTCTGGTAAGACAGAAGAGTCCCTAGCAGCTTGCACATCCTCAGTCTTCATGGAGTTTTCAGTGTCACTCTGAGCAGAACCCAAATCACAAATAAATGAACAGTCTGGGTTGTGAATCTGGTCCTAGCAGCATTATATGCTGCAAGAAAGGCAACCTAACAAGGAACAAGCAAAAATGAATCCTCCTATTTTCTCTTTGAAATTGAAAACTCTGCAAGCTGTCCGTCAGGTGAGTCTGGAAGATTATTTTTGTGAAGAAAGCTGTAGGAAGGTTGTGTGATTGTGACAGTGATGAGCTAGGTAACTGATTTTGCATGAATTCTCAGCATACAGTTAGGTAATGGCATTGCAGTTTTGAAAATGGTGATGTGTGGAAAAAAAACAGATCAGGAGGGTTTTAACTAACCTACTTTCAGAAAAATTCTTGGACAGCAGTAGTAAAATATAGAATAGATTAGAATTAACCAGGCTGGAAAAGACCTTTGACATCATTGAGTCCAGCTTATCATCCAACACCATCTAATCAACTAGACCATGGCACCAAGTGCCTCATCCAGTCTCTTCCTAAACACCTCCAGTGATGGTGACTCCACCACCTCCCTGGGCAGCACATTCCAATGGCCAATCTCTCTTTCTGTGATGAACTTCTTCCTAACATCCAGCCTAAACCTCCCCTGGCACAGCTTGAGACTGTGTCCTCTTGTTCTGGTGCTGGTTGCCTGGGAGAAGAGACCAGCCCCCACATGGCTGCAACTTCCCTTCAGGTAGTTGTAGGCAGCAATAAGGTCTCCCCTGAGCCTCCTCCAGGCTAAGCAACCCCAGCTCCCTCAGCCTCTTCTCACAGGGCTTATATATCTAGCATACAACTGTTCATTTTGTGTTCCCTATCAATAGGGCTGTTACCAGTCCTCCAAGATTATCTAAGCACCAGCAGCTGTGTGGACACCTTTAAATATCCAGTCATGCTGCAACTGGTGAAAAGCTTGGAAATTTATGAGAAACTCTGGTTTAAGAGCCTCTGTCCTGGTTGTGATAGAGTCAAAAGTAATTTGGAATGCAACTAATGCTGGAATCCTAATCAATGTGAAGAAGCAACTCTGATAGATGACTGAAGTCAATCTAAACTCAAGAGCTATGGGATTCCCTTTTCTTGCAAGCCCAGACTTTCTCACACCCTCACAAAAAAGCAAAGTTCACATACCAAAGAAAAAAAATAAAGATCTGGAAATAGGAGGTCAAATGTAAGCAATTAAACTAAGCAATTAAAACCTAAGCAGTTTAGAAGGTCAAGCATGTCTGACCCAGCAAAAAGGGCAGCCAGTGGGTAATACAAGGCTTGTCTCCATCTCAGCAGAATGCTGCATAAAATGTAGGAGTAAAGACTGAGGGGCCTGTTTTGGAGGGTTCTAGCAAACAGAAGTTCCCTCTAAGGTCTTCCTGCTGTACTGGCATAGTCTGGAGTGGAACAGGGAGGAAGAGACTGGGTAGGATGCTTGGTGCCATGGTTTAGTTGATTAGGTAGTGTTGGGTGATAGGTTGGACTTATCAAGATCTCAAAGGTCTTTTCCAACCTGGTCTCCTCTCTCCCCTCTCTCCCTCCCCTCTCTCCCCTCTCTCCCCTCTCTCCCTCTCTCTCCCCTCTCTCCCCTCTCTCCCCCTCTCTCCCCTCTCTCCCCCTCCTCTCCCCTCTCTCCCCCTCTCTCCCCCTCTCTCCCCCTCTCTCCCCTCTCTCCCCTCTCTCTCGTCTCTTCTCCTTCTCTCTCCTTCTCTCTCCTTCTCTCTCCTTCTCTCTCCTTCTCTCTCCTTCTCTCTCCTTCTCTCTCCTTCTCTCTCCTTCTCTCTCCTTCTCTCTCCTTCTCTCTCCTTCTCTCTCCTTCTCTCTCCTTCTCTCTCCTTCTCTCTCCTTCTCTCTCCTTCTCTCTCCTTCTCTCTTCTTCTCTCTTCTTCTCTCTTCTTCTCTCTTCTCTCTCTCTTCTTCTCTCTTCTTCTCTCTTCTTCTCTTCTTCTTCTCTCTTCTTCTCTCTTCTATTTTCTATTCTATTCATCTGACTGGATAGGACTAAATTTTTGAAGGGGAAAAATATCAAATCCTGTCCTACTGCTCCTTTTTCAAATAATGTTGTTTTTTTTTTCACTGGAGGATACATAGGGAAACAAATAGAGATGTGGTGCATACAAAATATATGCTATTAGTTGTGTAGAAGGGTGAAATGGATTTGCTTAGATTACTAAAAACATAATGAGAAAAGGAATTGATAAAGACAATGACCAAAAAAGAGAATCTGACCTAACTTCCTAGTCTCAAGGAATCTGAACTTCCCTATTTGTTACTAACCCTGGCAATTTTATAGTGACCCTGTTTAGACACTGATTAAAAACATTTCTTTTCAAGCTCTCCATTATTTTATGATGAGGATTCTATAATTCAGCTTGAGGTTGAAATGACGTCTGTCTGTTCCTCAAGTGTGACTCATGTGGCAGTGTTGCATCTTTCCTGCATGTTCTTCCACACGTGGTTTCCTGGCAGAATGTCAGAGGTTCTGCTCTCTGAACTAATTTGCTTGCTCTTTATTTTATGAGCCTCAAGAAGCAGTTCTGATGTATTTGAAGCCATTGATGGCAGATTGCTTGAACTGTGTTTGCCAGGCCCCGAGGGGAAAATAATTAGCTTGATCTTTTTATTGATTCAGGAATTAATTCATTCCAGGTTTTTTTCATACTTCTTTATGCCAGTAAAGGCGGTTGTGAGAAGCTTGGGTTCCCTTTAAAAGGAAAAGAGGATTCAAGCAGCCTGTGCCCATTTTCTGAATTAGAATTTAGGTGCATGTGGTCTGTAGTTTTAAATATGCCAGGTATCTGTTAATGGGTAGGACCCTGAGCTTCCTCTTCTCCACGGTAAACACTCCCAGCTCCCTCAGCCTCTCCTCATAGGGCTTGTGCTCGAGGCCTCTCCCCAGCCTCGTTGCCCTTCTCTGGACATGTTCTAGTGTCTCAATGTCCTTCTTAAACTGAGGGGCCAGAACTGGACATAGGACTCAAGGTGTGGCCTAACCAGTGCTGAGTACAGGGGCACAATGACTTCCCTGCTCCTGCTGGCCACACTATTCTTGGATTGTTTAGCCTGGAGAATAGGAGGATCAGGGGAGACCTTATTGCTCTCTACAAATACCTGAAGGGAGGTTGTAGCCAGGAGGGGCTTGGTCTCTTCTCCCAGGCAACCAGCACCAGAACAAGAGGACACAGTCTCAAGCTGTGCCAGGGGAAGTTTAGGCTGGAGGTGAGGACAAAGTTCTTCACTGAGAGAGTTGTTAGCTATTGGAATGTGCTGCCCAGGGAGGTGGTGGAGTCACCATCCCTGGAGGTGTTGAAGAGGGGATTGTGCCATGGTTTAGTAGTCATGATATGTTGGGTGACAGGTTGGACTTGATGATCTTTGAGTCTTTTCCAACCTTATTGATTCTATGATTCTATGGTCCTGTTCTGGCAGGGAGGTTGGACTTGATCTCCAGAGGTGCCTTACAACCCCTAACATCCTGTGATCCTGTGAACCTTCTCTGGATGTTAGTATCTAGACTGTGCATTCCTCATTGCCTGCAATGCCATGAGGATATGATCACACAAGTATACCATCTAGCACAAACTCTGCTTTTCCAGAAGGAATGGGTGATTTCTGAACCTGAACACAATTCAGCCAGACCAAACAGTCCTCATGTGGGTGAAAAGTTTGCAGTGTTTGTCTAAGTCTTAACCCAGTGAAACATTAATATTACTGTTCCCATCGGCTTTAGGCTTTTATAATGTGCAGTCACTCTGCTTGATTTTAAATCACAAAAAGATTGCAAGATGAGTAATTCAAAGCAAATATCAGTTAATCAGTGCAGTAGGCAAAGGGCAAGGGGTTTGACTCTGAGGACATTTTGAATGTGTTCTCTTTAGATGGCAGTGCTGATAGAAATGAGTGGGATTTTTCTTTCATCTAATTGAACTCTAGGTCCTAATGAATCTCTACTGCTCTCTTGTCATTGTTGGAGCCTCATTCTCCTCAACTGCTTTGAAAAGCAAATGTTTCATCTCTAGGAGGCAGCACATTGCATGCCTTCTAGGCCTTCTCTTTTGGAGCTGACTTCTGAAGCCCCTAATCATATTTTCTTTATGTCTCATTTCTCCTCATCCAAAGAAGTCTTCAGAGCACAAGAAGGTTACAGGAAGGTAAGGGACTATAAGGACTTACTTTTTCTCCTTGTGTCACCATATCAGGAGAAGAGAGGGGTGCAATAATTGATGTACATTTAGTCATGAGATATGAACGAGTCTGGCATGGTCTTTACATCTATAACTAATACAGCTGGGCACAGATCTGGCCAGGCTGATAACATCTCTGTAAGAAACTTCTCGTTGAATGTCTTGCCTGCATACTTAAAATCAAAACTTTTTGAACTGCTACTTTCAAGCCAGCTGGAATAATTCCACGTTTCAATAATGTTTACAACTGAAAATCTGTAGTTTTTTCACCTTTTTGAGGTGGAAACTTGATAGGAGAAAAGCAGGAGTGTCTGCAGCCATCGAAACTGCCTGCTGAACTGATTTTGACCATATAAGCTAATAAAGTTCAACTGTGACCTCGTTTAAACTCCTTCCAAAAGTGAAGTAATTTCTGGCATCTGAAGCAAGTCCTGGAAGCTTTAAAAATCGTGGCCCTCTAAACTGGGTTCTTCTGCATTACAAATAAACTATTAGCATGCCCCATTGAAGCCGTGAATACGGGCTGCTTTGCTTCAACCCCTATGCATGGTTCAGAAGGTCAGGCATTACCGCAGCATCTCTCCTGTTATTTTAGGGCTCTTGTGTGTTATGGTTGGCCCCGATCACATGGCGTTTGGTTTCAGTTGTTTTTCCATGGGTTTGGCTTTTAAGAATAGGCACATTTCAAGAAAAATCCAGCAAGTTGTAAAGTTCAAGAAGACTGAGGGCTGGGGTGGCTTTTAGACCAGAGCACTTGAAAGGAGATAAGGGACTTCTGGCTGTTTAATCTAAGTAGAGTGTATCTAAGTGATGGGTAGTGGGGAGGGCAAAACTCGGTGTGGGCTGTGGGGTAGGAAAGAGGCAAAAAGAAAACAGAGGCAGTTAACATTGTTGCAGCCCTTAGGAGCTTGCTCAGAACAAGTTGTTGCTAAACTACTTGAAATTTAGAGGCAAACAAAGCTTGAAGTGGAGGAACAGTGCTCCTCCTTGAACTAGAGTCCAGTAATTAGTTTGATAAATCATATAAGGAGTGGGAGAGGGATTCCCTTCTGGTGAAAATGCTGACCCTTTGATCCCCAGCTGTGGCTCATCATTGAAACGGGTGGTTTTCTTGTTTCTGTGGGTTTTACTGTAAGAAGGTCTTCCAAACCTCTGGGTAAAGACCTGTGCAGCAGACTCTTTGTTTGAAGAGTGCCTGGGGGAGGGGGGAAGAGTAAAATTTCCAAGGACTGAATTTCAAGATGTGTGTGGCTGTTGAAATGATCAAATACTAGTAGTATTAGCAGGAGTGTGTGTCTCCTCTGTTGTCTCAGTACTGCAAATTTGCCTCAGGGCTTATAGACTGGCCCTCTAAACCATGTGGTAGGATTTTGAAAACCAGGAACTGCTTAATACTTTGGCAAATTTGCTTGCCTCAGACTCATTCCTAAAAATGCTTTTGAAAAGAGACTGAAATGACCTGCGTGAAAGAAGTGCATTTTGTGTTGCTGTGGATTGGTAGAGACTCTAAGCTGCTGATGTAGAAACAGTAGAAGGCTTGGGAGACCCAAAGAAATGTGTGCTTAGGTCTTTCAGCCATAAAGAGTGGAGTTATAGGCACATAAATCCAGAGAACACCAAATTGTGTAAGGAGCTGTGGATGTGGAGTCCTGAAAGACTGGTGAATGTGTCAGGGTTTCTCATAGCCTTTGAGACTGCAAGCCAACCACTCAACAGAAGTTTGATTCTGCAGTCCTAAGAGTTTGTCTCTCTCACAGCAATGTGCTTAGAAGCCAATGAAAGACCGAAATGCTTCATGAGGAGCTACAGAGTAATCTAGAATCACAGAGGACAGGGTCACCTAGGGGGAGATGATGATAGGAAGAATCACATCTGCCCTGCCTCCTGCACCTCCTAGAATACTACTTGTTCATGGTACAGAAAGGTGTGTTCTCAGCTTACTTTGACTGTTTTGATATAACTCATTTTGTTCATTTGAGATTGGAGTTTGTTGCAAACATCACCTCTTTGGTCACTGTTACTCGGATCCAAATTAAGACTTGATTCAAGAATTTATCATACTGGCAGGAGTTTGCATGTGTGAAGGCTGAGGCACATGATACTAATAACATCAGGTTTTGAAGATATCTGACATCATCTCTATTTTTTTTCTACCCACTTGTCTTAAAATTGCCAGAGTAGCTGCACCAGTAAATGTTCTCTAACTTCTGCTCCAGAGAACAGCACAACAGAGGTGAAGTGAAAAATCTGCTCTAATATCTCTGGCTTCTCTCATTGTAGAAGCAGACTGAAATCAGGGAATCACAGAATATTAAGGGTTGGAAGGGATCTTGAAAGATCACCTAATCCAACTCCCCTGTCAGAGCAGGATAACCTAGAGCAGATCACACAAGAACTCATCAAGAACTCATCCAGGTGGGTTTTGACTTTCTCCAGAGAAGGAGGCTCCACAACCTCTCTGGGCAGCCTGTTCCAGGGTTCTGCCACCCTCACAGGGGAAGAGCTTTTCCTTCTGTTCCAGCTTGCATCCACTGCCCCTTGTCCTATCATTGGACATCACTGAGCAGAGCCTGGCTCTGTCCTCCCAACACTGCCTTTCACATCTTTATAAAGATGTGGGCACCCTTCAGTCTCCTTTGCTCCAAGCTAAAGAGCCCCAGCTCCCTCAACCTTTCAAGGGACATCATAGAATCGTAGAATCAATAAGGTTGGAAAAGACCTCAAAGATCATCAAGTCCAACCTGTCACCCAACACCTCATGGCTATTAAACCATGGCACCAAGTGCCACATCCAATCCCCTCTTGAATACCTCCAGGGATGGTGACTCCACCACCTCCCTGGTGATTGTTTAGCCTGGAAAAGAGGAGGCTCAGAGGAGACCTTATTGCTGTCTACAACTACCTGAAGGGAGGTTGTAGCCAGGAGGGGGTTGGTCTCTTCTTCCAGGCAATCAGCACCAGAACAAGAAGACACAGTCTCAAGCTGCACCAGGAGAAGTTTAGGCTTGAGGTGAGGAGAAAGTTCTTCACAGAGAGAGTTGTTAGCTGTCCACTCCCCTCATTGTCTTTGTGACTCTGCACTAGACTCTTTCAAGCAGTTCACTGAGGTCCTTCTTGAACTGAGGACCTCTGAACTGGACTCAATATTCTAGATGTGGCCTCAGCAGGGCAAAGTTGAGGGAAGGAGTCATATTCTTACTTTCTACATCAAAACCAACTTTGATGTGCTCCTTAGCAATTCTCAGTTCTAGCTGTTGCTCACTGGACTTGTGTCACCATCAGTGGGAGATACTGAGTGAAAATGAGAAGCATGTGTTGAATAATTCAGTGGAATAACAGAACCTCATCTGCTATGGCACCACAGGAGGACTGCCATAAAATCCAGGGCACCCCTATTTAATGAACAGTAGTAGCTGCACTATTTGAAGAATGCTAGTAGGCTGTGCAGGGAAGTGAGGATTAGCACTGGGAATATAACTGCTTCCTTGCTGTTTAAGGACAGGAAAGTAAGAAACAAGACTCTAGAAAGGAGCAAGAATGTGCTTTCCTAATTTAATTTATTATGATTATTAATTTCTGCATACTGTTGCCCAGTTAAACAAGGCCTGAACTGACTGGTTTGACCCAGGCCCCATTAAAATGGATTTTACTCTGGGTCACCTAGAGTTTAAGAAGTTCAGGAAAAATAGCAGAAGAAATATTTTTCTGTGTGCTTTCAGCATGCCTCTGCAGGGGCTCTGCAGCCAGCAAGCTCTTGTGTGTGAAGGGCCAGATCTCTTGGACAGACCCAGTTAACCTGGGAGGGGAGAGGGGAACCTTGTCATTAGTGGCAAGAAATCTATTATTTATTATCAGTCAAAACTAAAAAGTATGTGCAAGTCTGCAGAGAGAACAGCAATGTCAAAGTGGCATCAGGTTTATTAGAAAGTATCTAACCTCTGCTTCTTTCCTGCTTAACACTCTGAGAGCATTAAGAGCCCTTCTCTTGTTTTCTCCAGTGTAATTTGCTGACCTGCTCAGCTTCCAAATGATTATTTTCCTTCCTCCTCATGAAAAGAAAGCTCATAGACTCATAGAATGGTTTGAGGTTGGAAGCGCTTTTGAAGGTCATCTAGTCCAGCCTCCCTGCAGTCAGCAGGGACAGCTGCAACTAGAACAGGTTGCTCAGAGCCCCAGCCAACCTGACTGGGAATCATTCCAGGGATGGACAATGTGGGCCAGGGGCTCAACAGCCTCAGCAAAACAGGTGCATGCAGCTTCCCACCTAACAACTCTCTGTGCATGAGAAAAAGGAGCAGTAGCAGCAGCAGCACGTGCTCCAAATTTTGTTTATGTCTCATTGCTAGAGACCCTTCCCCTGGCTCCACCAAAAATCAAACAGAAAAAGGCAAAAGGAGACAAGAAATGGCATTCTCTCTTGTCACAGCATTCTTCAGTTTCTGGAGGAATGTCTACCCCTGTCACTAGCCTTGTTAAGCTTAAGGGAACTTTGCTTAGTGGCTGCTGGTCTGCAGTACAAAATCTAAGGCATAAAGGCAACTTGAATTGATTGAGGAAGTCACGGACTCTTTGGTTTTGACTTGAAATTGCTTAGGCTTTGTCCCTTTTGTGATATCATTGAAGCATAAGGTGGGTTGGGGTAGTTTGTTTGGTTTTTTTTCTGGAGGTCTTATTTAAGTCTCAGGAAGGTGGTGAGTTTATTCAGACTGAAATAAGCATTGGTCATAAGTACACAGAACCAACTCTCAGAGCAGCATTCAACTGGCCATGGAAAATATGGAATTTGGATAATGAATAGAATAGAATAGAATACAATAGAATAGAATATTATCAGGTTGGAAAAGACCTTTGAGATCATCGAGTCCAACCTATCATCCAACACCATCTAATCAATTAAACCATGGCACCAAGCACCCCATCAAGTCTCTTCCTAAACACCTCCAGTGAGGGTGAATCCACCACCTCCCTGGGCAGCACATTCCAGTGGCAAATCACTCTTTCTGGGAAGAACTTCTTCCTAACATCCAGCCTAAACTTCCCCTGCTGCAGCTTGAGACTGTGTCCTCTTGTTCTGGTGCTGATTGCCTGGGAGAAGAGACCAGCCCCTGCCTGTCTACAGCCTCCCTTCCGGTAGTTGTAGAGAGCTATAAGGTCTCCCCTGAGCCTCCTCTTCTCCAGGCTAAGCAACCCCAGCTCCCTCAGCTTCTCCTCACAGGGCTGTGCTCCAAACCTCTCCCCAGCTTTGTTGCCCTTCTCTGGACACGTTCCAGCGACTCAACATCTTTCCTAAACTGAGGGGCCCAGAACTGGACACAGTACTCAAGCTGTGGCCTAACCAGTGCTGAGTACAGGGGCATAATGACTTCCCTGCTCCTGCTGGCCACACTATTCCTGACCCAGGCCAGGATGCCACTGGCCTTCTTGGCCATCCGGGCACACTGCTGGCTCACGTTCAGCCTACTATCAACCAGTATGCCCAGGTCCCTTTCTGATGATGGTTGTAGATATTGCTATGGAGACAGAATGTTTGCACTGCCTGGATATTGGGGACTGAGAAGGCTAATTTTATACATTTAAGCATTTATGCATTTAAGACTGTAGTTATGAAAAAAAATACATTAGTGTGAAGTTTGCTATAGACACAAAAAATCGTTTGAGCTGTGTTCAAAAGAGTTTTCTCTGTATTGGAGAGAAAACATCAGGGCTAAATATAATTGGCCAGGTTTTGAATTGGGTCTAAGCTTCTGCTGTCTCAGGATTCTTGAGTTCACAAGGCACAAGCAGGCACCAGTGCATTTCAGACCCATCTTCAGATTGCTCTGAAATATGCTGGAAAATACATAAATTCAGTGGTAGAATTTGGAATGATTAATTTCATGTCCAGAAATCGTGCTGTATATCTGCTCAGGCTGGGGGACCCCAAGGGTTCACCTGATGTGGGAACTGGTGCTCAGAGCACGTGTGACTCGGGCTTTGTTTAGGTCTGGTGTGGCGAGGGACGTAGAAATGCTACCACAGAGCACAGTGTCTGCCTGAACAGGGTCCCCAGTGCTAGAAATAGAGTCATGGGAATGGCACTGTTGGTTTATTCTTTTGTCTTGTATGAACCACTGGCTGCTGCTGGTCAGAAACTTTCTGATGACATGAGCCAACTCACTGAACTCAAATTGTTGCCAAGAAGGATTCAGTGAGCTGAGCTGCCTGCTTACAGGGGATTTTGGCTCTTTGACATTCCCATTCTGACCTTTTCTCTTTCTCTCTCTCTCTCTCTCTCTCTCTCTTTTTTTTTCCCTACTCCAGTGCTGAAATTCTGCTTTCACTCAGATAAAGGAGATCAAAATCTGAAGGAAACGTTTCAGAAGCGTGGAAAGCAAAGCTGCTCTCTCCACCCAGTCTGTTCTTCTGCATATACATGATCTGTGGGCATATTTCCCCTCCAAATTCTCAACTCCTTTTGTGGTTAGGAAAAATGTTTGACTTCTTAAACGCTGACAGGTTAGGAAAACTGTTTCCCTTGCTGCTGCCCCTGTAACTGTGCAGCCCTTGTTCGAGGGCTGATAGCACTGGGACCGCAGCCAGGACCCAGGCGGTTCGAGGGGCTCCGGCTGGCAGCAGCATTGACAAAGGAGCTGCTCTGAGATGCCTCTGTTTGGCTGTCATCAATGTCCCATTGTTTGCCAGGATAATTGCCCAGTTAATCCCAACTGGTAGGATAATTATATAAAGCTCATGTCCAGTCTAAACAGGAAACAATATACTTTCCTTATCTTTGCTAGGCATGAAGTTCCCTGGACTCCTATCAGCTTTCCAGGACTCGCCTTTAATTGTTTGCTGCCAGGCAATATGGGGTGACAAATTAACATCAGGGACACGGGATTAAAACCTAATCTCCTTTATTATTCAGGTGAAATCCCTGGGTTTAGGTCTTAATTTTACTGGATCTAAGGATTACTCCCAGTTAGATTGTGTCCTCAAACTCTAGCTGTCCAGATGGTTTTTCTAACTTTGAAACAAACCATTGTAGAAGTTCATGCTTTAACAAGCCTTTTCTCAGTTCCAGTGGTAGTTCTGCTGCTGTGAAAAGGTGAAGTTTAATATTTTTTTTGTACCCACAATAAAGAGGACAATGACTGGGGAGTGACACAGCTGGCTGCATACAAATCTGACTGTTACTATAACAAGCCCTTGAATGCTCGGTTTAATAACAACTTCAAACCAATCCCTTAACTGATTATGATTGCAAAAAGCAGTTCTATAGGAGAAGTGCCTCACAGCAACTGAAAAACCATGTTTCCTTCCCCCCCCCCCCCCCCCCCCATTTTAACACTTTAAGTTTAATCCAAGTTTAATCTTGGTGCCTTACAGCAGAAGTGGAGCTGCCTTCTTCAGTGAGACTCTCTGCACTGGTGAACATATCAACACATGGCTCCAAGTAATAACTGTTTTTCCAGCAGCTACTGTGTGCAAAATGTTGGTGGAAAACTGGACTGGGAAGACAAACCAGCCTTGCTTTGGATCTCAAAGTCATGAGTAGCACAGAAGTGATGAGTACATATGGTATGGTCAGATATTAGCCTGTATCTTAGGAGCTCAGGGGGTGCGGAGATTGCTGCCTGTGCACCTTTCTTCCCTGTGCACCATTCCTGCTGCTAGTTACTTTGCTCCATAAAACCTCTCCTATTTCCCAGGCAGACCTCCAGGTAACCATGCTGGAAATGTTAGTGGTAAATCAGGCTCTGAATGCTAACATTCCACTGCTGGGCTCTCTAGCCCGGAGCAGCAGCCCGTGTCACACTCTGGTTTAGGTGCTTGTAGTGTGCACAAGCTCACTGATGTTTTCTTTACTCCACTTCTCCTGCTACAGGTTTTGTGGTGGGTGGAGCTGTGCCAATGGTGGAAGTGGAAAGAACATTCCCTAGGATAGCTCGAGGGGGCTATTTTAATTTGCCTGCACTTCCCAATTATGTTAATGGAAAAGGCATGTCAAAATAGCTGAAGAAAAGACTTTTTAAAGGGTTATGTAAAGCTTCCTAAATGAGCTGGTATGTTAGGAAAGACTGTTGCAAGGAAGTGAAAAGTCCTTTTGTCCTCAAACACCCTTTCCTTTCTCTGAGTGGGTCCACAGAGTTCTCCACTATTTTGACATGTATTAGTTTTGATTTTTGTTAACTGTGTTACCCTCCGTTCCATGTGAATTCCTAGCAGCAAGGTCTGGAGGCTGCTTCATACACTGCAGGTAGTTTGTTCCTGTTGAACCTTTCTGCTGCCTTGCAGTCATGAAAATTTGGGTTTCTTGAATCACAAAATTCCAAAAGTGCATGCAGGAGAAGCAGTGAATCCACATTCCTCTCATCCATCTGTTTGGAGGATTTTGCTGTGCGTGACAAACATCATTTGAAATCCGCAGTACTGAGCAGACCAACAAATCAGATCAATACCTTTGGTCATTTGGCTTCCTCCCAGTCACTGCTGTGAAAACAAGAGTGTGGACTGCTATGGTTTTGTAACTTTTTGGAATGAGATTTTTGAAGGGATTTATTTTTAACCAGCAGTACAACTCCAGTGAAGCACTGCCTTGTCAGGAAGGTTTCTAACCAACTCTGGTCTCCTCTGAGGACAGACTGAGGGAGCTGGGGCTGTTCAGTCTGGAGAAGAGAAGGCTCTGAGGAGACCTTCTTGTGGCCTTCCAGTATCTTAAGGAGGTTACAGTAAATCTGGGGAGGGACTTTTTAGGGTGTCAGAGACTAGGTAGAATGGAAAAAAAATAGAAATGGGTAGATTCAGATTGGATGTCAGGAAGAAGTTCTTCCCCATGAGGGTGGTGAGACACTGGAACAGGTTGCCCAGGGAGGTGGTAGAAGCCTCATCCCTGGAGGTTTTTAAGGCCAGGCTGGATGTGGCTGTGAGCAACCTGCTCTAGTGTGAGGTGTCCCTGGCCATGGCAGAGGGGTTGGTACTGGATGATCCTTGAAGTCCTTTCCAACCCTAACAATTCTATGATAAGGGAGACTTTCAGCTGCCTGGCTTTGTTGTAGTAGCTGACGTGCAGAGTACTGTTTTAACTGCACTGATGGTCCATTGCTGTCAGAGGCAACCCCCCATGGCAGGGGGGTTAGAACTGGATGATCCTTGAAGTCCCTTCCAACCCTAACAATTCTATGATTCATTGTCTTTATCTGGCCAGCTTTTCCACCACCAGATCACCCTGAATAGCAACCTTTCCCAAGCTGTACAAGCTGCATCTCCAGGGATGTCCAGGAGACAAGAGCTTAGGAAGCCCATGTCCTGGGCTAGGCCAAGGGGCCAGCTGAAGCAGTAAGGGAGTGGGAAAGGGGATGTGTGTGTATATATGTGTGTGTGTGTCTGGACACCTCTAACAACCACTGAGCAGTTCTGAAATTCCACCTTGTTAAACCATCTCTGTTCCTAGGCCACTAGGCAACAAAGCTGTGTGTGCAGTGACAATTTTGTTTCACAAAACCAGTGGTGTTTTGCCACATGCATATACCTTGTTCGGGGAATTTTTGTCTTAAGAAGTGGTGCAATTTGCAAGGCTTGAATTTCAGAGACAAGCAGCAAAAACTAAGTGGGTAAAAATAATGCAAGATGCACTTTCACTTCATTCTCTGAGTAGAGTTTGTTGGACAGGTGTCTGTGTAATCCTAGGTTTTGTCCCATTAGCCAGCTCACATTTTTTTCTCATTCTGATCTGTGAATAAATTAAAGCAAATATTCCATTCCCACAACACCTAAGAAGGATAAACATTAAATTAAGGATATCAATTTGACAATATCTCCTGCTATCAATATTCTTGACACACACACCCCCCCCTCCCCCTTTCTGCTCTTGGTCTTTTCTGTTAATGTGCTTGCTCTGTGGACTGGCAACCTGCTCTGTACAAGCTCAATGGCAGCCAAAAGACATTAGCTCTGACAATGTTATATCTGCAAACCTTCCCCCAAATGAATGTGACTGTCATAGTGCTCTGGGAAAGAACAAGTTCTGAAGACCTCCTCGGTGAAAACAATATTAGCAGTGAACAGGGAAGCCGTAGAGATGGGGAGCAACATCCTGAGCTCCAGCCAGCTCTTCCTGCCAGTAGAGGTAGGTCTGAATTTGCCTCCGCTGGCACTGTGTTTGCGCCTACACTGCTCAGCGATACAGCAGGATACAGCAATACAGCTTTGCCTTTTTGCCTCATGGATGGCTTCCAGACTGAGAGATGCCTCCTAGAGCACATGCTGTGGAGCCTTACAAACAGAGCTAGGTTGTGTCTGGCTGCAGTCACTGGTGGAACAGCTAACTGCGCTCTCCTGATCTGCAAGGGTAGTTGGAATTTTTGGCTGCCAGCTGCTGGCAGAGTGGCTTTCTCAATGTGACTGTTTAAGGCTTGTTTTCCATGCTGATGTTGTTGGGTTCAAGCCCTCAGCTAGAAGTCAGATAACAAATGTTTGAGAGGAAGGAAAGACCTGTTGCGCTGGTGCTGTAATCGCTTGCAGAAGATGTAGGTTCAGATTCTGGCTTGGCTACAGATTTCCTATGTGACCCTGCACAAACATCCCAGTGCATCAGTTGCCATAGCAAAGCAGAGATATCATTTCCTTCCTTCCACTGCCTGTCTCCTGTACAAGCTTTTGAGGACAAACGTTTTTGCTAAGGGTTTTACAGAACAGCACTTGATGCAGCCTGGTCCTGCCTTTTGGCCAGGACCATTAGCTGACTCCACGTTACCAACAATACATAAATACAAAGCAGCCTTGTTCTGCAACAATGACAGCCCTGGAGTGCTGTCCAAGCAAGCCTGATCAGAAGCATATGCACTGTCTAAAAAGTATTTTATCTCACATTACCAATTCCCTGGTTCATCCAGCCTTCCAGACATTCTTCTGTAAAGAAACAGCCAGTGCCAAAAGTCACCCAGTGAACCTGTAGCTTCCTCCCTTCCCTTCATGAATGGGATATGGAGAAGTAACAGCTGCTCCTCGTGTTTTCACATCATGTTGATGCTTAAGAACCCCTTGTGAGAGTGGTCCCCAAGGAGTGGAAGTGGGACCAGTGTCTCTTCCTTTAGCATGTGGCTGGAGGTTCATTCTGACTTTCATCTCTGGTGGAGGGTGCACAGAGTCAACCATGTACTGTGGTCATCTGTGAGGTGGGGACTAGGAATGGGATCATCTCTTGTCATGATGCCTGAACACTGCTTTGGGTGTCAGCTGCAAGTACATTTCCCATGAAGTAGGTGTCAGAGTCTGTAATGTTTTAAACTGCTACAGAAAAACAACCATAAAAATATGATCACACTTAGCCAAGGAAGAGCTTTAAAAACAGGGTGTTATGGGCAAGTCTTTCCAGACACTGGTCTCTAAAAGTGCAAAATGTCAGCTGGTCCTTGAGTCTACATAAGTAGCTCTGGCCAGGAAGTGGATGAAAATGCCCTGCACTCTGAGGAAACTATGGGGGAAGAACCTAGCTTAAGAGACATATCAGCACTGTCTATACTGAGGAAGAGTACTCTTGTTAAACTGCTTGCTCCTATGGAAGATTGCAGGGGTCTCTGGAACTTTGATGGTGCATAATGCAAAGCTCTGAGAGACTCATAGTAGTGGGGGAGTAGAAATGGAGTAGTCATGTTGGTGTGGTGATGCGTTTAGCAAATGCACTTTGTTGTAAACAAGCCATAGGGCAGCTACTGCTGGTATTGGAGTGGTGTCTCCTAATGGCATGGTGGGATGTGAACAGAACAGTAATTCACAGGGAGGAGCGCCCTTTGCAAAATTACAATGTCTCCCTTTTAAGCTCCTGGTATGCTTCTGGAGGTTTTCATCAGCCAAACATTGGCACAACGTTGTTTATCCTAACTGAGGAGACCACAGCTTGAAGTGATTGTAGGCCGTTAGAGCTACAGCGAAGGGGAATGTTTTAGGCACATTTGGGGGCTGTAAGAAATGTATTGACTAAGGAGGCAACACTTTGATCAAATTCCAAGAAGAGCATATAAAAACCTCTTTTTGATTAAAATTAATTTCAGTTCTGCAGTAATGTGAGAGAGGGAGAGGAAAAATGCTTGCTAAAGGAATTGCTGTCAGATACCTCTGCTTCCTTTCTGACCTGCCCATTTCCTTATGTTTTCCGATGGGTAAAAGACTCCTGCCCCTGCTGCCTGCCTGTGAGCTCCTCACATCAGTGACATTCCCTCTCAGCTTCCTTTTATTTCCCTCCCATTTTAGTACTTGTCCTCTTTTTTGCTTTTTCTGGTTGCTTTCTCTCTTGTCACTTTCTGTCTCTCCCTCTATATGCATCAGCACATTTTGTGTTTTTGATTCTCCCTCCCCAAATGCAGTGGTATTTCCAATCTGGTCATTCTGATTGCTCATGCTCTCATGAAGGAGTAGTGTTCTGCAGTGTTTGGTGTCACTGTTCCTGTTAATTAGGGTTGCTGTAATGCTTGTTGAAATTCATTTCAGTGCCCAAATGTATTTGTGACTTATGCACAAAATGTTCTCAATTGATCAAGCTCCTATGACTCTCCAAATCATATTGGTAAAGGTCTTTGTAGGATCTGTGTGGATCAGAACAAGAGGACACAGTCTCAAGCTGCACCAGGGGAAGGTTAGACTGGAAGTGAGGAGAAAGTTCTTCACTGAGAGAGTTGTTAGCCATTGGAATGTGCTGCCCAGGGAGGTGGTGGAGTCACCATCCCTGGAGGTGTACAAGAGGGAACTGGACTTGGCACTTGGTGCCATGGTTTAGTCATGAGGTCTGTGGTGACAGGTTGGACTTGATGATCTCTGAGGTCTCTTCCAACCTTGGTGATTCTGTGACTCCATGCCATAGACTTGCCACAGTCAGATCCTTTAGCTCTTAGAGCTGTTGCTCAAGAGTGCCAAAGCGCAAGTGCTCACAGCCTTGTTTCTGAGGATCTATTCAGTTGTCAAACCATCACACATGCACTGTCTAAAAAGTGTTTTATCTCACATTACCAATTCCCTGGTTCATCCAGGGTTCCAGACATTCTTCTGTAAAGAAACAGCCAGTGGCAAAAGTCACCCAGTGAACATGTAGCTTCCTTCCTTCCCTTCGTGAATGGGATGTGGAGAAGTAACAGCTGCTCCTTGTGTTCTAGCATCATGTTGATGCTTAAGAACCCCTCGTGAGAGTGGTCCCCAAGGAGTGGAAGTGGGACCAGTGTCTCTTCCTTTAGCATGTGGCCAGAGGGTCATTCAATCTCACAGCTTGTTTCTGGTGTTTGTTGCAAAGCAGTTGAATTTGGTTACCTGGTTTTTCCACGCTCTGTCAAGAACATCTGCTTCTGTGTTTGTTGCAGAATCCAAGCTTCACTATGCAGGTGGAGGCCAGAGACTGTATGAAAAGCAGATAAGAACATAGTCACACGACAGCAAAGTGGGAAGATACTACATGCAACTTACAGAAACACAGAATCACAGAACTAACCAGGCTGGAAAAGACCTTCAAGATCATCAATTCCAACCTATCACCCAACACCATCCAATCAACTAAACCATGGCACCAAGTGCCTCATCCAGTCTCTTTTTAAACACTTCCAGTGATGGTGATTCCACCACCTCCCTGGGCAGCACATTCCAATGGCAAATAGGTTCTTAGCTGATCTTGACAGTTAGCCAGCCATTCATCTTGTCTGAGTCTAGTCCTCCGTCTTGCATAGGCAGAAACTAAGTTTGTATTTAAATGCTGGATAAATGCTTGCAGGAAGAGCATGTGCATTTGTCTGCCTTGACAGACACTGACAAGCTTGGGTACTGTGTCCAGTTTTAGGCCCCTCAGTTCAGGAGGGATGTTGACTTGTTGGAACATGTCCAGAGAAGGGCAAGAAAGTTGGTGAGGGTTTTGGAGCACAAGCCCTATGAGGAGAGGCTGAGGGAGCTGGGGTTGCTTAGCCTGGAGAAGAGGAGGCTCAGGGGTGACCTCATTGCTCTCTACAACTTCCTGAAGGGAAGTTGTAGCCAGGTGGGGGCTGGTCTCTTCTCCCAAGCAACCAGCACCAGAACAAGAGGACACAGACTCAAGCTGCACCAGAGGAGGTACAGAGTGGATGTTAGGAGGAAATTCTACACAGAGAGAGTGATTTGCCATTGGAATGGGCTGCCCAGGGAGGTGATGGAGTCACCATCATTGGAGGTGTTTAGAAGGAGACTTGATAGGGTGCTTGGTGCCATGGTTTAGTTGATTAGATGGTGTTGGATGATCGGTTGGACACGATGATCTTGAAGGTCTCTTCCAACCTGGTTTATTCTATTCTATTTACAAGATGAGAATCACTCTTTAGTGAGAAGAATTAAATTTGTTGCCCAACCACAGGAAGAAGATACTTGCAAGCTTTGAACATGTTTTGCTGTAAGATGAAACATATGAGTTTTAAATAAGGAAAGTAGTCAGCTAACACTGGATCAGTGGTAATTTTATCAGCCTCAGAACCATCCCGTGTTATTGGGAAGAATCTACTTCATTTTCTATCTGCACATCTGTGTAGCAGCTGCAGGCACATACTTCCCAGGGGCTCAGCCTAATTTGTAGAATTACAGGGGTTGTGCCTGGCTATAGAAAAGGTCTATTAGTGTTGCTCATGTTGAAAATTTAGGCCTGATGCCTTCCACATGTTTTTTGTTTTGTTTTGTGTTGTTTTGTTAGTCTCTTTCTGTGTCTGTAATTAACCCTCTTGGAGAAATTTCTCGTAGAGCAAGGTTACTTTTGTGTTGTTGAATTCCTGATTAACCATTTTCAGGAGGCCACAGCCTCATACTGCGTCCTCTCTGAGTTTCTAATAACAGTGTCAGATGAACCGTGAACTCAGTTGGATTTTTCCCTCCCTCCTCCTTTCTCTCTCTTTTAATTGCATACAGAGATCAATTTATCCATTCCTGGAAAGCAGCCACTCTAACAGAAAGAGCAGTTGACAGAAGAAGTGTGTATGTGGCACGCGGAGAAGAATGTATGGGGCAAATTGAACCTTAAAGGCACTTTTGGATGGCAGAGTGACACTGGCCAAATTTGAATTTGGTCAAAACACCAAACACAAGAATTCACTGCAATATTTACCAGCCACCAGCAGCAGCCTGCACCTCCTGCTGCAGTGAGGCACAAGGCTCTATTCTGCATCCACAGTAAATCAGCAGTGGCAGGGTCAGTCCTGTAGCCAGCTCCGTGCAGATGGGCTCCTTGCCTCCTTATTTTAGTCCAACAGAAATCTACCATATGTTTGTGTTCTGAAAGTTAAAAGCATCAGAGAAAAGGGGGGTAGGGGGTGGGGGGAAGGAAAAAACAAAGTAACAACAGAAAAAGGCCTAACAAACCCCAAACATTTCTCATTTCTGAACCTCTGGACAATATCATGGTTGTCTGGGGTCTGACTGACCAGGGCTTCTTGCCAGACTACAACCTCATGGAGAAAAGTGCCACCTACTGAATAACCACTACCACATCCTGCCCTTTTCCTTCTCTCTCTGCTGTCTAAATGCTGCTGCAGCTCGGCTCATCCACGCTGACAAAAGCTGACAGCTTCATGTCAGGCTCGTTCTGCACTTGGAGGAGCCCTGAAGCTGAGTTTTCAAGTGGGAAAAACACAGCCTTTTCGTGGGAGCTGGAGGGCATTGCTCTGTTGTCGTGTGGAAAGGGAACCAAGGTGTTTTTGTAACATGTTTTGCTGCAGTTTTGGATCTGCTACTGGAAAAGAAACTGCAGCTGAGAAGAAAACACTTTCTGTCAGGCTAGCTCTAAAAACACCACTTTGTAAAACTAAGCCAGTTCTTTTCCTTCTAAATCTGCTTCTTATTAATCTGTGTTGATCTCTGTTGTTATGATACCTTCACATTGCTTTATTTCATAAGGCCTGGGTTCACTGGAAGAGCCACGTTCTTCGTGCCAGATGAGGGCCGTACAACAAAGTCTGCATCACAGAAATCCTATTGCAATGGAAAGCACAGACCGTGGAGAGGTTTGGCACAGAGCACAGATAGGGGATTCAGGCAGACTTCACGAGGTGCTGAGAAAGATCCATGGAAAATAGTCCAAAGAAAATAGTTCAACATTTCCCACTATTTTGAGTGGTGAATGTCTTTTCAGGGAAAAAAATAATCTCTGTTTGTGGTAGTTTTAGGCTATGCCTGTAACGTTTAGCTGCAGGTTTTGAGCAGAGAAGTGGAAAAATACAAATCAATCACTATTGGGTGTAAAAAGAAAAACAAAAGATTATACTAAACAAATTCATTGGATAATGTACTGTGGCCAGTTCTGGGCCCCTCAGTTTAAGAAGGACATTGAGACACTTGAACGTGTCCAGAGAAGGACAACGAGGCTGGGGAGGGGTCTGAAGCACAAGCCCTACAAAGAGAGGCTGAGGGAGCTGGGATTGTTTAACCTGGAGAAGAGGAGGCTCAGAGGAGACCTTATTGCTGTCTACAACTACCTGAAGGGAGGTTGTAGCCAAGTGGGGGTTGGTCTCTTCTCCCAGACAACCAGCACCAACAGAACAAGAGAACACAGTCTCAAGCTGCACCAGGGGAAGTTTAGGCTGGATGTTAGCTAGTTCTTCATAGAAAGAGTGATTGGCCACTGGAATGTGCTCCCCAGAGAGGTGGTGGAGTCACCATCACTGGAGGTGCTTAGGAAGAGACTGGATGGGGTGCTTGGTGCCATGGTTTAGTTGATTAGATGGTGTTGGATGATGGGTTGGACTTAAGGATCTCAACGGTCTCTTCCAACCTGGTCTGGTCCATTCCATTCCATTCCATTCCATTCCATTCCATTCCATTCCATTCCATTCCATTCCATTCCATTCCATTCCACTCCACTCCACTCCACTTTGATTTCCTTGATCCTGTGGTAATTGTTTGAAGAGATAACTACTCAATTACAGCAATTTTTCCCTGGAATGGTCAGCAAAACCTTTGATGAAGGAAGGAGCAAATGCTTTGCTTTTATCACAAAATTCATTCTTTTGGGTCAGCTTTCTATTCAGTGTGCTATAGCTAGTGAATTGCTCAAGCAGCTGTTAAGAAGATGATTTACCTACTTTTTTTTTTCTTTTATAGGAACAAGGTTTATAATTTGATCATCTAAGCAATCTGATGATAAATTACAAGTACAGAGGTAATTTGAAGAAAATATTGTTCACTGACTGCGTGTGGACTAATGCTACCTGGCAGTCATCTGAAATTTGTTGCACAAGATCCAAGTGCACTTTAGCCGTGATTACGAAACTGATTGTGTGAGCAGTTTGTTAAACTCCCATAATCTTCAGTGGAGCCATGAATTTGTCCTTACTTGAGGTCGTTAAGCCCTCTTGCTCTTCCTTTTCTCAACATCTGCCCTCTTCCTTTCTCTCTCTCACCCTGAATTCCCCTTATGGGCTCAGTACATTCATCATTAGAATGCAGCTATTCCTGTTCCGCAGCTTGCAGCGGTGTTACATAAACAAATGAAGAGAAAGAGTGGAGTGGGTTATTAAATAAGGTAGGTGCCCTAAAACTTTATTTTTAACATTTAGAAGATTATTAGACCTGATTTTGACATGCAAAATTGCACCACCTTGTCTTTGCATGTGCTCTTGCTTCAAATCCATAGTTTTATTTCTGGCAAACTGAGCTAATCCTGTAAGAATTGCCCGAGTGCTTGAAAGCATGTGTTGGCAGGTGCAGCCAGAAGCTTGCCACAGCACAAGCAGGCTCATACAATGGATTCAAGGCTCCTTCACCTACAGTTAAGGGTAGTTTTGTCATTCATTTGGGTAACAAAACTATCAGGCCCAGAGAAATAAAATAGAGATGACGCATCACATTTTTCCTGTTCATTGTTTACCTTTCATTCCTCATCTGCTCTTTAACTATGAGCTCATTATTTTATATTCCTTCAGCTGAATATGTGCAAAAGAAATAGATGCTCACATGCTGTGTAACCATCTGTTTGCTCTGGCAAGTTGTGTAGTTGTGCCTTTCAGGAGGCTGCCATGATGTTATGCAAACATGTCTGTGCATTTGCTACACCATCTTGGTTACCACCTCAGCCACAGCCTCAGTTCTGGCTTTCACATCTGTATTTCTGCCTGTGGAATGGCCAACCCCATTGCTCTTTGGAGAACTTCAAAATGAAAGGAAGAGATAAATGGCCATTTAACAACCTGTGAGCAATACTCTTCTGCTTTGGTTGTCTTCATGGTTTAACATTAGGTGATGTATGTGCCAAAGAAAAAAATTAAGCAATGGGAACAAACAGCTAAGACAGGAGAATGTCAGGAAGTTAGATGTGTTTTGGGTTTAGTGAGAGCTTGAAGAAGTAACAGGTCTGTGGGAAACGTGAAAATATATGCATTAAAGCAAAGAGAGTCTCCACTGGGCAGCTTTACTAAAATACAGTGGTAGATAGTGCAGTGCAGCTTTTGTTGGCTGAAAAACCAAATAAACACGTTGGAAGTACCTGCCTGCAAACATAGGGCCTTGAAGTGAATGAGTTTACTCCAGTGTATTTTAGCCAAAATCTGTCCCTGCATACAAATAAAAATGGTGAGGATGACCCATTTTTTATGGCTGCATCGGTCAGATTGAAGTTTCTGGACAGCTGTGCTGTCCCTAGTAAGTACTTGTCTCCATTCAACTGAGTGAGGAAAGGAATACGGGTTTGTTATAGTTTGAGGCTGGGTGCCTTGAAGAACCCTAAAGTTGAGGGCCTCCAGGAGGTCCAGAGTATCCAGGGGTGGACATGAAATTGTAATCTTTTGCTATTTCATCCCCATAATGACTGCACCTCTAGAAAAATGGCTGCAGAGTCAGTTTTCTTCCCTTTCCCCCCTCCCTCTCTGCTCCTGGGAGGACGTGCAGGCTGTTATCTACACCCCTCCTTGGACCGCATCTTCAAGTTAGCTCTTCACACCCCTTGGAGGGCATCTCCAAGTTGTCCCTAGGAGACTTTGTCCTTGTTGGGTATAAAAGACGCCATGGATCTGTTCCTAAAAACAAAGCAGGCTCTCTATGATTGTCTGCAATGTATTGGGAAGCTGCTATGCCACCAGGACAAATTGGCTGGAATCGGTATGCAAATGTCCATGGCAAATCTCCAGGCTTACTGAAACTTTCCTTCTCATGTAATTCTCAGTGATCCTTGAAAGCTTCCCAACTTTTTCCTATGTTGCTATTTTTTATTTTGAGTGGGAAAGGAAGAAAGACATATGACCAGTACCAGATGTAGACACCTTTTATGTAAAATTATACCCTGCTCCTCTAATAGCACACAGAGATGAATTCATGATCTGCGTTGGCATCACTGTATGGTCTTCATTCACAAGCATGTTGTGAAATTGATTCCAAACCAAGCACTGCTGTTTCATCTGGGAGAAAAGGCTTTGGTTAGATGCCTATGTGCAGACTACATTTTCAGAATAATGATGGCAATGCCTTGCCTGCCATGTTCACTTCCAAAACCCGAGATCAGTTCCAATTTTTTCCTAAGCTTATTTTGGGAAACAGCAGTTCCTGGCTCTGCAAGAATTCACGCTAGCAAGGAACTTAATTGGCTCATTAGAAAGACTAATTTGGCAAATCAAATCATAATTTTTTATCCAAGCTTTACAGTTTAATTTAATTTTGAGTAATTTTCAAGACACTTGGGAAGCCAGCTGCAACCAAGGATGTCAGGTAGTGATAGGACTAGGGGGAATGGAATGAAGCTGGAGGTGGGGAGATTCAGGCTAGATGTGAGGAGGAGGTTCTTCCCCATGAGAGTGGTGAAACCCTGGAATGGGTTGTCCAGGGAGGTGGTCGAAGCTCCGTCCCTGGGGGTGTTTAAGAGCAGGCTGGATGAGGCTCTGGCCAGCCTGATCTAGTGTGGGGTGTCCCTGCCCATGGCAGGGGGGTTGGAACTAGATGATCCTTGTGGTCCCTTCCAACCCTGAATGAAACTATGAAACTATGAAACTATGTTGTGAATGACAGCTCCAAATAAACTGGAGAGTTGGCTGCACCGCAAGCAGGGGCTTAGGGATGGTTGCTTCCCAGCAAGCAGGGTCCAGAGCACAATCCCCAGCTCTCTTTAGTGGGTAAGTCCTTCTCTAGAGAAAGATCCCTGTGTGGCTAAAAGCACATGGCAACTGCTTTGTGATACCTGCATACAAGGGCTCTCCAAATAGTGCAGCACCCTCTGAAACAAAGGCAGGAGTAGAGTAGAGTGGAGTAGAGTAGAGTAGAGTGGAGTAGAGTAGAATAGAGTAGAGTAGGATAGGATAGGGTAGGATAGAATAGAATAGAATAGAATAGAATAGAATAGAATAGAATAGAATAGAATAGAATAGAATAGAATAGAATAGGAGATTTATTGATTGTCTGTTGATGCAAATGCCTGCATTTCTCTTTGACAGACCTTTGTAAACAGTCCCTCTCCATCCTTCTGGTTGGACCCCTTCAGGTACTGGAAGGCCACTATTAGGTCTCCCTGGAGCCTTCTCGCCCCCAGGCTGAATAACCCCAGCTCCCTCAGCCTGTTGGCCTGTGAGTGCTCCACAAGTTTAAATGATCTGGAAAATCTGTTTCAAGGTAAATCTGTTATAGTCTAGTTAATACTGAAGATTCAGCCACAGGCAAGCTAATGAAAGAATGGTATTCACAGAGCAAAAAAGTAATGGTGGAGGGTTTTTTGGTGGTGTTTTTTGGGTTTTGTTTGTTTGTTTGTTATGTGGGGCTTTTTTAATATGGTATCACAATGACCCTGTTCTTTTGTTAAAGTCAAACACAGACATTGGCAATCATATTGCCTCTGCTTGAACAAAGGAGCTCGACACACAAAACCACATCATTCAGCTGTATGAGGAGCAGAGTCAGACAAAGGGAACATAGCAGACTCCATCTAGTACCTGGCCATTGTAATGTGTCTAGCTCCTGACTGCACAAGCTGTACAACATGACATATCTGCTCTTATCACTAGGATTTTGAGGGAGTGGAGGTCTACATGCACTCAAGGCATTTGACATTCTTCTCTAAGCCAGATAACATCACTCAGAGGGAGGGCATTGGGCTGAAGGAGGTTAAAAAACCCTCTATTTGAGTTGCAAGGTCACTCAAATGAGGGAAATGGAGTGCAGGCACTGCAGAGCTCTGGTCAGGAGTCTTTAGGACATTCATTCCTAAAGTTCTTCAGTTCATGTATTAGAAAGAACAACATAGTAAGATCTGAGGAAAATGGTGTTTTCCCTGGGCATGGCAAGTTTGTGACTTGATAGTGGTTCCTGCCTAAGGTCAGTATTTAATCAGATGAGTGGAACATTTGCACAAAGGCAGTTTCCTGAGCATCCCAAATACTACATCTGTTTGTAAAGTACTGGCAAAGGATATTTGAAGTACTTGCAATTATTCAGTCCCTGCAACAACAAATTGTTTGCATCAGCAATTGCAGCTGAACCAAAGACTAAGCAAGGCTTTCCATGCCAGTGAAGGTCTGTGTTTGTACTTCTTTCTCATTTTAACAGTTTTATGCAGTAGATGGTGTGTGCACTGTGCATTTTGGGAAATGAAAGCAATTACTGGTTTAATAAATGTTTAGCAGAATGTGATTACTTCAGCCCACCTGCAGGTGAGTTTTTAGTCTGTAAGGCAGGCAGTTACAAAGATACTCTAATCACCTGCAGGAGAAGCAAACCAAACAGAACCACAGCAGGAAAACCCCATTTCTGGTTAAGTCTGTGGAACTGAGACTAGCCAAAGCAAGCTGTGTGACATAACACAAAGGAAAAGGCCCAATGCTAGGTTAGCCTCGGGAAAGTTACTCAAGTTTACAAATTAATTTGGATTCAGTATGTTCTTTGTTTACAACCTGTTCCAAGATTCTCAGAGGTAAGAAGAGTAACCTCCCTGTTATAGATGGGATTACATGTAGTGCTGTCTATTGTATTAGCTTTGACTTGAATTGAGCTGGGACTTCATCCTTTTAACAATATCCAGCTCCCAGAAGTTTAGCCATTTTGATCTCACCAAGTCTTCTCTTAGCTTCCTTTTTTTTTCCCCTTTCAGCTTTGAAATGTCCCCCATGAGTCTGTAAAATAATGGGTTTTGTGCAACAAAGAAGAGGAGGCTGAGGGCAGACCTTATTGCTCTCTCCAACTACCTGAAGGGAGGTTGTAGCCAGGAGGGGGCTGGTCTCTTCTCCCAGGCAACCAGCAACAGAACGAGAGGACACAGTCTCAAGCTGCACCAGGGGAGGTTTAGGCTGGATATTAGGAAGAAGTTCATCATAGAAAGAGTGATTGGCCATTGGAATGGGCTGCCCAGGGAGGTGGTGGAGTCACCCTCACTGGAGGGTGAGGAAGAGCATTTATGGGGTGCTTGGTGCCATGGTTTAATTGATTAGATGGTGTTGGATGATAGGTTGGACTTGATGATCTCAAAGGTCTCTTCCAACCTGGTCTGGTCTATTCTATTCTATTCTATTCTATTCTATTCTATTCTATTCTATTCTATTCTATTCTATTCTATTCTATTCTATTCTATTCTATTCTATTCTATTCTATTCTATTCTGTTCCATTCCGTTCCGTTCCATTTCTAACACCTTCTGAAACAGGTAACTGCATGGCCTCATACAAAACAAGAAACTTTGCAGTTTACCTGTTCTGTAAGGTTTCCTGAGCTAAAGAAGGAACAGCAGAATTATGCTGTCTGGGGAGGTAGTCTGCACTGGGTTTGCTAATCTGTGTTCTTTCAAAATGTAGCTTTGCACCTCACTGCAGAGCTCTACACTGGTACCACCATACCGCTAGTGATGGCATTTATATTCAGGACTGTGATTAACTTGTGTCATAAACCAGTATTGTTGTGGTGGTCTGAGCCATGCTTACAGCTAACAAAAACCTTGTTTTGTGCTGCTTCTCTGTTTATTTTCCCCCCTTCTTTAAATCTTATGCTGCATTTTCCATATCTTTCCACTGCTGTGCTGTCAAAGTATAGAACAGATATTCATGCACTGAACTAAGCTGTTCCCAAGAAAGGTCTGAAATTAATTTTGCTAAATTTCATGCAGGCTATTGTCTAAACACCCCCAAAAGCTAAAGCTACCCTAAAGCTTAAGTAATTTGAAATTACAGAAATGATTTTTACAGAACACACCCTGCTTGTATAAAATAGGAGCTAGATAGGACCCAGCCTTTCTTATTAAAACCCATCTACTTTGAATATAAGTCACAAACCAAAGTTTATTTGTCACATCCTGAATGGTAGTTGCCTACCCAAACAGTGGTTATGCTTGCTTGGGGTTAGGAGTCTCTTACCTAGAAGCAAAGGTTGCTATCTCACTCATGAAGATTCTAGAGAGCACCTCCTGAAGCCTCATGAGCTAACTAGCAGTGTTGCCATAGAGTCTGCCTGCTGTTCTGCTCTTCTGCTAAACAGATGGGAAGCTGCCATCCTTCCTCCTTTTCAGACTGCCCAGACACACTGCAGTGCAACCTCCCTTGCTGAGGCAGCAGTTCAGAGTGTCAGAATACCTATGTGTTTACAACTGTTACTCTATATTAGGAACCCTACTGTTCCTACAGGGTGTTCCATGAGTTTACAAGAGCAGAAGGAAGTCCTCTTTGTTTTCTTTTCTTTTGGTTTTCTTTTTTTTTTTCTTTTCTGTGGTGTGAGGTAAGTTAATTCATAGAATCAATAAGGTGGGAAAAGACCTCAGCGATCATCAAGTCCAACCTGTCACCCAACATCTCATGACTACTAAACCATGGCTTCAAGTGCCATGTCCAAGCCCTTTTTGAACACCTCCAGAGATGGTGACTCCACCACCTCCCTGGGCAGCACATTCCAATGGCTAATCTCTCTTTCTGTGAAGAACTTCTTCCTAACATCCAGCCTAAACCTCCCCTGGTGCAGCTTGAGACTGTGTCCTCTTGTTCTGCTGCTGGTTGCCTGGGAGAAGAGACCAACCCCCACCTCTCTATATCCTCCCTTCAGGTAGTTGTAGGCAGCAATAAGGTCTCCCTGAGCCTCCTCTTCTGCAGGGGAGACCTTATTGCTGCCTTTACAACCAGTATCTCTTGGAAACGATAGTTCTACTGGAAGCCTTCTTTGTATATTTATGTGCAGGTGAAGCAAGCAGCGTTGGATATCAATACTGCTTTGGTGTTAAGTTAGGACTTAGACTGTCCTGGATATTTTGGTTTTATTGTGTTTTCTCTCATGTGACTTGCAAAAACCACCGTGCCAGCATGTACCATTCAAAAACAGAAGTGCCAGGCCACTGCTCTCTGCATGGCAACATCCTTTAGTACCTCTGTTCTAGCCACAAGCATAGAAAGGAGACCCTGGTAGCTCCCAGTGTCTGATCACCTGATTCTGTGAGCCACTAAATACATGACAGCTGTGTAATCCACCAGATTTCTTTTTCTTCCCTGTCTCCCAGTGCCCCCCAGACCACAGAAAATTTGCTGATCGCTTCATCACTAAAGCAAGGGCTGCAGCAAAAGACAGGAAGCCATAAAGCATCATCAGTGTCACAAGAAGAGTGCAAGAGGGACTGAACAACACTTTTGTTTCTGAGGATGTCCATGGATGCCTGTTCAGCAGATCTGACAGTGCCTGTTGGAGCTTGCTTCACAGCCTGTGTGACATAGAAGATACATGAGCCCAGATCTGCTGCCTGGTGAAGCTTTGTTTGGCTCGGTAAAACACAGTAACCATTTAAGCGCTTCAGGGCAACTCTGCTTGCGTGTGTTTTAAAGCAAAGGATAAACACTGAGCTCAGTTAAGAAGCAAGAAGGGGTTAAAACTTAGTAGCACACATTCTTTAGGGAAAAAAAATGTAGGGAGGAGGGTTGTGGTACCTGATCTGTTTATTTTTGCAGCTGAGGTTTTTTCCTCCCAGGACGCCAGCTTGCCGGAGCAGTGCTCCACACACAGAAGGTTCATTTACAGTGGCAGGCAGGCAGCTGGGCTTGGAGCTCTATTTGGTTTATGTTGTGATGGATGACTTGAGTGGGAGATGCAAAGAGTGAATTAACAGCTTTAGTAAAAACACACTGTTTGTCTTCCCATTGACTTCCCACTTTGTGTTACCTTGCTGTCTTACCTGCCTCAGGTCCCTGTTCTTGTCTGTCCTGCTCTCTCCTTGTGTCTCCTGTCTTTCAGGACTGCTTTTCTCCCTTGGTTTTGCTGCTGGGTTACTCTATTTTTCCCCTCCAAGCTAGTTCACTGAAGACATTAGAAATCATTGCTTCTGCTGTTTGTGGTCTGGGTGGAGGCCTGCTTCCCAGCCAGGACACTATTCTTAGTGTGAAGATCTCAGTAATCCAGTAATGCCCCTGTTGGGGAATAATTCATATCTGGGAAGATGCCTTCAAACACCCTTTCCAGCTGTGTTTGTCCTAAAAGGTGGCTGAAGGAGATTGCCAATATCTAGTTTAGCTCATCAGTCACAGAAAGGGTTTAGGTTGCCACTTAGCAACATGACCAGCCTGCAAAATATGCCAGTGAGGTTGAGGAAAATCAAGCCTGTCTCTGGAAAAGACAGTTCTGGAGGAGAATTGAGGCAGGCCATATTCAAAGGGTAGTCAATCTCTCAGGCTTGTCACCAGGAATCTGGGAGGCTGATGTGTAGGCTTTTTATTTTCCTGTAGGCTTTTTTGTGGTCCCTTACCACTGCCACAGGAAAATGTCACTATCCTGCAGAGAAATGTTCTGTTGGGTTTTGTTTCCTCCCTTTTCTTTCCCTGTGGTACCTAGACAAGCACTTCACAAGATGACTAACTAACTCTGAGGGTGCAAACACCAATTCTGTCATCCTTCACTTGAGATTTATAGGACTGGGAGTTTTGAGTCCTTGCTTTTATTTTTTTGTTTAGATGTTGAATGTCAGAAATATGAAGCTAGAGGGGACCTCAACAGATGCTGTAATTTCTTCCCCAGCAGAAGGCCAGAAAGCCCATATTTATGAGAGTCCTTACAGATGGTTTCCTGCTTGTTCTTAGACATCTGCAATGATGAACACACTGTAGTCTGACAATTTCTTGACTTCTGCTATCCCAAACACAAGGATTTTTGTCTTAATTTTCTTAATTCTTCAGTCCTCTGTGATGAAATATAATTCCCCTTACATTTATTCATCATGCGTCTTGAGAATAGATTTCCTTTCCCTTCTGCAACATCCTTTCATTTAGTATCCTACCTAGCTCCTGCTCTCTCATTTACAGGCTATGCAGTCCAAGCTACATCCTGTTTTTATCCAACTTTCATCCAGTTCCAATAGCTCCTTTTCTTTCCTGAAAGGCAGCACCACCAGACTAGGTTCTCAGCTCCACCTGAATAGGCTGGAAGTGATGCTTTCCACATGACCCCAACATCCCAGTGTGACATTCACTTCCAGAGGATGACCAGCCTGACCACCACCAGCCCACAATTCCCTGGTTCATATTCATAAGGCTGTTTTTGTTCCTGTGTACTCATAACACCTTGCACTTGTCTCTGTGGAAAAGCATCCTCTCCTTTACGGTCTGCCCTCCAACTTCTTGGTTGCCTTTTCTTATCTTCATATCATTCATCAGGTAATGCTCTCATTCTTCCTTTCTCCTGACTATTTCCTATCTGCTCCTGATCATTTGGTAAAAGTCCTGTGGCAATCCCAGGCAGAACCCTAGCTTCCATTTAGAATCATAGACTGAACCAGGTTGGAAAAGACCTCAGAGATCATCAAGTCCAACCTATTACCTAATACGTAACACCTCATGACAAATAGCCATGGCTTCAAGTGCCACATCCAATCCTTTTTTGAACTCCTCCAGGGACAGCGACTCCACCACCTCCCTGGGCAGCACATTCCAATGGCCAAGTACTCTTTCTATGAAGAACTTTCTCCTCACCTTAAGCCTAAACTTCCTCTGGCACAGCTTGAGACTGTGTCCTCTTGTTCTGGTGCTGGTTGCCTGGGAGAAGAGACCAATCCCCACATGGCTACAACCACCCCTCAGGTAGTTGTAGACAGCAATAAGGTCTCCCCTGAGCCTTCTCTTCTCCAGGCTAAGCAACCCCAGCTCGCGTAGTCTCTCCTCATAAGGCTTGTGCTCGAGGTCTCTCCCCAGCCAGGGAAAGTTTAGGCTTGAGGTGAAGAGAAAGTTCTTCACATAGAGAGTTGTTTACCATTGGAATGTGCTGCCCAGGGAGGTGGTGGAGTCATCAACCCTGGAGGTGTTCAAGAGGGGATTGGACGTGGCACTTGGTGCCATGGTTTAGTAGTCATGATGTGTTGGGTGACAGGTTGGACTTGATGATCTTTGAGGTCTTTTCCAACCTTATTGATTCAATGATCTGGCATGCTATTTGCTTATCATTCTTCATCCAGTGCTGGTGGATTGCTGTGTCAAATTGCTTTAGTTAGAAGATCTGTCTGCTGTGTCAATTTTGAAGTCTGAAGGGGATTTAATTCCCCTAAATCAGACTTACACTGAAGCAGAGGTGGGATCTGATATTTCTAATTCATCAGGTAGACACAGATATGCAGTACAGAATCCTGAGAGATGAGAATTGAAGTGAATCACATCCTTTGCTGCCAGGCATAAGGGTGCATCCAAGGCTACA
Organism: Melanerpes formicivorus; assembly: GCF_026170545.1. Classification (NCBI taxonomy): domain Eukaryota; kingdom Metazoa; phylum Chordata; class Aves; order Piciformes; family Picidae; genus Melanerpes; species Melanerpes formicivorus. The sequence goes on along the minus strand of NW_027142368.1, from coordinate 3,926,735 downwards.
ACAAATGAGACACTGGTTAAATTTTATTATTGCCTAGTGGGGCTGTGGTGTCAATTTAATAATGAAGCACTGAACTAAATAGAAACTACCAGTAATATCTGTTGGGGGGAAGTAGTACAGCCGTTGAATCCTTCCCCTCAGCAACACGATTGCTCTTCTGTGTGATTGAATCAGTTTTGCTTCAGTTAGGTGGTGTGCACACGTGTGATGTGAGGCTAGAAAGAGAGCAAACACATCATTAACAGACCTAACAGAGAAGGTAACTTTTGGCAGTGACTCATGAAGTGACCAATTCTGATGACAGTGCCACCTGCAAATATGAGTCTCAAGAGTAGCTGAAATGTGTATTTATTAGAAATGAACAGTTGTTCTTTTCATTTGTGTGTGTGTGTGTGATCAAGTGCCCATGAAACAAGGACATTAATCCAGCATCGTGGGTCACTCATTTTTAAAATGATTGAGTTTAAGGCAAAAAGATTCAAAGATGACATTTTGAGTCTTAGGTGTTTTTTGAATTGTGGTGGTTTTCATTGTTTGGTTGTTTGGTTTGGTTTGGTTTTAAGAAGCAGAAGGGGAAGAGCAACCTGGGAAGAGCATGTGAAGGTGAAGAAGTCCTTATGTCCAGAGAGCAATCTCTCTTCCCACTACCAGTGAAAGTTGTGTGAACTGATGTTATATATATGTGGCATCAAAAAATAAACACTTGGTCCTAACAGATAGCCTGGTCCAGCAGAGAAATTGGTGGCCATGGCTTTTTTTTTTTGTAATGGAAGCTATAGTTTGGTTAAAATGTATGTGGCATAAAACTGTTTGCTTTGAAATACAGTGTTTATAAAACTGGATGTAGTTACTAATGACTGTTTGTCTCTCAGGAAGAAAGGAAAGGGCTCAGCTGGGCAAGGTGCTACACAAACACGCAGATGTTATCACAGACCCAAGGGCTGAATGGATTTTGAGAGATCTGAGTTCATTGTGCTGCCCCAAGGCAAGATTAACTAGCCCTGTGTTACTCCTGAAAGATCTGTGTCTAACATGTCTTTAAAGGTCTCTGAGGATGGACATACCACAGCTTCCCAGGACAGTTTCTTCTAATGCTTTACTACCCTTCCTGTTACAGAATTCTTTTCCATCATGTTTAACATCAATTTCTTTTATTGCAGTTTAAGCTTGCTCTTTCTTTTCCTAGACACCACAGATACTGGAAAAAAAGATTATTTGCTCCACCTTGCAGCAGCTTTGAGCACTGGAAGTCATCCCTTCCTCAGTCTCCCTTTTTCAAACAGGAATTTCAATCCTCCCTTCCTCACTCTACCTTTTTCAAACAGGAATTTCAATCCTCCCTTCCTCACTGTACTTTTTCTAACAGTAGTTTCAGTCTTCCCTTCTTCAGCCTCCTTTTTCTAACAGTAATTTCAGTCCTCCCTTCCTCACTCTTTTTCTAACAATAATTTCAGTCCTCCCTTCTTCAGCCTCCTTTTTCTAACAGTAATTTCAGTCCTTCCTCCCTCAGTCTCCTTTTCTGACAACTATTTAATGCAGACTCTTCTCATGTCTTGGCCAGTCCGGGCCTCTGATCTCTCTGTCTTGCCTTCCTCAGAGGTCTTCCTACTGGTTTGTCTTCCCCAATGTCCAGCTAAAGCAAGATGCTGTTCTTCAGCTGGGGTCCTGCCAGCAGGTGAAGGAATTTTGTGTGCCTCACAGGGTCTTCTCCTATTTGTAACCGAGAGAGGCTTTTGCTTTTTCCATAACAGATTACGTGGTTGGTTCATGCTCAGCTGGTGATCCATTACAACTTTCAAGACCCTGGCTAATTGCTCCCTATTTTGAATTTGTGTAGCTGATTAATCCTACCTAAGTGCAGTACTTCTGTTTTGCCAAGGCAGACTTAAGGTGCATTTTCCAGCTAGACAGAGGGTTGAAACAGGGAAAAATAAACTCGCTTAGACAAGATCACACAAGGAGTTTGGGGAGAAGCCAGGAATAATTTCTAACTGACCTCTGGAGGCCTCATCTGCAGAGTCTCCTCCCTGGCTTTAGTGGAAAAATCACTGATTTGAGCACTGAAAATATGGCAGGCTCATTTTCCCTCATTGCTGGTTTTATGGCCCTCGCTAATGAGACCCAACAAGGTGAGTCTTTGCCAGCTGTCAGTCAGAACTCCCTGGAAGTTCGCTCTGCACACAGTGTTATTTATAACTGCACACTAAAAGCAGCAAATGTAAATGTTGTATGAATTAGTGGCTTCTGCAGGCAGACAGGCTGCCATCCTGTTGGACAGCACTGACTTTGTATTTCGTCTTCTCCTGAGGTTAAAAGCTGCTCTGCTCTGCTTTACTTAATGACAAAACCAGATGGGCATGGTAGAGCCAGCCCCTGGTATTCATCATGCTCCTCTCCAGCTGTGTGTTGAAGAAAAGAGAAGGGTGGGAACTTCGTGAAATTGCTGAACTGCCTCTTCTTTAGGAAAGCTGTTTAGGTAGAGAGTTGTCAAAATTAATTTCCCCACAAGGTATTTCAGAGGGAGTTATTTGGTGTTAAGCACTCCAGAATAGCTGGCTACTTCACTGAGTTCTCTAATAGGAATAAAATCCTTTAGGAAATCTAAGCACTTATTTCAATAGGAGTTGGTGAGTGGTTTTAGAAATCACAGTGCTTAAAATAAAGGTTGTAAACAAGCAAAAGGAAATGGTATCAAGTAAGAAAGTTGGTGTGACTCTGGATAAGGTAAAACTGTTGTTGGACGGAAGAGTGACCACGAGTCAGCAATGTGCCCTTGTGGCCAAGAAGGCCAATGGCATCCTGGTGTGGGTTAGAAGGGCTGTGGTGAATAGGCAGGGAGAAGTTCTCCCTCCCCTCTGCTCTGCCCCGGTGAGGCCACATCTTGAATATTGTGTCCAATTCTGAGGCTCTCAGTTCAAGAAGGACCTCAGGGAACTGATTGAGAGAGTCCATTGCAGAGACACAGAGGTGTTGAAGGGTATGAAACATCTCTCCCCCGAGAAAAGGCTGAGAGAACTGGGGCTCTTAGCTTGGAGAAGAGGAGACTGAGGGCTGACCTCATTCATGTTTGTAAAGATGTGCAGGTCAGTATCGGGAGGATGGAGCCAGGCTCTGCTCAGTGATGTCCAGTGATAGGACAAGGGCCAATGGGTGCAAGCTGGAGCAGAGAAGATTCCAAGGGAACAGAAAGAAAAACTTTTTCACTGTGAGGGTGAGAAAGCACTGGAACAGGCTGTCCAGAGAGGTTGTGGAGTCTGGCCAGGTGTAAAGTTATCACTGATGTTTTAGCTGTAGCACTTCCATTATAACTCAGCGTGGTGTGTGTCCTGATCACCTTCCTGTATCACTGTGTGGCTTCTGTGTCCTTTGGCCAGAGAGCTTCCACAATGGACTTTAAACAAGCAAAAGCAAGGAGAAAAGGGACATCCATTTACATTACTTGCATGCTACTTTATGCTGCTTGTAATGTTCCTGCGACTCATGTATATTAATTAAATACCCCAATGTGCTTGTGTGGTTTGGAGTCAGTGAGAAAAATCCCCTCCATTTTACAATCTCAAAGTACAGTTTATGGGGTAACAAAAGCAGTTCTGGACGTTTCTGATTCACAGTATGGCTGTGTAACTTGGGGGAAAGGGAACCAGAGCCTCTAAGCACAACATGCCCTTCCAATTAACTGCTTTCTCGGATCCAATTGAGTTCCTTGCCAGCAGGGAATTAGACAATGAATTCAGCACTAGAAAACTTTTTCAGCACCACAAAATAATATTTATTATTATTACTATTTGAAAATTAGAGGTCACACTTAGGAAAACCAAACAAAGCAAGGAGCCTGCAATTTTGTATTTGCAATCTGCTGGAGGGTGCAAATAAGGCAGTTTAGATTTCTTTGTGCTTGACAATGCTGTGATGCTCTCCTTTTGATAACTCAAGATTTACTGCTAAAACAGCTGTGGAGATAATGAGAGGCATGCTTTGGTGCCAATGCTTCTGCCTGTTAATAAGGAGGGAATGCAGCTTTTTGTCACTTCCCTGTTTTCTGGTTTGGCCTTGGCAATCGGCATACATGAAGCTGACAAACCCCCAACGTTCCCTGCACTGCAGTGCCTCCAGCACCAAGCACTTTTGGAGCTCCTTGATCCCTCTTTACTCCTTGCTCCTTCCCTCCACAGTTTTCACATCTGCCACAATGCAGAGGACCTGGGTGATGCTTTGTTTTCTTCTCTCCTGTTCTCCCTCTCCTCGTTCTCTCTTCTTCTTTCTCCTCCTGAATATCAAACTATGGATCTTTATTTTTCCATCTCACCTTGAGTTCACATCCCTCTCCTCCTCCATCAGTGCCTTTGGCTCTTCTTCCTTTCCTCACACTAGGGTCTGCTCTTGCCTTCTCTACAAGACAGCTGTGTGAACCTCCTTCCCCCTTCCTTGGTCACCTCAATATTTCTTGCTCTCTGCAAAACACAATGGTTTGTGGGTTTTTTTTTGGTGTGTGTCTTAGAAGGAGTGAAAGAGCACACCTGGTAGATGAGGCCAAGGTGGAAGTCATCAATGTCTGACAGTTTTTGGATTAATTGGACAATTAATATAGAGCTAGTTGAAAGTATTTGAGCTATACTTGTTTGGGTACACTGGGTTTGTTTTCTCCTCACTGTTTTCTGAATTTCCTCTGAAGCCTTGTGCTGATTTTGACCATACCCTGATGTTTTTGGCACTGATTATAGGCCAAGTTCAAAAGTGAAGACCAGACTGCTGACTACAAGGCTATGCACACTGCTGTTTGCAGACCAGGCTGGCAGGTGCATATCCATTAGCAGACTGCTGGACTATCATGGAAATCCAGCTTTAATTGTGTCATTTTCACCCAAGTCAAGTCTTTTGCACATTTAGGCCTGGAAACTTCCTTGGCTTTTTCAGTTTGGTATTTTGAGAGAGACAGAGAAAGAGAATAATCTAAAATATTGCCATGTTTGGCCAGTTTCTAAGCTGTAGAGAAAACATGCACCTGACCTCCCTTCAGGTAGTTGTAGACAGCAATAAGGTCTCCCCTGAGCCTCCATTCCTGCAGGCTAAGCACCCCAGCTCCTTCAGCCTCTCCTCATAGGGCTTGTGCCCCAAACTGGGCAGAGCAAGCTGTGGTACTCTCTGGGTCATGGAGAGGAGATGAAGTCTGGCCTGTTTCTAACTCTGCTACTTTACTCCTAAAACAGAGAGGGTATGAAGGTAACTTGCCCTCTCTGTAGGGAAGAAGGGCAGAGGAGCTAAGAGGTGAGGCTGCTCAGGCAGGGTGGAGCACAGATGCTGGGACACAATACTGCAGGTGCTGTGTTTCCTGAGGAGACTGGAACTGGCTGTTTCAGTAGTGCTGAGTGTCTTGCACAGTTGGTCTGTTACAGTCATGGTGCTGCCCATTGATAAGGTGTTTGTGTGTAAAGGGTAGAGAGAAAATTGTTTGGGGAACGTTAGTGTCAGGAGCCTCCCAGGTTCAGATCTGAGCTGCCATCAGATTCTGTCTGCAGTTAGAAGTGTGGCAACTATCTGCACCTACTAAAAATTCTGCTATCTTCACTAGAAGTTCATCAAGGCCACCTAATCTTGAGAGCCTGCCATCACCCTGTGATTATATCTTACATGCTTGGCTGCTCTCACATGGCAGAAACGCCTGCTCTTAGCTTTGGGTTCTGTTCAGATGCCAGTTCTCACGAGGGCTAAATTTACATTTGGGGTTGAACATGCCTGCAGAGGGACACAAACACCACCCATCCTTAATGCTTTCACCTCTGCATGGAGTGAGGAGGACAGAGCTTTACACCTTCTCCTGCTTTTAATTCCCTGACTGCTCACTCCTTTAAAGAATTGGATTGCAGGCATTTGGTGGGTCCTCAGCTTTCAGTGTGTGGCTTGCAGTCAGCTCTCACCCAGATGGACCGTACAGCTTGACCAAGCTGTTTAATGGCTGGTAACAAAGCACCCACAGCAATCGGCTGCAGTGGTGTCATGGGGTAGGACATGCACTTTTCCAGTGTGTAAGCACTAGCAGCATTCCATTTCTGCCAGCAGCAACAGCAGCACAGAGAAAGCTGATTCAAAGAAGGCCACAAGGATTTCGAGAGCCCTCACGGCCAGCAAATGAAAAGGATGAAGGGATAGCAGTAAAAGAATAGTAAAAGAATAAACCAAGTGATTTCCTCCTCGGAATGTATCTGGGGTTTACCGTGAAGACCGAGGTGGCTTCGGTGAGAAGATCATTTGCACCTCCTGGTGGCAAATCAAACAAAAGGCCAGAACTGACGTGAATACATCTGCTGTAATGAGTTTGGTCAGAAGAACCTGGAATAAGACAGCAGCAAATTCCTTGAACACAGAGCACCATAAATACAGGAATTTTGTACGTTGTGCTGTCCACTGCAAGCACAGTCACAGGTAGTGGAAATCCCAGTAAGGAAGCTGCTGATCTGATAATCAGAAGTGGGTTTGGGTGCTGTAGGGTTTATTAGACAGCCAGACATTGCCAGTGCCTGGAAGGTCCATGACACTCACTGCTTCTTAGCCAGGAAACTAGGGACAGACACTCGTCACAAGGTCAGCTCATCATCATTTTGGAGAAGAGGAGGCTCAGAGGAGACCTTACTGCTGTCTACGACTGCCTGAAGGGAGGTTGTAGCCAGGTGGGGGTTGACCTCCTCTTCCAGGCAACCAGCACTAGAACAAGAGGACACAGTCTCAAGTTGTGACAGGGAAGGTTTAGGCTGGATGTTAAGAACAAGTGCTTCATAGAAAGAGTGATTGGCCATTGGAATGTGCTGCCCAGGGAGGTGATGGAATCACCATCACTGGAGGTGTTTAGGAAGAGACTGGATGGGGTGCTTGGTGCCATGGTTTAGTTAATTAGATGGTGCTGGATGATAGGTTGGACTTGATGATCTCCAAGGTCTTTATTAACCAACCTTGCTAATTCTGTTCCATTCTATTCTATTCTAGTCTAGTCTAGTCCATTCCAGTCTATTCTAGTCTATTCTATCTTGCTGTTTCCACCATGTCTGTACCTCTGGAGTTGCTTTGTAATTGTGTGGCTTGATCTGGAGGTGTTGAAGAAATGTGTGGCCATGGCACTTTGGGACATAGTTTAGTGGCCATGGTTGATGTTGGACTTGATGATCCTAAAGGTCTCTTCCAACCAAAACAATTCTATGATTCTAATGTGAGGGGCTGTCGGAACTGTAGCATGTGCTGACAACACATCTCTTTACAGGCTGTATGCAGGAGAATTTCATTGCAAGGTCTTTTCCAGGTAAAGACCAGTGTTTCAGGTACAGACCTGTGTTTACAGGTGTAAAATGAAGTTTGCCATTTTAGAGTAATAACTGGCTGTGTTTAGTATCATAATGATTTCCCAAATAGTTGACATGGTCTTCCCTGAAGCCTTACAAGCCAGCTGTGCTTGCACTGAAGAGTGGAGGTTGGCTGATGTTTTATGTAGTCTATTTAAGGTCATTGTTATGTTATACTGTTTTTGGCTTGCTTTCCAAAAGGAATTGCCCAGGCTGGAAGGAAACACAGAAGTTCATTTCTGTAGCTGTTGTTCTGTTTGCAGCAGCAAAATCTGCCAGTCCTGCTGCTCCCCTGTGGGAATGGAACCTACACCTGTGCCCCCAAACAGCCACTGTAATGCCAGCCCTCCCATCTGTGTGGCCTCCATAGCCCAACTGAGAGACCACCCAGCTCTGTGCAAGGTTTTCAGTGCATCCCAGCACAGCTTTTTGATAGCTGGTGGCAAGATGAGGACACCCTGGAAAAGTGACTCTGATAGTTCCACAAAACAATGTTTCCAAGCCTTGAAGTCATGGTCCCTCTTTGGTCCTGGGGCAACACTGGTCTGCTGCACTTCAAGACAGGTGCTGGAGACCTTTAGCCTCAGTTCCTATGGTTGAAATGTCTATTTAACCTTCTTCTGGGTACTTCACTGTCTTCTCAGTATTATTTTACCTCTTTTGAATAAGTTTCTTTCTATTTTTCTTTTTCACATTTAAATCTATCCAAAGAAGCCTTTTCAGAATGAAAAATCCTGACTTTCCAGGGCAAGTATTGTGAATTCTGTGGTGAAGTTAATTTTCAGTTCTAATGCATCTGTGAAGGATTTCCCTCACTCAAAAACTTGCTGTTAAATGTTCTTTTGTTTTCCTGAACCCTTCCTCCTCTGTCATGCTGGACACACAAATGAGACAAGTTCAAGCTTTAACTCTGGGTGGATCCTGGTGTCTTGGCTTTGGTGGATGTTTGCCTAAATCAAGCTGAAGGCAAGAAAAGAATCTGTCCTTAAAGCACAGTAAGTTTCTTGATCCAGAGTCTTCTAGAATAGAGCTCCTTTCTCATTTTTATTTAGGGGTCTCCCAGCCCTCCTCTATTTTCCATTTAATCTCCTTCAGCAATGTACCTAAGCACCTCCTGAGGGTTAGTCCATGACGTGGTCAGTCCATCTGAGTTGATAATTTCTGGGAATTACACAGCTGGACTAATATTCTAAAGCTTCCTTTTACCCCATTTTTTTGGGTTTGTTTTCCACTTGGAATAGCTCAAGGAAATGCACACAAACTAAAATCTGCATGTGGTTTGACTTGGAAGGCTTGAGAGATGCTGACTGGTGTGTTTCTAGTCTGCTGTTACAACAGAAAGTTATTCTGAATTCTGTAGAGAACTTCCCTTACATATGCTAAAAGTGAAGATATTGGGCAAATACTGTTCCAGCCAGGAAGTATTGCCCCTCAGTTTAGGAAAGATGTTGAGTTGCCGGAAGGTGTCCAGAGAAGGGCAAAAATGCTGGTGAGGGGTTTGGAGCACAGCCCTGTGAGGAAAGGCTGAGGGAGCTGGGGTTGCTTAGCCTGAAGAAGAGGAGGCTCAGGGGAGACATTATTGCTGTATACAACTGCCTGAAGGGAGGTTGTAGCCAGGTGGGGGTTGGTCTCTTCTGCCAGGCAACCAGCACTAGAACATGAGGACACAGTCTCAAGCTGCACCAGGGGAAGTTTAGGCTGGATGTTAAGAAGAAGTGCTTCATAAAAAGAGTGATTGCCCATTGGAATGTGCTGCCCAGGGAGGTGATGGAATCACCATCACTGGAGGTGTTTAGGAAGAGACTGGATGGGGTGCTTTGTGCCATGATTTAGTTAATTAGATGGTGCTGGATGATAGGTTGGACTTGATGATCTCCAAGGTCTTTTCCAACCTGGCTAATCCTATCCTATCCTATCCTATCCTATCCTATCCTATCCTATCCTATCCTATCCTATCCTATCCTATCCTATCCTATCCTATCCTATCCTATCCTAACAGTTCTAGAACAGCACATTTATGAACTTTCTTCTTTCTGCCACCCAGAGCCTCTTTTAATAAGGGAATGACCTTGGTGGTCGCTTGTTCCCAAAAGCTATCCCCACATTGTGTTCCAAGGAACAGTAAAAACCATCTGCTGTGGAGACTGATGCAGCCTTTATGACTTTTGCCATGACTAAACCTGTCAGAATTGATGTATTGGATTTAAGGGAATGTCTGGGTTAAAGTACAGGCCAGAGTACTAAGGAAAAAACAAAAGAAAGGCAGAGCGAAGGCTGGGTGAAAGCTGGAGGTGTAAGTCCCCTGGGCTGGGCAGTTCAGGCAAGTCTGATTTTGATCTTGGACTCTCATGGTTGCTAACCTTTACTCACACACAAATGTCAATAGGATGACGTGTGAGGTTAAATTTGATTAATAAGTGTTTGCTCAGTTGTTGCTTTGATCTGTACACACCGCTGAATGAACAATACTGGGGGGGTAGCAGGAGTCACAACTGAGTCACCTCACCCAATGAAACAGGAAGAGCATCTCTTAGTAGAAGGTGCTTTCATGGGAATAAAATGAAACACATAGGTCTCATTGCTCATCTCTTTATTGTGTTGAGGCTCATCTGTTTCTAAGTAAACCTATTTTCTTCACTCATCTGCAATTCCCAAATCACAGTTCCCTGGGGCACTTGAGTACCAGCACCCCTCTCTACGTGCTGGCCTTTCCCTGCCTGGCTGTTTGCTACTGCTTGGTGCTGCAGCCGGGGAAATCGTGGCCTCCCTTTCATCAGATCGTGTGACTTTACTTATCTGCATCTCTAAATCTGAGAGCCTGAAGCAGCTGCTCCTTGTGTTTCTTAACTGCCCAGGTTTGTGCTGTACCGTGAAGCTGAATGAGGATTTGCCAAACTGTCTGGGTTTTGGTCTGCAAACAAAGGCGCTCAGAAGCTTGGCTATTCCTGTTCCAGTTACTGAAGAAAGATCCTGCCTATTTAAAGTTAGCATTAAATGTTTGTTGGCTTCCATGAATAAAGAAAGTTTTGTGTGGGTTTTTTTTTTAGTGTGTGATTTTCCAGGTGGTTCAGAGCCTCCAGAGATGTTTTCAGTTAGCATGTAACAGAGCTGGCTTTTAATGTTAGGCTCCTGCAACGTGGAGGAGAAGATTGAGCTCTGTGTGAAATGTGGTTTATTTGTTTTCCCAGAAAGGACTCAAAATAGTAGTTTGTGGTTTGGATGTGAAGTGTGAAGAGGTTATCTGGCTGACCTGGGATCACACAGGGTATCTGCAGCAGGGTTGGAAAGCAGGTCCCTATCTTCCAGGGCTGTGCTGTTTCTAGTGATATATGAAACAGCAATGAACTCTTAAGTGACCTTTATTATAAAGCCAAATTTTTATGTACCTTTCTCTCTTGTTTCCTCTCTGAGTGGTTGTAGGCTATTGTCACCATATTCAGGGAGGTTTCACTGCCTCTAAAACTGTGATTTATTAAGACAGTATTAACTAATTCAAGAGCTATAGAGAACTGCTCAAACTAACAAATACCTTTCTTTTGAATGCAGGTTCATGGAAGTCATGAGAGACTGTGGTCTACAGAGAGAACTGAGTCTGAGGACCTATGGCTTAACCACAGAAGTGTTATGTTTCTTTCTAGGTTTGGTATTCCTTACTGCTTGAAGGACTGGTAGGAAGCTGAGTTTCCAAAATGAATAGAAGCAGGAGGGTTGGGTTCTTGTTATGCGTAGATCTGGTTGACCTCTAGGCAGTGGCACTTTGTGAATGCTGAGAATGTAGACAGCAATGCTGGTGGAAAGGGAACTGTATGACAGGTGAGAGAAAGTGGTTAATCTTCAGCTGAGCTGAGAAACTGCATGTTTGTGATATAAATTTCTTCCCTCTTTCAAGTGAACTTTTAGTGTAAGGTGGTCTGAGGGGCTTGGCTAAGTTGTTCTGTAGTACACTATAGGTTTTTTCATCTTGCCTTTCTACTGCTTTCTTTGTTATAATTTTTTCTCCAACTGTGAGATATAGTACCCTAAAATATGATCTCCATGTGGTAGGACAGAACTGAGTGGTAAAAACAAGTCTACAAGTGATTTGCACCAGATTTTGTCATTAGTATTCATACACTCAAACCCAGGTAATTTTGAATGCTTCATGATGCAAAAAGCAGACTATTAAACCCCAGGTATCAAAGGTATCAAAAGGATTATATTCCACAAAACTTTGCCACCTTTTTCTTCAGTATGTTTTCAGAATAGCCTAAAAGCAGAAGAGCAGCAATCTCTCAAGGTTGCCTCCACAGCAGGGACTGAGAGAGGTGTGATATAGGAATAGAATAGAATAGAATAGAATAGAATAGAATAGAATAGAATAGACCAGATTGAAGAGACCTCAAAGATCATTGAGTCAAACCTATCATCCAGCACCATCTAATCAACTAAACCATGGCACAATGCGCCCTATCCAGTCTCTTCCTGAACACCTCCAGTGATGGTGACTCCATCACCTCCCTGGGCAGCCCATTCCAATGGCCAATCGCTCTCTCTGTGTAAAACAACCTCCTAACCTCCATCCTAAACCTCCCCTGGCGCAGCCTGAGACTGTGTCCTCCTGTTCTGGTACTGGTTGCCTAGGAGAAGAGACCAACCCCCTCCTGGCTACAACCTCCCTTCAGGCAGTTGCAGATAGCAATGAGGTCTGCTCTGAGCCTCCTCTTCTCCAGGCTAAGCAACCCCAGCTCCCTCAGCCTCTCCTCATAGGGCTTGTGCTCCAAACCCCTCCCCAGCTTTGTTGCCCTTCTCTGGACACATTCCAGAAACTCAACATCTTTCCTAAACTGAGGGGTTCAGAACTGGACACAGGACTCAAGGTGTGGCCTAACCAGTGCTGAGTACAGGGGCAGAATAGCCTCCCTGCTCCTGCTGGCCACACTGTTCCTGATACAGGCCAGGATGCCATTTGCCTTCTTGGCCACCTGGGCACACTCCTGGCTCATGTTCAGTCTACTATCAACCAGTACCCCCAGGTCCCTTTCTGCCTGGCTGCTCTCCAGTCACTCTGACCCCAGCCTGTAGCACTGCATGGAGTTGTTGTGGCTAATGTGCAGAACCCGGCACTTGGATGTATTAAATCTCATGCCATTGGACTCTGCCCACCTATCCAGCCTGCCAGGGTCCCTCTGATGGCCTGTATTATAGTTTGCCTTCATTAACCTTTGTTTTCCTTCATTAACCTTTGACCTCCAAATACCTGGGTTGCAAGTCCCACTGGGACAGGGCAATGTTTTCTGATAACAGAGGAAAGCACAAGGGGATCTAAAACTGCACTCTCGGTTGTCACCACCTTGTTTGCCAGAGGTGTGTGGTGATGGTCAAGGGACAAGTGTTGAAAACACTGTAAGGATTTTTTTCCAAGGAAAAGGTAAGCATGAGGGTAAGGAGAGGTGTCCAAAGGTCAGTTTTGCTTTGTGTATGTTAGCAGTGTTAGAGAGAATGGAAGCTGGAAGTGTCTACATATCTAAGGAAATAGAAGATTCACTGTTTTCTGACCTGTTCTTTTGGTAAGATAATTTTGTGGGCCAATTCAGACTTCTGTTATTGTTGTCAGTGAATGCAATGTTAAAATGCACACAAAGTTGCCATTCTGGCAAGCCAGCAAAGTAACACAGTCTCCATCACAAATCTTCAGTAGTGGTATTACAGGATGGAGCCAGACTCTTAACAGGGTGCCCAGTGAGAGGACAAGGGGCAACAGGCACAAACTAGAACACAGAAGGATCCATTGGAATAAGGAAAACGTCTTTCCTGTGAGGGTGACAGAACCCTGTCACAGGCTGCCCAGAGAAGTTCTGGTCTTTTTCTCTGGAGATATTCAAACCCATCCTGGATGTGATCCTGTGCAACCTGCTCTAGCTTTAGCAGAGGGCGTTTGGACAGATGATCTCCAGAGGTCCCTTCCAACCCCTACCATTCTGTGATCTTTGTAGCTTTCTCTCTTCCCCTTCCACCTTCCTCCCTTCCCCTTGTTTGGGGATGTGGTTAGCACTCACCTCTGTATTACCAGTATTGACCTGTTCCACTGGGGCAGCTGGGTGAGCTGAGTCAACTTAGTTTACTGCCTACCAGGACAACTTTCTTGAGGCAGAGAATCCCCCGGACCCAGGTTGGAGCAGACAAGGCAACCCTGTGCTATATATTTATTCTGGATAATGGGGATGTGTCAGGTACTCCACTTATTTTGGGTGCTTGTGAAGTCCCCTTGGACCCTGTGACGAGGTGTAGAGCAGACTGATCCATGGACTTCTCTTTTTCATGCTGGCTGCTGGCTCAGTGCTTGAAAGCAAGACTGGGAATCACAGTATTTGGGTCTTTGGGGGATATGTCTTCTGGTTTTTTCTAAGCTTTGTTTCATAATTTGCATCCATCCAGACTTGAGGGAGGTGAGAACATGGAGCTGTGTAATCTGTGTTCCAGGACTTTTCTTAAGTAATCAGAACTGAATACTTTCCAGATAGTGCCAATAGTCTTCAGTGGCTGTTTGGGGACAGGATGTATTAAGCAGAAATCTTGAGAACTTCTTTCATGTTACTACTCTTTCATCAAAGCTTCTCATTACCCTACCATTCAGATTAACATACTACTGACCTAAAGCTCTTCTGTCTTTTTAAGTGCTGATGCATATGTTTCATGCTGGAATGAATGTAGGGTGCCACTAGAACTCTCCTAATTTATGTACTGTGTGGCAGAGCAGCTCTAATCTTTGGATGGGGATGTTCTTGGAGTGGCTGGAGAGTAGCCAAACAGCAAGGGACCTGGGGGCACTGATTGACAGCTGGCAGAACATGAGCCACCAGTGTGCCCAGGTGGCCCAGAAGACAAAAAGCATCCTGGCCTGCATCAAGAATAGTGTGGCCAGCAGGAGCAGGGAAGTCATTGTGCCCTGTACTCAGCACTGGTTAGGCCACACCTTGAGTACTGTGTCCAGTCCTGGGCCCCTCAATTTAAGAAGGACATTGAGACTCTTGAATGTGTCCAGAGAAGGGCAACGAGGCTGGGGAAAGGCCTCGAGCACAAGCCCTATGAGGAGAGGCTGTGGGAGCTTAGCCTGGAGAAGAGGAGACTTGGGGGAGACCTTATTGCTGTCTACAACTACCTGAAGGGAGGTTGTAGCCAGGAGCGGGTTGGTCTCTTCTTCCAGGCAACCAGCACCAGAACAAGAGGACACAGTCTCAAGCTGCACCAGGGGAAGTTTAGGCTGGAGGTGAGGAGAAACTTCTTCACAGAGAGAGTTGTTAGCCATTGGAATGTGCTGCCCAGGGAGGTGGTGAAGTCACCATCCCTGGAGGTGTTCAAGAGGGGATTGGACGTGGCACTTGGTCCCATGGTTTAGTAGTCATGATATGCTGGGTGACAGGTTGGACGTGATGATCTTTGAGGTCTCTTCCAACCTTATTGATTCTATAATTTTTGCCGTTGTGCCAAACTGTGTAAATGGTTCACAGCAATCACAAAAACAGTGAGAGCTGAGAGACCACATTGAACCCCAGAAGCTGCAGTTAAAAACTCATTGAAGTTATGGGAAGAGTTTCTGGTGACCTTTTAATCTCTGCATCTGCCCCAGTGGCTGTGGGATTTTGGAACTGGCAGAATGGTTCATGTCCTGTGTCAAGAATGAACAGCCTGTGGTCTATTCCCAATGGAAAAAATGCTGGAGAGCACATGCATGTGTTAGGGTGGCACAGGAGAAGACTGAAAAGCCTTTCTGTAGCAGCTGCTGCTTGCAAACTGCATCAGGGAAGCTTTGTAAGGGCAGTGGATGCCCTCCAGTGGCAGAAAATAGGGAGAGAGATCTGTCCGGTTTGCTTCCCATCATTTGTGAGGGATTGGTGTTACTTTCAGTTCCTGGATGTGTCCACTCCCAGTGTAGAGGTGCCATGTTAGTGTCTGTCTCTGGTCTTGCAGTTCCCAGCAGCACACAGCAAAGAGCTGAATCCCTGTCAAAATCTTCTGCAGGGATTCCTTTAATAGATCAAAGCTTTTCCAGGTGTCTTTGATAGCTTTACCTTGATATTTACAACACTTACAGTGAGTCTTGGCTCAACACAAAATATGGGCTGTAAAGTAATATTTTTGGGTGATACAGAGGCTGCCCTTTAGGAGGAGAGATTAAGCTGCACTGCATGTGCTATGTGACCATTAACACAGGCAGAAGAAGTAATTTGTACTCTAAATGATCCTGGATGTTGCCTCTGGAAATATTGCTCTTGCAGAATGAATTTTCTGGGTTCATCATCACTTGTTGATGGCTCAGGAAAGAGTGAGATCAGAAACTGATGCAAGTGTTTGTGCAAGGTGCACAAGTCTGTTGTAAGCTGTTTTTCTCTCTAAGCTGAACACATATTATGGAGCATTTCCCACACCTCCTTGGGTGCCTCTGCACAAACAACTACCCCTAGTAAACCAGAGAGGTACTATTTAACATCACTCATGAGGATTACACTGAAAATATCTGTAGGAAGGAGACTCATAGTGTTTGTATTATTTATGTTAGCTCTCCAAGTCTGCTTTCCTTGCTGGTGCTAGCAGATCATGGATTTTATACTTCAGCCCTTTAGTTCAGTTCAGCATACAAATATAAAAAGGCATTTTGAATTTTGTTCTAGGAAATGTAATAATCTGTACTGAATTAACTCAAAGAATCATCAGAGCTGTTAATTAAAAGCACTGGTTATCCATTTATATTTAAATGACCTAGCAGACATGTTAAGAGTTCTATAGTCCTAAGCACAGTTAAAAAGATCTTATCTTTTGGATATTATGTATCACAACTTATTATTAGGAGTTGATCTGCTGGAGGGTAGAGAGGCTCTGCAGAGGGACCTTGACAGGCTGGACAGATGGGCAGAGTCTAGTGGCATAAGACTGAACACATCCAAGTGCCGGGTTCTGCACATTGCCCACAGCAACCCCATGCAGAGCTACAGGCTGGGGTCAGAGTGGCTGGAGAGTGGCCAGGCAGAGAGGGACCTGGGGGTACTAGTTTATGGTAGGCTGAACATGAGCCTGCAGTGTGCCCAGGCAGCCAAGAGGGCCAATGGCATCCTGGCCTGCATCAGGAACAGTGTGGCCAGCAGGAGCAGGGAGGTTATTCTCCCCTTGTATGCTGCACTGTTTAGGCCACACCTTGAGTACTGTGTCCAGTTCTGGGCCCCTCTGTTTAGGAAGGAGGTTGACTTGCTGGAATGTGTCCAGAGAAGAGCAACAAAGTTGGTGAGGGGTTTGGAACACAAGCCCTATGAGGAGAGGCTGAGGGAGCTGGGGTTGCTTATCCTGGAGAAGAGGAGTCTCAGGGGTGACCTTATTGCTGTCTACAACTACCTGAAGGGTGATTGTAGACAGGCAGAGGTTGGTCTCTTCTCCCAGGCAGCCAGTACCTGAACAAGATGACAAGTCTCAGGCTGCACCAGGGGAGGTTTAGGCTGGATGTTAGGAAGAAGTTCTACAGAGAGAGAATGATTGCCCATTGGAATGGGCTGCCCGAGGAGGTGGTGGAGTCACCATCATTGGTGGTGTTCAGGAGGAGACTTGATGGGGTGCTTGGTGCCATGGTTTAGTTGTTTAGGTGGGTTGGATTGGTTGATAGGTTGGACATGATGATCTTGAAGGTCTCTTCCAACCTGGTCTGGTCTATTCTATTCTATGCTTTATTATAACTTATGATTTGTTATAACTTATTATTTATTATAACTTATTATAATTACATTATTTGTTATAACTTTCCCCCCCTTGATGGTAGTATTATGAGCACTTAAAACACACACATTAAGTGTGTATGAAGGCAAATAATGTCATTAGTAGTTCAAGAGCAGAGAAGATCCTCAGGGAAAGGAAAACATATTTCTTCTGCTTTCTTCAGATTGGTTTCCAAAGGCAATTTCCACTTTGATCCAAATGATACTTGGCTGCTGTTGAAGGCTGTCACATCAGAAGTCAATGGTAATAATATTCTTCAGAGGATGCTCGGATGGAGCCAATTCCGTGCTTAGAAGTTGCAGCTGAAGGTTAAGTCTTCTGTTTTCAAACACAAGTTGTAACAGTGTGTTCATTCTGCACAACTCAAATAATACCAGTGTCCAGAAAATAATTCCTGTTGACTTTCCTGTTGAAAACTCGTGTTCTCAAACTCCATCAGTCAACATTGCCTCCTGTGCATTTGTGTGCGCTGAAGGGTGTCGGGCTGAGAGGAGAACGTGAGCTCATGTTGACACAGCTTTACTGGGAGGAAAAGGTACATATCTGCTGGGGCCCTTGTGTTTAACAAGAGGAGTGGTGTTTGGTGCCATTACTCACTTGCAATCAAGCACCACAGTTAATTTGTTCGTACAGCAGCTCCACAGCCTCATGGGAAGTCTCACTGTGCCATCATCCCTGATCTGGCTGGGCTGGGTGAGGTAACAAAAGTAGTGAAACCAGGAATCTTTGCCTGGTTTGGTCCAGGCTCTGGCTCTGGCAGAGACATGTTGCAAAACTCTTGGGTGGTGGCATCCCTGCAGGTCGCTTTGTTTTCCCTAGGGAATGTTTGCTGCAGCCAAGAGGGAGGATGAGACAAGCACTCTTTGATTGATCTCTGCTGAGCTCCAGCTCCTGGAGCTAAGGGCTTCTCCTCTAGCATTGACCTCCTGCTGAGAGAGGTGTCCTCTCACAGATTGTGCAGACAGCATGGGTGTCCTCTCACAGATTGCTCAGACAGCAGCACAAAGCCAATGTAGCTGCCTCTGTCTGCAACTATACTGTACACTTCTGTTCCCTGCGGTGGTGGTCACTGGGATTGGTCAAGTCTAAGCAAGTTTTAATGAGCCCTTATCTGTACATCTAGCCAGCGTGTTGGTACCCTGATGTTAAAGGTTATGATGACCCAGAAAGGGACTGGAGTACATCCAAACTCCTCTGCACTGAGCTTCATTGTTGTATTCAAATTAAGAGAGCAGCTGCAGCAATGCTAAGCTGTGAATACAGGGTGTTTCATTCCTGGTTTGATGTCTGTGCTTGGCACTGTGACAGCCATCTCTCACAGTTCTGTGTTTTGAGGTGTTCCCCTTGCCCTTTACTGAGCAGTGTTGTGGCCCTTACACACATTCTTGGGTCAGTGTCTGGGCAAGATCGTGTAGGGGATCTTGAGTGGTGCGAGGAGGCCTTGCTCTTTCAGAGCTTTCTTGTCCTTCATGGTTTTGTTTCATTAGTTTTGTTTGGTTTTGTTTGGTTGGTCGATTTTTTGATATTCTGAAACATGCTCTGACAAGGAAAAGAGTCCATGAGCTCATGCCACTTCTATGTTCAACAACCCTTTTTGACAGCTCACATTTCCCCCTCCAGAAGGAGCAGTGAGAGATGTGTTTGTGAGCGAGGATGGTCGTGCATGGCAGCAGAAAACCTGAGCTCATCCTGTCTCTCCTTTCCTAAACAAGAGCCTAAAAATAATGCCAAAATTGCTGGCTGCACAACAGACCAGGGCTCCTTGGCCACGTAAATGCTGTCTGGAGCTGTGCCTCTGCTCAGAGCGCTTTCAGATTTATGGACCCTGTGGACTAAACGAAACTACTTGGAAGGAAAAAGGAGGCTTTCAAGGACTATTGAATCTTCACCTTATCCTGGACAAAATAAACCAAACAAAACCTGTTGGGTGAAAAGAGAATAGAAATGTTTACTCAGATGAGACATTTGATCTGATAGGGAAAGGCAGCTGCAGAGACAAACTTGTCTGATGGTGCTTTCTAATCCCCAGGGGATCTGGGCTGAGGATGAGACCCATTAGCCAGTCCCTAACTCCAACAAAGCCTCTTATAGAGAGGAAAAAAGGTCAGGGGAACCTGTGGCAATGCCTACTAACACTCAGCCTGCACCGTGGTGCTTTTGGCAAGCTGGGTCCTTGACTTGGCAATGCCATTTCTAGCCTATGTAACCCAATGCTAGCACACACCAGGTTGCCAAGTTTGTAGTGGTAACAGGCAAGTCTGATTTTCTTTCATGCTTAGGATTGAATAGGTACGGGGTTCTTTCTGCTGTCACCAGAGCTGTGTCTTATTCTCCTGGGGAGTAAGCAGCACTGTACTCAGCCATCGCCTTCATCTTCAGAGCAGAGAGTCAATTGCTGGGAAAAAGCTTCCAGAAAATCAAGAACTCCTTGTGAGGGCAGTCAGTGCTGGGAGACTCACTCAGCTGCAGAAGGTAGGGTCCTGTGAGCACCTTGGGAGCTATGTTGCTGCTCACACACCAGGGCAGTTCCCTGGACAATCCCTGTGTGCTGTCCTGCTCCAAGTCCCTGTGGAGGACAAGTGCATTGGCAGCCAGGATAATCCGTCCCTTCATGTGGGGGATAATCCACCCAGCCCTGCGGTCATAAACGGAAAAAGCTGAAGGGAACCCAACAGATCTGCCCCAAATTCTGCTTGGTGTTCTGGCTGCCTGAAGTGTCCTGGGTCTGTCTTTAAGCCTGGGGACATGTTTCCCTTGCCTTTGTGAGCTGTTTTAACCAGTCCCATAGAAGATGTCAGGGAGGGATCACCCAGCTGGGAACATCAGTATTAAGTGGAAACATTTTTTGGGGGGCTTTTCTGTTCACTGGCAGTGTAATGTGATAAATCATCCCTAAAGTGCTTTTCCAGCAGACGTGGCTGTGATGCATCTGACAGCAAACATCTGTCCAGGCTGCAGCAGCAATGTGGTCTGGTTTTCCTATCAGATTGGTTTACCTTACTCATCTGATGCAGATGAAATTCCCCTGAACCTTGACTTGCCCTTGGCTGCTGTGTTTCCCAGCTGAGTGCTCTCCATCCTGTACACCATGGCAAGGATGGCGAGCAGACCAAAGGATGCTGGTGCAAGCATTCCAGCCTCAGGAGGACTCACTCCAAGATTAAACTCCAGTTGTAAGAGTTTAACTTGGCTCAACTTGAATTGGGTTACAGATTGCATCAAAAAAACCCAACAAAACACACCACCCCCCAAAAAAAACCCCACCAAAACACAATTTACTGTCTTCCTCTGGCTTGGCTAAGGCTGTGATCTCACCAGACATACATATCCTCACTGGACATCTTACAAGATGTTGATTCCATTACAAATTTAGTATGAATTCCCATAAAAGCAACCAAACACCTGATACCCAAAGCCCCAATTTAACCACAGGTGCAGTCCTGAACATTTGCTTTTGGTCTTCACTTAGTTCCCATAAGCTCCAGCTTATGTTTGTATCACTGCTGCTATGAGGTTAGAACTACTGGGGAGAAATTCAGCCAGCCAAGTGGCAATCTGCTGGGCTGGTTAGATCCCAAAGAGTGGGAAAGGGGCTTTTCCCACACAGCAGGTGCAACCAGAAGCAGACTGAAATATGTGGGGTTACCCTTCTGCTGCACAGAATCATAGAATCAATAAGGTTGGAATCAAAGATCATCAAGTCCAACCTGTCATCCAGCACCTCATGACTACTAAACCAAATGCCATGTCCAATCCTCTCTTGAACACCTCCAGTGGTGGTGACTCCACCACCTCCCTAGGCAGCACATTCCAATGGCTAACAACCTCTCTCTGGGAAGAACTTCCTCCTCACCTCCAGCCTAAACTTCCCCTGGTGCAGCTTGAGATTTTATCCTCTTGTTCTGGTGTTGATTGCCTGGGAGAAGAGACCAACCCCCTCCTGGCTACAACCTGCCTTCAGGTAGTTGTAGACAGCGATGAGGTCTCCCCTGAACCTCCTCTTCTCCAGGCTAAACAACCCCAGCTCCCTCAGCCTCTCCTCATAGGGCTTGTACTCAAGGCCTCTCTCCAGCCTCGTTGCCCTTGTCTTGACATGTTCAAGTGTCTCAATGTCCTTCTTAAATTGAGGGGCCCAGGACTGGACACAGTACCCAAGGTGTGGCCTAACCAGTTGTGAGTACAGGGGCACAATGACTTCCCTGCTCCTGCTGGCCATGCTATTCTTGATGCAAACAAGGTCCTGTTCCTACTCAAAAGGAATTAATCTGACTGAAAAATACCGAGGAAAATCAGAAACAAATACTTAGGGACTGGAAATGAGCAAAATGCTTTAGAGAAGACAATACTTTGTTTTCTGACACTTATGGGTCTTTTAGCTTTGATAGCTATTCATGATGAAAAAAGAAGTTTTGCAAATTGAAAGCAATGGAAATAATGGCAATGGATAAAAAGCAAATACTACATAAAGCATGTTACTCATAAATAACAATATCCAGAGGTAAAGATTCTCGTGCATTGCATGCCTCTGAACAAAGGGATGATGCTGTGAGGTCAAGGGAGTGATGAAGTCAAGGAGAAGCTGCAAACACAACTCACAAAGCTACCTCTATGTCCTTGCAGTACATACCTGTAAAAGAACTGCCACCATGTGGCACTGGGGAAATGTGAAAGGATGAGGAAAGGCTCTTCCTGAGTCTTTGTAGTTGCCAAAACCTCCCAACAAACCACACACGATTTGGCTCTGTGGTGGTTTTTTTTGTCTTGGCAGACTTGTGGAGGAGCCAAGAGAATGAATGGGAAGGGTTTTCCTCATGCCTACCCTGGTCCTGTCTGCTTACTGCTCAAAGTGAAAATATAGTTCTAAGGAAAACTTAATTCTGAACAGGATTGTGAAGACAGCAAATGACTGAAATGGAATTGGGCTTGATGATCTCCAGAAGTTCCTTCCAGCCCCTGTTGTTCTGTGATTCTGCATGATTCTGTGACTGGAGACAGCTAAGGACTTGGGTGGTGAGAAGCGAGAGAGTTGTGTCCTGCTGATGTCCAGACAGGCTGTGGAGAGTTAAGCAACTCCATCATGAGCAGCTTTTCAAGGTATGCTGGCAGCAGCCTGCTCCTCACTCGCTTCCTTTCAAGGGCATTGTATGGACCTTAGCACATTTTTGTAACAACATTCCTGTTTGACTAAAGAAGAAAAGCAGGCCAAGGTTTCAGGAATTGAGTATGACACTGAAGATTGCTCTATCTTTTCCATGTCCATTGCTCTGTGATCTTTGCTGTTTTGAATGCTTCCAGAAATAACTTGAAAGGGAAGTGTAACTCCACTATTGCCAACATGAGGAGTTATTGATCTAAGTGACTGCTTGGAAAGAAAGGATGATAGAGAAACCATGCTCTGCTCTCCACATGTTTAGACCTCTTGCCTTATTCTGCTTGAGCTAATGGGGAAAGGCATGTATCGTGGCAAGGCAACAAAGAAAAGCCTCTGCCTGCTTTTAAGTTATTTGGCATCTCTACATGTTAGGAGAAAAAGAAAGGTCATTAAAAGTACCTAACATTTTTTGCTAGTTTAGTTAAACCAGCTTCCATCCTACAAAACACCCAAAAAGCAGCTCCTAATCCTTTGGCTGACCAGATGCCCTTGACACAGTGCAGAGCAGCCTTGGGGCCGCTCTGACTTGCCATGGCTCTGCTGAAGATCCTTTTAAACAGCCAGAGAAAACAGCCTGTTTGTTCCTTCAGCTGCTTCCCTTGCTCCCCAGCACCAGCCCTCGGGACGTGCTGCAGGAGACTGGGAGTTACACCTCTCCCCTCCCTTGTGCTCTCAAGAGGAGCACCCTCCTGCCCACAACTTGTCCTCACAGCACCAGTGTGGGAAGGGTGGCTGCAAATGGCCTCACTCCCTTCTCTCAGATCTCATCCCTTGCCCAGTGTTGCAACTGGTTTCAGCCAGAAGCATCTCACAGAGCCCCATGTCTGTGCTTTGAAGTTTGATGCTATGGTGCTTTCCTACAAGTGATGTATCTAGTTCCCAGCCCTTGACAATTTCCTTCTCTAGACCATGATAAGTTTGTTACACGCAGTTGCCATTTGTTTTCCTTTTTGTTTTGGTGTGAATTAGATTTTTCTGCTTGGTTGATGATTTTTTTTTGGTATGCCTTTTTAAAGGGTGTTTTTGTCCTCTTTCTGTGTCTCAATCTTTACCACCTTCCTGCATCAAACCTGAACAGATCCAGGTCTAATCAATCATACTTACAAATTATTTGTAGTTATCAATACTGACTGTAATATCCGGGTGTAAGATGTTATGTGTGAGATTAGATACAAGGCCACTGAGCAGTCAGTTCTGTAATAGCTTTTAATGGACAGAAATTTGAATGAAACAGGTTTTAGAAAAGTACAGAATAAAAGCAACCAAAAAAATAATCTCTCTTCACTATTAACCACTGCTATAAACCCCAAGATCTTTCCTCTTAAAGTTATAAATTGTAATCTTCACTCAGCCAGTGTATAAAGAATACCACAGTTAAAGCAGGTGCCTTGCAGAATGCAGGTAACTTTTCCTCATCTCTTCCTCCTTTTCTGGCAAAGGCAACAAAATTCTTTGCTCTGGTAGCCAGTGTAACAAAACTGGAGGTGAGTTCATTCACCACTTCTCCATGAGGCGCAGAGTCCATAGCCACCTCTTGTGCTTTGTGGCTTCACAACTACCTGAAGGGAGGTTGTAGCCAGGTGGGGGTTGGTCTCTTCTCCCAGGCAACCAGCACCAGAACAAGAGGACACAGTCTCAAGCTGCACCAGGGGAGGTTTAGACTGGATGTTAGGAAGAAGTTCTTCATAGAAAGAGTTATTGGCCATTGGAATGGGCTGCCCAGGGAGGTGGTGGAGTCACCATCAGTGGGGGTATTTAGGAAGAGACTGGATGGGGTGCTTGGTGCCATGGTTTAGTTGATGAGATAGTGTTGGTTGACAGGTTGGACTCTGATCTCGGGGGTCTCTTCCAACCTGGTTGATTCTATTAGATTCTATTCTATTCTAGCTGCCAAGCAGCATCCTGACTCTGCAGGTTTTAACCATATCTGTGCACGGTTTCTGATGAGATTTCTGAACCAATCTGCAATCTGAGATTTATTTCTATCCCTACTGCAGAGCCAAGTTAATAGGACACATCCTCTGGTGGCTCTGTTTCTGAGCTTATGGATTTAGAAATGTTGGAAACATTCTCTGTGGCTGTGACAGTCACCACCTGTACAGTGGGATATACAGAACACAGCACCTGTTGAATGAGAACTTGTATTCAAGTGGAGTACCTAGAAAGGTGAGAATATAAAAATAACTCCACAGCAGTGGCTGTTTATTTTGACATGGAATTTTAGTTGAGATTGGTGCAACAAAAAACACCTCTCTGAAAACAGAGGAAGGTCCTGTTCATCACAAACCCTTAGTAAGTAATAGCTGAAGATCTTTTTTGATGCTGCCTTCCAATCTTTGTAGGGAGGACAGGTATATTTGTAGAGGCAAAGACAGGCATTGATACCCAGTCAGCCCAGTAGAGTGAAAATCTTCCATGCCGTGTGCACAGTGATTCTAAACAGCAGATAAACTGACAGAGGTAGCAATGCATTTTACAGATTCAAAGGCCAGAGCACAGATAAATGCTAAAGTGTTAGAAACAACAGGTTTCTTACAGCACTCAGAAATATATGGGTGATGTTAAATGTATTGGGCTGCAGAGCCTCCCCTGTGGGGACAGGCTGTAAGAGTTGGGGCTGTTTATCCTGGAGAGGTTGACTTAGGGACGTCTTAAAGCAAACTTGCAGTACCTGAAGGGAGGGAGCCTACAAGAAAGTCAGAATGGGACTTTTTACAAGGGCTGGTAGTGATAGGATGAGAGGAAATGGATTGAAGCTTGAGAAGAGGAGATTTAGACTGGAAATTAGGAAGAAATTCTTTCCAGGGAGGGTGGTAGGATACTGGAACAGGATGGATGAGGCCTTGAACAGCCAGATGTAGTGGAAGGTGTCCCTGCCTATGGCAGTAGGGTTGGAGCTAGATGATCCTTAAGGTCCCTTCCAACATAAAGCATTCTACTGATCTGTGAATTACATGAACCTGTGTTAGTTTCTGGAACAAAAACATAATACATTTGTTGTTGTTTTTCAGGTTAGACATTCTAGGCTTTGTTCCTTCTAGTTAGCTAGAATAGCTCAGTTCCTATGGAGGACCTTCTTCCTGAGGAGCCGGAGCCTCGACATGGCCACGTCCCAGTCTACGTAGGCACCTTCCAGGTGCCGAGTCAGCCCTGCTCCCGCCGGGTAGCTCTGGCGACCGTGGAGCACGCGCCAGTTATCGAACGTCACCACATCTCCTGTGGAAAGAGTGCACACACGTCAACCTTGGCTATCTTAACAGCCCATCCCACCAGCTGCAGGTAGGTGTTTGTCAACAGTGAGGCAGCTATAACTTCAGGTGGCTTGTCTGGAGACAGACAGCCCTATGAGGGAAGACTGAGGGAGCTGGGGTTGCTCAGCCTGGAGAAGAGGAGACTCAGGGGTGACCTTATCACTCTCTACAACTACCTGAAGGGAGGTTGTAGGCAGGCGGATGATGGTCTCTTCTCCCAGGCAGCCAGTACCAGAACAAGAGGACACAGTCTCAGGCTGCGCCAGGGGAGGTTCAGGTTGGATGTTAGGAAGAAGTTCTATACAGAAAGAGTGATTGCGCTATGGAATGGGCTGCCCGGGGAGGTGGTGGAGTCGCCGTCATTGAGGGTGTTCAGGAGGAGACTTGATGGGGTGCTTGGTGCCATGGGTTAGCTGTTTGGGTGGGTTGGATTGGTTGATGGGTTGGACACGATGATCTTGAAGGTCTCTTCCAACCTGGTTTGGTTTATTCTAAAGGTTTTATTCTAATAGCAATACAATACAATAAACCAGGTTGGAAGAGACCCTAGAGATCATCGCGTCCAACCTATCATCCAACCCACCTAATCAACTAACCCATGGCGCCAAGCACCCTATCAAGTCTCCTCCTAAACACCTCCAGTGACGGTGACTCCACCACCTCCTTGGGCAGCACATTCCAATGGGCAATCACTCTCTCTGTGTAGAACTTCTTCCTAACTTCTAGGCTAAATGACACAGAGATGAGAATTCCTTCTCAGTCAGAGGGGGAGGTCCCTTTGGACCTCTGTAGCTTTTCTCAAATGAGCAGAGTTAAGAAGCAGAGTGGCAGGGGAGTCTGTCTGAGAAAAGCAGGCCTGGAGGGGAAAGATGACTAAAGCAGCTCCACAGGAAGGATAAAAATGGTAAAAGCCACAAGGATCATTTTTATTTGATCAGTCTGGTACTATGTGCCGTGGTTTAGTATTCATGAGGTCTTGGGTGACAGGTTGGACTTGATGATCTTTGAGGTCTTTTCCAACCTTACTGAGTCTATGACTCTATTTGTACTATACACATCCTGCTTTGCTAGCTCTGTGAAGAGAATTTTATGAGAACAAAGGCAAGCCATTGAAGGTTAGGAAATCACACACCTAAGGCCAGCATGCCACTCTATTTTAAATCCCTTGTGTGCCACCATTATGAGTAATCTCTAATTAAATAACATTCTAGTCTGTCTTTTCTTCTCCTTTCCCTTCTACCACTGTTCTGGTGCATTAATTGATGGGATGGATGGTATGAATGTAAAGTGAGATCCTTTGTTTGACCATTTATTATGTGATTTTATTTTATTGCATGTTCCTAATAAATTTCCTCACAGACATTTCAAAGACACTAGCATCATGAGGCAGGCAGATACACTAATTAATTTACTTTTGTCACATCTCTTGAGAGCTGAGGAACTATTCATAGCTCCCTTTTATAGCTGGAGAATGAAAGAAAAGAGATTAAGGCCAAAGCAGTTAAATAAGTGCACAGAGTGGCTTTTAAAGAGTGAAGGGCACTTTTGCAGCATGTTTTATGATCAAAAGACAGCCCTGCACAACTCCAGCTGAAGTTTAGAGCACTTGGTACTTCTGCAAATCTGCCTCCAGCCTGTCTTGCATGGACCACCCAGAACAAGCAGCACAGCAGCAATGGCCTTTGGTAATTCATCCAGCACTGTGCTGGCATTTGGGGTCTGAGCAGACAGTAACTCAATTCCCCATGGCACTGTTCAGCATCCTTGAGCATTACCCACATTATGCATCTGTGCCATCTTCTAGATGTTCTGTGATCCCTGCAGCCATTGGGAGGGTGCCCTACTGACAAATTAATGTGTCATAGTGGAAGTTGTGTCAGTTGGCTTAATGTCTGCACTCTGCATCGAATGAATCAGAGCAAGAAGCACGAGACTGAGTATCACTTAGTGAAAAGACACTGAAATGGGATGGCACAGACATTTACAACAGCTTGAAATTAGAGAAGAGCAGATTTAGGTTGGATGTTAGGAAGAAGTTCTTTACCATGAGAGCGCTGGACACATGGAACAGGTTGCCCAGGGAGGTAGTTGAAGCCCCATCCCTGGAGATATTCAAGGTCAGGTTTGACAGGGCTCTGAGCAACCTGATCTAGTAGAGGATGCCCCTGTTGACTGCAGGGGGGTTGGACTGGATGACCCTTGGAGGTCCCTTTCAGCCCAAACCACTATGATATTTCCCATCTGTGGTGCTATTGTTATGACAAGTTACAATTCCCTGTATGGTACAGGGAGTTGATGTAGTTTAAAGATCAATAGCCTCTATTTCTTCCCTGCCTTTAAAAACAATAATTCCTTACAGTGTAACAAGGGCAAAAGACATTCATGAGAAAAAGGTAAGGCTGCAGCAGGAAGTAAAATAGGTGATAGAAGGCCTGACATTTCCTCTCAGTACCAGTGCTAAGCATGCTCAAATGTTTTGACAGTTAGGAAAACTGTGAAAAATGTTTGTGAGGAGAAGCAACTTACTGACCTGGTTTCAGCTTGTAAGTAAGCTTGTGTTCTGTGCTGTTTAATAAATCATGAAATTCCTTCAGAGCTGCATAGAATGGCCTCACTTTTTCAGCTGGTATGTCAAACACTGTGTCTCTTGTTGCATTATTGTAATTGATGCGAACTGCTTGGCCTCTGGCATCCACACTATGAAACAGAGAAGGAAAGGAATGTCTGGTGTTGTTACTGAAGACTTTTGAGATGGTTAAACAGCCACCCTAAAAACTCTCCTGTTGGAATTTTGGTATGTTTCTATGCTGAAATTCAGGTTGCTGTTGGGTTGGATTTTGATAACTTAACTAGGAAAAGGGAGAATCAGGAGGAAGCTTAGGCAGTTAATTTGCTCAAAAAAAACCTATCTGTGTTCTATACTCCTCAATGGTAGAATCATAGAATCAATAAGGTTGGAAAAGACCTCAAAGATCATCAGGTCCAACCTGTCACCCAACACCTCATGACTACTAAACCATGGCTTCAAGTGCCACATCCAATCCCCTCTTGAACACCTCCAGGGATGGTGACTCCACCACCTCCCTGGGCAGCACATTCCAATGGCTAACAACTCTTTCTAGGAAGAACTTTCTCCTCACCTCAAGCCTAAACTTTCCCTGGCACAGCTTGAGACTGTGTCCTCTTGTTCTGGTGCTGGTTGCCTGGGAGAAGAGACCAACCCCCTCCCGGCTACGACCACCTTTCAGGTAGGTGTAGACAGCAATAAGGTCTGCCCTGAGCCTCCTCTTTTCCAGACTAAGCAACCCCAGCTCCCTTAGCCTCTCTTCACAGGGCTGTGCTCAAGGCCTCTCCCCAGCCTCGTTGCCCTTCTCTGGACACGTTCAAGTGTCTCCATGTCCTTCTTAATCTGAGGGGCCCAGAACTGGACACAGGACTCAAGGTGTGGCCTAACCAGTGGTAAGTACAGGGGCATATTGACTTCCCTGCTCCTGCTGGCCACACTATTCTTGATACAGGCCAGGATGCCATTGGCCTTCTTGGACACATGGGCACACTGCTGGCTCATGTTCAGCTGGCTGTCAGTCAGTACCCCCAGGTCCCTTTTTGCCTGGCCGCTCTCCAGCCACTCCAACCCCAGCCTGTAGCGCTGCATGGGGTTGTTGTGACCAAAGTGCAGCGTTATAAACTTCTTACATTCAGAAGAGATTATGATCTTTCAGAGATTATGAACTTTTACATTTGATCTTTTAGTGGTACATTGTTCTTAATCCAATGCTTCAAATGATGACCTCCCTTTGGCACAGTGCAGATGTACATTGCCTGGAATTTAGCAGCAGACTCAGCTGCTGTGACTCTGTGTCTGCACCTAGAAGTTGCTCTAATTCCCACCACTTCTTGCTAGCGTGTGGCAAACCAAATAAGGGAAACTATGCTGTGGTGGTACAAAGCACAGAACAAGTCAAACACTGGAAAGAAAACCCTAAAGCAACCCCAAACCCCTCACCAAAGTCCAGATCAAGTCAAAGCAGGGTTTGCCCACAAGGTGGCAGGAGCAGACCTTCTCCCACACGCCTGACCCATAGTAGAGCAAGGATTTTCTTTTCCGATGTTGTGGGTAATACTCACTCTATAATCCTTTGTTTACATTGCATGGCAAACTCACAGAAGTCGATCCCAACATCTGTATAGTCTACAGCAGTAGAGGACAGGATCTCATATGCCTGAGGGTTTTGCTGCTTCAGCTTGTTGCATACATGAAATCCATCTACAACTTCACTTTCCCCTCCTGTGGCTGTTTGCTTTATACAATGGAGAAACTGAACCTGGAATGAATTAACAGCTCATTGTAAAAGGGATTAGTTTGCATATTTAACAGTTCATTAGTATCAGGTCCTTCATATGTGGGGTTCTGGGTTTGTTTTGGTTTGGTTTTGGTTTTGGTTTGTTTTGCCTGGTGAAAGGCTGAGTTCCCATTGCTGCAGCTTCACAGCACACTGCCACCCCTATCACAAAGGCAGAAAATTAAAGGAGCATGTTCACATACCCACCCCATTTGAGACATCTTCAAATGCTTGCAACTTGCAAGGCAAATGCAAAAAATCCCTCTTGTTTCTTTGCTCTTAGTTGCTCTTTGCAACATCACATAATTTTAAATGCATCTGCAGTCTTACTTCAAGGAGGATTGGCTTTCTCTGGCAGAAACAAAACCTGCTGTGAATTCTCTGCTCACAGAGGGGGAAAGGTGGCTGTCACAGATGACAGCTGACCCAGTGAATCTATGGACACACCGGGTCTGTGGAACACTGGAACGGGTTGACCAGGGAGGTGATTGAGGCCCCATTCTTGCAGCTATTCAAGATCAGGCTCAACAGGGCTCTGAGCAGCCTGATCTAGTGGAGGACGTCCCTGCTGGCTGCAGGGGGGTTGGACTAGATGACTTTTGGAGGTCCCTTCCAACCCAAACCTTTCTATCATTCTATTAATGAAGCCCTATTCCATTCTTGCTCCACATTAACAAACAGTATCTAGAAATGATTTGAAAAGCTGATGTTAGTGTGAAATATTTGGTACCTACTTGTGGATAAATCCCACTGGCTTTTTGTTTAGTTATAGAAACAACAGATATAAAGTACTCCACAGCATTAGAAGTGATGATTTTAATAAACAAAAAGCTGTTCCAGGGTTATTTTTATTCCTTTGTACTGGTTGCTACAACTTTCCAGTTTGTTGGTGCACTAGGTTTTGATAGGACAGGGGCAAGATGAAAGCATATTTTCTGTGCATGTTGTCCAGCTTTACAGACTGCCCTTTTCTGTCTATTAGGAAAGACTAAATAGGTGTCTGTCTTCAATCATAGAATCATTAAAGTTGGAAGGGACCTCGAGGATCATCCAGTTCCAAACCCCCTGCCATGGGCAGGGACACTTCACACTAGAGCAAGTTGCTCACAGCCATATCCAGCCTGGCCTTAAAAACTTCCAGTGATGAGGCTTCTACCACTGCTTTCCTGGGCATCCTGGTCCATTGTCTCACCACACTCATAGGGGAGAACTTCTTCCTAACATCCAATCTGAATCTACCCATTTCTATTTTTTTTGTCCATTCCTCCCCAGTCCTATCACTCCCTGACACCCTAAAAAGTCCCTCCCCAGCTTTCTTGTAGTCCCCCTTAAGATACTGGAAGGCCACAAATCAGTTCACAAAACCCCAGAATATAACATCTTAATTCTATTTCTTCTAACATGTTCCCATCCTGAGGTGAGCTGATGAGCCCTATAATCATAGAATCAATAAGATTGGAAAAGACCTCAAAGATCATCAAGCCCAACCTGTTACCCAAGACCTCATGGCTACTAACCCGTGGCACCAAGTGCCACATCCAATCCCTATTTGAATACCTACAGAGACAGTGACTCCACCACCTCCCTGGGCAGCACATTCCAATGGCCAATAACTCTTTCTGGGAAGAACTTTCTCCTCACCTCCAGCCTAAACCTCCCCTGGCACAGCTTGATACTGTGTCCTCTTGCTCTGGTGCTGGTTGCCTGGGAGAAAAGACCAACCCCCTCCTGGCTACAACTCACTTCAGGTAGTTGTAGAGAGCAATAAAGTCTCCCCTGAGCCTCCTCTTCTCCAGGCTAAACAACCCCAGCTCCCTCAGCCTCTCCTCACAGGGCTGTGCTCCAGAACTCTTCCCAGCCTCTCTGCCCTTCTTGGGACACATTCAAGTGTCTCAATGTCCTTCTTAAGTTGAGGGGCACAGAACTGAACACAGTACTCAAGGTGTGGCCACCACTTGACCATAGCATTTAGAGACCTGACTTTTGAGTGTAATGCAAGCAGTATCAAAAGCACATGCACTGATGGGTTAGGGCTTTTTTACACTTAGTAATATTCTCTGAATTGAATTTAAAGTTTATGGGATTACAATGGGCTTGTTATGCAGAAGGCACATCTTCACCTCTCTAGTGCATCCCCCATCTGCATATAGATTTTTATATACACATGAATGCATTGTTTTGGGTTTGGTTTTTTTTTTTACATTGCTGTTTTAAGACAAAATTTGGACACACTGAACATTAACCACAGGGACATTTCCCTTTCCTCTTTGGTGCTGTGACAAGGTCAGTAGATTCACCTTACCCCAGGTGGATGCTGCAGAACAGGGTAATCGGTGTGAAAACATAGCTTGCCGGTTGTATAAGCCACATTGTTAGCATCTGCTTTGTCTTGCACTTGCCAAGTTGGTCTTTATAATGAAAGGGAAAAGAGAAAACATGTTAAAACAGCCAGCCAGCATGCCAGCCACTATATACTGAAACTGTGAAATCACAGTATGAAACAGTCATTCCATCCTTGGCAAACCCAAATGATGGCTTATCAGTGTCCCCTCACCCCAGCAAGCAAGGGTTATTTCAGCAGCCAGATATTCAAACACTCCCCAAGAGAGATCTGGCCCCAGTGCAGTATCCTCTGCAGGGGGATCTTTCCTCTAACTTGAAGTCTGGATGCTAAAGGAAAATGTCTTGATGAAAGATTATGTAGCTTTGTAAACAGAATCATGGAACACATTGGGCTGAAAGGGATCTTTAAAGGTCATCTAGTCCAGACCCCTGCAGTCAGCAGGGACATCCCCAACCAGATCAGGTTGCTCAGAGCCCCATCAAGCCTCACCTTGAATGTCTCCAGGACTGGGGCTTCCATCACCTCCCTGGGCAACCTGTTTCAGTGTTTCCCCACACTCAAAGAACTTCTTAATGGCCAAACCTTGCCTTACTCTGCTACTCTGAGAGCTACCCCTATTCATTCTTTTACATACTTTCTGTCTTGAAATTTGACAAAATTCAGTACCAAAGCTCACTTGGAACTGCAGGGGAGGGAAAAAAAAACCCATAAAAATCTTAGTTATGTGAACAAGTGTGCTGGGTTGAGGCAGCCCCCTTCCCCACCCCTGGCAACAATAAACACTCAGACAAACGGATTGCAAAAGTGATGGAAAGTTTAAATAGAAAGCAGTGAACTTTTACAGAAAAGCAAAAGCAGAGTGACAAAGAAAGATCCCAAAGCAGACCCAGAGAGATCCCATCCCCACCTGAGGGTACACCCGAGACCCCCAGGGCTCCTTCTTCCCCCTCCCATTGCTAGGCTAGTCTCAGCTGGCCAGATCTGAGACTGCCCATCCCCCCGTGGCCTTGGGCCTAGCCAGGCCCAAAGCCAGGAGACATCTCCCCCAGTTACCGGCTGACGGAGGAGGAAGAAAAGAGATAGTGCTAGACTCCGCACTGCATCTTATAGGGGTGCAAAGGATTGTGGTATGAAATACTACATAATTTCCTGTGTCCACCCCTGGGCTGGACTTCTGGACACAGGAAGTAAACACTGCAGGGGGGCACCCAGCTCAAACTGTAACATACCACCCCTTATTTCATACCATAATCTTTGCACCCAAACACATCATTAAATCAGAAATCTTCCAATGACATGTTCGGCGAAGTCCCTATCTTCATCTGGGCGTCCACCCAAACAGTCTCTCATTCAGGCTCTAGTGTCCGTCCATTCCAGTTCTTCTTCCCTCATCTAGTAGAACCTCTCAGCGATGCAGAGTTCACTCTTCTGCGGTGCAAGCTCTTCGTGGATCCGTTGGACATCCTGGTCACCTGGAAGGAACCTCACAACTTCTCAACCAACCTTTATTCCCATCTCTATTTACTCAGCGGCATATTTCCACCCCTGGGGCAAGCCAGTCAGAACAATCAGGCTCTAACTGCTTCTCCACCCCTCCAGGAAAACAGCACGCTGAGCCTTTCATAACCCTGCACGGACCTATCCCAAGCCCAGTGCTGACCGCTTCCAGCCGCGGCCCGAGGCTCTACAGATGCTTATCACAGTACACCGCCTTCCCGCTAGGCGTTCGCGTACCGAGACGTGACAGCATCCAAAACACAACCCTCCCCTGGCGGAGGGAGGGGCTGCACCACAACCTAGTGAGAAGAAGGGAGGTGGAGCCAGGTGCTCGGCGCCATTTTCGGAACTCTTCCGAAAAGGCCGGGGAAGAGACTAGGGCCGGCCCCGCCGCAGCCCGAGCGCACGGCCGTGCTCACCGCCGCCGCCGCTCCGAGCGCGCGGCTGTGCTCACCGCCGCCGCAGCCCGAGCGCACGGCAGGTCCCGCCGTCACCACAGCTCAAGTGGACGGCCGGGGACCGCCGCCGCCGCTCCGAGCGCACGGCCGGTCCTGCCGCCGCCTGAGCACACAGCAAGGCTCCGCCCACCTCTGCCGCCGCGGTACAGAATCAAAATCGTCTCCACCCCTCGGGCATTCAAACGTCTCCTCCAGCAAAAGCCATAAGCACGTCCTCAGGGCCCTTGAGAACAGCTTTCAGCTGGAGTCCCCGTTCGCCCATAGGGAGCCGAGCTCGCCCGCTCGCCGCGGCTGGCCCTACCCCGCAGCGAGAGCGGACCTGACTTTGATCTGCTCGCCACTGCTCCTCCCCCACTTCACTCCCTGCCGCTTTTACCGCTCCGCAGAGAATAAAGGTGGGGGAAGGCAGGTCCCGCATTCTCAAGCGGTGCCCCCATTCCGATAGTTAAGAACCACCCCTGCTTGAAATAGCAAGAGAGACTCTCTGCCACCGGACACGCACCAGGAGTCCCCCTGCAATCCACAAGAACTTAACACAATCGCCCCAACAACAACACGAGCCCCCAACTGCCAAAAAACCAAAACGACGCCCAGAACTAAATTTAAACTCTCTTATCTTTTGCAATCCGATCTGCAGAGTAGCCACAATAACCAACTCCTTCTCCTGCCTGGCTCGCCAAGAATGTAAAGGGGTTGGGGGCAGATCCTCTGCCCACCTCAACCATCCTCTGCTACCAAGAATGTGCTGGGTTGAGGCAGCCCCCTTCCCCACCCCTGGCAACAATAAACACTCAGACAAACGGATTGCAAAAGTGATGGAAAGTTTAAATAGAAAGCAGTGAACTTTTACAGAAAAGCAAAAGCAGAGTGACAAAGAAAGATCCCAAAGCAGACCCAGAGAGATCCCATCCCCACCTGAGGGTACACCCGAGACCCCCAGGGCTCCTTCTTCCCCCTCCCATTGCTAGGCTAGTCTCAGCTGGCCAGATCTGAGACTGCCCATCCCCCCGTGGCCTTGGGCCTAGCCAGGCCCAAAGCCAGGAGACATCTCCCCCAGTTACCGGCTGACGGAGGAGGAAGAAAAGAGATAGTGCTAGACTCCGCACTGCATCTTATAGGGGTGCAAAGGATTGTGGTATGAAATACTACATAATTTCCTGTGTCCACCCCTGGGCTGGACTTCTGGACACAGGAAGTAAACACTGCAGGGGGGCACCCAGCTCAAACTGTAACAACAAGACATGAATGAATACATCACTTGGCAGCACAACCAAAATCTGTTTCAAGTACCACACCAGGCAGGAGAATTTGAAACCAAGAACCACACGTTTTCCTTGCACAGAGTCCACACGATTGAAGACACTCCTCAGCAGATGCGTGTTGTAGACCCAGACACTGGTCTGGAAAAAGTCTAAGTCACCAGATGTAGGCTGTGCAATCACAGGAGTAAAAAGTAATTTACAAGAAAATATGAAACTCATTTACCCTTGTGCAATCCTCCTGAGCAAATACATTGTGTTTCAGATGCTACGTGTCTCGCCTTACGTCTTAATAAGAGCTGGAAAAGAGAAGAACGTGCTGCCCCAGATGATTTATACACAGCAGATACACACTTTTGTGCTAGCAGTGCTGTTCAGCATAGAAATATGCAAAATGCTAGAAGGAAATTTCTGCAATTGCCAGGGGGAAAACCCCCTTGAACATTTGCAAATGTCTTTAGCTGCCTGCGAGAAATGATCTTCATTGTTTGCTACGGCACATACTAATCAGCGCATGACTTCAGTGTTCAAGCATGATAATGTCAGCCACACTTCTCTTGTGCCCCGTTTCACAGCCCCAAAATAGCCCCTTCCGTCATCCTTGTCACCAGTGGGGAAGGTAGCTCTTCACTGTGTCTGTAATTTCTATGGCTCAGGTGTCACTTGACAGCTCCAAACCAATGGAACACTTTTCACTGTCTCATGCCCAGGGAGGTGGTGGAGTCACCATCCCTGGAGGTGTTCAAGAGGGGATTGGACGTGGCACTTGGTGCCATGGTTTAGTCATGAGGTCTGTGGTAACAGGTTGGACTTGATGTTCTTTGAGGTCTCTTCCAACCTTGGTGATACTGTGATTTATAAGCAACATGCACAACTGCTGGACTGCTACTTCGCAAGGTCCTGCTCCGGTTTTGCTAAGGTGGTCAGTGCTGTTGTGCTCCTATGCTGGGCAAAGGGAGATGGTTCCCAGGAGCTTTCCTTCCACACAGGGAGCTTTGATCAAAGCTCAAGTTACTGACTCAAAATCAGGGATGCTTATCAGGAGCTCAGTGCTGAATGTGAAAAAAGAAAATAATCAAGCTTGCTTTGTCTCCCCCAGGCTGAAGAATCAGCTCAGCTTCGGGTAGAGTGCATGAGAAGGAAAAGGAGATGATGTGATGATGTGGGGAAAGTCAGAGGGCTCTTGGCCCTTAGGGACGTCAAAATGAAGTGGAATGGTTTATGGTTTAGTAATCAGGGTCAGATTTCAAGGCCAACTGCTCAGGCTGGTTGATGGAGGAGGAAATTTGGCACGAGGCAGGTGTAGCAAGTTTTTGGATTAAGTGGCAATGTGGCCTCTGCCTCCCCAGGCAGAAAACCAGCCTGCTGCCACATCCTCAGTCTGACAAACCCACTGCATTAAGAACTGAAACCGCACTTCAATCATCTGGTCCTGCACTTCATTAAAAATCTAAGTCTCATTCATAAGAGATCTGGGACCTCCTCTTCCAGCTGAAGCCCTCTGGGAGGTGCAGATGGTTTGGCTGTTTCAGGGAAGGAGCACAAAGCCTAGGACATCAGAAGCTGGAGAAATGAACTGGGGCATGACTGGAGACCTTGTTAATACAGTTATGCCTCCATAATGTAAAGAAAAAGGTTAATCTGAAAGAGTGCAAACCCTTGATGTTGTTCTAGGGCTGACACAAAGAAGGTTTCCACTTTTTTACAGCAATGACATTTTAGGTAGCATGCACCACAAGGCCATCTAGACAAGGAAAAAGGCTTTTGTTTCCCCACATGTCAGGGTTATATTCATTGCTGCTACAGTTCAGTTTAAAATTCATGGCCCTGTTGAGGTAATGTTTTATTTGGCAAGCTTGCCACTTCTAATTTTGTCCTTTTATTCCTAATGTTGGGTAGGCTTTGTATTTGGCTGCTAGTGGAACAGCATGTGAATTACCCCAAGTTATGATTTTATTACAGTTGTAAAAGCCACCTCAGAATTGGATGCCAGTAAGAAATTAACTTCTGTTTTAGAGTTGAAGGGCTGCAAAATGCTGCTCTAAGCCTGTCCTTAAGACTGAAAGCTCAGTGGACTTTCTGCTGCTGCAAGGATAATGGAAGAGTAATGAGACCAAGCACTACAATAACTACAGCTGAAAATGAAACAGGTTAAATCAGGAGGAAAGATACTAGAGGGAGAGAACTCTTTTCTCCTTTGTAATATTTTTAGGCTGGGTTCCAGCTGTGCATGGCAAAGAAATCAGAATTTTTTTCCTTATGAAATGCCCCTCTCTTTGATAGCAAAAAACAAGCCAAACCCAGACATCATGTGATGAATTACAGATTTAACAAACACTGGGTTACTAAACTGTTTGAGTACAGCTCTCTAACTATTTTCTGATGTGGTCAGCATGTAACTGCTTCATACACATCTCTGTGAAACATTTGAAACTAGTTTTCTGACTTTTACAATGGCTTTATGGGTAATTTCTTAACTGGCTACAGGTATCAATACAAAGTTTATGCATGATCCTTTCCTTGTATTTTCCAGGGTTTTTTTTTAGTACCAAGCAGAGCTCCCAACATAAAACCATGGCCTAAAGAGTCTCTGCACAGGAAACAAATGGAGGGGGTCCACAGGAAGGGCTAGAACACCTCTGCTACGAGGACAGGCTGAGGGAGCTGGGGGTCTTCAGCCTGGAGAAGAGGAGGCTCCAGGAAGACCTCGGAGCAGCCTTCCAGTACCTGAAGGGAGTCTACAAGAAAGCTAGAAAAGGACTGTTTACAAAGGCCTGGAGTGATAGAACAAGGGGCAGTGGTTTGAAATGGGAGAAGAGGAGATTTAGATTGGATGTTAGGAACAAGTTTTACCCCATGAGGATGCTCAGATTGCCCAGAGAGGTAGTTGAGGCCCTATGCTTCAAGGTCAGGCTTAAAAAGGCTCTGAGCAACCTGATCTAATGAAGTATGTCCCTGCTGACTGAAGGAAGGTTGAACTAGATAACCTTTGGAGGTCCCTCCCAACCCAAACCATTCTATGATAAAAAAAATCAACTCAAACCAGTCCCCATTAATATCACCAGTATGGTGACAAGAGAAGCTACACATTGCTGAAGATACCAAGCTGCAGCATGTGTGCCTCTAGATGTGTTCATGTGCCCAGGGAGGAAAGAGGCTTGGCCAGCAGCTGTGCAGCAAAATGGAGAACAAGTCTGTTGAGAAGCTATAGTATTTTGGAACTCAACTGTCCATACACAGCCTTTGAGATGAAAGAAACTCCTATTAAACAGAAAATGCATCAAGAAGTCAGAGCTCAGCCACACTGTGCCAGTTTTGCCTGCAAACCATCCACAGAAGATATTTGCTTCCGTAAAATGTTTCCCACAGACTCCATGCAGTGCCAGCAGAACTTGATGGTGGGGGCAGAAAAGTATTCGTCTAATGATTCATGTCAAGCTTTGGGTCAAGGTTCCTCTGTTTAGGTAAGAAACTCATCTTGTGCACCTCCTTGGCAGGATCTTTGTGCTGTAGAGTTCTGGCAGCTCACCCCTGTACTGCTGCAAGTGTTATGTTGGAACAGGCATGCTCTTGCTGTACAGCCTTCACAAAGGCATCCTTACAGTGCATCTTGGAGACTGCCAAGCAGCGTCTGATCTCTGAGCTGCAGAACTGAAAGCCAAGATGAAAGGGCCAAATCAGCTCATTGAGTCTGGCCCTGAACTCCAGGGCAGTCTGCCCTTGTGCACACAGCTACTTTCTCTTTGGAAGTTGGCAACATAGTTTGAAAAAAGAAAGTGTGCTCAACAGTTTTGGTTCCCTCCCCAACAGTCTTGGCTCTGCAATATGCACACTGTGTGGTAGCCACCCCACCCCTCTATAGCTGTGCCAGTCCTGTAGCACTGCACCATGCACTCTTGTTTCCAGAGCTGGACCTTGGTCTCAGCAGCTAGTGTTTTTACTGATCTCCTTTGCATACCCTGCTGTGACAGCAGAGCAATCTTCTCAGACTAGGCTGCATC
Source organism: Melanerpes formicivorus (assembly GCF_026170545.1). Lineage (NCBI taxonomy): Eukaryota > Metazoa > Chordata > Aves > Piciformes > Picidae > Melanerpes > Melanerpes formicivorus. Next base: position 3,887,364 of record NW_027142368.1, on the reverse strand, counting down.
AAGAGGAGTGTGGCCAGCAGGTCAAGAGAGGTGATTCTTGCTCTCTTGTGAGACCCCCGCCTCCAATACTGCATCCAGTTGTGGTGTCCCCAGAATAGAAGGACACAGAGTTGTTGGAGTGAGTCTAGAAGAGGTTCACAAAGATGATACAAGGGCTGGAGCACCTCTGCCATGAGCTGGGGGTGTTCAGCCTGGAGAAGAGAAGACTCTGGGAGGACCTGAGAGCTGCCTTCCAATACCTGAAGGGATCCTATGGGCTGGAGAGGGACTTTTTATAAGGGTGTCTAGAGAGAGGACAAGGGGGAATGGTTTTCAGCTGAGCAAGAATAGGTTTAGACTGGATCTTAGGAAGAAGCACTTTGGTACAAGAGTGGTGAGACTCTGGAATAAGCTGCCCAGTGAGGTTGTGGATGCCTCCTTCCTGGGGGTGTTCAAGGCCAGGCTGGATGAGGCCTTAAGCAATCAAGTCTTGTTGAGAGGTGTCCCTGCCCATGACAAGGAGGCTGGAGCAGATGATGTCTAAGATCCCTTCCAACCTAGGCCATTCCATGACTCTCACACAGAATAATAATGGACACCACATTTTCTAACATGTGAGGTGTGTGGGGGGGGGGAAGCAAAAATCACCTTGTTTCAATAAACTAACCTATAAAGTAGGTCCAGCAAGCTGAAGTGAAGGACATTAGCAGTGATCACATAGTCAGCAAAGCAAGGATCTTACAAAGGCAAACTCACCCATAAAAAGTGAGACGCAGGAAGCCAACCCTGTGGCCAAGTTTAACCAACTCTCCCTGCCTAGCAGCAGCTCCTGTTAGCAGCACAATGCCTACTTTCTTGAGGGTGCACAGCCACTTGTAGGCACTTTGATCGTTGTATATGACTTCTTCAAAAGACATTTTGGGAAGCTGCAGGTCTGAGCCCCAGTACTGGTGTTCTGAAAGGGAAGGAACAGAGAACAAGCACTCAGCTGTTTTGCCATCACAGCACAGGACATTGTCCAAGTACGAATAACTGGTGGTCAGTGGGTTTGGATTCCTTTGCCCTTGTCCATGAACCATTTGTCATCCTCAAGCCTCAAGATGATAGGATAGGATAGGGTAGGATAGGATAGGAATAGGATAGGGTAGGATAGGATAGGATAGGATAGGAATAGGAATAGGAATAGGAATAGACCAGACCAGGTTGGAAAAGCTCTTCACCACTGAAGCCACCTCACACCTCCCTATAGAAGCATTTCATTTTTAATTTGGGCAAACTCTAGCCATTTGGGCTGAGGTCTGCCCTGGCACCATCTGCTGATACTAAGTTTGAGAGAGCTTCAATGCAACAAAAGCAGATCAAAAGCCCAGACCAGTGAGCAATGAGGAGTGTAGCCAAGCCACAGTTTCTACATTGGTGCAGCAGAGAAGTTTCAGAGCTTTCATTATTTCAAATGGCAAGTTTGGCAAATAAGTTGTTCATGTGTTAGGAAAGTACCTTTGCCATTCCTGTGAAACTCATCAGCTTCCAGCTTTGGAAAAAATATCACCTTGCAGATGCTCCACAGACTTTTAAAAAGGTATTTCTTTTTTTTCAGTGAAACTCTCCAAATATTCCTTTCACATTGAATACACTCCAGAGCTAGGGCGAAGGACAGAGCAGGGCCATTGCAAAATCCAGATGATTAAATAATTTCCATGTAAAATTAGCAGACTCCCAGGGAATGAGGCCAACTGTAGGATAATCTGTGTGCTTCCCAAACTGTGCCATTCAAAATTCAAGCATCCATTCCCCAGGACTTCTCTCACCTGTTGATTTCAGAGCATTCTGAGGTTTGAAAAGAGATGACATAATAACAGTAGGATTTTTCTTCCTCAAGTGGTGGAATGTGCCACTGACTTCCCCAGTCTGGTCTATGGATATCGAGCATCAGCTCAGGATTTTTACTTTCCATTATTCCACACACAGTTTTGCACAACCTCAAATCATGTTCATATCACACCAGAAGCATACAAGAGATCTAGGGAAAAAACCTACTGGTAGAATCATTTGTCCATGTGGAGAAGCTAGGACAAATTGGGAAGTACCTCTCTGTCAACCATCTGTTTAAAACAACTCCAGTCAAGTATATTTCAAGCTTTTCAGAGGCATTTGCAAAGCCACAATAATTTCCTTTAATAAAAGGCAGTGCTGTACCCATTCATTAGTCCAGGCAAAACCAGAGGATAACTAAACCCTGTGATTCTTTATTTTGGTCTCAGTATTTAGAGGTCAAGATCACTTTGTTAAAATAATCAAGATTCCCACTCCCCTCCACATATTTTTTTCCCCAGACTGATTCTGCCAGGACTAATTTTGCTAGAAAACACTGAAACCTAAGTTTTAGTGGCTGCAGTGCATTCACCCAGAACCCAAGGGATAGATAATGCAGATACAAAGCAAAAAGGCAGGAAATTAATCATGGAACCCACGGCACAGCTTCTCACCAGGCCACTCTCTGGAGTCTGCCAGTTGTGAATGCAGTTAACTTTAATTTAATTAGTCTGTGCTACTGGCAGAGGACGCTGGAATCCACAGTTGTGGGTCACATTTGGTGCTTTACAGCTCACAGTGATTTTCTTCCACAGCTGAAAGGATTCCAGAGAAGACTGTCCTGAAATACCAGATGGTGTCCCTAGACCACTGAACTCCTCCTGCTCTTTTGTTTATTTGTTTATTCATGGTCAGTGTAAAATGGCACAGGGAGTTTTAAAACAGTGCAGGGTTTACAGGCAAGTGGAATGGTTGCCCAGGCACCTGAAAGCGAGCTGCTACAGGGACTTGGGAGTGAATTGGTTGTTACAAATTGCACTTGTGAGCTTTGTTAGCACATTAAGACATAGTCTCAAGCTGTGCCAGGGGAAGTTTAGGCTTGAGGTGAGGAGAAAGTTCTTCACAGAGAGAGTTGTTAGCCGTCGGAATGGGCTGCCCAGGGAGGTGGTGGAGTCACTGTCCCTGGAGGTGTTCAAGAGGGGATTGGACGTGGAACTTGGTGCCATCGTTTAGTAGTCATGAGGTGTTGGGTGACAGGTTGGACTTGGTGATCTTTAAGGTCTCTTCCAACCTTACTGATTCTATGATTAAAACTGACATGGCTGCAGGTTTGCTATAGTGAATGAATCTCAGGTCAAGATACAGCTTCTAGTAAGCTGCCTTGACAGAAAGAATCAACAGAAATTGTTTTCTCCCTTGGATTTGCACCACCCTTCATTGAGGTACATTTATAACAACACCCCCACCCCCCACAAGTAGCTATAACTATTGAAAGAGCTGTTTTGTTAATAATAAGATTTCCTCAGCAATCCATTTACTGTTGTAAAACTCTTTGTGATGCTTGGAAATTCAGCAGATTTTAATCTGTTGAGCTGACAGTTTTTAAGCCAGATGTTCCCTTATGAGGAGAACAGTCAGCACCTTGGAAGAAAAGGAGCACTTCTTTTTCATGTTTGAAAGAATCCCATCAAAAGCTCTAATTGCTCTGATTTTGGAGATTGACATGATGACAGGAATACCTTTGGGTGAATCCTTCCTAACTCTAAGCTTGTTAAGATTCAAGTCCACAAGGAGACTTGCTAACAGAACTCCCTGAAAATGTCCTCACTGCTGCAGGAGGTATCCATGATGCAGTCATCTGGGCAGAGAGGCAAGAGGGAAAGGCAAGCTGAGCAGTTCCTGTGCTCTCATTAGAGCCCCAGAGAAGGAAAGATGTGAACTGAAGGGTGGGAGCAGCTGTCAGGGAGGAGAAAGAGATGCATTACCTGGGACTGAAGTGGGGACTAGGTGGTAGGAAGAAGGGCTGCTTATTTCCACTCTCTCGATATAGGCAGCAGGTAGAAAATGCAAACTGCTCATTAAAAAAACCCCAGTGAACCCAGACACTACTACATAGTTACAACAGCTTTCAACTGTTGCAAGGTCTGCAGATTCCCAGCCACCAGTGTTCCTCTCCCCTTTGGCTAAGGCCAGCTAGAGACCGGCCAAGAAACACAACGCACCTACCCAAACACAAGCTCTCCGCATAGATCATCTTTTATGCTCTGCGTTTCAAAGGAGCTGCAGCCATGACTGACAAGCTGTTGAAGTTCACAACATGTTCACTAAATGAAAAAAAAGCACAATCCTTGAGGAGAGATAATAATCTCACCTCATTAAATTCCTTTTGGAGACTGCTCCGTGGCCTGCTACTCACCGCTCCGGAGTGTTTAACTCAACCTTTCACACACTTGAAAGATGGGAAAGAGGGGTAGGGGGGAAAAAAGGAATGTTTACTTTTACTCTGTTAGAAGTTATGAAATTAAAATAGCTTTAGGTATGCTGTGTGAACTGCCAAGTGTATCCTTTGAGAGGCAAACTTAAGCCTCAGTGTTGGTGCAGGTAACTAACTATGTGAGGACTAAGAGAGCATTTTAAGTTTCAGCTTTTCCGTCCTACTCTTTCTTGCTGTCTTGCTAATAAATATGTTGTTCATCTTCCTCATATAAAACAAGGAGTAGAAGAATATTAGGTTTTCAAGGAACATAGCAACATTTCCCCCACTTTGGGAAATAATTATCATAAAGTCCCAGAATAGCTTAGATTTGGAAGGGACCTCAGAGATCATCTACTCCAACCTCCCCACCATGGGCAGGGACACCTCTCAGCTAGACTCAGCTGCTCAAGGCCTCATCCAACCTGGCCTTGAATACCCCCAGGGAGTTTTACAGTTTGCACAAAATGAGAAGATGACCTTTGCCTAGTTCCTGCAGGCTGTGTGTATGCATCAACAAACACTTGGAATCATTCAGCATTTACTGTACAGGTTGGAAAAATTCAGAAGACTAAACTCTTCACAAAAACCAACTTTTAACTTCTTCCTCTTAAACTCATTCTCTCTCAAGACCCAGTAGAAACAGTGTAAGCATCACTGATGCTGTTGACATCCTGATCCAAACTTTGGTGGAGCTGGATGTATATCCAATGTCATATGATCACATTTTAAAGGACAACCAGCATCTGAAACCTTAAGCCTTAGGTTAAAACCTTAACCTAAACTAAGGTTAAAAAATATTAAGTAGCACCAGGTACTCCCTCTGCTGAATCTTCTTCTCTTCCACCTAACAAGAAAACAACATTTTGATATTACTGTCCACCCCCTCTGCTGTTTTTGGGGTGCCAGCATGAGCCTTAGAAAACGCAGTGCAATGTGGTGAGAGGTTGGAAAGCACCTGATGTACTCAGTCTCTGCCATAAGCTTCCTCTACCACACACAAAATCTGAGCTGTAGAGAGAGTGCATGAGCTGGGAAATCACTTCTGTGACATTTGCTGAGGAGAACATGAGTAAACAGGAAGGAAGAAAAGGGCATCAGGGCTGGAGAAGCAGTAGATAGCTCTTTTACTGCTCTTTTGAGAGTACCTTGTCAGCTGGGCTGAAACAAGCCTTGATATACACAAATAATGAACTTTGCACCCTTCATGGGTAGTATCTGGCAGCGATTTTAAAAGGGGAATCTTGTCATACAGACAGAGAGCTATTTGTAGTCACTTCAATGTGCAGGTTAAAATCTGACTTAACTCTTCTCTTCGGGTTTGACACACGCCTGACATCTAGTTTTATTTGAATCAACATGAAAAGCAAATAACCACTTGCAAAAGAAAGGATGAAGGATAAAAAAAAAAGCCACAGCTGTGATAATGTCAGCCATGAAGGTTAACCTCTAGCTACAGCAGTCTGGTGAGCTTGCTCTTGTATTTGTTGAGCCAGTATGCAGGGCTGGCATTTCATAGCATAGTCTGTAATACTACACTGCTGGGATATGGTTAGCTACTCAAGGGCATGCAATTTGCACCATGTGTGACTCCACTGACTAGAAGCAAGCAAATTCTAAACTTACCCCAACACACAATGAGAAACAGGTTTTATACAGCCAGCAATAGAACTCCCAGGCTTTAAAACTGCAGCCTGTTTTGCAACATAAACCTGAGAAAAGCCCTATCAAGCAGAAGAGAACCTGCAAAAGCACTGCCCCCCAAAATGAAAAACAGATATGATTGTAACAAGAAATAAAACATAGAGGAGATTTAGATTGGATGTTAGGAACAAGTTCTTTACCATGAGGGTGCTCTAACACTGCAACAGGTTGCCCAGGGAGGTAGTTGAGGTCCTATGCCTGGAGATACTCAAGGTGAGGCTCAACATGCACTGGGCAACCTGATCTAGCAGAGGATGTCACTGCTGACTGCAGAGGAGTTGGACTGGATGACCTTTGGAGGTCCCTTCAAATCCAAACTATTCTATAATTCTATATTTGGTGTATATTTTACATGGATGGCTCCACTGGACAGGAGCAGTAGCAAGGGGGAGAGCTGGCATCCAAACCAAGTCTTTTACTGAGATGCTGAGGGTAAGCCCTATGTAAATGTGTGTGTACAAAGGCAGAGTTAAACTTCATGAGGGGAGAAAAAAAGTAGCATTACATCTGAGATACTGAAGTCTCTGCTATTGATACCTTTGCTAATAAGCATAACCAGAGGTCTGGACTGGGCATTAATTAAAGCAAGATTCAGTTTACATTGATCCCCTCAAAGTCAACAAACCATCCTGCTTGCTTCCACAGCATCCTTGTTTTTCCCACTAAAAATTCTTACTGCCTGAGAAATCACCTGATTTTCCTGAATGAGGTCTGCATCTTCACCACACTCATTCTGGGAACATGCCCAGCCCTCCAAAATTGTAAATGGTGTAGTTTATTCTTGCCAAAGCTGCAGTAGACACAAACTTTTATGTTAGTAGGAGACAAAGTTCCATTCCAAACTATGAAGGCTCTGTTCCATGATCCACTGAAATGAATGGATATATTATTCATCACTTAAGTTTTAAGCCAGATATAAAAAGCTGAAGCTTAAACAGTGACTTTTGTTTAGAATGGGTGCTAGGAGCTAAAGAATACTTGACCTGCAGAAACTGGTCCCTGAAGTACCAAAGTTCAAACACAGGAGATACCTAAAGCCACATATTTTCCTATTTCTCATCTTTCAGGGGACAAAAGTCCAACCAAACAAACTTTTTACTTGTTAGAATAAAAAACACCCCCCAAAAAAGGAGTGTAAACCAATCAGAGATTTGGCTTTTGCTGAGCTCTAAGGAAACTAATACCTGGATGTGAGCTTGACACCACCAGCCCATCTCTGGTTTATTTTTAATAAAATCATAGAATCATAGATTCATCCAGGTTGGAAGAGACCTCCAAGATCATCCAGTCCAACCTATCACCCAGCCCTATCCAATCAACCAGACCAAGGCACTAAGTGCCTCATCCAATCTTTTCTTGAAGATCTCCAAGGACTGCAGCTCCACCACCTTCCATTCCAATAGCAAATCACTCTCTCAGTGAAGAACTTCTTCCTAATATCCAGCCTGAACCTCCCCTGGCACATTTTGAGACTGTGTCCCCTCGTTCTCTTACTGGTTGCCTGGGAGAACAGACCGACCCCCACCCGGCTACAACCTCCCTTCAGGTAGTTGTAGGCAACAATAAGGTCTTCCCTGAGCCTCCACTTCTCCAGGCTAAGCAACCCCAGCTCCCTCAGCCTCTCTTCACAGGGCTGTGCTCCAAACCCCTCGCTAGTTTTGTTGTCCTTCTCTGGACATGTTCCAACTCAACATCTCTCTCGAATTGAGGGGCCCAGAACTGAACACAGTACTCAAGGTGTGGCCTAACCAGTGCTGAGTAGAGGGGAAGAATATCCTCCCTTGTCCTGCTGGCCACACTATTCCTGATGCAGGCCAGGATGCCATTAGCCTTCTTGGTCACCTGGGCACACTGCTGGCTCATATTCAGCCTACTATCTACCAGCACCTCCAGGTTCCTTTCTGCCTGGCTGCTCTCCAGCCACTCTGTCCCCAGCCTGTAGCACTGCATGGGGTTGTTGTGGCCAAAGTGTGGCAGACAGTGTCAAAGGGTTTGCTGAAGTCTAGGTAGACTAAATCCACAACCTTCCCCACATTGACTAGGCAGGTAACCTGATTGTAAAAGGAGATCAGGTTGGTCAGGCAGGACCTGCCCCTCCTAAATCCATGCTGGCTGGGCCTGATCCCTTGGCCATCCTGTAAATGCTGTGTGATTGCACTCAAGATGACCTGTTCCATAACTTTGCCTGGCACTGAGGTCAGGCCTGGAATTCCCTGGCTCCTCCTTCCAGCCCTTCTTGTGGATGAGCATCATGTTGGCCAGCTCCAGTCATCAGGGACCTCTCCAGTGAGCCAGCACCGTTGATAAACAATGGAGACTGGCCTGGCCAGCTCATCTGCCAGCTCTCTCAGCACCCTAGGATGGATCCCATCTGGTCCCATGGACCTGTGAGGATCCAAGTGTCTCAGTAGGTCCCATGAATAATGCCTTAATTCTGAACACAGATCTGCAACAGCAGAGCTTACAGCAACACTGTCAAGAGCAACAGCATAAATCCTGTAAGTTTTCACACTTCTCATGCTCCCAGTCTCGAAAGCTGCCAACAGAATGATGCTGTGCATCATAATGAAACTAGTGGGTTTGTAATTACCCACTCAGAAGGGTGAGGGATTTGCACTGGGTAAAATGCTGCATTGCCAGTTGCACAAAATGTTTCATGACCAAAAGACAGCTCATGGACTAGTGCAGTAAGCAGGGGAGGCAGAGCAAACAGAACATGAACTTCAGCACTAGACATGGCTATGCTGCACAGTTACTCTTTAACAGAAGGCCATGCAAAGGGGAGACTTTTTAATTTCAGTTACAACTCCCTTGCAATTCTAAATAATCTTTCTTAAAATGCTCTAGTGCATGCTTTAAACAGCACACACACATTGGCATTGTCTCATAGATCACTGCTGATCTATAAGGCTCATTTTTTGAGACCAATTAACTCTTTCTGGAAAGAAAAGGCTTTTCAGAAAGTAAACACAGCCTAAATATTCTCAGGTCCAGAGGTTAAAAGAGGGAAAGGGTAACCATGATCTCCTGTTGCACATTTACAGCCTGGCACCAAGCACCAGGAGCAGCTGCCACTGCTCCAGATGGGTAGACCTGGTCCTCACACAGGGACTTTTGGCCAGGGCTGTAAGTGGCAGACTTATACTTCAAGTTCAGACTTGAATTCAAAACAAGCATGACAGATATGTTTTTGATTCACAGGATCACAGGATGTTAGAGGTTGGAAGGGACCTCCAGAAATCATCAAGTCCAAACCCCCTGCCATGGAATCTAGCACAGGTCACACAGGAAAGCATCCAGATGGGTCTTGAAAGTCTCCAGAGGAGGAGACTCCACAACCTCTCTGAGCAGCCTGTTCCAGTGCTCTGTGACCCTCACAGTAAATAAGTTCCTCCTCATGTTGAGGTGGAACCTCCTGTGCTGTAGTTTATATCCATTGCCCCTTGTCTTATCACAGGGCACAACTGAGCAGAGCCTGTCCCCTCCCTCTTGACACCCATCCCTCAGATGTTTATAAACATCTATTAAATCCCCTTTCAGCCTTCTCCAAATTAAAAAGCCCCAGGTCCTACCTGGTAAAAATAAATCTTCTCTCATTTCTGCTCTGGCTTTTTCAGAGAAGCATCGTTTCTTCAACCACTCAGCTTCATATTCACTGGAGTGTTTATCAGGCCATATGATAGAGATCTTCCAACATAAAACAGAAGAGAACTTTAGAACAAAATCCCCATCCCCATCAACTAAAACAAGCAAAAAACCACCCCTTAGCAATTGTAAAAATGGGAATGTTACTGGCCTAAATGACCAGTGACATCAAATGCATTCCCTGGAGCATAATGGTAAGCAAGAGTGAAAACCCACCCTGAACTTCATCCAAATTCTGACCTTTTATAAAGCATCATTTTCACGTGAAGCCATGACCTAATTTGCTGGTTTGTGTGGCCTGCTTTCACTGGGAGAGCTGTGCTTAGCAGAAAGAGGAGAATCACAGAAGCTGGCACATATCACTGGGGAGAGCATTTCAGCACAACTCAGAAGAGAGCAAAAAAACTCTTGCAAAACACTGACAGCTTACTAAGCAATGAAAAAGGACAAGAAAGACAGGGCAAATAAAAAAGAGGAGAAATGCTAGGAGAGGAATCTCTCTCCTACTTTTGAAAAACCTTCTCTCTTTCAAATAAACTTTAAAAAGGTGTTGGTTTTGTTTGGGTTTGTTTGGTGTTTTGTTTGGTGGTTTGTTTGGGTTTCTTTGTGGTTTTGTGTTTTGGGGTTTTTTTGGGGTTGTGTTTTTTTTGGTTTTGGGGGGGAAAGAAAGAAAAGGGAAAAAAAAAAGAAGAAAGAAAAAAGCAAAGAAAAATAGAAAAGAAAGGAAAGAAACATTTTTGTTTGGCTTGTCATGCACTGTAGGAGCTGAGTGCAGCACACCTCAGCTGAACTCCGAGGTTGTTCAGCAGGTATTGATTCCCACTTCACAGCAGTCACAGCAACCGCATGATGGTAAAACACCAGTAGGAGTTTAGGATTAATGCTGTGGAGGATTAATGAGATGACCTTTAAGGTCCCTTCCAGCCCAAACCGTTTTGTGGAAACGCCTATAAAGTGAGGTTTCATATCAAAGTGGGAAGATCTGAGCTCCCCAAAGTGCAATTCTCCCTCGCAGCTTTGTTGTTACAGTGCCACTGCCTCTCTTTTACAGACTGAATAGCACTGCCAGGCAAGTTTCCCAAAAAGGCAGATGAAAGTTTGCTCCAAATACCTTTTCTTTGTCTGCCAGGGTGACTTCCTTCACCACGATGTTCACATCCAGGTCGTCAAAGACCAGCTTGCGTGCCCCAGCAGAGGGCAGGAAGCAGTGGGGACACTGGCAGTTGTCCCTCAGCCAGACGCAGGGGTAGCAGCTCTCACTCCCATCCTCCCACTCCACACGGACAAAGTGGCCCTCATCCAGAGCTTCCACCTTCTGTATCAGAGGCTTCATGCTGAGGAGCTGGGTGGTGTGGAACCCCAAAGCAGGGCTCTGCCAGCGATGCTGAGTGCTCCCGGTGAGCAGGCTCCTGCCCTTCTGTGCCAGCAGCAGGCAGCATGCCCTGCCGCCAGGGACTTTGACCCTTGGCAGGACACTAGCCACCACCCTCCACATTTTGGCTTCAGTGAAATCATCAGAGGGAGAACATCTTCATGGAGTCCCTAGAACACCACATGAAGAGCAGTTTATTGCTGAAGCAGTCAGTACTGCAGAAAGACCATTTCAAGATGCTCCTCTAGAGCACAAGCACTACGAGGAGAGTATGAGGGAGCTGGGATTGTTTAGCCTGGAGAAGAGAAGGCTCAGGGGAGACCTTATTGCTGTCTACAACTACCTGAAAGGTGGGCGTAGCCGGGAGGGGGTTGGTCTCTTCTCCCAGGCAACCAGCACCAGAACAAGAGGACACAGTATCAAGCTGTGCCAGGGGAAGTTTAGGCTGGAGGTGAGGAGAAAGTTCTTCCCAGAGAGAGTTGTTAGCCATTGGAATGTGCTGCCCAGGGAGGTGGTGGAGTCACCGTCCCTGGAGGTGTTCAAGAGGGGACTGGACATGGCACTTGGTGCCATGGTTTAGTAGTCATGAGGTGTTGGGTGACAGGTTGGACTTGATGATCTTTGAGGTCTCTTCCAACCTTACTGATTGTATGATTCTATGAAGATGATTCTCCCCTCCTGATAGCTAGACCTTTAGGAACGTTTATTATCTACTGCTTACATTTTGTTTCGAGGCACAGAGGGTATACCCAAGCTCATCTTCTAAAAACATCCCTTTGTTTAGCATGGCTTGAAACTGATTCACCACCTTGGCTGTCTGTTGTTTCTGCCATCAGTTCAATACATATCACACCAATAGTCTTGTTTAAAAAGATGCCTTGAGGTGTGTTCAACAAATCAAAAGTTCTGAAGCTAAAGTATTGAAGTAGACATACCTTAATCCCTGCTGTGGATACAATGGAAAAGAGACCACAGAATCCACCTCCCTGTTAGGAGAAGCTTTGTAAACATGACTTCAGCCAGAATGCTTTCTTAAAGCTAGCTGCACACTGTACTGCAGAAGGATGATGCATCCAAATCTTTTAACTAGAAAAGCATCTCTGGTCTAATATTTTTCTCATTCTAGCATTTTTTTTTCTAATCAGAAAACTTCTTGGCCTCTCCCTGAAACAATAAATCACCATGTATATTTTAACTGAGTCTTTAACCATTTCAAATACTGCAAATTTATTCAGTATCACCATAGAATGCTATCATAGAATAAACCAGGTTGGAAGAGACCTTCAAGATCATCACGTCTAACCTATCAACCAATCCAACCCACCTAATCAACTAAACCATGCATCCAAGCACCCATATCAAATCGCCTCCTAATCACCTCCAAGGATGGTGACTCCACCACCTCCCCCAGCAGCCCATTCCAATGGGCAATCACTCTCTCTGCGTAGAATTTCTTCCTAACATCCAGCCTAAACCTCCCCTGGCACAGCTTGAGACTGTGTTCTCTTGTTCTGGTGCTGGTTGCCTGGGAGAAGACACCAATCCCCACTTGGCTACAGCCTCCCTTCAGGTAGTTGTAGAGAGCAGTAAGGTCTCCCCTGAGACTCCTCTTCTCCAGGCTAAGCAACCCCAGCTCCCTCAGCCTCTCCTCATAGGGCTTGTGTTCCAAACCCCTCACCAACTTTATTGCCCTTCTCTGGACACTTTCCAGCATTTTCTGTTCTTTTTGTTCTTAAGTTCATGGGGCAAAAATATCAATGCCCTGCCAAGAGCAACGTCTCCCTAGTTTGTCTTTGTGCAGGAAAGACCTCAGTATTCTGGCTCACTAAGACCTACTGGAGTTGCCAGAAGGTTAGAACTAGGTTGCACAGAACACTTTGGGTCTCTTTCTGGTTTTATTTCAGTTGATTTGGTACAGCATATCAGAATGTTGATTTCTGCTTTCTCTTGTTTGCAGAGAGTAGTCCCATTGGAACCCAGAGACTACCAGCCTTCATTTGCAAAACATCCAAGCCACAGCTAGTTCTGTGTGTACAAGCTTAAACTTCTTCTATATCTGGACTGAATATCTTTCCTTTCATATACAAGGGAAGCTGTCCATGGACTGAGTGGATTCATCTGAAAAGTGGATGTCATTCCTGATTTATAATTAAGTGATTTTTTTCCCTTACATTAGGCATGTATAGGACATTTAGGTGAGCCTGCAAATGGCAGTGAAGAGCTCAAACCATTCCAGAAAATCCTGCAATTGCGTGGTTAAAGGTGTCACACAGAAGCTAAGTTCAATTTTGGATCTAGTATGAGAATAATGTTGATAACCTGCTGGTGTTTTGGTTGTTGCTAAGTAGTGCTCATCATAAGTAAGGGTTTCTTGGCTTCCCATGATCTGTCAACAAGCAGGTGCACAAGAAGCAGGAAGGGAGCACGGCCAGGACAGCTGATCCAATCAGTCAGAAGGGTATTCAATACCATATGGCATCATGGTCAGTATATAAACTGGGGGGAGGTGGCCAGGGAGGTGATTGCTGTTTGAGCACTGTCCAGTGAGTGGTGAGCAATTGCACTGTGCATTACTTGTCCTTCTGGAGTTGTATGTCTCTCTCTTTTACCTTTCTCTTCATTACAATGGCAATTACTATTATAATTTTATTTCATTTATTAATTTGTTGCTGTCTCAAACCATGAGTTTGACTATTTATTTTTTTGGTCTGATTCTGTCCCCCATCCCACTAGGCAGGGAGCTGGGGAGCTAGCAAGGTGCTGCATGGTGCTTAGTTGCTGGCTGGGGTTACAACACAACAGATTAAAAACTAGTTTGCTGCATCAGAGGCTGGTCAGTGTAACCAGCTCCAGGCAGGATGTAGCCAAATCTAACACAGATCCATAAAAACACAGAGAACTGTAGGAAACAGCCTCAGTTTGAACTATCTTATCTTATAGATCCTGCTTGAGACAAAAATTAACTCAAACTTCAGAAAAGGAATAATCCAGACTAGACAGAAAGCCTTTGACTGCAAGGCTGAATTATACCTGAGCACAAAGGTACCAAAACGTCTCTGCAGAGACCATCTGGCTGCTGTTACCTAGGACTACAACAGAAACAACCAAATAGGGAAAACACCTCTGCACATTACCATTCCCTCACGGCTGCACAGCGCTGCGTCCGCAGGCCCGGCAGCACACCCTGCCCGCAGGATTCCCATCTGGGAGGCGGGCTCCAGCCCTTCTCCGCCTCAGTTTCCTCAGTCAGCGTAATTAAAGGAGCTCGTTTACACCGGCAGCCTCGGCAGAGGAGACGGGACTCAAGCGCCACACGACACCCTGTCCTGTCCTGTCCTGGGAGAAGCGCGTTGGACGCCTAGGCACCCACAGCCGCGCCAAGAGCAGGGCCGGCACGGATGTTACAGCCGACGGCAGCCGCCTTAAGAGTTGCTCCCCAGCGCCGGCCCGGATCAGCGGGGGGACCGCTCTGCCGCTCCCCGGCCCGGCTTCGCTTACCTGCCCGCCAGCCGCCGCCGCGGGGCCACCGGTCCCGCCCCCCGCGGAAGGGCGAGACTCAGCTCGGCTGCGCTCGGAGGGGCTTGGAGCAGCCCTGCGGGTAACGCCTGCTCGCAGCGGCCCGCCCCCTCCTCCCGGCGGGTTCGGCTCCGGCTCCGGGATGGCTTTCGGGCCGAGGGGAATCTGTCAGAGATTATTTAGTCCCCTGCGCAATCCTCCGGTGAGAGAGTCGGGCTCGGTTAGTTGCTCCTTTTCACGGCGCTAACTTTCAGCTTGCCCGAGGGATGGATTTGACCAAGGCAGTAAGCAGAGGAAGGGATGAGAAAAAGCTGTCACCACCTGTGGCCGCTTCTCCCCTTCTCTGCCACTTCAGGCTCCAAATTTTTGATGAGGAGAGAGATCAGACTAAGAGCCCTCAATGGACCACAGGACCAAAGCAAGGACCTAGGAAGAAATAGATAAATACAGAATATCCCACGGAGTGTCAAGTGCTCCTTACAACAGGAGCAGATAGAGGAAAAAAAAGAGAGAGAAGAAAAAACACCACCACTGCCACCTCCAGCAAAACCTAACTGAAGTATTTATTTGCCAGATTTAGCCTACTGGAAACATCATAAAATGCAGAAGATGACCTTTACAGGCAAGATCTAGTGGGACTGTAGCCAAACAGAGCCTGTATTCTGGCATAAATCATCCCTGCTCTTTCAGACAGGGTAGCTCTTGGCTATATCCTCCGATGTCAGCAATAGTGGGACCCAGAAGGACCAGGGCACTGCTTGACCCCCTGGACTTGGCACTGGTGAGGCTGCACCTCAAATACTGGGTCCAGTTTTGGCCCCTCATTGCAAGAAGGACATTGAATTACTGGAGTGTCCCCAGAGAAGGGCAACAAAACTGGTGAAAGGTCTGAAGAAATCTTGCAAGGGATGGTTGAAGGAACTGGCCTTTCTCAGACTGGAGAAAAGGAGGCTAAAGGGAGACCTTGTTTCTCTCTACCTGAAATGAGGTTGCAGTGAGGTGGGGGTCAGTCTCTTCTTCTAAGTAAATAGTGAAAACAAGAGAAAACAGCCTCGAGTTGTGCCAGGGAAGGTTTAAATTAGACATTAGGAAAAATTTCTTCACAAACAAGGTTCTCAGGCATTGGAACAGACTGTCCAGGGAGGTGGTGGAGTCACCATCCCTTGAGGTATTTAAAAGCTGTTTAGATGTGGCAGTTAGGGATGTGTGGTTCAGTGGTTGAGTTGGCAGTGTTGAGATGATCTTAAATGTCTTTCCCAATCCAAATGATTCTCTGAGATTATTTTACTGCCAAACAAACCTTGTGAGCTGTAAGTCTCACACAGATGAGATTCGTGGGAATAAATTTAAACCTACCATCAACACACTGTCATTATTTAGTGCCTGATACCTTCTGGTTGGCAAACATGTTCATGCTGCCTTTGATTAAAGAGTGTGTTTCTCATGGGTGAAGGGGTGGATACTCTTAACAGACAGAAATATAGCTTGGATAGCTGAAGTCAATAGTGGGATGTAGCACCTACTAGTTTTCATCTGGGAGGCCTATCAGTATAGTCTCTTCAAGTTCTCAGCTTGTGCTGGCCTGCAATCCTCACCTTCTTCGGTATGCATAAGCTGGTGGCATGATGAGTGTGAAAAAGAAGAGCAGAAATAAAAAGGAAAAGGAGACTCTTTATTTCCCTCATGATAGACGGATTTTTCCCAGCTGTGCAAAAGGCCCCTGCTCCACTGGGCACTCAGTGGCCATGGGCTGGTCGGCAGAGCGCTCAGAAAAACCCTGGTAGCAAATAAAGGGGAAACCCCTAACGTAAATGAAGGGCTAACGTAAGTGTTGCTTAAGCAGCACTTTTCACAGGCAGTTCAAGTATCCACAGATATCTAAAGCTGGCTGGTTGGATGGAAACAAGTCCATGCTGAAGGTAAAATATTCAGTGTTTAGAGACTAAGCACTTTGGCAGTTAAAAAAGGCTACGGCTGAGTCTGTGACTTATAGGAAATGAAATATTTTTGTTGGTAGTTATCGTTCAACATCCTCCATAGAGAACAATCTTCGTGTGCCAAAGCAGTGCTGTAATGCATGGGGTTAGATAATATTACTTTCATTTTAAGAAAGAGTGGGAGGAACTAGCTGCTTTCAAATCAGGTTGCCAACCCATTTCCCACCTTTCTTTCACATTCTTGCCTTGTTAGTTTCACATTTGCTCTATAGAACACGTATTCGTGGTCGTCATGTCTGCCTCCTTCCCATTTGTTTGTTTAAATGGTTTCTTTAATTAGCAGACAATGCATACATCTCCCTCCCACTCCACTGAAATACATTATTTGAAAGCAGGAGCTTGAAAATTCTGAATTATTTTCAGGGTTTGATAGATTGGATGTCTGGCAGGTGATTGGGTTCTTGTCAGATATACCTCAGACAGAAAATAACATACTGTTTGCAAATTGCTTGAATTCTTTATTCCAGAGTTTTAATTACTCTTAAACATGTCCAGAGAAAGGCAACAAGGCTGGGGAGAGGCCTTGAGCACAAGCCCTATGAGGAGAGGCTGAGGAAACTGGGGTTGCTTAGCATGGAGAAGAGGAGGCTCAGGGCAGACCTTATTGCTGTCTACAACTACCTGAAGGGAGGTTGTAGCCAGGAGGGGGTTGGTCTCTTCTCCTCGGCAACCAGCACCAGAACAAGAGGGCTCAGTCTCAAGCAGTGGCAGGGGAAGTTTAGGCTCGAGGTGAAGAGAAAGTTCTTCACTGAGTTGTTAGCCGTTGGAATATGCTGCCCAGGGAGGTGTTGGAGTTGTTCAAGAGGGAATTGGATGTGGTACTTGGTGTCATGGTTTAGTCACGAGGTCTGTGGTGACAGGTTGGACTTGATGATCTTTGAGGTATCTTCCAACCTTTCTGTGATTAAAACAAACCAGAACAGAACAGAACCAAACCCCCAAACAAACAAAAAGGTAAATAAAAAGAGAGAGAGAGAGAGAGAAAGGAAAAGAAAAAAAAGTAGAGAACTCTATAGCTGCAGGTGTTCTTTAAAGAGTACATATCTTAGTCCCTGTGTCACTTGCTAATCTGCAAGCAGCAGCTCTTAGGAAACAGCAGTGTGAACGTTCTGCCTGTGCTAAGTGTAGATTGTCTCGTGAGAAGAAAACAGCTTTTAATTTCCTGACTCTGACGTTGATGGCTTTGCAACCTATTACACTAACCCCAGGTTTTCCAAGGGTTGTTTCTTCTTTGTTTCCTTTTAGAATCCATGCACACTCTGTAAAATGCATACTGGCTGAAAGAAGGCATTTATTTTTGAGTACATTTCTACTTAATTTCCTATTTTTACTAAAGGGAGAATCAGTTTGTTTCACCTCTGGAGAAACAAGTCAAGCTGCATTGAAATAATATAGTTAGAGGCTTTTAATCAGGGAAAAATTGTTATTAACATAAACTAAGTATATAAGTAGACATATAAATCCTCATCAGCCTGTAAAAAAAACAGAACCAGAAGAAATTCTGTTTAGGAATAAAAGCTGCACATAATGGGGTACATTTTGAAGTATCATAAGCACAGTGAGGAGGGTGTGAAAACTGAAATGGTCATAAGCCTCATTTAGTAACAGGAACTCTCCGAGTTGCTGGCAAGACTGGGTCTCTATTTTTATAAGGAGCATTACATAATACGCAAGTGGAAAAGTATCCTACCCGAGTGGAAATGAAAACAAACTGCCTTCAAGATGACATAACTCTGCAAAACACGAACCATTAACGCTGTGCTTGCAGTTGCTGAGTATCTATAAAAGAGTAGACCTTTTAAAAGGGCTATGGCAGAAGCTCTCTAGAATGAAAATCTGGACCTTATTTATTTTGTAATATATTTACGTGCTTTTCTACCCTCACAACATCATTTAGTGCAAGACCAGTTCACTGATTCCCTTTGGGCTTTACTCTGTCCCTAGCATTCATATAGGGGATTATGCCGTGGGTTTCCATTTGACTACTAGTCTATGCAGTAAGGTACTGCCAAATAAATGTAATGTTGGAAGCAATTAGTAGATAAACAGCACTGCAAAATGCAGAATCACAAGCTAACGTGCAAAGAGCATAAGCAAGCAGAACATCCTTAAGAAGCAAAGTCTGATATTTGCCCAATAAATTTGTTACCCTGACAGGGCAGTAAAAGGCTATGAGCTAGACCAGTATTCCCAGTTGGAAGCAGACATACCAACAATAATGATGTTTTCCTGAGCTTCAGCTCTGCACATGTGCTGAAGAGATATAAGGAGCTCTGAGGTGTCTGGGCAGCACTGAAATGCAGCTTAGAAATGCGGAGGGATTGATATTAAATTCAGTGAGCCTATATAAATGAGTAAATACCACGCAGCCTGCATGTGGTTGTGGAACCAGACACAATGGAAGGGTGATTAGGATAGGAGCTGTAAATCAATACAGATGAAGCACAGGGGGATGCCTGGCTTTTTGAAACTCCTAATTGCCACTGAAATAGAAATGTCAGAAACAAGAACTGGGCCTGGCTGCAAATTAGCTTCTAGGGTAAATGAGCATGGGGTGAATTTCAGTTCATTCTTGATGTATGCCGTCAGATTTATTCCTCTGCGCTCATATCAGGAAATAAACCTGAGCGTGGTTTACCTCTTGTTTGTTCACTTGCATTTTAGTAAGGTTACTCTGGTGAAATAGGACAAGGAACAATGGGTACAAGCTAGAACAGAGACAGGTTCACCTCAGCATGAGGAGACACTTCTTTATGGTGAGGGTGACAGCACTGGAACAGGCTGCCCAGAGAGGTTGTGGAGCCTCCTTCTCTGGAGACTTTCAAAATCCACCTGGATGTGTTCCTGTGTGGCCTGCCCTGGGTAATCCTGCTCTGGCAGGGGGGGTTGGACTGGATGATCTCTGAGGGTCCCTTCCAAGCCCTAACATTCTGTGACTCTGAAACAGTATGGAAAATGTGATATAAGTACATAAGCTTTTGGTCATCCTGCACTTGGCAATATCTAGTGCTGGATAATGAATCTCTATCTAAGCCAACCTTTCTGTTTTGTTTTGTTTTGTTTCTGTGGGGTTTGTTTGTTTGTTGTTTTTTTTTCTCTCTCTCTCTCTAAAGAAACTTCAGACACGATTAATTACTATTGCATGGGCTGTTTCTAAGCACTTCAAAGAGGTATACCTACAGCTTAAGGAAGGTTGTCATCTGAGACAATGGGATACGCTTGGCACTGTCTTTTCTTGGGGAAGAATGTTAATGGCATGTTGGAGGCCATCAGCAATACCTCTCCTAGGTAAGGTAGCTTTTAAGGACAAATGACTCTACACTCCACGAATGACTCTGTCCAAGCCACATCATTAAAAAGAAAATGATTATGGAGACCATATGTTTCTCTTGTTGCAGAATTAGTCATTAAATCCTGCCTTTTCCAGTTGTAAACTGATCTTGCAGGCAGGATGACAATTTTATGAAGAAAATAAAATAAGCAGAGAGTTATAGTCTTTTTATATGTATAGGTTCTAATAAAAGCTTTAAAAAAAAATCAAATGTAATGGGGTCAGTCTTTTTGCCAGTTTCACATACTTCAGCAATGAAATACAGATCCACAAACTCTTCAGTTTTTGCTAATGGCTTACAAAGAAAAATCAAAGTAGTAGAAAAGAAACTCCCCAGTGGGTTTTAAGTGAAAATGCATTTTAAATGACAGGAAAATGACAGATTTTGAAGGTACAGGATCACTTTAGGACTAATGGCTGTCAAATACATTTGAGTCAAACAAATATCAAGAGTTAGCTGAAAACTTCTTTGCCAAGCACAATAGCTCTAGCTGAGAATCATGAGCCAGAAGCTGGTAATGAAGCCCACCTAAATAAATGGATACATCAACAGAATTTGTCTAGGTAAGATTATAAACAGAGCTGATGCTGTCTCTGTAGCTCACCAGATTGTTTCTACTGACCAGGCAAGTAGAGTTTTTGCTCCTGAGGTACACATCTTTGCAATCTGCATCTGTGCACATCAACTCAAGAAGCAACTCAGCTTCAGACAATTCCTATGCGCAGCCTGGCACACATGGGATTTCTGAAAGACATGTCTTTGAACACTTCCCTTGACTTCTCTATTTCTCAGGACAGTCCTGGGCAGGTCAACCTGTGGAACTATGGAAGCTTCAGTTTAGAAAGTCACAATTTGAACCCTCACCCCCCCAAATTCCTAGCCATTTTCTTTGTCCCGAGGCAAGAACAGCCTTTTCTTTCGCAAGCTTTTCTTAGTGCTGCTGTGAGAAAGCGGTTTGCTATCTAGTCACACTCCAAGCTTCCACCTCTCCCTGTGTGTATCAGCAGAGGTAGAAATGTCCACTGCAGAGGCCTGTCTTCAGAAGTAAGCTACCTGGAGAGGAGTGGAAGTATGTTTCTTAATGCCTTGCTTAACTCTTGATGAGTTAGGTCACAGGCTGACCGGCAAAGAAAACCTAAGAATTACAGTCATGCTCTCTATGACTGTTCCAGCTCTTTCACTTTTTTTTGTGTTCAGAAAACATTGTCCTCTGCTCTTCTGTACCACCAACTATTTAGTACATTCAGGAAACATTATTTATTTTGAAACTCTCCAGAACACACACACACAATGTCAGCTTAATCTTAGTTGAAACTTCTGAAGGAAAGGCAGAGGGTGGAAAGGCAAAGGATGGAAAAGCAAAACAGAAAGAGAAAGGAAAAGAGCCCAGCACTAATGTAGTATTTAAACACAACAGGAGGAGCTATTGGGTCAAAATAGCTGCTACAATCATCCTTTGAAGCTCTGTGCTTAGAAATCCTCCCAGAGTTTTCAGTGATGAAAAGGTCTTTGCAATTTGAATTAGGCTGTATAAAATTAGAGGGTCTTCATCTCTTCTAATGAATTAAGTTTTATCTGATAGAAAAAAACAAAGCCAGAAAAAAATAAATGGTAAGATTGCAACGAGGTGTGCAATATACTCTTTATAGTTTTAAAAGAGCTATTTTTGAACTCAAAACTTTAAGCCACTGGATATCACTCAACACAGTTCTTGCAGGCACTGCAGATTTATAAAGGCCATTTGCCACATCATCTCTGACTCAAAATGGATATGTCTGATGTATATGTTTGCTGAGGCCACACAAAGTGATGTAAATCAAATTCTAGATCTAAATGTCCTCAAAGTGTTTTGCACTAGCTTCAAATCCAAATAAGGCTGAGCCTTTTGATTAAACATGCGAACTTATACAAACACCAGACGTAGATGTATAGATTTTCTTTTTGAGAGAGGGCACTTAAAGCCTTTTATCATCAATGCTTTTGTTTGAAATAAGCAGCAGAATTCCAATTTTGTTTCAGTTTGAAATACAAAAATATTTGTATTCTGCTGAAAATCAATGGGGGTATTTATCAAAATGTTCATATTTATCACATAAAACAGCAGGGTGGATTTTAAAGAGCCATGGTTGTGTTTCATTAGATGACAACTTACAGATGGGTTTGAGCAGGATGAGTTCTACTGTAAATCTCCACAGGTCACATAAGCTCCTGCTTTGAGAAGTAAGCACTTTGCAAACATTTACTCTCTTGATATGCTGCATATGTTGGAACAATTTGAGCTTGACTAAAAGTTTGCTACTTCAAATAGCAGAGCCAAGCTGCTTAAAGCATATTCAAGGAGCTGTATTTTATGCTACTACTACTATTTTTCTCTTAGAATTTGAATACTGCTCTCATGTGGCTAAAAGCTAGCATGGCCTGGCCATTTCAGTTCCTTGACTGGTGTTATAACCAATGACTGGGCAAGCAGACACTGAGATGCCTTTGGGCACAAAGCAGTGCTATGGCATCTTTGGCACCTACTGCTAAACAAGTAAGATTCTGAGAGGGAGCCTGGAGGCAAATGAAACCCTCAAGTAGTTCTAGAGCTTGGTCCATCTCAGAAATGCTGTATGGTTTGATGAGAAAGCAGGCAGGCAGCTTAGCAGTTCAGGTGGCCCTTTTCATTCTTCTATTGCTAGATCTAACTCTAGTGGCAAGGAAAGTATCACAAACTAATCTTTAATGGCTAAAACCCTCTAATGTGACAACATGCTTGAAAATAACACTGAGGAGTTCCACTGAAGTGGATCAATATAATATTTGATCCTCTTCAGGCAGATCTTCAAAGGTGCAAACTAACCTCAAAAGTACGCTGCTAGGACCTACACTTCCCTGCCTTTAGTGAAAGTGAGCTGCCTGGATGGTCCACAGGTTCTGTAAGCATTTTTCTTCAGCAGACATTTCCCAGTGCCTCCAGCGCTCTGGTCTCAGATGACAGATGACTTACCTTAATCCACTGCACTACTGAGTAATTTACCATCTGGGTGGTTTGCAGACCAACCTAAGACTGAACATGACTAGGGTGGACAAGATTAGACCTCAAACATACATCAAACATCTCTTCCACCAGTGCCATGTAGTTGCTGGCTCCAGGAAATCCACCCTACATGCCCTTCTGTATCATTGTTCTTAACTGAACTTGCTTACCTCTCCAGACTGTAAAGTTTTATTTGTTTTTACTGAAAAGCAAGTTATTTCATTTGGCAGGATCTACATACTCACATTTTTTTTTGGCTGAAAAGACATATTACAGCAGCATGCTTTAAATGAAGAGTGTCTCAAGCAGAACAAGAAAAGAAGAAAAGTACATTAACATTGCTTTCAAATATTTATTAAAACAACATATGAACTTTTTTTTTCTTCATCCCAACAGTGATTCTGCCTGCAGTATCTGTAACCTCACAGCCACATTACCCCAAAGTGACAATTAAATAGTCTGAAAAAGCCCAAACAATCCTCCCCCTCTTTCTCACTAGGCACTTTTGCTATTGTCTAAGAGCACAAATAATTTTATTAATAGCTTAGCTAGCAAAAGCACGAAGACTGCAACAAGAAATGTCACTGCTGGCACAGACAAAACGTTTTTGTCTGCTTTAGAAACGTGCACTAAGAAACCTGGCTCTCAAATTTGGGCTCTGAAACTACAATTACCACTAGGGTTCAATCTTCTTACTATAAAAAAAAAATCTACATCAGCATTCTCGGGATCTGACATAAGCCTTTTTGGCTGGCTCTTGGGGTTATGATAGCTTAGAGTCACAGATAAGCAAGCCTGGAAGAGTACAAATCCTGCCAGAATAGTTCCCATCTTTCAAGACACAAAGGGAAATCACAGCTTTAAGTGATGGAGTAGAGCAATATTTAACATGTGTAGAGTACATACCGATACAAAAGGTTAGGAAAGTTAACAGAGGGCCAGAGGTTTCACCCTGAAGGGGAGTAACAACAAAAGCAATTTAAGCATCTGCCACACCGAGTCAGTCCGGACACGGCTGGCGAGCACCACGCTTTGTCCACCTCAGCGGCAGGTGAGCCGCAGTAGAATAGGCGATACAGAAACCGACGACAGGGAATCGGGAGGAGAAAGCTTCCTTCTTTTGGTCACCAAGGATGGACGATATAACACAGGGTAACGTTTTAAATATGGGTTGTTAAGTTAAACGTACTTCTAACCGCCTGGTTTATAGAAACGCGCTATTGATCAGGAAGTCAAATACAATAAATAAGTTTTTCCTGGCTGAAAGGTGTGTTTGCCCCAGGAGGTGCTCCCTCCAGACACAGCCCGGCGCTGCTCGCTGCAGCACCTCCCGCAGGCTGGCACCGGTTGAAGACCCTCTTCCCCGGGGCCGAATCCCGGCTCAGGCGCGGAGATAGTCGTTCTTGAGGCGGCTGAGGCGGGCGCCGTGGCTGCGGACGGTGAGGGCCAGGAGGTCGTGCTTGTCCCGTAGCCCGCTGGAGATGTGGCGGGTCTCCCGGAGCAGGGCGCGGGCGTGCAGCAGCAGCCCCAAAAAGCTGTCGCCCAGGCGAGCCTCCTCCCGGCCCCCCTGCTCCTGCCCCTGCCGAAACTTGCCCTCCAGCTCGCTCAGCGACCGGTCCGAGCTGGAGTAGGCGTCGCTGATCTGGGCGGACTCCCGGCGCAGGTAGGTGCTATAGCTCTCTTCTCCGTCCAGGTCGTAGGAGATGCTCTTGCCGATGCCCTCCAGCACCCGGCCCGCGTCCTCCACCTGCCGGCCCAGCACCGTCAGCTCCTCCCGCAGGCTCAGCCCGCCGCCGCCGCCCGCCGCCGCCGCCCCGCACCGTCGCTGCTCGCTCACCCTGAAGAGCAGCTGGCAGCGCTCGGGGTCGTCGTTCTCCTCGTAGTCCCCATCAGGGACGAAGTAGTGATGCAGGGTGCCATTGGACATCTCTGGGTACAGCGGGCCCTCGAAGTACCCGCGGCAGAGGCTGCCCAGGCAGCCCAGCCACAGCAGAAGCAGCGCTGCCGGCATGCTGCGGCCGGCCGAGGCGGGCAGCCTAGGGCCGGCCGGCGCCGCGCTGCCCTCGCCCCATGGGGCTCTCCCGAAGCCCGGGCTCAGCCCTCTCTGCTGCGCTCCGGCTCGGGAAGCGCAGCGCGGCGGCACGGCGGCGCTCTGGGGCCAGCTGTCGGCGCGCCGCCTTTAAAAGCCGGGCAGCCCGAGCGGAGGAGGAAGCGGCCCCTGCCGCGCCGAACAGGGCCGGGCCGCCCCCCTCCCCGGGCATCGTCCGGCGAACCCTGGAGGGCACCGCCCCCGGGTATCGCCCCCCGCAGGGGGAGAGGGAAGCCCATACGCCTTTGTCCCCTGAAAAACACAAACCTCAAACCTGGAATCGCTCGGCTTTTCTTATTTTCCCATTGGAAACACACACTTTTTCTTTTTTTCCCATTGGAAACGCTTGGCTTTGCACATTTCCACGTTGGAAATGCTCGGCTTTGGTTATCTTCCCATTGGAAACGCTTGGCTTTTCTCATCTTCCCATTGGAAATGAGCATTTTGCTAAGTCTGATTTTCACATTGGACAGCAAGCACGGGCCAGAAGGCTTTGCAGGGCTGCAAACACCTACTTGCTCAGGCTGTGTGGATTGTCATTGATTAAAAACCTGAAAGGGAAAAATGTTCAAGTATAAAGTGATGCAATAAACTTTGATGGGGTTAAGATGGGGGAATGAAATGCAAAATCTGTTCTTAAATGTTAGATGCATTAGAGAAAAAGGCAAATACACTTCAACCTGTGGGGCTGACTATGTAGATTTTTAAGCCTTTCCCCTTCATGAAACAATTCTATGGTCTTGCTCTGGCAAGGGGGTTGGACTAGATGATCTCTGGAGGTCCCTTCCAACCTCTAACATCCTGTGATACTCTATGTGAATCTAGCAGCTGGAATACAGCAGGATCAAACTTTGTATGTGACTAGTATAAAAATGTTCTAACTACTGTTTTTGACTTGTTAAGGTGAGATCACACAAAGAAAGCATCTGTAAAGTTACCAGCTCCTTTCACATCATCTTTCCTCTTTCATGGAAAAACATCACCAGCTAGCAGAGATTACACCAAATCCTGCAGCCATCCAGAGTCAGGACTCCCACTGCTGCTCTGCACACAGAAATATTTATGTCGCCTCTTTAATGTAAATATTTTAACTACCATCCCAATACTTTCTGCATGTTGTAAATAACTGTGATGCTTACAGTTAAATTCACTGGGAAATAGGCCAGACACTTATGTTCTATCCCCCCCCCAGTCTGCCTCCCCCGCCACCCCAGGTATTGTAGAGCCTCATGGTGCTCAGTGGACATGGTCTCTACCATTTCTTATGCTCCCATGACCAAACACCTACATTTCACACAATGTCTCAAGCCCCTTCTGTGGCAGCAGCTTTGTTATGTAATCACAAGTTATCCTGTCTGAGGGCACACATGAAGCAAAGAGCTGATCTAGAGACCAGCTGTTCTTAAGATCAAGTGTGCTGAGCAGTACAAGCTGCTCCTGTCTTTGCTTTGCTTGCAGTTCCTTGAGGTATTCCAGTAATGCCCTTATCTGGCTGCTGGCTGCTGATTCTGCTCTCACATGCTCCTACAACTGTTGGGTAGGCTGGTAGGTTCCTGGAGCTCACCAATGGGCTTAACTACATGGCCAGGCCTTTAAGATATGTCACAGCAGCACTATATGCAAGTTCTCACTGTCAGTGTGGCCTTTAATACTTCATGGTAACCTGTTCTATCAGTGTTGCCAAGCATTGACTTCAGAGCCTACTGAAGCACTTTATGGAAGCACAGGAGGTTGTCAGACTAACAGACACCAAGAAACAAGAGCATAAAATAAATCAACCAGTCAGGCAGTCAACAAAAGTCTAACTCAGAGAGAGAAAGGGTAAAAGCTGAACTTCTCACTTACTGACTTGCTTTAAGCAAGCCCCAGAGTCAGTTAAGACCATATGCACATACACCTCAAGGTGGGCAAAGTTGCAGAGCCCAGGCAATTTCTTTTGGACTGCTGAGAGCCCAGGGCAGACAAGGTATCCAAACAGAAACACTTCACACATTTGGAACTATTTCCCCTTTGTAATTACATGCAGAAAACACTCATAAATAGGTTGGATTAAGCTAAGCTTTTGTGCCTCAGCTTCCTATAAAACATTTAATGCTTATTCAACTGAGCCTGCCTGGCATTTGTCTTTGGTCTGTGTTTGCCAACAGGGGCTCTTTCAAACAATTTTATTCCCAAGATGCTTTTGTTTCACCTAATATTTTATTTGGTTCCCAAATCTTTGCCAGCCATAGTACTTTATCTACATGGCTTTCCATTCCTGGCTGCTGTTACTGCCAGTCGTCTGGTTTGGCTAATACTTGGGTTGTGGTGGACTTCACTTTTGAGGTCTCTTCATGGAAATACCATGCTCTAAATCACTCAGCTATGGCTTTGTCAGCATGGTTATGCTTTCACCAGTGCCACAGTGGGTAAAAAATTCAGCCTTAGTAAATACTTTCTCTCCCTTTCGTCATACATTAAGAGAGTAAGAGGTGTCTCTTGCTCTCTGCTACATCTACTGACTCCCAGCCACTGCTGTTTTCAATCCAACATGCATTATCCAAGTCTTATTTAAATTGTACATCAAAATAGTCTCTCCCCAAGTAACCCAGTTGGAATGTCTGCTTCTGAAAGAAGTCTGCAGTGTGGGATCTGTAGCCTTGGTGACTCACTGAGCAAAGCTTTGGTAAAAGCTGGAACTCGTGGAAAGATATGCACCAGCCTCATCCAAGGCAATAACTATTATGGTTCAGGATTACAATCCAACAGAATCCTAAATAGTAACTTCAAAGAATCAAACAATGGAAAAGATGCAGGCTCACACTGACAAAAGTCCTGTGCAGGAGTAGCCATTATCCATTCCAGAATCACCTCTAAAAGGCAGAGTTGTAAGACTGTGCTGAGATAGCCTGAATACCTTTAAGCTGTCCCTAAACCCATGTCCATATAAATGTAAATAAGATTTATTTCTTTCTATGAGATGCATACTGAAAGCAACATTTACCTTTATGGGCTGCAGGATCAGATATTTTCATCATGGTTAACAGCAGCAGGAACACCACAGCAGTGCCTGAAATAACAACACAAAACTCAACAAGGAGTTTTCAAAAGTAATTTCTGGCATAATCTGGGAGGCAGAGAGGACAATAAAACCAAAGGAGGACAGAAAGGAATTTCTCAAGAATACCAGTAACACAGGGTGGAGAGAACCAAGCTGGAGAGCAAGCTGGTTTCTGCTGAATGCTGCATTTTCTGCTGTGAACTCATAGGGGCAGTTGCACGAGATCAGATAGCTGGGGAGCTTTTGGGATACATCCAAGAAACAGCTGCTCCTGTGGCATGCTCCCATGAAGGCCCTCATTGAAACCCTGGCATTGTCAAAAGGCCTATTGATTTCAGCATGACAGTATTTTACCCTCTGTGCCTGCTCAAGCAGTTGAAAATTTCTTTTTGCACAAAATGAGGAAAAAAGTAGTGGAAACAACCAACCAACAACAAAAAAGCAGCGTATTGATAGTGTCTGTTAACAAATACTTGGCATGATATACTCTGCTGTGGCAAAGCCATTGTTTTTCCACTGAACAGTGTGAAGTTTATAGTACCATAAAGAAGTGCAGCATTTATTCTGTGTAACCTCTTATGCAAGAGCACCAAAATCAGCCTCCAGCCCAGAGATTGCCTATAAACTGATGGCAAACACAGAGCTGGATTTGGGGTGATGCTTGTGTAATCTTCCCCTGCAAGCAGAGCTTCACCTCTGTTTCTTGGCTCACATGTGCTTGCTATTTCTGTCACAGATGATGGTAAACTTTGCAACATCAGAAGGTTTCATATGTGAATGGCCATTAATTTGGAGAACAGGTATATGTTATATGGTCCTAAAGGCCCCACAGGCTTTAAGGTATGAAGGTTGCTTTCTGACTACTGGCTTCTGTTTTCTTGCTGTGAACTGTTCTATAGCTTTAAATAAAGATACCTTGTTTAAACAGGAGACTAATAAGTCTCTCTGTGTCGTTTCTAACTGTAGAGTGCAGCACTAAAGGCTCAAGTGGAATCAAGTAAGGTGAGCATGAAACAGCCCATGGAAGAATAATTTCAGGTTTTTGGTAGGAAAATTGCCATAAGAATATACCAATAATTCTGCAGAATGAAAATACCGCTTCCTAGAACAAAACTTTTATAGTGCACTTCATATTAATTCAGCATGATTTTGGAATACAATAGAAGTTAGGGATGAATATGCTGAAGCATGACGTACACTGAATCATTAATGAGGTTGGAAAAGACCTCAAGCATCATCAAGTCCAACCTGTCACCCAACACCTCATGACTAATAAACCATGGCACCAAGTGACACGTCCCATCCCCTCTTGAACACCTCTAGGTATGCTGACTCCACCACCTCCCTGGGCAGCACATTCCAATGGCTAATAACGCCCTCTGTGAAGAACTTTCTCCTCACCTCGAGCCTAAACTTCTCCTGGCACAGCTTGAGACTGTGTCCTCTTGTTCTGGTGCTGGTTGTGTTTATCTTGATCAAACTGACATTTTAAATTTCTCAGAAAAGGAAGTTGAATTCAGAATTGAAACAGCTGAACAAGAGTTTTCTCAAACACAACTCCATAAAGAAAATAACTTTGTTGTTAGCTTATGTTTAAGGCTGACAGATTTTGTCAACCCTCTTCTTCTTGACAGATTTCAGGCTGAGACCACAGCTGTGCTTGGGCATGGAGTCTTTCAACTCCTTTAGCATTAGCTCCTCTTGGATAAGCAATACAGAAAACTGAATTAAAAACCCACGAGTAGCTATAGGAAGTGTTGGGTATGAGGTTGAACATGAATACAACTAATAGAAAGGGTCTGCCAGACTGGTTGCCTCAGAATATGCAATTAGTATTGAATCTACTTCAGCTTTAGCCAACACCAAAATGAGCTCAACCTTGGCAGAAAAATAGAGAGAGAGATGTTTCCACAGCCTGTCTCTGTAGTGGGTGCTGGTTCACTTTATGTAAATAGCATCTACTTACAGCAGAGAACTGAGGATGTGCTCAGGTTCCTTTTGAAAAGAGAAGTGATGTAGCCTAAGAAAGGAAGAGGTTAAAAGACAGATGAAAAGGGATGAATATTTGCTGGTGTTATGCTAGTGCAGTTTCTGTCTGTTGATGAAAAACCCCAAACCCCAAAAGGGATATCACTAATATTTCTTCAGCAAGGTTCCTGAAGTGGAAATAATAACACTTCCTCGGTGGAAATGAAAACACTTTAAAAAGCTTCATGGTTGGCCAGCACATGGAGAAGTTTTCCTATTGCTGTAAATGTGGTTTGTTACTGAGACAGCATATTGTGCAGTTAAAAATGTTGATTTGATTTTCAGCCTTTTCTTGGTTACATTTGATGCCCTGCATGAACATGAAAAGGCTGTAGGTGACAGAGTATACTTTGCAGATGCTTCAGAAACACAGTTCACTAATTGCTAGTGATGCACATTCTCCTTGTCTCTAACCAGTTAGGAGTTAAATAAGGTTTCTTTTAGGATTAAAACCTCCAAAACCTCAATTTCTCTTTTCTTCTCTTCCTCTCTTACAAAACACAAAGAGCTTAAAACCTGCCATGTGCTGCTCAGACAGTGTTGGGAAGAAAACCCAACACAACATTGCATGAAAGCCTTGGAAGAAATCTAAGAGAGTGTGGTAGGGAAATGCTGAGGTAATTTCCAATGGGATTGATCCATTGATACAGTTGTTCAGTCCTGTGATCTAATGTATTCATTTGAGGCATGGTCTTAAAAACACCTACCTTTGATGAAAGATGAATTTTACTAGGCTCTAGATTGGTTCCCCAACAATTAAAGCAGACTTGATGCTATAAAATTGCTAATTTGCCACCTTTATAAGGATGGCATTTTCTGATTTAGATAAATTATATATTAAGAGCAAGGATGAATTCCTGAATAAAAAGTATGTATAAGGCCTGAATAAAAACTAGATCCTGACACATTTTATACTAATTAGTCACCACGTTTCTCAGCAATTCTTCACAGGTCATGCTCACACTTTTTCTGGCTACACAACTGCTTGTAGTTCTATTAAGCATTGTCTCTGCAATGGTTTAGCCTTTCAGTTCTCTGCCTCAGCTAAAACTGAAATATCTATAATAGCATCCTTTGTGCAGATAAAAGTGAGAGAAGATGGAAATGACAAAATTAAATCCTAGGATTTAACTGGTTTAATCCCCTCTTAGCCATACCCTTTGCCAACGTAGCAAACAAAGAATAAACCAAAACATGCTTCTGTAGTAAAATCCACTTGTATTCCCAGATCTGGTTTTTAGGAGTTGGAAAACGTCCTTTTTGTATCCTGACACGTTCAGCTGAGTTTTTTATTTAGGTGTTTTTAACAGTGCATTAAATTTAAAACTAGACCGACTTGGTATTTGAGCAGACTAAGACCAAGCATATGGTTTCAATTGAGATACAGCAAAATCTCCCTGCTTTAAATGAAATAATAAAATAAAATCTTTCCCTTTAACAAACATTCTTATAAAATTCTCCTTGAAGAAGCAGGTGAAGGGGCACTATTTACAGTCAGCTCTATATTTATTTTTGTGCAGTTATGGTCGACCGTTCCACAGGTTTTTAATGACTCGGAGCACACAGAGCGCTCATTCAGCAGCCCTAACACTGAGCTATTCTCCCATGCCTGTGGTTGCTGTAGAATATCGATAGGGAATTTATACCTCCTGCTGAAATTTATGGCTTTTATTCAGAATGGCATGGCTCAGGAGCCAGCATTTGAGATGGCTTGCCTGTGGCTCTGCAGGCCTTTCTGCAGACGGTGTGATAGGCGCTGCTGAGACTTGCCTCCACAGCTCAGCCCAGAGCCCCAATACAGTACAGGCATTTGCTATGAGTGACTCTGTAGAGCTGCAGGAACAATACCTGCCTATTTCCACGTTTACAGTCAAAAGGCAAAGACATGTGAACAGCTTTAATGGAAAGAAGATGCACTGAATGAAGTTTGTAAGGTAGTTCAGGCTTAAGAAATATTATGGCTCTTCCAGCATGGCTGAGTTGGATGAGAAAGCCTTGGCCTTGCTAGTGGCATTCTGGGGCTCTGAACACCATATTTGGTCTCACAAATGAATCCATTTGAGTGGTTCAATCCCACTGGGGTTTGTGTTCTCAGAGCCTGTGCCAGCTGACAAACCTGCTGCTCCCTAGAGACCATCGTGTTGGGGCACTGGAAAGCCTAAGACAGCAGTGCTGTATCGTCATGGCAGTTGTAGAAGGGTTTCCTCCAGGGTTAGACAGGTGATGCCCAAGTGTGAATTTGCTGAAGGGTCTCAGTACCCAAACCCACAGATGCACAAAAAAGAGCAGCATCCCACTGGTAACAGAATAAATGAAGGAGGCAGCTTTGGAGGAGGCATTCAAAACACTTTGCTCTGCAGAGCCTTAAGAAGATTCAACCAAACTGAAGCAATGCTGTGGCAACTGTTTGAAATGAAAATTGAAAGTACATTGAAATCCAAAGAAATGTCTGGAAGGCAGTCCTGTCTACAAGAGAAATCCACAGGGAAAACACTTCCAAGAGCTGCAGTATGCACTATTTGTCTGGTGCCAGCAGCCTTCAGAGCAGAAGGAGCCTGTCTACACCTATTGGGCTGCCTCTCCTTCCCCTCTCACTCTTCTCTCAAAGAAGAGTCTGCTTAATTGTTTGCAACATTAAATCTTGCAGGCAGCAGCACAATGGCTGACCAGAAAGGAATAGCAGGAGTGTGTGGCCTCTTTCACCCCATTTTCCATAGGCAGATATAAATACTGAACTGAAAAAACAGGCTCCCTGTTGTACAGTGGGTTATGCTAGCAATAACCTCCAGGTGAAAGATGACCCCTGGCTCTGTGCCATACCTTTGGTAGAAGGTGGGATTTCACCCTTGATTTCCAACCTAAATCACAGCTAAATCCCTGCTTACTCTGCAGGGTCTCTCTGTCAGACTGTCAAAGGTCTGCATGTAGGATGATGGCAAGCGGTGACATAGCCCATGTTTTCTTTTGCTCAAATGTTACAGCAGTAAATATGTCGGAGGTGTGTCTAATCTTCTCTGGAATGGCACAGGATGTTCTCTTTCATCATATTCCTTGTGTCAATTAGAAGCACTTGTAGGTGAAGTAAGACTAGGAAGAAAATCACATCCCACTTATTGAAGCTAATAGGTTAACACACATGCTGAATGTGGGTACCAGTTCTGATATAAGCAGACAGGACTTTAAGATCTTAGAATAGTGCCTCTAGGAATAGCAACATTTTAGCATTCCTCAGTGATTTCCACAGATCCCCATTTCTGGGCACTATCAGCATCAGCATCTATGGGGCTGTGAGAGACAACACAGGCATATCCTTCCATTCCTACTTCCCCTCCTGTTTTGGACCAGATGCTGACAGGAGGTTCCACTGCCAACTCCAAGACTCTGGATCTGGAAGGTGACTCTTTGGAGAGAGCTGGTTCATGCCAGGGTTCATGAGGGATTTGAAAACAGGCAGATCTTTCAAGGGCAGCCAGCACATGTTTCTATGATGCTGTAACAAACCCAAACCAAGAGTTCCTTAGTACTCATCACCTGTAAATCATCCATGGCAGTTAAATCCAGCAAAAGATGGATGAATCTCTAATAACAGAGAGCAGCAGAGAAAAGCCTGATAGGCAATGCGAGGGTGGAGCTGTGCCTTGCTGAGCCAGGCAAAGGCAACTCTCTCCTCAGGAAGCAACATTTTGGGCATTCTTTTTTGAAAGGAACAGGCAGGGCATGGTGAGCACCATGGCAATAGCCTTGTCTGAGGCAAGTGATGGGAATTCTGATTTGTTAGTTTCTTTTTTCTTCCCCCCCCCCCCCCCCCCCCCCCCAAAGCACAGAGTGTCTATCCAAAACACTAGAAATGTTCAAGGCTAAACCTTGATCATGTTGACATGGAAGAGAAAGCTTGAGCTGACTTTGGAAAGGCCAGTACTCCACCTGTGCACGTAGCCATGTGAGAAAACCCTTTCATGTACCTCTTGACAGTGCCCCCTCTCACACAATCAGGACTCAGGACATGTTCCCATCCCCAGGGGGCTCTTCTAAAGCTGTCCTCACTACCTTCTCTTTAATGGTTGTGTATTTTATGTGCCCAGTTATCAGCACATTGATCCTGCACATGAGGAGATGATGGACCACAGTATGAATAGAATAGAATAGAATAGAATAGAATAGAATAGAATAGAATAGAATAGAATAGAATAGAATAGAATAGACCAGACCAGGTTGGAAGAGACCTTTGAGATCATTGTGTCCAACCCATCATCCAACACCATCTTATCAACTAAACCATGGCAACAAGCACCCCATCAAGCCTCCTCCTAAACACCTCCAGTGATGGTGACTCCACCACCTCCCCAGGCAGCCCATTCCAATGAGCAATCACTCTCTCTATGAAGAATTTCTTCCTAACATGTAGTCTGAACCTCTCCTGGTGCAGCTTCTCCAGGCTAAGCATAATTGCTACAGATTTATAAAGGAAAAGTAATTGACCTGCTTTTCCATCTGTGCTTTTGGACAAATTAAGGCTGAAGGCCACATTCCTGCTGGTACCTACCAGTGTGCACACAGTCCTACCAAACTCAGCAGGGCTACTGACATTCAGAAAACAAAACCTATGCTGAGTCCTCACAAGATAAAGGTCTGAAGGAGCAGATGTTTTCTGCACAGCCACCCCCACCAATGGGTCACCCAGGTGAACCAGCAAGTTTCAAGCACTATGGGTGAACTCCTGAGAGGAGGTCTGGAAGACGGGTTGACCGTATGTCCCTTCCAGGCATCTCAGCCCTTTCTCCCTTTCCCACTAATTGCTTTCAGCTTCTGAAATTGTACCAGTCAATTTAAGGGTAACCCACAAAATAATCACAGAAATTTTGTTCTACCACCATGTCTTTTCTGTTTAAACCACATATAATTCTAGAAGCTGACCATATAGGAGCAAAGTCTAAACAGGAATAAGCCAGAAAGAGAATAGAATGTGAAAACAGCATTTTCTCACGACTGTGAAGATGACAGAGACAAGTATGGACAGAGTTGCTTGCAAATTAGCAAAGATCCAAGAGAATGTATGTCAGGAAAGTGTGTTTTCTTTTCTCCATTGATTTACTGGTGAGTGTTAGCTCAATATTTTCTTTCAGGGAAAAAAAAAATCCATGAGTTCAGAATTTCAGCAGTTCCAATTGCTGAACCACTTCTGAGGCTGACAGCAAGTTAATATTTTCACAACACTGCCTTTCACTAATGTAATCTAATAGTGAGCCAGCAGCCAGGCTTCCTGCTACTTGCACCACCCAGACATAAAAAGGAAAGTGTGAAATCGCTCCTGAAAGCTTCACTGGGTCTCAAGGCCCACTTGGGAGCACCCAAGCTCACATCCACGCTGGAGCTGGTAGTGGTCAGGAATACCAAGGCATTGTCTATCTGCTTGCCTGATTTGTTCTTGCTGTACATGGGCCAACTATAAACAGCTAAAGGCCTGCACAAACATGCAGAGTCAAAAGTAGGTGCAAGTAGGAACAGTGATACTTCTTTTTCTCTCCTTCCTCACCCTTGCTGCAGCAGCAGACCCCAGGGAGTACTTACCCTCAGCTAAGGAACACACACAGACTCTGCTCAGCACAGAGAGGTCTCTGGAGGGGCAAGAGGCAGCCTGACAGCCTGTGGCCAGCAGGAGCAGGATGGTCATTCTCCCCCTGTACTCAGCACTGGTTAGGGCACATCTTGAGTACTGTGTCCAGTTCTGGGCCCCTCAGTTTAGGAAAGATGCTGAGTTGCTGGAATGTGTCCAGAGGAGGGCAACAAAGCTGGGGAGGGGTTTGGAGCACAAGCCCTTTGAAGAAAGGCTGAGGGAGCTGGGGTTGCTCAGCCTGGAGAAGGGGAGGCTCAGAGGAGACTTTATTGCTGTCTACAACTCCTTGAAGGGAGGTTGTAACCAGGTGGGGATTGGTCTCTTCTCCCAGGCAACCAGCACCAGAACAAGAGGACGCAGTATCAAGCTGCACCAGGGGAAGTTTAGGCTGGATGTCAGGAAGAAATTCTTCCCAGAAAGAGAGATTGCCCATTGGAATGTGCTGCCCAGGGAGGTGGTGGAGTCACCATCACTGGGGGTGTTTAGGAGGAGACTTGATGGGGTGCTTGGTGCCATGGTTTAGTTGATTAGATGGTGTTGGATGATAGGTTGGACACGGTGATCTTGAAGGTCTCTTCCAACCTGCTCTATTCTATTCTATTCTATTCCATTCCATTCCATTCCATTCCATTCCATTCCATTCCATTCCATTCCATTCCATTCCATTCCATTCCATTCCCACTGCAAGGCATTTGAACACTTGCTCTGGATTTACAATCAGTGTTAAAATAATTTCTTTAATCAGATCAAGTGTCATGCCCACAACATATTACACTCTGGGATTGCTCAATTTGCCATCAGTCCCTCTGACCTGACCTGGTATGCAGTTTGGGATATTAGCACAGAAAGTTGGTTTGCCTTTAGTGCATGTGAGGCTGGTTACCTCCCTGAGAAAATATCCTGGCATCCAGAGAAGCACTGGAAGTAGCAATTCAGAGATTTGGGGGCTTTAAGACTATTTTAGAAGCATTGACATGTCCTCTCTCCTTTTGTTTTCTGGCTCATGCCCTTGCAGAAAACATATAACAGCACAGCACATACCTTCTACCTTCCTGGATTTTGCAAGGATTACTTGGTGGTTTTTTAATGTGTACACTTTGAATGTTGTGCCCCCCCTTAGGCAATGGGATCATGGCATTGTAATTCCTGGTAACCACAGGGGATCTGTGACGTCTGCACCGAGAGCGGATGGTTGCTGTGTGCTGCGTGCTGCAGCACGTGCAGACCCAAGAGCACACCATCTCGAGCCCAGCAGCAGCTCTACAGCTGAAACATTTCCTTAGCCCTTCCATTCAGTTCAATTCATAAAATAAATTAAGAAAAACAAAGTTAAAAAAAGGACTTAACTTCCTGCCATGCCCTCACTATGGGGTGTTTAAACCCTACACATCTCCTCATTTTGATGTTACCTTTTCCCTGCTGTTTGAATGCAATCCATTTTATTTTCCTGAACAAAAAACTGAGGACAAGCAAATGTTCAAAGTGTGCTTGATGCTAATCCATTCCTTGCCTTAATTCTTAGCCATGCACATAGCTAGAAACACCCCAGAGCAGAATCTCTTCTCTGTTTGTGTCTGTATATATATATAACTCCATATAACTCATGTAACTCCAGGCTTACAGTGCCAGTACCTGTGCTGCTTGAGTGCCCTGTAGCTCACAAAGTAGCTGTGAAACATTCAACAGAGGGCTACAAAGATGATTTGGGGACAAGAGAATCTCTCTTATGAGGAGAGGCTGAGACACCTGGGATTCTTTAGCCTGGAAAAGAGAGGACTGACAGGGCATCTTATCAATGCTTATAAATACCTAAAGGGTGGAGCTCATGAGGATGGAGCTGAGCTCTTTTCAGTGGTGCTCCGGTGCCCCCACAGCAGTCTGAAGACATCACTCCCACTTGTTAGTGTCTGGGCTGGTGCAGGAGAAAGCCTTCAGCAGCTCCACTTGCATTTGCAGCTTGAGCAGCTGTTCCTTGTCTCCTCCAGGAGAAGGGCAGTGGGCCAGATCTCTCTGTGGTAGATCAAGGCAGCTGGTTGGACCACAATGACCTAAACCTCAAATGCCTTCATGGACCAGCCAAATCCTTAGCAGCCACATCCTGCTCTTATAAAGTGCAAGGAGCATGGAGAGAGGTGGTAAAAAATTCTGAACTACTCTGTGGGACATGTTCCAGGGTGGGAGCTTGAAGGGTCTTTAAAGGTATGGAGCAGCTTTGTTCCTGTTGATGTAAACTACGATACTTAGTTCCCTGCCTTGCTGAAGAAATTGAGGCTGGTATGAATCATCTTAGCCAGCCAGTTCCAGAGCCACTCAGAGTCCAGTTCAGAACAGAACAAATGTCAACAAAACTAAACCTCAGCAGTAGTACAAACACTACCACAGCAACACTCCCTGAGAGGCCTGTGGCAAGGTCTGTAAAACTGAAATAATAATTAGTATCCATCCTTGTACTACAGGGCTGAAATCCAGGCTTGTCCCATAGCTACAACCGAGGTGTAGCTGGGGGTCAGTGCAGTGCCCATGTGTATGCCCTTCAGACATCAGCTCCTGGGGTGGTCCAGGATCTCTGTAGGTCTCCACTCACCTACATTGAGGAGCGACTGGGCTGACCTGGGGCAAGGAGTGACCCCACAGCACAACACAACACTCCACTCCACTTACTGCTGTGAGACCCCTCTGGGGAGAAGTCTGGGAAGCCCCAGAAATTCTGCTGTGCAGACACCAGCTGATGGGCACTAGTTGCACCTTGAGTAACTGCCCAGGTGAAGAACCAGTCAGCCCCAGCAGCTGCCCTAAGCCCTTGTTCTTTTTGCAGAACTGATCAAATCATGTGCAGAGAATTACAAATACTCAGCAGGAACTGTTCTCACAGAAGCTCACATAGGACAATCTGTGGTACACATCTGACATAGTCAGGAGATCCTTAGTTTGTCCTTTCTGATCATCTGCCCAGGGAGGCTGTGTAATGTCCCTCTCTGGAGATGTTCAAAACTCACCTGGATGCATTCCTGTGTAATTCGGTGATCCTGCTCTGGCAGGGGGGTTGGCCTAGATGGTCTTTTGAAGTCCCTTCCAGCCCCTGAAACTCTGTGATTCTGTGAACAGAAACAGCTCATCCTTTTGCCAGAGTGGTCCCACGGGACCACAGCCCAGCTGGGTATAAACATGCAGCAGGAAAACAGCCTGGAGATTCTTAACAGATCCAGCTGAAGATGCTGTTGCTAGGAGGCTTGTACCACCACCACCACCCAGACAGTGACCAGCCGAGAGATCTGTTTCCCAGATTCTCTTTCCATGACTGTCTGTCCAACAGGCAGAAAGTAGAGGTGCTGAAAGTCTGTGGTTTCAGAACTGAGCATTAGGCATCACAATGCAGCCTAGAAAGCTCCATGCCTGTTCCACAGCAAGGGAGTTCAGTGCTCCAGTCCTTCTCAGCACTGTGTCAGCACTCACATAGATAAGGTTTACAGCTACAGGCCCTGAACAGATCTTCTTTCTCCATTCCCTTCTGCATTAATCAAGAAAAGAAACCAAACCCACAGTGGTTTCCAGTCAGGAATGGGGTGAGGTTCATTATTTTCACTATCTCATATTTACTCCTCTGAATTGCTAGGTCCTTTCCTTCCTGCACTACATTTAGCATGTGATGCACAGATGTTGCCCCTCCACTTGCTTATCTTCCTGCAATGATTAGTTTTTAATTCTCCTTAATAACAGTATCTGTTCTAGGACAGCTACCACACGACTCCAGAAGGAGAAAGGACCTCCCTTGTATGAATCTCATCACTATTTAGGTACAGCTGCATGCTGCACATCAACCATGTGACTGTTCTAAGATACGAGCTAACAAAGATCAGGCTGTACTATTCTTGCTGTATTTTTCTTGGACACTTGCTCTTCCTAGACAGCAGTGGGAAGCTGTCTTGTAATTGCTTATATATTCTGTAAATGTGGCAAATCTCTCTGCAGTCCTGAGTGCTGCCCTAACTGAAACACGCAATTGGATTAGGAAATGATGGTCGTGGTGGCATGAATCCAGTGATTTCTGAGAACTGGATGGGTGTCAGGGAAGAAACACATTGATTCAGCATCAAAAATGCTTCCATTAAGAGTTCAGCTAGACATTCCTTCTACCAAATTGCTTGCTGAAGGTATAAATCCTAGTCCTCAGGAGAGTTATGGGAATGATAACCTTGGAGACTGAAAGCCATTAGCTGATAAATCAGAGATTCAGGCTCTGTGCTGGGGAAATCTGTGGGATTATTGCCACTGCCTGTGCCAGGAATCGTAAAGCACTGGGTTACCTTGCACAGGCACAGCTTCTAGAATGGCATTGCCCTGGGAGTACTGACAGCAACTCTTTGTGGCCAGGTCTCAGCTCAGGAGGGTTCTGCTATTTACCTACCTTCACCCACAATACTGCAGATTGCAGAGGACAAGAGAAAATGGCCTCAAGTTGCAGCAGGGGAGATTTAGATTGGATATTAGGAAAAATGTGTTTCCTGAAAGAGTGGTCAGGCACTGGAAAGG
Source organism: Melanerpes formicivorus (assembly GCF_026170545.1). NCBI lineage: Eukaryota > Metazoa > Chordata > Aves > Piciformes > Picidae > Melanerpes > Melanerpes formicivorus. The sequence continues at coordinate 3,847,214 of NW_027142368.1, read as the reverse complement.
GCTGCCCAGGGAGGTGGTGGAGCCACCATCCTTGGAGGTGTTCAAAAACCATGTAGACATGACACTGGTTTAGTGGGCAGGTTAGCACTGGGTTGGTGGTTGGACTTGATGATCTTAGAGGTCTTTTCCAACCTCAATGATTCTATGAGGTCTGGACTACACAGGCTGCAGCATTAGCAATTAATTACTGAGCTGGCTGGCTCACAGCAAGCTCCTGTAGCTGCACCAGCTACCACAGTCACCTTCATATTAATGCATCCAGAAATACCTTTTCAGACTTAAAGCAAAGTTCATTCCTAGTATGAGGCAAAATGTATAAAGCTAGCCTGGAACTGGTGAAGGCGTCCTCCTGTGGGGATGATAACAAGGGCAAGGTCAAGCATGTTGTCTTCCATCTGTTCATTCTTTCTTTAATGACAGCCCCTGAGGAAGAGAAAGATCTGAGCAGTTTGTATCCCAGTGGCACTGAAGGAGTAGGGGAACTTTAGTCTCCAAGATTTCCTGTATCACCAGCTGCTATCAGTGAACCAGGAGCAATGATGAGTTGATAAAAAACCCAAGGTAGCCTTTATGGAAAGCACACACTGAGGAACCAGGCAGCTTGTTAAGTTTAGACCATTTTTAGAAGGTTTCCAGGGAGCCCAGGGAAAAATTGAATCCCCACATAACTCACTCAGACAGAATCATGCTACTGAAAACTTGAACACACTCCCCTTTCCTCCCCTCCCCCAACCCCTTTTCAATCAAAACCCCCAGCATTTTGGTTTTTAAGCTCATTGAAATAAAATACCTGAGAGGACCAAGGCAATTGTTAGCATGAGCTCTAGCAGGTAATGACTGCAAAGCCATCCCTCTGCTCCAAAGTGGCTGAAAGCGCTCCTGAAACCAGGCACGTGTGCTTTTTCCAATACACCAGAGGAGGCTGGACAGGATTGTTTCTCTGCTACTTTCCACTTGTAGGGAAAATGAGGAGAGAATCATTGAGCATTACAAATGGAATAGTGTAAGAGGTGTTTGGGTTAGAGTAATCCAGTGCATTGGAATAAGGTGACTCATTCACAGTGGTTTTGTTGGATTTGGAAAGAATGGCGTCTGGGAAACCAGCAAATATAACTCAGGAGGATTTATTTCTATTAGGAGCTAGTAGTTTCTGCTTTACCCATACTGCTTGTCTCTTTCACTGAGCTTCTGATACTGCAGCCCTCTCCTACCTGTGTGTACAATCCCCTCCTGTCATGGATTTTGTGTTGGCACAACAACAGATTTACCATTATCTGGCCCAAAAGAGAGCATGGAGGCCAGTCACTAGTGGAGTCCACCAGGGATCAGTTCTAGGCTCCATCCTGTTCAACATCTTTATTGATGATCTGGATGAGGGGATTGAGTCAGTCATCAGTAAATTTGCGGATGACACCAAGTTGGGAGCAGATGTTGATCAGTTAGAGGGTACAAGGGCTCTGCAGAGGGACCTTGACCAACTGGACAGATGGGCAGAGTCCAACAGGATGACATTCAACAAGTCCAAGTGCTGGGTGCTGCACTTTGTCCACAACTACCCCATGCAGTGCTACAAGCTGGGGTCAGAGTGTCTGGAAAGCAGCCAAACAGAAAGGGACCTGGGGGTGCTGATTGACATCTGGCTGAACATGAGCCAGCAGTGTGCCCAGGTGGCCAAGGCCAATGGCATCCTGGCCTGCATGAAGAATAGTGTGGTCAGCAGGAGCAGGGAAGTCATTGTGCCCCTGTACTCAGCAGTGGTTAGGCCACACCTTGAGTCCTGTGTCCAGTTCTGGGCCCCTCAGTTTAAGAAGGACATTCAGACTCTTGAAGGTGTCCTTTCTCTCTTTATTTCTCTCTCTCTTTCTTTCTTCCTTTCTTTCTTCCTTCCTTTCTTCCTTTCTTCCTTTCTTCCTTTCTTCCTTTCTTTTTCTTTCTTCTTTCTTTCTCTTTCTTTCTTTCTTTCTTTCTTTCTTTCTTTCTTTCTTTCTTTCTTTCTTTCTTTCTTTCTTTCTTTCTTTCTTTCTTTCTCTCTTTCTCTCTCTCTCTCTCTTTCTTTCTTTCTTTCTTTTTTTCTTTCTTTCTCTCTTTCTTTTTCTTTCTTTCTTTCTTTCTTTCTTTCTTTCTTTCTTTCTTTCTTTCTTTCTTTCTTTCTTTCTTTCTTTCTTTCTTTCTTTCTTTCTTTCTTTCTCTCTTTCTCTCTCTCTCTCTCTTTCTTTCTTTCTTTCTTTTTTTCTTTCTTTCTCTCTTTCTTTCTTTCTTTCTCTCTCTCTTTCTTTCTTTCTTTCTTTTTTTCTTTCTTTCTTTCTCTCTCTCTTTCTTCCTCTCTTTCTCACTCTCTTTCTTTGTTTTCTTTCTTCCTTTCTTCTTCCCTAGGTATTTTCTTTTAGGAAACTACTACTTTCTGTATCTTGTTTAACAGTTTAGTCTAAAAGATTGTATTTCCTCAAATGATTCCTTCTTTCATTTCTTGCCTCTAAGCAATGTTTTGAATTACTGTATTGTGGCTTCCAGCTCCCATGACTAGGAAATAAAGCTGCAGAGATCTGGTTACATAATACAATCCACTATAGGCTCACAAGCTGACTGTAATGGCTCACAAACTTGCCTGTAACAGCTTAGTCTTGTTTTCTTTCTTGCAGGTACTGTCATACTCCTATTTCTACAGCTCTAGGTAACTGCTATCAGTTTCACAGTTCCAGTGCTCCCGGGCATGGGAAGCAGGGGTAAACTGAAGGAGTCAAGACTAGACTGTTTGCCATATTCTTCAGATCAGGGGAAAAACCTCTAGGTAACGTAATCCTCTGTTTAAAGCATCAGCTAGGAAGGGCAGACCTTCAGTAAACATCCAGCACAACAGAAAAGAGAATGAAAAATATCAGGTTGAGATCGTGCCATTCTTCTCATGGCAATGAGAAACACTCAGGTTCAGTTTTCCCAGCCTGTCTCTCTGACTCACTTGTGGCAGTTTTGACTAGTCAGGGATTGCAAAGCATTTTTGCTTTAAAGGTCAGCTGTTTCAGGGGCTTGAATTCAGTTTGCCCTGAAATTTGGTATGCATTGTTCTGAATCCTGGGGGTAGGGTGACTCTGCCCAATATCAGACGTTTGGCCAAAACAGCCTTCAAAGATATACATCCCCAAACTTACTTTGTTCTTAGGCTTGACAAATGATAGCCATTTTGGTGTGTGCAGGCACAGTGCTCTTGGTCAGGCCCCCAAAGAGCATCCCATGTCCTGCAGGGAGAGCAGGGCAGCACCGCTCTGCAACTGGTCCTCACAAAAGGGCTTTGTAGCTGCAAGTCTCAGATCAAAAAACCCCTGGCATTATATGGAATAGCTGGAGAGATGGGAGTCAAAAAAACTTTCTACTCTGTCAGTTCACGCCTGAGTACCTGTCATCTTCATACAGCACAGCATAAAACCGGCTGCAGGCAAACACTTGACACAGACATTTCTTGTCTGGGTGAAATTTTTGTGCTTTGACGTGTGCAGACATGCAATAAATATGCCTTTTCATCACCAAGATAACCCTGCTCTTGCTACTTTGAACTCACTGCCTTATTTTGCAGGAAATGTTTGGCCTGTTTGTATCTGTTTATGGAAAGAGGACAAGCATTTCAAGGGAAAGAGGGGGGAAAAAAACACCACCCCAGCAAACTGGGAAAAGGCTTTCTCTGTCAGCGTGACAATATTAATAGTGCTCACTGTTTCACTCAGCAATAAATAATAAACCATTCCTTCCTTTAAAAAAGCAGCAAGAACACACCCTTAGCTAAAGCCATCCCAAGCAGAAAGGCCAAGTTTCCATAAGTGCAAGACTACATTAATTATGTGTCTAAATAGTCCGTGGTCTGCAGAGTGCAACCGATCTCCTTTAGAGCTGCTACTTTTAAAGTGTATTCTCGGTGCTCGGCAGAGCTGGTCAGCAAAGCACCCACTGCTCCTGTGGAGTCACAGAATTGTTTCAGTTGGGAAAGACTGAGATCATTTGAGTCCAACCATCTACCTGACACCACCATTGTCACTAAACCATGTCCTGAAGTGCCATGTCTACGTGCTTCTTGAACGCCTCCAGTGGTGGTGACTCCACCACCACCCTGGGTAGTCTGTTCCAGTGGTACAATCCTAGAATATGCAGGTCACTTCTCAGTGGAATGGTGTGGTGGTTTCTGTTAATGTTGGGGTGGTGGGGGTGGGGAAATTTCAACCCACCACAAGCTGGGAATGCTGAAATGGGAGAGCAGAGCAGGGGCAGGGCCCATATACCTGCTTGTGAGGCAACAGAGGCACCCAGTTCAAGGCCAGTTTCCTTTGGAAGAGAACAACTCTGCTTCGAATCTCTGGTTGCATTAATTCATAGCAAGAAGCTGAGTTAGTTCTTGCTAATTCCTAGCTGCAAAATGCTGCTATGCAAGCCTCATGTGGCTCAAGTTTCCTTTTAAATCCATATATAGCTACAGAATGCTTGCCTAGCTAACTTGCTGATCCAGCCTCCCTCTTTCCTTCGGAAAGTCTGACATGTGAGGCAGCTCTGTGCAAAGTTAAAGAGGCAGCATTGAATATACTTGCAAAAAAAATTATTTAGTTATTTATTTAATAGTTGTGTTTACCATCTGTTGCTAATGGAATGGAACTTCAGGAGCCTGTGAAATGACCTCTTTGTTTGCAGATCTGGCCCATCCTTCAGGAAGTCAGTTACCTGAGGCATTAAGCTCGGGAAAGTACTCTTAAGTTAAGCACAAACTTCTTAACATTATGAAATGTAAAGCAACTCTCATCATTCAATTACTACTCAGTTCTTAAACTCCTCTTACTTTCTCTTGGTTGGTTGGTTCTTTCTTGCATGCACTGCACAAGTGAATACATTTGTCTTGCAAAATAAGAAATTCATTTCTGAATTGTCTATACAAGGATATTTAAAGGTACCTTGAGAGTAATCCTTATGCAATCACATCTGAGGTGAGATGAAGTTCATAACCTTTCTTCTGTTCTTCCTGAGGCAGAGCATGAGATTTGCCCTTGTTTGCCTCAGCCAGGAGGAATTGATTAACTTTCAGATTGGAGCAATTAACCAGTGTAAGTGTCTTCTGAAGTGAATTACATTTAATCACGGGGGCTGAACTAAATTGCATTCATTGTATTTCTAACATGCCACAGCTAAGTTTTTTGCTTGATGAAACATTAGACAGAAAGAAAACATCATCTGGAAGATGGCAATGGCTTTTAATGAAGATGAGTGATTTGGTGGCAGCCCTAGAGACTGTGAAAACACTGCTGGTGTCACACTGGCCTGAGGCAGATCTAATCCAGCACAGTTTCCACATCATCCAAAGGCCCAATAGAATCCAACAGCATCTGATCAAAGTGTTAATACTAATCACTATGTACCGTTAGTGAGTGAAGTTACAATGACATTTTCATCAGAGAACTGATGGTGCAGGAGAAATCAAGCAGAAGAGGTGCAATTCAACAAGGGCAAGTGTAGGGAATTGCACCTGGGGAAGAATAATGTCATGTATCATAGAATTATAGAATCAATAGGGTTGGAAGAGACCTCAAAGATCATTAAGTCCAATGTGTCAGCCAAGACCTCATGACTACTAAACCATGGCACCAAGTATCACATCCAAGCCCCTCTTGAAGACCTTAAGGGATGGCGACTCCACCACCTCCCTGGGCAGCACATTCTAACAGCTAACAACACTCTCTGTGAAGAACTTTCTCTTCACCTTCAGCCTAAACTTCCCCTGGTGCAGCCTGAGACTGTGTCCCCTTGTTCTGGTGCTGGTTGGATGGGAGAAGAGACTAACCCCCTCCCGGCTACAACTTCCCATCAGGTAGTTGTAGACAGCAATAAGGTCTCCCTTGAGCCTCCTCTTCTCCAGGCTAAACAGCCCCAGCTCCCTCACCCTCTCCTCATAGGCTGGGGGGCTGACCCGCTGCAAAGCAGCTCTGTGGGAAAAGACCTGGTAGTCCTGGTGGACTACAGGAAAATCATGAGCCGGCAATGTGCTCCTGTGGTCAAGAGGCCAATGGCATCCTGGGGTTCTTCAAGAAGAATGTGGCAAGCAAGTTGAGGGAGGTTCTCATCCCCCTCTACTCTGCCCTGGTGAGGCTTCATCTGGAGTACTGTGTCCAGTCCTGGGTTGGCTGGTTCAGTTGCTTGAGGGGGTACAACAAAAGGCTACAAAGATGCCTAGGGGACTAGAACATCTCTTAAAATGCCTTATGAACAATCGCACGAGAGATCATATTTTCTGACTGGGCTGCTTGGTTTATCAATTTTCTTCACACATTGCAGGTGCAAAAAATAAATGTTTGGAAAAGGACCCATTATCTTAAAACCAAATGAAAATGAAACCCAGCCACCTTCATTTACTCACCTATCAAGTATTTTCATATCACTACAATAAAACTGCTACATCTGTTCCAGACATCTAGAACTTTAAAAAAGGAGTTAAAGAAACCATAGTATGAAGGTCTGGTGATTTACAAACACATCTTTTAGTGCCAGTAATGACTATTCCACAATCCCACATGTGTTACAGTAATGGTTGCTAGTTGTCAGCAAAGCAAGCTGGGTTTTATACCCATCTTTCAAGTTACACGGCACAGTTTATGTAGAATGGAATGGAATGGAATGGAATGGAATGGAATGGAATGGAATGGAATAGATCAGGTTATAAAGACCTTCAAGATCATCAAGTCCAACCTATCACACAACACCATCTAATCAACTAAACCATGGCACCAAGCACCCCATCAAGTCTCCTCCTAAACACCCCCAGTGATGGTGACTCCACCACCTCCCTGGGCAGCCCATTCCAATGGCCAATCTCTCTTTCTATGAAGAACTTCTTCCTAACATCCAGCCTAAACCTCCCCTGGTACAACTTGAGACTCTGTCTTCTTGTTCTGGTGCTGCTTGCCTGGGAGAAGAGACCAACCCCCACCTGGCTACAACCTCTCTTCAGGGAGTTGGAGAGAGCAAGAAGGTCTCCCCTGAGCCTCCTCTTCTCCAGACTAAGCAACCCCAGCTCCCTCAGCCTCTCTTCACAGGGCTGTGCTCCAAATCCCTCCCCAGCTTTGTTGCCCTTCTCTGCAAATATTCCAGCAACTCAACATCTTTCCTAAACTGAGGGGCCCAGAACTGGACACAGGACTCAAGGTGTGGCCTAACCAGTGCTGAGTACAGGGGCAGAATGACCTCCCTTCTTCTGCTGGCCACACTGTTCCTGATACAGGCCAGGATGCCATTGGCCTTCTTGGCCGCCTGGGCACACTGTAGGCTCATGTTCAGCCTACCATCAACCAGTACCTCCAGGTCCCTCTCTGCCTGGCTGCTCTCCAGCCACTCTGACCCCAGCCTGTAGCACTGCATGGGGTTGTTGTGGCCAATGTGTAGAACCTGGCATTTGGATGTGTTAAATCTCATGATGTTGGATTCTGCCCATCTGTCCAGCCTGTCAGAGTTTAATCTAATATTAACTTGCCAGAAAACAAAGCCATAAGCAAGATTTAAAGAGTGACTCAAAACACAAAGGGTTGCTAGAGGCAGCTTGTCCTTTAGAAAGAGATGGGGTGTCCCCTCTACTCTCCCCTGGTGAGACCACACCTGGAATGCTGTGTCCAGTTTTGGACTCCCTAGTTCAAGAGAGACAGAGACCTCCTGGAGAGAGTCCAACTGAGACCTAGCTGGATGACTGTGGGGCTTGAACATCTCTCCTCTGAGAAAAGACTGAGAGCCCTGGGGCTTTTTAATCTGAAGAGAAGGCTGAGAAGGGATCTTATCAATGTCTATAAATATCCATGGACTGGGTGTCCAGATGAAGGTGCCAGGCTCTTTTGGGTGGTGCCCAGTGATAGGACAAGGGACAACAGGTACAAGGTAGCTAGAGCACAGGAGGTTCTACCTCAACAGGAGAGAAACTTCTGTACTGTGAGGCCACCCTGGTGGCTGATCACCAGATCAGGCTGCCCAGAGAGTTTGTGGAGTCTCCTTCTCTGGAGACTTTCAAAACCTGCCTGTGTTCCTGTGTGGCCTGCCCTGTGTGATCCTGCTTTGGACTCAATGATATCTAGAGGTCCCTTCCAACTCCTAACATTCTGTGACTGTGGTTCTGTGATATGCAGCTCACATATTGCTGCATTCTTTAAAGGCAGCCAGATTTGGGCTAGGTCTTAATGTAGTATTGACTCATTTAGCCAGACTAATGCGTGCCTTTAATACTCTAACATATATTAATGATTTTCTGATAAAAACTACATCACCTCTTACTCCTTAATGATTTATTCATTGCCTCTACAGACAAAAGATAGGACACTAATGTGCTTCATTCACTAAAAACAGAGTCTTCTCCTCTTTCCTATCTATTTCACAGATCAGGTTTTGCAAAGTTCATTGCTGTGACCCTTTGATTTCAGAAGGAGGTAGGATGACCAATAACTTATTAACTGCATGAAGAAAGACTTCAAGAACCTTACATTTTAGTGTGTATTTCAATTCACAGTTAAAAGAGGAAGAAGAAAAAACACTCTTTCAGTGTCAGGCAAGCAGCTGAAATTCTCAAGAATTCAATCTTAGGTATTAAGATGTGTTAGAAGTTTCAGTTGACCTGAAAGCTGAAATTCAAACCCTATGAGAAGGTCAAAAGACTGCAATTTTCCATGGTCCCTGACAAACTTTTGCATCCACTAAGCCGAGCTGGAAAACTGGAAAAGGGTTGAGCTTCCCAATGAAAAGATTAAGTATTGTGGGATCTAAACAAACTCATGAGGCTGGCAGATTTTAACTCCAAGTAACATTTTTACTGATGACTGATGTTCTTCTTGGCTTGTTTATGTCTCCAGCATAGTCACCCTGTCTCAACTACCTCACCCCTCCCCCTCCACACTCTATTGTTGGGATCTTATCAGTTACTGTCTTAAGGAAATGCTGATTTATGGTTGTAGGGGTAAAATCTCACCCCTGAAGCAGTCAGCAAGCTTTATAACAACTCAAGATATGTTAACTAATTCTCTTTCCAGAAATACTTAAGTGTTGCTAAGGGACAGTAGCAGCATGTCCATAAGTGCTTGTATTGTAGTGAAATAATATTCAACAAGATAACTTACTGCCTTTTTCAAGAACTGTTCTTGGAACCAACTTAATTTAATACTAACCTCAGTGATTTTGGCACAGAGACCTAAAGGATATTAGCAAAATATGATGGGAGTGCTAAGTCTGGGAGGCATAATCAATACAGGGAGGATAAAGAAGAGTTTACAGCTTACACATAGAAATGGAAGCAGGATGAAATCTGGCAAAAACATGCATTCTGGAGAGGAGAGCAAGAATTTCTGCCCTGAGCTTGGAGCTCAGCAAATTAAGTGGCAGAGCAGGAGAACTAAACCACTCTAATGCAGCTGTGGAAGAATCTGAGTGGAGAGCCCAGTGTATTTCAACCAAGGTATTTTGGATAGAAATAAATATTAGTGTGATTGTTAAAGTATTGGATTATATCTTGAAGTGAGCTAACAGAAATTTCCTGTTGGAGCAAAACTGTTTCAAATTGAAACCCAAAAACCAAGCATAAGAACAGAAAAATCTGTCTTATGACAGAGACTGGAAGACACGAGATGCACTAAGCCTACTCAAATAAAGCCTGAGAAGCAATATATTTGCTTTCCATAAATACACCACAAGCTAATCACTGGGAACATATGAGACCCATTTAAGCTAAACAGCTATGTGTACACACATACCTAGAGCAAATGGACTGAAACTAGATGGAAATGGGCCACTGAAGAAGAAAAGTTCTTGAACACCCTCCCAGTAAAACACCACAGGCCAAGGACTGAAACAATTCAGAAACAAAGGTTCATCAACTCATGGAAAGAATTATATGCCATGGTTATCCCTTGGAATGTGGAGCTGGTCTCTGTGAGCCAGAAGGCTGATGGAGAGTGTGGTCCAGGCTCTTGCTGAGCTCATCTAGCTCACTTTGATCACAGAATGTTAGGGGCTGGAAGGGACCTCAAAAGATCATCTAGTCCAACCTCCCTGCCAGAGCAAGATCACCTATACCAGATCACCCAGGAACACAACCAGATGGGTCTTGAATATCTCCAGAGAGGGAGACTCCACATCCACCCTGGGCAGCCTGTTCCAGTGTTCTGTCACCCTCACAGTGAAAAAAAAAGTCATCCTCATGTTCACATGGAACTTCCTATACCTCAGTTTCCACCCATTGCTCTTTGTTGTGTCATTGATGAGTGCAGGAAAAGCCCAAAAACTGACCAGCACAGTGCAGTGACTTTAGATGGCTCACAGTGGGCACTTATCAGAGGAGCAGTTGCCATTAGGACACATGGAGAAGCCAGTGTGGCAGAGGGCATGGATGGCAATGTAAATACTGCTGAATAGCCCAGTACTGCTGGGGGTGAGCAGTGCCACATGGACTGGTATCTGCAGTGGGGACAGGAGAAGCCTGGAAAGGGAGACAAGTTACATCTGGCCAGAAAACCAACAGGAAAAGGCTGGTTTTCACTTGTGTTGCTTATTTTCCAGCTGCTTGATTTGAAAACCTGGACTTCATCTCCAAAACACATACACTGGAAAAATCAGATCTAAGTTTTCTCATACTGGATGCTTCAAGATGCTCTCTAGATTGGGTTTTCATACTTTGAAAGAATTCAAATCAAACTCTAAACCCTCAGTGCCTCCAATGAGAAACCCTTTCACATCTGTTTTGTTTCTAGTTGAACAAACATTTCATTTGAAGATGCATTAACAATCTGAACACTGAAGCTTCACAACATTTGGAATATTTCCCCCTGTGTCTTTAAGTGTATTTTTTTTCCCAGGCTGACTTTGCAGGAACTCATACTGAGCTCCAGCACACATTACCACATCTATACCCCAGCAGAAAAGCCTCTGCCCTGAGCTAAAATTAGTCAATAAATAAATCAAAATTATTTTGATTTGGCCTTTTGTGCCAATAATAAGGAATTTGGAGTCTTGTTTGGTGAAGTTTGTTTTCAGCTGTGAACATGCAGGACTGCAACAATCTACACTTGATTACAAGCTGCTTTCTGTAATAAAACACAGGCTGGCTTTGCCTGTTTGGTTGTCTTAATTTGGTGGTTGCTTTAAAAGCTCTAATTTGAACTAAAATGATAAGTAAGCTTTACCAACATAGCCAGCTGGTCAAAATCCTTTGGTGGTTCCCTGTTTGAACATCTAGTTACTGTAACTGGTTGCTAAATGGCCTCTGTGTACTTGTGCAGATGTGGGGTTTAGGCAGTTTCTAGATTGCCTGATTTTAGATGAAGTAAGTTAGTGGATGATGTCTAGACTTTCTTTCCCACATGACTCCACTATAGAAGGTTTTGACCAATGCTGTCCCAGCCTGTGTAATTTATACATCTGTAGTGTATTTTCACTGTACACAGGCCAAGTTCCTGTGTAGGCTGATCTCTGCCAAAGAGCCTTTCCAGTCATTCTCGTTTGATCAGTCAAACACCGATTCCCATCTTGCTACAAAACAACAGGAACCAAGCACAAATTTACTAGACAATAAAAAGCATAACAAAACCCTCTGATATTTCTCTTGATTGCTCTTGTTTCTGTAAAGGAAATGATTTTGTTTGGGTTTTCTTTGGTGTCTGTTTGGTTGGGGTTTTTTTTGTTTAATTTACCTTTAAATATAATATTACCTATAAATATAATTCATGATGGCATTCAAAAACCCAAGTGCTGGGAGCTACACTTTGGACACAACAACCCCAATGAGCGCTACAGGCTGGGGTCGGAGTGGCTGGAGAGCTGCCACACTGAAAGGGACCTGGGGGTGCTGCTGGACAGCCAGCTGAACACGAGCCAGCAGTGTGCCCAGGTGGCCAAGAAGGCCAATGGCATCCTGACCTGCATCAAGAATAGTGTGGCCAGCAGGAGCAGGGAGGTCATTGTGCCTCTGTACTCAGCACTGCTTAGGGCACATCTTGAGTCCTGTGTCCAGTTCTGGGGCCCTCAATTTAAGAAGGACATTGAGACACTTAAAGGTGTCCAGAGAAGGGCAACAAGGCTGGGGAGATGCCTTGAGCACAAGCCCTACGAAGAGAGGCTGAGGGAGCTGGGTTTGTTTAGCCTGGAGAAGAGGACGCTCAGGGGAGACCTTATTGCTCTCTACAACTACCTGAAAGGTGGTTGTGGCCAGGAAGGGGTTGGTCTCCTCTCCCAGGCAATCAGCACCAGAACAAGAGGACACAGTCTCAAGCTGCACCAGGGGAAGTTTAGGCTGGAGGTGAGGAGAAAGGTCTTCACAGAGAGAGTCATTAGCCATTGGAATGTGCTGCCCAGGGAGGTGGTGGAGTCACCATCCCTGAAGGTGTTCAAGAGGGGATTGGATGTGGTACTTGGTGCCATGGTTTAGTCATGAGGTCTGTGGTGACAGGTTGGACTTGATGAGCTTTGAGGTCTCTTCCAAACTTGGTGATTCTGTGATTCTGTGAATTTGATATTCAAGCAGTTCTTTAGTGCTAGAAAAAAAACCCCAATTGTTTAATTTCTCAGTGTTTCTCTACTTTAGATTTCTTGCACAGAGATTCCTGGCTGTTGAGATAATATGGTTGCACCTAAAAATATGGAACATAAGCTAAATCTTTGTTTCAGGTATTTTTGCTTAGACAGTCTTAAAAGTACTGCCAAAAATAATTAGGCTTAAAAGGTACTTGCAAAAATTATCTTTAAAATAAAATACTAATGATAGAGTAGAGTAGAGTAGAGTAGAGTAGAATAGAATAGAATAGAATAGAATAGAATAGAATAGAATAGAATAGAATAGAATAGAATAAACCAGGTTGGAAGAGACCTTTGAGATCATTGAGTCCAACCTAGCATCCAACTCTATCTGATCAACTAAACCATGCAACCAAGCACCCCATCCAGTCTCTTCCTAAACACCTGCAGTGATGGTGATTCCACCACCTCCCTGGGCAGCACATTCCAATGGCCAATCACTCTTTCTATGAAGAACTTCTTCCTAACATCCAGCCTAAGATGGATATGATACATGGAATGATAATGCAAGTCTAATCTCCAGCGTCACCTCAGCTGTAGAATTTGTCCTCATTTGGGGAAAACCAAACCAGACCAAACCAAACCAAACCAAGCCAAACCAAACCAATGCTATGGAAATGTTTTATTCAGTATCAAAATGATTGGCTTTGTGGCAAGGAACAGAACTGCTACCCTGGATTTGCTTCAGCCTCCAGCTTTGTCTGTTGCCTGGTTTGATTTCACCTTGGTTACTTCAGTCTCCTGGGCCCACTTAAACACTGCAGGGACAATACTTCATGACCAAAAAACATGCAGAAAAAGAGGGATGAAAAAGATATCAAATTGGTTTAGTCCTAGGGCTTGGTCTTAACATGTTTCTTAGCAGCTGGTTCTGATGGACATACTTCATTTAAGTGGCTGGGCTGCAAACCCTGAAAACAGGATATGTCTCACTGATGACTCTATTTATTTAAGACCCTCCTGGAGTTCTTAGGAAAACCATGGTTTACACTGAACTTCATTAGTGTTCAATGAGCTTCACCGAAGTTCATTGTGTGACATTCATCATGCAGTGTTTCTTGCTAGTGAAAGAATCTGAACAGCCTGCCCTTTGCTCATGACTGCAATCTTTACCGGCTAGGAGTAGGAGAAAGGTGAGTAACCCTTGAGCAGGAGCAGGGAAGTCATTGTGCCCCTGTACTCAGCACTGGTTAGGCCACACCTTGAGTCCTGTGTCCAGTTCTGGGGCCCTCAGTTTAAGAAGGACATTGAGACACTTGAATGTGTCCAGAGAAGGGCAACAAAGCTGGGGAGAGGCCTTGAGCACAAGCCCTGTGAGGAGAGGCTGAGGGAGCTGGGGTTGCTTAGCCTGGAGAAGAGGAGGCTCAGGGGAGACCTTATTGCTCTCTACAACTCCCTGAAGGGAGGTTGTAGTCAGGAGGGGGTTGGTCTCTTCTTCCAGGCAATCAGCACCAGAACAAGAGGACACAGTCTCCAGCTGAGCCAGGGGAGGTTTAGGCTGGATGTTAGGAAGAAGTTCTTCCCAGAAAGAGAGATTGACCATTGGAATGTGCTGCCCAGGGAGGTGGTGGAGTCACCATCGCTGGAAGTGTTTAGGAAGAGACTGGATGAGGCACTTGGTGGCATGGTTTAGTAGTCATGAAGTGTTGGGTGACAGGTTGGGCTTGATGATCTTTGATGTCTCTTCCAACCTTGGTGATTCTGTGATTCTGTAATTTCCAGCATAGTGAACACTCACTGAGGCATTATGCAAGGAAGGAGAGGTGAGGTGTGAAGAAATTATGTACTCACTTTCTGATTCCTTCCCCTATCCCCAGGACCCAGCACTGCTTTACAGTCCTAACATGCCTGTCTGTATCTTATTTACTTTTCTGCCAAATCTCTGTAGTTCCTATGGGGTTTCTCTAGCAGCTAAAGATGATGATTTTCTCCCTGTTACTCTGCTCTCATGAGACCCCACCTGGAGCACTGTGTCCAGTTCTGGTGTCTCCAACATAAGAGGGACATGGATCTGCTAGGTCCAGAGGAGGGCCACGAAAATCAGAGTGCTGGAGCATCTCCCCTGGGGGGACAGGCTGGGGAAGTTGGGGCTGTTCAGCCTGGAGAAAAGAAGGCAATGAGGAGACCTTAGAGTGGCCTTCCAGTACCTGTAGGAGCATTACAAGAAGGCTGGGGAGGGACATTTTACAAGTGATAGGATAAGAAGGAACAGATTTAAGCTTGAGAAAGGGAGATTTAGTCTAGATATTAGGAAGAGATTCTTTCCAGAGAGGGTGATAAGACACTGGAACAGGTTGCCCAGGGATGTCATGAATGCCTTCTCCCTCAAGCCCAGGGAGTCAGATTGGATGAGGCCTTGAGTGAGCTGGTCTTGTGGAAGGCATTCCTGCCCATGGCAGGGACAGTTGAATTAGATGATCTTTGAGGTCACTTCCAACCTAAACCATTCTGTGGATCTGTGAGTCTATGAATCTCTGAGATACAGTAGCTGTCATTCCTGTAAGGTTGCTTTGCCATGAGACTCAAAAGGTCTGCATCCCACTAGCCCATTTTTTCTAGTCTAAGAACAGACCATGTCCTACCACCATTCCAGCCCTTCTGCTGCACACAGGGCTCGATTATGCCTAGAAATAAACATTTCCTACTTCATGATCCTCCTGACACCAATGTCAGCAGCACTGAGTGCTCCTGGAATGAGCTTTTTCCAGGAAAACAGGATGAGTTTCATTTGCAGCCCTCTGGGCTTGTTTGGGTTTCAGAGTGATGTGTGGAAAACCCATGAAGTCATACCTGTTACTTGGAAAGCTACAGATCTGTTGCTGTGGGCTAGACTACCTCCTTCTCATGAATATGTTTTCACTCCCTGATTGCACTTCCAGTGCAATCTTCTAGCCCTACCAAACATCTCCTCTTCAAACTTGAATGTGTCCAGAGATGGGCAACTAGGCTGGGGAGAGGTCTGGAGCACAGCCCTATGAGGAGAGGCTGAGTGAGATGGGGTTGTTTAGCCAGGAGAAGAGGAGGCTCAGGGGAGACCTTATTGCTCTCTATAGCTTTCTGTTGTAGATAGGTAGGGTCTGGTCTCTTGTCCCAGGCAGCCAGCAACAGAACAAGAGGACACAATCTCAGCTGTGCCACAGGAAGTATAGGCTTGAGGTGGGGAGAAAGTTCTTCAGAAAAAGAGTTATTAGCCATTGGAATGTGCTGCCCAGGGAGGTGGTGGAGTCAGTGTCCCTGGAGGTGTTCAGAAATGCTTGGATGTGGCACTTGAAGCCATGGTTTACTTGTCATGCTGTGTTAGGCATTACTAGGTCTTGAGCTTGATGATTTCTGAGGTCTTTTCCAACCTGGTTGATTCCATGATTCTAGATTGCAATCTGCTAGCATTCAGGACATACATCCTTGGGATTCAAAATAAAGCCACCTGCATCCTGCTGTCTGAGGATGTCACAAACTTGTATACACATATATATAGGTACACACACTATATATATATATATATATATATATAGTGTAAAACATAATCTTGTTACCAGCCCTAAGCAGAAGATATTCTGTTAGCTCCCATTTATTTATTTGTCTTTAATAAAAACCCGAAGGAAATCAATTAACTCACGTTCAGAATCCCACACATCTTGCCTCACAGTGCAGTTCCAAGCCACATTTTCCACGGAGAAAGAGTGCTATGTCTGCAAAACAAGGCATGTAAAGCAATATGTAGAAGCAGTAGGTTTAATTTTAAACATAATGCACAAGAACTCTTCGGTACTTAATCATTCCTGTGCCTTTCCTGCTTGGAAGCAAAACACACTGGGGTCAGACTTGGTCACAGCCCAAGATAATGTAACTCAGATTAGTTCCCTGTGATTACATTGGTGTGAATGCATTTCAAAATCTCAAGACAAAAGCTTATATTACGGATTGTTTCAAATTATAAACCCCACGCTGCCGATGTGCAGCACACAGGAACACGTGGCTCTTTCTCTGCTGCAGCCACCCACACTCCAGATAGAGAGATTCATGGCAGTTCCCCTGTTGGGGTGAAAGCTTATCCCTTCAGGCTAGCCATAAAACCTTCCTCCTCTGGGGCAGCAAAGGTAGTCCAGAACAAGAGAGTCATTTATTTTCCCTTGGCACAAGGTGAAGGAAGTTTCCCCGTGGCCCCTCTAGCACTGAAGCAATATCAGCCCCTCTGGTGTCGTTTTCCTGGGAGGAGGAGTACCACTCCTCAGCAGCTCATCTCCTCAAATCTGTCTCTTCCTTCTCTCTGGAAGGACAGCAGAAGCAACCTCCACTGGCATGTTTCTATTGCATGCCTGCAGCATACAATAAGGTAGGAGGAAGGGTTTACAGAGGCATGCTTTGCAAGCTTCTAGGAGTGCTGAGAATTCAAATGCATGCCCAGATCCAAATCCTGGCTCATAATATGGAGAGTAATACCTGCTGCTTTAACAAGTGACAGGACTAACAAAAGAAGCCATACATAAATGATGGGAAGAACAGAAGAAGCCCTATCATGTTCATTCCCAGCTGTAAGCTGCTAGCCATCCACCGGGACAGTAAAGCTGCCTAGCAGATCGGAGCATATTAGTGGCTTTGTGATTTAAACCTCAGTGTTCTAATAGCCTTACCACAGGCTGAAATCCCAGGAGTGCCAACTCTCCCTTCTGGAAAGAGAAAATGAGCATTATGCAGCTGGTTTTGCATGCTCATTTCAAACAAGATAGAGCTTTAAAAATCAAAGGTGTGATTATGTGTCTGGTTCCAAAGCACTTTTAAAGAAAGGAAGAGAGATTGCTTTTATTTTCCCTTTTTTTCCTCATTCTACTAAATGATCATGGAATGATTTAAGTAGAAAAATACCTTTAAGATCACTGAGTCCAACCATTAATGAAGTCTAATTACCCTAACAAGTCATTGTGAAACATGCAGCAGTCTCCCAAATGTTCTCTATCTCTATCCACATGTATCCACACATGTATGTGCACACAGGACATTGTATTAAACATCTGAGGATTGGATGCCCTGCCATATGAAGAAAGGCTGAAAGAATTGGATTTGTTCAGCCTTAAGAAAAGGCTTAGGGGAGACCTTATTACCATGGACCAGGACATAAAGAGGCTACCAAGAAGATGGAGATTCCCTTTTTACAGGGAGTCACAAGGAAAAGACAAGGGGTAATGGATACAAGTCACTCCTAATGAACCCAGAAGGAAATGTTTCACCATGAGAACAGTTAGACATTGGAATCATCTCCCAGGAGAAGAAGTGAGTTCCCCTGCATCGGACAGTTTTAAGACTCAGCTTGACAGGGTGCTGGGCATTCTCATTTAAACTATACTATTACCAAGCAAGGTTGAAAACAGATGGTTCTTGTGGTCTCTTCCAACCTAGCATTCTATGATTAACACTCCATGAGAAGAATTTTTTCCTTCCCAACACCACAAAGAATATGTTGCACCTTCAAGCACTTTGTAGATTAGTCAGCAATTAGTTTGGGGTCAAGCACACGGGAGTACAGAAGGCACTGCAGGTGCTGTATGTACCATGCCACACTCCTGAGCAGCACTTGGGTTGAGCAGCTGCCTGGGCACTGCATGCCTCTCCCTGGGTACCAGCTACACTCTCCATATTCCATTTACCATTACTGATGAGGTCCCAGTTGCAGCTCTTAGCTCAGTACAGACCGAAGCAGGAGACGTCAGAAAGTCTGAGCTCAGTTTGGAGGGGCTTATCCGTCTGGCAAACAGCCTCACTCCAGTGGTAAATTGTCTCACACTTGGCCAGCAACCTCAGGAGCCAGGAGCCAAAGCACAGAGGATATTTCCCCAGCAGCAGCTAAGCTGATGACTGCACACAGACCCTGTGTTGCCAGCTCTACAGCTCTTCACTTGTTTCATGCCTAGTGAGAAGAGCTCCCACAGCTGCCTTGTCCTCCTAGTTGCTAGATGCTTTTGACTGACACTTTGCAATAGTGCAGGAGAATTTACTACACTTTTCTGTACAGAGTTGCTGCTTTTTGTCACTTTAAAGTGAGATGCATGCTTACATGCCATCCTTTATTTTTCTTTCCATTTCAAGACAAAGTTGTGCTGCCTCATCAACCCTGTGGCTGCCTTTCAAACAGCATCATTTGGATTCTGCAAGATACAGGGAAGGGAAGTTACTGCTACTTCTCCAGGAACACACAAAGTATTATCGTAGCATGTAAGCAGGAGTTTTTAGTTTGTCCTTTGTTCTCCTGCTTACACATAAACCTCAGCTTTCTAGGGTTGCAAAGCAGAATTCAAAGGGCTGAAGCTGACACCAAACCACCCTTTGCCCTTGACACTGCAATTAAATTATCCATAATGCAATGAACAAGTAATGACATGGAATTTAATATCAGTACAGGGCTGCCATACATTATTCATTAGAGCTGGAAGTCCTCATAACAGAAGCATGTGCACTGCTATCATCTTTCCTAACTAAACCATCCCTCTAAAGCCAGCAGGACATCTTCACAGGGTAAATTTTCACATTTATTTTCAGTTTCAAGGCCTAATTAACTGTAGGGACTTCTAAGATCATTAAAAGAAGAAGAGGGTAACTCCTAATGACTTTTTATAGATCACAGAGTGTGATCAAGATCTGCTTGGTTGGTGTTACTTGGTTGGATTCATCCCAGCTCTGCTGCTGGGTAGAGCAGCTTTGCATTAATTATCCCCTGCAAAGGTCTCCTTGACCTTGCTCAGGCTTGGGGCACAGAGCTGCTGGCAGAATTTGCATTGTGTAGCCTACCTGCAACAGCAGAGCTCCTAGGGGCCAAATGAGACCCTTCAATTAATGTCAGTGCCTTCCCATCACCCCCTGTATAAACTGCCAGGAACACTTGGGTTAAAATAAACTCCTGCTAAATTATGTCTTTGCTCTCTATATGACTTGGGTGAGTTTATTATGCATAAACACAGGCTAAACAGTAAAAAAAGGTGGCAGGAATTAATTTCCCTTGCCCAATATCCTCTTTGAGGACCAGAGCAGAATAGCCTTTAAAAATCCAACCCCCTGAAAATATTCACATGGACTTTCTACAAAAGCCTTCTGTCTGTCAGTCTTGGTTCTTAAGAGCCCCTGTGATTTCCTGCGTGCTCCAGAAAAGGTTGGGCCCCAAACCATCCCTGGCTTGGCAGTAAACATGTTTTAATTAAAGATACTGGGCTGTGAACATTTCACAGAATAATAACCATGCTGGGGCTCGGGCAAGATTGTTTCAACATCAGATTATGAGTTGCAGGTAACTGATAAACTGTGCTATCATCACCAACCCAGCTCACCAGCACTAATCAAATGAAACTCTCGAGCACAAGCATGTGCTGTTGATGGATGTGACTCCTGGAACTGATTCAGAAAACAATCACTGATGTGTCAGGAGTTTGCAAATGGGCTCATTCAGCAGCAGAGGAGAGTGTTTGACTTTGCTTCCAGCTTCCTGAACAACAAGCAAAACAAAAAGTGCTTATCTCAGCTATTATTACTTATTACTATCTTAGTGCATTCATGTTTCTTCTACAGCTCACAGGCAGTACTCCCAGCAGAGTCCAAGCTTCCAAACAAATTTGTGTTCAAGGATTCCAGAGACATTTACAGCAACAACTCCCATTTCTGCCCTCAGCTTTACTTGCTGTTTGTTGATCTTTCTATTTGTGATTGTTATTGCAGTGGTCAGTCGGACCCAAACAATATGAACGCTGGCCAGCTTTGGCTCTGCCAAAGATGTCCCCAAGCCCAGAAGGTCACACCCCCAGCAGATCTGATCTAAACAGGATGAGCAGGGCAGGAGCTCAGCTGTGGTTCTGCAAGTGAGAAGCTAAAGATAAAAGTGACTCATTCGAAGCTCAGAGCAGATTCTGGAGCTTCTTTCTCTACCTTGGACTTGAGTTTCAGGATTATGTTTTCTGTGTTGCCAGAATGAACTCTGACAGCCTAAATTACAGTAATCCTGCCCCCAAGAATCACTTTTCTAATTGAAAACAATTGAGAGTGCAACAGTGCAACGTGGTTGGTTTTCTCTTTTTTTCCCTCCTCTTCTCCTCTCTTCTCTTCTCTTCTCTTCTCTTCTCTTCTCTTCTCTTCTCTTCTCTTCTCTTCTCTTCTCTTCTCTTCTCTTCTCTTCTCTTCTCTTCTCTTCTCTTCTCTTCTCTTCTCTTCTCTTCTCTTCTCTTCTCTTCTCTTCTCTTCTCTTCTCTTCTCTTCTCTTCTCTTCTCTTCTCTTCTCTTCTCTTCTCTTCTCTTCTCTTCTCTTCTCTTCTCTTCTCTTCTCTTCTCTTCTCTTCTCTTCTCTTCTCTCCATTTTTCTCTTTTCTGCATGAATTATCTCGTGGTTAAGTGAAATGTTGGCCCTAGTCCAGCAAGAGGGAGCACATGGGGGGGTTGCTGCCATTACATCTTGTCTAGGCAGCCGAGATGCTTTGGGAAAACACCTGTGATGCAAGCAGACGTCATGCTGGTGAACTTTGCCAGAGTAAACATCTAATCCATGTGAACACTGAGCTGCTTGCTCCTATCTTCTTTTCCCTCCTTCAATACCAGATTCCTTCTTTATTAATTATAGAATGCAAAGTGAATGCAAAGTAAAGACAAACTTAACCTCAGTGCAACCCCACCAGCAGGCCTTGCTCACTCAGACAAATCCCAAACCCTGGAATAAACACCCTCATAGTCTTCAGAGATTCAGCACAAATGAAAACTGCCCAAGCATGGGCTGCTGGCCAAGGGCCAGGACTGCAGTATTCTGCAACTGGAAACACTCCCTTCTGAGGTTCAGACCTTGAGGTCTCACTATTGCTGTGTGGTGGCAACTTGTTGGGCAACTTCTAGGCTTTACAGAGCACATCCTCCTGGTTGGTCTGAGGCTGCTCTCAGGCAAAAAATGCTTTAAAGTAAAGGCTTCAAAAGAAGACAAAAGGGAATCCTTACTCTCCCATGAAAGACGTTAAAGACTGTAAACTAAAAATAGCAGGACTAGAGCATGTTGTGCCTGGAGATTGCAGTACCATTCTGCACAAGCTGTAGTACGAGGAAGTGATGATGCCTGATTCTGCTCTGTCACTCTGGTCTTGATCTACCATGAAGCAGCAGCTGAAGCTCTGCTGAGTGCCAAGCAAACGCCTGTGTTCAAAACTGACTGCTATGGTCCCAAAGATTAGGAACCTGAGTGGTGATTTAGAGCTTTTTGTTTCATGCTTACTGTAATGGCACAGTTGAGAAACCTACCAGAGGCCCTGAGAGTGAGAAACCAGTTGTACCAAAGTGACAGGAAAATGCCAGTTTAAAGCTGTGTGTTAATAAAGAAGTTTGCAGAGGTATGGGGATGGTATGTGCAGCAGGGAAGTGAATGGAGTTGGTGGCAATTTTTAACAGATTGAGGCAAAGGAGGAAAAAGTGATAATCAGGGAAGCTAATACAGTCCTCCACAAAGTGTTAGTGTCTGAGACTTTAAGAAGAAATATGATTGTGAGGGCATGCATGAAAAGCCTGTCGAGCCTGACCTTGAATATCTCCAGGGATGGGGCCTCAAATATCTCCCTGGGTGACCTGTTGCAGTGTTCCACCACCCTCATGGTAAAGAACTTCCTCCTAATGTCCAACTCAAATCTATTCTTCTCCAACTTCAAACCATTGCCCCTCAACCTGTCACTGCAGGCCTTCAGAAACAGTCCCTCTGCAGCCTTCTTGTAAGCCCCCCTCAGGTACTGGAAGGCTGCTATTAAGTCTCCCCAGAGCCTTCTCTTCTCCAGGCTGGACAACCTCATCTCCCTCAGCCTATCCTCATGTCATGGTCCAGTGTTCCAGATCTTAAATAATATCCTCCCATTTATTTCTCTTTGAGTACAATCCAGGGCTATTTTTTGTTTCTGTTTTATTACAACATGAAGCATATATTTGACTTATTTGTAGGGAAAAAGTGATTAAAGCCTACAACACAACACCATGCCATCTAGAATGCTCATACAGAGCAGCAGCAAGCCACAGATGCAGCTGCTGCTAACATTTACTAAGGACAGCACCCAAAAACCTCAGTGGAAGATGTGCATGATGTGATGTACCTGTTGCCAAACCTCCTACGTGTTTCAGTGAACAGATGAGTGTTTGTGAACATAAACCTACAAAATCTGTTGGCAAATTACAGCAAAATTCTCTAAAGCCTGTGAAAAACCAAACCCAACCTTGTGCATTCCTTTTTCTTCATTTGTGGATATCTGTGCTTTATTAAGTGCTAGAGCTGGAACATGTCTCCTGGTTTGGTTTTTGCCTTATTTTTTTTGTCTGGCTGATTTTACTGTTTTGAAGGAGATTGTCCTTAGCTGGGCAAGCAAGCTAATGCATTTCAGAGAGTTGGGTTCCATCAGCAAAACACACAGCTGGCAGCTTCTGTTCAAAAGGGTTTGGGCAACGTGCTCATGGAAAGGCACCAAACAGTTTTTATACAGCCACATCTCTGCTTTCTAGGCAGTGATTTAACATCAGCCTTTGGAGGCATTGTATAGTGGTTCTCATACTCACTCCCCAAGCACTTTGAGATGCACAGTTTGCTGTGATCAGATGGATTTATACACCAGGAAAATGTAAACCCAAGGCTTCATCCAGAGCTAAGTCCCTGACCCATTCCCCACCTTGAGAATGAAGAAAGATATTTTACAGATATTGGCTTGTACAAATGAATGATCTATAAACCAGAGCTTGAGCTCCTTGGATCAGATTCAAATGAACATGCACATCATCCCTGTACAGCCAAGGAAGTATAGATACTTTGGTATCTGGAATTAAAAAAGTCATATAGTACAGGGAAAACCACAGGATCACAGGGGGTTAGGGGTTGGAAGGGACTTCTGAAGGTCACTGAGTCCAAACTCCCTGCCAGAGCTGGGCCATAGAATACAGCACAGGTTGCACAGGAACACATCTAGATGGGTCCTGAAAGTCTCCAGAGAAGGAGACTCCCAGGGCAGCCTGCTCCAGTCGTCTGTGACCCTCACAATGAAGTTCCTCCTCATGCCTAGGTGGAACCTCCTGTGCTGCAGGAAACATTTTCGAAGTTTAGATTAAAGAGATATTAGCTGAACAACAGACAACCCTCTCACAACCCAGCTGAGGAAGCATTTGGGGCTGCAAAGATACACATTTCAGAGCAGCATGCCTCTGGAAGGCAGCAACACCTGCATTTTGGAGTTGCATTTCCAGGGCAACAGAAGGCAATGAAGCTCAAACTCATGCTCTGACCTCACACTTCACACTGACATTTTGATATAAAGCATGGTGACAGCTTCAATCCCCACTCCCCTCCCAATACTGCTTGCAAGCAAGGGATCACAGTATCACAGTATCATTAAGGTTGGAAGAGACCTCAAAGATCATAGAGTCCAACCTGTCACCACAGACCTCATGATTAGACCATGGCACCAAGTACCACGTCCAATCCCCTCTTGAACACCTCCAGGGATGGTGATTCCACCACCTCTCTGGGCAGCCCATTCCAATGGCTAACAACTCTCTCAGCGAAGAACTTTCTCCTCACCTCCAGCCTAAACTTCCCCTGGCACAGCTTGAGACTGTGTCCTCTTGTTCTGGTGCTGTTTACTAGAGAGAAGAGACCAACCTCTTCCTGGCTACAACCACCTTTCAGGTAGCTGTAGAGAGAATGAGGTCTTCCCTGAGCCTCCTCTTCTCCAGGCTAAACAACCCCAGCTCCCTCAGCCTTTCCTCATAGGGCTTGTGCTCAAGGCCTCTCCCCAGCCTTGTTGCCCTTCTCTTGGGTCCTTCTAGAACTTGTCTACCTCTCAGTTTTGCCTGCTGCTGATGTGCTGCCACTGCAGGCATAGACCCAGACTGCTAATTTCATTTTCATTCAAAAGGGCATGGCAGCCACAGAGGAAGCACACACTTGGAAGGCATGAAAAACACCACAGAAGAAACCCCCAACAACCCCACCACAAACACCACCCCTACAAACCCCCAAGGAACCAAAAAAAACCCCAAAGCCCCAAACAAAAACCGCAAAGAAACCACAAACAACCAAACACAACCTCCTCCCTGCCCCTCCAAAAAGAAAAGGGGGGAAAAAAAAAGCCAAGGAAAAAAGAAAAGAAAACAAAAGAAACCCCAAATTTTGTACTCTTTCAACTGAGTTATTCTATTTTATTTTGGTTTCCAGAGTGGAACTATTTTAAATCATATTTTATTTCTTTTAATGTTAAATACATGTTACCTAAAGGAGGGGGGAAACAACCCCCTCCACCCTCACCCTTCGTGCCTGCAAATTCAAGTTTGTTTGCACCGGACACTGAAGTGCTCCTATGGCCTTCAGGCTGCAGAAGGCACAGCTTGCACAAGACACAGTCCTATCTGGATTACATCAAGTAATATTCACTCCAGTTCACAGACAGCAATTTCCTTGCCAAGTTTTACATTATTAATCCCTTGGTAAGCTGAGAGGAAAAATATCTGGTTCTAAACTCTTCATGCTTGGGGGTTGGGGATAAAAATCTAATCCATGGACTTTGACCCATATTTATGAGCACTGTTGTTTCAAAGAAAGGAATAGGAGGAGCTGGAATAAATTTCAGCTACCTATTAATAGGATTATTTACAATATTTACTATAAAATGGGTCTTTAAGACATTAAGATAACGCCAGATTCACATTGGGGCTGTGTGTGTGTCTTAAAAACTAATAATTTGCTCCAGATATTTGAGGTGTTACCTTTCACCCACATATTGTAAAATTCATTACCTAAACTTCTCTGGCTGAATGAATGCTAAACTGACACCAATGGATGTGGAAACAATTTGCCTTAGGTGAAGACATTCCAGTTCAGGCATGGAAAAAGTGCTGAGTGTGCACACTTGGACTTTATGACAGGAGGTAACACTTGGGATGTCATTTAATTTACCTTTAGTGTAAAATGTGTACATTTTGTCCTTCTGAAAAACAAAATGCAAACTTTAATCAGAATAACCCATGAGGGTCAGTTGACTGTTACCCAAAGATCATTGGGCTATAAGGCTGCTTGGTTGGTAGGAGTCTCAAGCAAAAAAAATTGCTTGGAATTAGAATTAGCATTGGAATTGGAATTGGAATTAGAATTAGAATTAACCAGGTTAGAAAATACCTTTGAGATCATCAAGTCCAACCTGTCACACAACACCATCTAATTAACTAAACCATGGCACCAAGCACCCCATCAAGTCTCTTCCTAAACACTTCCAGTGATGGCGACTCTACCACCTCCCTGGGCAGCACATTCCAATGGCCAATCTCTCTTTCTATGAAGAACTTCTTCCTAACATCCAGCCTAAACCTGCCCTGGTGCAGCTTGAGACTGTGTCCTCTTGTTCTGGTGCTGGTTGCCTGGGAGAAGAGACCAACCCACATCTGGCTGCAACCTCCCTTCAGGTAGTTGTAGAGAGCAATAAGGTCTCCTCTGAGCCTCCTGTTCTCCAGGCTAAGCAACCCCAGCTCCCTCAGCCTCTCCTCTTAGGGCTTGTGCTCCAGACCCCTCCCCAGCTTTGTTGCCCTTCTCTGGACACCTTCCAGCAACTCAACATCTTTCCTAAACTGAGGGGCCCAGAACTGGACACAGGACTCAGGGTGTGGCCTAACCAGTGCTGAGAACAGGGCACAATGACTTCCCTGCTCCTGCTGGCCACACTGTTCCTGATACAGGCCAGGATGCCATTGGCCTTCTTGGCCACCTGGGCACACTGCTGGCTCATGTTCAGCCTACTATCAAGCAGTACCCCCTGGTCCCTTTCTGCCTGGCCGCTCTCCAGCCACTCTGACCCCAGCCTGTAGCACTGCATGGGGTTGCTGTGGCCAATGTGTAGAACCCGGCACTTGGATGTGTTAAATCTCATACTGCTGGGTACAGATGTGGCTGTGCATGCAGTGCAGTGGAAGGTGAGGAGAACAGCATCATGCATGGCAAGAAGAGTATGGGGTAGTCATTATCAAGATAACACTGAGAAGATGAAAATAGTTATTGCAAGTTAGAAAATAATTAAAAGGGGGTAAAGGGGAAAAAAAAGAAGGCCAGAATCTTCTAGGAGGCCTTGCAGCTGTCTCCCACCCAGCAGTTGTGTGCAGCCAAGCAGACACGTGCCTGTTTTGGTGGGTTTGAGAACAGCCAGAATAATCCCAGATCTGGTTTGCTACACAGGATGATGTAAGCCCAGAAACTTTGTAACCAGCTGAAGTATCAGTAAAGACCTCAAATCCATGAACACCCAGTAATGCGCCAGCTCCACCCGTCTTGCTCCAGTTCACCGGGGCAGCAGGATTTGGGAGGTTGCAGCCTTGCAGGCACTCCCCCTCTGCCCTGGCCCCAAGTCATGGGGCATCCCCTCCTCTCCCCACAGCCCAGCCTCACCATGTAATGTTAGGCTGTGGGTGCACTAACAGCTGGTTAGTTCCTGGGGATCTTAACAAGAAGATTATCTAGATGAGTAAATTAATAGAATGGCAAACTCAGTGGGGCTCAGAAGTGGACCAGAATAAATCCTCTGCCAAAGGCATTACCATCATGTCCTCAGCAGCTGTTGTCTCACCTTGCAGATCTACTCCTCTTCTATCTCAGTAGAAATGTAAAAAAAAAATTGAAGCACACCATTTCCAGTCCTGGGTGGTGAAATTTGGGTTCTCAATTTGATTTGACACATCTGAAGAATAAGCCAGGCAAAAGCATTCACAAAGCTTCCCTATGGACCAGTTGTTATTAAAGCTCTTTGGTGGTATTTCTGAAACTCAAGACACTTATACAGAAACATAAGCAGAATGAGTTATTAATGGGCTAACAACTAGTTAAATCACTGTCAGGCAAGTCCCTGAGCCGTTTTAATACAATCCAGGCAAGTAACAGATTCAACTGTTAAGATAAACTTTAAGTGAAGCTGTGGAAGAAAGTCATGATAAATATTCTCAATGATGATGCAAGGAGTTGTAAGCAAGTGACTCAAAATGCTAAACTTGGGCTACTAGGAAAGAGGAATAGAAGCAGAACTGCTATAGATCTTTTCTATAGTATTTACAGTGATACACTTGATGCCAGCTACACACACACACACACATATATAAAATAGTAAAGAGCTTCAGTATATTTTTGAAGGAGAAAAGTGCAAAATGTAGGAGAGTTCAACTGAAACAGGAAGCCTCACTGCACTGCGTGGCTTTGCCTGAGACAAAGAAGAACATTTGTGTTTTTCAATGCCAGAGCAAGTTAACAGCCTGCAGGTCTCCAAGTACAGAGTCTTTACAGAGAGGCACAAAGGGCATGTGCATTTCCCTTCATGTTGCTCAGAATGAGACTCTTGTGTAGGGTTTATTTACATAGAGACTGTAAAATATTTCTATATTTATTGCTTAAAATCCTCTCAAGGTGTTTGTGAGAGTAGCTAGAGTCTGTCGGGCAAGCCTGTCCCTGACACTGTCTCCAGGAGCATTTTTAAGTACAAACTAGCAAATAAACCTGAGTAAAATCGTGTTTCAGCATTGCTTGCTTCACCAGAATCCTGTGTAAGCCAGGCTCTCAGAGGTCATTGCTACAGTGGCAAACTGTGTCCCACTGTACCAGGATGCTTGTGGGTGTGAATAATACATGGCACAGTCAAAGGCAAAAAATGTTTCACTTGGCATTACCTAGCAGCAGAGCCTGGATGCTCAAACAGCACACAGGCCAAAGACTAACCACCCATCCAGATGTCTGGTTAGGTAGCTCCAGACTGCTAAGTGAAAATACAGGTTTAGGCAACTGGAATACAGCAGTGTAGGGTTTCAAGAAGAGTTAATTTTTCCTGGCATTCACTTTCCTCCCATACTATCCCACTGCCTTTGGAAATCTCTCAAATAGCCTTTGGTGTGAGCTATATATCTAACAAAGTGTTACCAAAATAACACCTTTGCCACAAGTGACATAGCAAAATACTTAAGACCATTCCTGCAGGGCATTCTTAGGTGATGCTTAGTAGCAACAGCCAAGCAATATTGCAGAGACACCCAGATACACAGGGCTGCATTTCATCTCTGTTTCCACTGCTACCATCCTCACAGAATCACAGAATCACCAAGGTTGGAAGAGACCTCAAAGATCATCAAGTCCAACCTGTCACCACAGATCTCATGACTCTCACCAAGTGCCACGTCCAATCCCTCTTGAACACCTCCAGGGACGGTGACTCCACCACCTCCCTGGGCAGCACATTCCTCTCTCTCGGTGAAGAACTTTCTCCTCACCTCCAGCCTAAACTTCCCCTGGTGCAGCTTGAGACTGTGTCCTCTTGTTCTGGTGCTGATTGCTTGAGAGAAGAGACCAACCCGCTCCTGGCTACAACCCCTCCTCCTGGCCCCTTGTACAAATACAGTAGCTTCTCTTTTTTTTTGGGAAATCAGCAAACCTCCTTTAATGTGCTGAGCTGCTTGCGCCGTGTGCTGATTTGCTGACACACCCAGAATCAACATCTTGGGAGAAAAAGAAAGTAAACTTGGGCACTATTCAGCCAGCAAAATCTCTGAGTGAGCCTCATTCTGAAATCTGCCTTCACACCTCCCTGCACACACACAATATCTTATTTTCCTTGTCACACCAGGATGCTAAACCACACAGCTCAGTGGAAGATGAATTTTCCAGATTTCAAAGCTCGGCGTGAACAACTGCAGAGGCACAGGCATATGGTAGCACCCCTGCGGGACAGGTGATTAAACCTTCACACCCAGATGGATGCTATGCAAACTCAAGATAGGAGAGGGGTGGCTGGAACCTGAGGAGGTCCCCAAGTGCTCCAAATTCCACATTACATCTCCTAAGCATGAACAAAATACAATAAAGTACTGTGTGGCTATCAGTGACAGATTCCTCAGCAGGCAGCCTGTCCACTGAGCATGTCTTTTCCTTCATTTTAAATGAACTGATTAGAGCATTTAACAGTGATCTTAATAGTTATTACATCTTATCTATCTATTTATTTATTTATTTTTAATTTACCAGGCTCCAACAATGTAAAAATTATTTCAGAAGCCAGAAGCAAGTTTTGCTATAACAGATATGAGGTGTGAAAATTAGGAAGGAAACATTAAAAGGAAAAAGGGAAAAGACAGCTGCTATGCAGCCTGCTTGAGCTCATCAGGAATTGTTCTTGAAGTATGACATTATCACAGTACATCAGAGATTGGAAGGGACTTCCAGAGATCATCAGGTCCAACCCCCATGCCAAAGCAGGATCACCCAGGGTACTCCGCACAGGAATGCATCCAGGTGGGTTTTGAATGTGCCCAGAGGAGATCCACAACCTCTCTGGGCAGCCTGCTCCAGGACTCTGACACTCTCACTGCAAAGAAGTTTCTCCTAATGTTGAGGTGAAATCTTCTATGTTCAAGTTTGAACCTGTTGTTCCTTGTCTTGCTAGTGTGTACTACCAAAAAGAGATTGGCCTCCTCCACTTGACCCCCACCTCTCAGATGGTTGTACATTCAGGTGTTTATAGCTTTATTGTGGAACATAGTTTTCATCTGGAATAAAATCCTATTGAATTGCAGATGAACATGGTGATGGAGCAATAAATAGTTTTCAGAATGGGTTAATGTGCTTGGATGGTTTCTGTTCCAATCCCAGTCCTGAGCCCAGTAGCAATCACAACACATTTAATAATGAGAACCATATAACCAGAACAAGAGGACACAGTCTCAAGCTGTGCCAGGGGAAGTTTAGGCTGGATGTTAGGAAGAAGTTCTTGACAGAAAGAGAGATTGGCCATTGGAATGTGCTGCCCAGGGAGGTGGTGGAGTCACCATCACTGGAGGTGTTTAGGAAGACTCTGGATGGGGTGCTTGATGCCATGGTTTAGTTGATTAGATGGTGTTGGGTGATAGGTTGGACTCGATGATCTCAAAGGTCTTTTCCAACCTGGTCTATTCTATTCTATTCTATTCTATTCTATTCTATTCTATTCTATTCTATTCTATTCTATTCACAGAAAATACTTCTGATTTAAGTGAAAAAAATTACAATCTCCTCATGTATGCATACTTTGTGTATTAGTCATAAAGAGCAACAGCTGTTCTGTTCTATTCCATTCCATTCCATTCCATTCCATTCCATTCTATTCTATTCTATTCCATTCCATTCCATTCCATTCCATTCCATTCCATTCCATTCCATTCCATTCCATTCCATTCCATTCCATCTTCTTCTGATAATAGGTCACTGCTTGAGTTTGGGTTTTTTTTGCCCTTTGAAGATTTTAACCACACTTCTTTATGTTTAATGATGATTTTATTTATTTATTTTTTTTTTTAAATATTAAATTAGAAGTCCAGACAAATAGAAAACAGCCCAGGAAATATTTTCCTTCTTGTTTATACCCCAGGAAAACTCTAAAAGCATCCAAAAGAAAGGAATTAAAAATAAAGCACTGCTGTCAGTAATGCCCTACTGTGCTTGTGACGTCTTTGAGAAGCAGGAGTTTATGCAATTTCTCTTCAGATTGCTTTGCTGTACTCAAAGTTAAGCAACTGAGTTTTCCATCCCAAGTATTTTAAAAGGAAAGTTGTAGTGACTCCCTGAATTGCAGTGAAGTTTAAAAGAGGCTCTAAAAAGAATAAATAGGTGTTAAAAACATATTTTGACTTCAGAGTGTATGAAATGTCGGTCTGTACAGATTAAATTGATTTAATTTATGGAGTTAAGCTCAAGTTATCAAAATAAAAAAAGCAAGAAAATTCAATGAATCTTAAAACAAATTCCAGAGAAATTCCTCTTCATTTTTCAGCAACAAAGGAGAGTGCAATTGTGCTGACTGTGCATTTAACCGACCCCTGAGGTATTTCCATTGTGAAACTTCACCAATGAGTAGTTAACCAGCACAAAGTCAACAGTCTAGTCAGAGGGGAAGAAAATATTTCCCTTCTGTGCAGATGGCAGAGATCTCCAAGACAAGCAATCCTCACCCTCTTGTCCCTACTATTCTGCAGGAAACATCCTGCCTGCTGCAGCCCCCAGCTGCGAAAATCAACAGCAGGTGCGATCACACTCAAGCTCCAGCAAGAGTGACCAGCCAGCTCCTCACCAAAACTCCCTTCAACATGTGTTGGTGGTGAGATTGCAAACTGTGGCCAGGGAAATCAGAGGACCATGGAACCGTCAAGGTTGGAAAAGTCCTCTAAGATCATCAAGTCCAACTGTCAGCACCACCAAGGCCATTAAATCATCGCCCAAAGTGCACAGCCACATGTTTACTTTTTAATACCTCCAGAAATGGTGACTCCACCACCTCCCTGGGCAGCCTGCTCCAATGTCTGACCACTCTTGCAGCAAAGAAATTTTCCTTATATTCAGCCTAAACCTCCCCTGATGAAACCTGAGGCCATTTCCTCTTGTCCTGTTGTGAGTTAACTTAGGAGAAAAGACTGACCCCCATGTCACTATGACCTCCTTTCAGGTAGTTATAGAGAGCAATAAGATCTCCCCTGAGCCTCATTTTCTCCAGATTAAATAATCACAGATCCCTCAGCTGTTCCTCATAAGACTTGTTCTCCTAGCAGTGAGTTTTAGGGCACAGAAATTCCACCATGTAGAGAATTACTAGCAATTCCTCCTGTGAAACATGCAGAGCTTGAGTTAACTTTTTGTCTGCAGAGGCAGGCACAGGGAATTACTCTGATGGTTATGTTCCCTAGGCCAGCTTTTGGCCAATACTGTTTTTGAGCATATCAGAATGAATAAGAGTTCCTCTTTTTTTCCTCATTTTTATTTCTTACAAAGAAGAAAATAAATTTCCCTATTCATATGACAAAAGGCTGAATAGAAAATAAAGGAATGAAGAATTTCCCTTGCCCAGGCTGGCAAGGGGTCTACACATGAGCTAGGACCTGCAGACCACTTGGGCAAGGGATACCTAAATACATTGCAGGCAGATCTGACCTTTAATAGACATTCCCAAAGAGAATGGATCTGAAGTAGTCATTGTTTAGTGATTTTGTTCTGCCTTGCTTTTGTTTTCCTGTTCCTTTAGTATTTAAAATAATCAAAATTAATTATGGGGATATTCTGGCCTGTCTTTGATCATCACATTGCCTGAGGGATGGTAGAAAGAACTCACATAATCAAAATAGCCAGAATCACACTCTTGGAACAGCTTCAAGGGGAGGCATTTACCAACAGCCTTACTTTCTTCTCTGAGGATGCAGTGTGATGCAACCAAGCAGTTACTTAACAGAAATAGAAACCTTCAGTCACTGGATGCAACATAGCTCCAAAGAAGCAGGAAAGGGTGGGGAAAGTTTTCATTTGTGGTTTGTTTGCTTTTTGGTTTTGTGGGTTTGGTTTTTAATTCAGGGGGATTTTCTTTTTTTATTTTTTTTTTTTTTATAAGGTCAGGAATTTCTCCTTTTAGGCATGATCTAACTTCACAAAGGAGAGCATCGCTGAAATTTGAAAGGGAATAAACTAAAGCTGTAGACTGAAACCCCTAAGAGAGCTAAAAAAGGAGGAGGACTAGTTAAACATTTGAGAAAAGAAAGGAAATTTTAGATTCTTGATACCATGAAGGCCTCCCCAATATAGAAGATGTCAAGGGAAGTGATTTGGCTCAAAAAGCAGCTTTGGCAGAAGAAATGTTAGGCAGCAGGAGAGTGTTTTCAGGGGAACTTCACTGTGACTTGCCATTGCAGCACAGCAGCTAAACTGGACGCAGGTCTGGAGGGGAAAGCCAGGTGTATTTCAGTGATGTGGAGCCACTGCCAGAACTGCATGGAGAACATGGGGTACAGAAGGTTCACCAGGGCGAAGTCATTCACTTCTCCTCGAGGAATGATTTGGGAGGGGGAGGGGGGAAAGAGTATTTAGTTTAACCTTTAGGTTTTCTGTAGTGTATTCATACTGGGTCTCTATTCATGTTACACTCTCTTTCTTCAGCATAGATTTAAGATAATGTGTAGACCTATCAGCACATTTCAGTCTGTTTACTCTGAAAATTAATTTGCTTGTAGAATACTTGACAATACTTGGAAATACTCCCCCTGGATGAGAGACACCTACATGTCCCACTCACACATCCCACTGAATTCCAGGTAACTAAAGTCAATTTACAACAAAAGAGAGCATTTCATATTACTCAGCTAAACCACAGGGAGACAAGAAGGACCTGGAAGAGGAAGAACCACTACATACTGGGGTGGGTCATCTAAGAAGCCAGTGATTTGCATCAGATGGAGATGAGGACATGGAATCATACTGGTTGGGAAAAAACCTTTAAGATCATTAAGTGCAATTATCAACCTAACACCACCATGCCCACTCAACCAGGTCCCAAAGTGCCATGTCTACCCTTTTTTTGAACACCTCCAGGGAGGTGACTCCATCATTTCCCTGGTCAACCTGTCCCAATGTCTGGCCACTCTTTGAATAAAGAATTTTGTCCTACTATTCAACTTAAACCTCCTCTAGGGCAATTTCAGGCCATTTCCTCTCATTTTGTCATCTGATACTAGGTAGAAGAGACCAACCCCCACCTGGCACCAACCTCCTTTCAGGTAGTTGCAGAGAGACAATGAGGTCTCCTCTCAGCCTCCTCTTCTGATCTATCTGGGGTTTTCATAGCTTATCTGATCAGATAGTTAAGTCTAGTCACTTAAAGTTATTGTAAATTACTTAGAAAAGAATTAGAATTTGACAAATAAAACATGAATTCTTATTTCAGTTTTAATCATCATCACCATCTTCACTTGAATACTAATCTTGCCCACAGCTCACTGTAATCATAGAATCAGAGATTCAATAAGGTTAGAAAAGACCTCAAAGATCATCAAGTCCAATCTGTCACCCAACACCTCATGACTACTAAACCATGGCACCAAGTGCCACATCCAATTCCCTCTTGAACACCTCCATGGATGGTGACTCCACCACCTCCCTGGGCAGCACATTCCAACAACTAACAACTCCCTCTGTGAAGAACTTTCCAGACTGTGTCCTCTTGTTCTGGTGCTGATTGCCTGGGGAGAAGAGACCAACCTTCTCCTGGCTACAACCTCCCTTCAGGTAGTTGTAGACAGCGATAAGGTCTCCTCTGAGCCTCCTCTTCTCCAGGCTAAACAAACCCCAGCTCCCTCAGCCTCTCCTCATAGGGCTTGTGCTCGACGCCTCTCCCCAGCCTCGTTGCCCTTCCCTGGACACGTTCAAGAGTCTCAATGTCCTTCTTAAATTGAGGGGCCCAGAACTGGACACTACTGAAAGCAGATACTGAACTCAATGTGACCCCATTGCTTGTGAGTTTATTTCCTACTTGCTTCAAAAGTTTTTCCACCAGCTTTCAGGGGAGCTGCTTCAGGCAGCACAAACTTTCAGAGTGAGCAAAAACCCTCTGGGTTTTTGCTTTTATTTTGGAGCAATTAATGCAGACAGTAGCCAAGACTGTGATGACATTTCCAGGTAACAAATCCAGATGTAAGAAACTGTAGGCAAAACAACAACAAACTTCACTTGTTTATTTAACCAAAACCAGCCCCTGTGAATTTTAGCACACAGCCTGCTATATGTAGTAAATTGGTAGCAAATTTCTAGTAGCTTGCTCAGATGGCTGAGAGAAATAGTTGTTTCCCCATTTGCTTACTCCCTTTTACTCAAATGGCAACTTCTACAGGAATGTTCTCTTGCCAGCTAACTTCCATGAGAATATATTCTTCATCAGGGAAATAGTTTTACAGATATTGTCTCTTACAAGCTCAGCAACAAATGCAGCTTGCTCAGAAAGTCTTGAGCAGCACTACAGAGGTGGACATCAGAAGCACAGCTCTGAGAAAACACTGCAAAGGTCAGGAAGGCTTTGGTAAGACCTACATTTCCAGCCTTACCTTTTCAGAAACCTATGCTGTCTCAGCTTTTCTTGGTGACTACGGACAACACCAACACATCTCAGGAAAGAGAAAGAGTGCATTCTGAACAGGATTATTCGATGATCATGAGAATAAAAAGTCAAAGAGATACTGAGCATTGTTTCCAACCTAATGAATCTCTTTTGGAGCTGCAGCACAGCAGCAAATGCCAAGTAGATGTGCTTTTGGAAATACTTATCTGAGTATTTCATCTGGGATGATGGCCATTTATTTTATTTATTAGTCTATGCAGAGCAATTTAGCTTTAATTTATTCCTTTTCAGCTAATCTGTGCTTGAGTGATTTGTGATCCCATGTTGTGAAGAAGGTTGAGGATAAATTCTAGTCTCCTTGCAGCTATAAAACTACCTTTTATTTTTTCTCCTTACAAAAAGATGGGGAGCAGACCACATCATACTCTTGAAAAAGGCTTTGTGCAGCAGATGGCTTTCCAACACAAGTAGAAGGTAATATGTTGAGAGCTACACAAGTATCATGGAACTAAAGAGGTTTGGACTTTTTGTTCTTTTTCTTTTGGGGCTTGTTTACTTTCAAGGCACAACCAACCTGCTATTGGAGCAGGGGGAACAGTCTTGTCTAGAGATGCTTTGATGCTTCCTGTGCTGTCCTTTTCCCAGTGATAAATCTACACCACAGTTACCTCCCTCCCCCACGTCTCTGCGTAGGACTGGGCCCAAGTCTGGAGCTGGTTCCCTTCCCACATTCAGCTCCATGTGCTGATGCTCCCAGGTGGGTTCCTCTTTGCAGGTCTAATGAAGTCCCAGTGTCTAGATTCACACTTACCCAGTTACATAATTCTTAACAAAAACCAGGGCTTGCTCCTGGCTCCAGCTTGCCTAGCACTCACTCCCCAAAGTGTTCTTCATCTCCCTCTTACTGTTGCCAGGGTTTAGTGTCTTCTTGTTCAATCAAGCCAGTTTCATTCACATCCTACATAAAACATTAAATTTACCTGGTCCACCAGCCTGCCTTCACCTCTTATTGTATGTGCATTACTGTCTTCAACTGCTTCTTAAAAAGGGAAGGAAAACATTTGTAGTGAGGGTGAGTAAGCCACAGAGAAAACATACCAGAGCTCTACTCAGGTCGCAGTGGAAATCAAGCAGTATTTTTCACGTCATGAACTCACATCACTTCCCAAACCCTTCAAGATAGTTTCATAGTTTCGTAGTTTCATTCAGGGTTGGAAGGGACCACAAGGATCATCTAGTTCCAACCCCCCTGCCATGGGCAGGGACACCCCACACTAGATCAGGCTGGCCAGAGCCTCATCCAGCCTGCTCTTAAACACCCCCAGGGACGGGGCCTCGACCACCTCCCTGGACAACCCATTCCAGGGTTTCACCACTCTCATGGTGAAGAACCTCCTCCTCACATCCAGCCTGAATCTCCCCACCTCCAGCTTCATTCCATTCCCCCTAGTCCTATCACTACCTGATATCCTGAGAAGTCCTTCCCCAGCCTTCCTGTAGGCCCCCTTCAGATACTGGAAGGCGACAATTAGGTCTCCTCGGAGCCTTCCCAACTCTTCCAAATGTAGGAAAGCAGAGACATAAAAATGGAGCACAGGTAAAAGAGAAGTAAATGAAATTTTTCTTTTTCTTTCTCTTTCTCTTTTTCCCCCCTCCAACATACTCTCATTAGTTACCATGTTATTACCCATTCCTGTTAGGAAACCTATTCATCAGGCTCCTGCGTAAATAATGGTCCTGCTGGCTTCTCGGCAGCATCCCCCTTTTGACTGTTGGAAGCAATCTGGGAACAGCAGGAAAAGCTGTAAGCTGAGGAAAAAGTCTCAATTACAGGACATACTTTGGCAAGTGTCAATGCACTGAACATCTGGTAAACATTGACTTGGCCAACTTTGCTGCTGTTGTTGTCAGATAATACTATGGGTACAAATCACTTGCTTAAGGGAGCCCTTTCAAGGCTGGGTAATTGGAAGTTTATCTGAAGCTGAATATGTAGAAAAGTAAAGACTTCATGCAAATTGGAAGAGGTTTTAGCAGGATCTGTAGGGGTTTGTTTTCAAGACTGGAAACTCTGGCAAGTTCATATTTCCATTTTCAGTGGGTATTACCTCCTTCTGAAGGAAAGAAGATTGATGATCCCCATTCTGGTTTATAATGTGTTTTTAAAAGTGTAATTACATATGCCCAAGCTTCATCCTTGTCCTTCAGAGTTTATATAAACTCCCACCAGGATCCAACAGGGCTTGGCATCGAACAGCAAGAGGACAATCGTTTGGGCTCTGAGCAAGTAGTGGAAAAGTGGCAAGGAAGTGAACATCAATTGCTAATTTTGACTTTCTTCTGGAGAAAACAGATTCTTCCTTGAACTCTTTGGAAGAATTAGAAAAATCAGTACAATAAATTATTACCACATGGGGAAACCCAAGCTAGCTGAACAAGCCTGGGACTACAGTGTCATGTGATGGGGCAGACTTGAATATCAGAAACAGCACAGTGTCTGCGCTAGGTTATCCCTCTAGGGGGGTTCCCAAGTTGTGAACTCGATGGTTTGGGGTATCCACAACTCAATAGATGCTTTTCAGAGAGCTCACCAAAGATCTCCCAATTCCTTTCATTAAGGGGAGACTCCTGGAACTTTGCATAAGCTAACAACGAAATGACTTGACGGTCGCAGAATCACACAGGTTAGAGAAGCCCCTTGAGGTCCTATCGTGAGGAACAATAGAATTCATTGTTCACTGAAAAAAAGAATCTCCAGATCTTTGGGATTGATGCATTCAGCAACTGGGATGTTATTGCTAGCCCATATATTCATGTTCTTAGCATGCAAAAACATATGGATGTAGTTATTAGTAACTCAAAGCCACTTTCGAACCCTAGTAAATGAAATATTGTTGGACTGTTGAAATTGTGAGTCTTTCAGACACATAAAATGAGGAGATATTGTTTGAGCATGCTTTAATAGCACGAACTACTGAAGATTTTCTAGATAGCTTGTAAACTAAACATCTGCAGGAGCCAATTTATTACAATAACAGACAATTAGCAAGCGAAACTGTAGAGAGAAACTGTGAGAGGCCTCGAGCACAAGCCCTGTGAGGAGAGGCTGAGGGAGCTGGGATTGTTTAGCCTGGAGAAGAGGAGGCTCAGGGGAGACCTTAGTGCTCTCTACAACTACCTGAAGGGTGGTTGTGGCCAGAAGGGGTTTGGTCTCTTCTCCCAGGCAACCAGCACCAGAACAAGAGGACACAGTCTCAAGCTGCACCAGGGGAAGATTAGGCTTGAGGTGAGGAGAAAGTTCTTCACTGAGAGAGCCATTAGCTATTGGAATGTGCTGCCCAGGGAGGTGGTGAAGTCACCATCCCTGGAGGTGTTCAAGAGGGGATTGGATGTGGCACTTGGTGCCATGGTCTAGCCATGAGGCCTGTGGTGACAGGTTGGACTTGATGATCTTTGAGGTCTCTTCCAACCTTGGTGATTCTGTGATTCTGTAATATTTGTGAGAAAAAAAGCAGCTGCACAGATCAATCAGCAACGCCAAAGCAATTTGACACAGGCAGCAACAGCTAGTGGTGCAAGTTTCATCCTACCCTCAGAAAGAAAATCCCCCAAACTCCTCAGTCTGAAGTGTTGTGTGGCTGAAAGCTCTGGCAAGGCTGAGCCAGGCTGTGTTCCTCTCTCCAAATGACTGACCATCTCCTGAGTCCTACACTGTCTGTGCTGGGATCAGCAGTTGGTTTGCATGGGGCATTGTCACGAAGGGTTGGCAGCTCACCGGACCTGTGCAAGATCTCACATCATGGCTGAACTGGGCATAAGTGAACTGAACTGCTGGGCTGGGGTTAAATATGGTTTTAACTCAACAGTGTTACTCCAGTGAGCATCACAATGCACCAGAAAACCCCACAGTGTAACTGGCAGCAGGCAGGTTGCCATATTTGACCACTGTACCCAAAGAGAGATTTATATCCCTAGAAGTACCGCTCTGCTGCTCCTCCCCAGGTGCAGATGTGTCGGTTCACAAGAGGCAGAGGTCACCCATGTGCTGGCACACTGCAGCCTCATGAAATGACTTTCCCCTAGCCAAGACATTGGTAGCCTCAAGGACATGCTCTGGCATCACTAAGGTAGGCATCTGTTATGAGATAGAGAAGTATGGCAAAGGGCTGAGATGCAAAGCTGAGGAATACTTGTTCTTTTCACTTTACAAGCTGGTCCAGATCTGAATGGGGCAGGTACAGTGGTCACACATGAGCTGGGCAGCTCAGCTAGCTGCGTTTTCTCTCTGAAGATAAATAATTACAGACCTCTCCATTCAGAAATTCGGGGGAGAGGGGGGAGTGAGGAGTGGGTGGCATGGG
This sequence comes from Melanerpes formicivorus, assembly GCF_026170545.1. NCBI lineage: Eukaryota > Metazoa > Chordata > Aves > Piciformes > Picidae > Melanerpes > Melanerpes formicivorus. Next base: position 3,807,406 of record NW_027142368.1, on the reverse strand, counting down.
GAGGGAGAAGGGGGCTGTCAGTCCTGTCTGTCATTCAACCAACTTTACCCACACTCCTCAACCTTCCATATGAGAAAGAGAGAGGAGTGGAATGAGAAGGGACCTTTTAATAACAGCTGTCAGGGTCAAAGCTCTTTCTCTCTTGACATGATGACAGAAGGCATTGTTTCCATAGGATACTCCAGGCTGTATGTGCCTTCTGAACACATTCCCAGGTCTCACTCACGACAACTGATCATGAACAAGAGAAAGAAAACATCTTGGACCATGGTAGAGGGAAGGGGGAACATTTTCAGGTCTAATTTTTCTGCAGAATTACATTTGCAACCTTTTTGAACGGGATGGCAGTAGCAGACTGAAAGGGCAAAGACTTCAGAAGTGCAGTAAGTGCTTTTTCTGTTTTATTTTGGTGGTAGTCTGATGTGCAGACCTTTCCCTTTCTGTTAATGGTCTTCTGTTCAACCCACACAGGGCTCCCAGCTACGCTACATTTACAGTTGGCCAAAGATATTTATTTCTGCGTTCATTCTCCATTTTAACATAAATGACTTATTTCCTTTCTTTGGTATTAATGAATGCTCATGTCTGGAAAAGCTCAGACGGCTCTAAAATGCCAAGACAAACATGAGAGAAATCAGATGCTTCCACTTGCCCCCTCCAGCTGTTTCTTAGCTGTTGTGATCTGGTGTCCAAGCAGCTCTGCTGCTGAGAGGATGCTGTCGCATTGTACATGCTGAGGGAAGAGCAGCTTAGCAGAACCTCCGATGTAGATGGGTAGAAAGTCAGATTATTCAATAAACTAGAGTAAAACTGACTGCACAGACCAAAGCATTCCTCATGTTGCCAGAAAACAGAAAAATGCAGGTGGCTGTGCATGCAGCATGTGTAGAGGTTATGGACATACAGCTAAATTACAGAGGCTTGAAGATTATGAGAGAAAAATCTGCTGTTATTTACTGGAAACTGTCTAACAAAGCTTTCAAAGGAGTCTATGAGCCTTTCACAGATGTGGAAACTCATGTGTCTGTGATCACAGGGTAGGTGTCACCAACATTTCATTTCACATGACTTAGTTGTTCTAAGAATCACAGAAACATTCCAGTTGGAAAAGACCCTCGGGATCACCAAGTCCAACCTGGGCCTTTACTGCAGTACTGCCAAATGGCTAACCAAGGGACTCCTGTCCACGAACACAAAGGCTGCCAACCAAGACAGTTGCTTTTACTCTCATCAATGACTCTTTGCAAGGCACATAAGGCTGTAGAGGAAGCTGGAATGAAGATGGGGAGATTCAGGCTAGATGTGAGGAGGAAGTTCTTCACCATGAGAGTGGTGAAGCCCTGGAATGTGTTGTCCAGGGAGGCGGTCGAGGCCCCATCCCTGGAGGTGTTTAAGAGCAGGCTGGATGAGGCTCTGTCCAGCCTGATCTAGTGTGGGGTGTCCCTGCCCATGGCAGGGGGGTTAGAACTAGATGATCCTTGTGGTCTCTTCCAACCCTGAATGAAACTATGAAACTATGAAGCAAAAGCCAAAGCGCTGGTCCTGGCAGGCACTCCTGCACTTGGTGCACCCTGCTCACCCAAGCCCTGTGTGCGGTGGCAGCCTTGGCTCCCACACCATGCACAGAACTTACAACTTCACTCATTTGTGATAAACCAAAACTAATGTGGACTGATAAATCTGAAAATGCAAAGTCACCTCCTAAGCTGAACAGGTTTGTTGGAAAAACTGGAGCTCCCTCTCCTTGGAAGCTGTACACATGTGTACGTGCAGGACCTGGCTTTGACTCAAGAGCAGTGTCATCCATCCAGTGGTTCAATGCCACCTGGACAAAAAAATCAAGTTAAGCTTCACCTCAAGGACATAACATTTCCTCCTGACCAACTTGCAGGAGGTATTTGATGTCCTCATGGGCTGAGTCTGATTACAAAGCAGACATCAGCAACTGTCATCAGTCTCACTAGATCTGGTAGGGCAGTAAGTTGAAGCCTGCCTTTAGAAACCAACACATATAGAATAGAATAGAATAGAATAGAATAGAATAGAATAGAATAGAATAGAATAGACCAGACCAGGCTGGAAGAGACCTTCAAGATCATCACATCCAACCTATCAACTAATCCAACCCACCTAATCAACTAACCCATGGCACCAAGCACCCCATCAAGTCTCCTCCTGAACACCTCCAGTGATGGTGACTCCACCACCTCCCCGGGCAGCACATTCCAATGAGCAATCACTCTCTCTGTGTAGAACTTCTTCCTAACATCCAGCCTAAACCTCCCCTGGTGCAGCCTGAGACTGTGTCCTCTTGTTCTGGTGCTGGCTGCCTGGGAGAAAAGACCAACATCCACCTGTCTACAACCTCCCTTAAGGTAGTTGCAGAGAGCAATAAGGTCAGCCCTGGTTTTCCTCTTCTCCAGGCTAAGCAACCCCAGCTCCTTCAGCCTCTCCTCATAGGGCTTGTGTTCCAAACCCCTCACCAACTTTGTTGCCCTTCTCTGGACAGGTTCCAGCAAGTCCACATCCTTCATACAACACCAGTGGGTTTTTTTATTTGTCTCAGCTTTTATTTACTTATATTTATTCAAGACCAGCCCTCTCTGTTATGTCATATTTACTAGGAAAGCCTCCTGTTTGGCACTAGATAACTGCTCAGCAGATCCCTGGGGGCAGGGGATGGCATGGCTATTGAAACCTACCCATGATGCATTCACAGAATTCACAGAATCCTTTAGGTTGGAAGGGAACTTACAGATCATCTAGTTCCAACCCCTCTGCCATGCTGGGATTTTGTAACCTGCCTCCACGAATGAGACTCCTCCAGACAAAATCCCTCATTGGCTTGGGGTAGCTGTATTTCCCAACAATGCTTTACAAGTGTTCTCAGACTAATTGCAGAACCCTAGCAAAGTGCCAGAAACCTCTCCAGCTGAAATGGATCCTCTCCCATTAAGGCAATTTTGGATAGTTCCTTTATCATTATGAACACATTCCTCACTGCACTTCCTGTTACAAACTCTCTGTGTACTTCCAGATTACTTTAGTCATCAATACCTCATCTGCTTGGAAACAAGATCCCAAGCTTTTCCATTGCCAAAGCAGTTGTCACTGCAGCGGGAAGTGGAAGGGCACAGGGGACAGCCCTCCACCCCCCACCACTTCACTTCCAAACACCACCAACATCAATCCAAAATGTTTCAGATCCCAAAATTTGGTTCCTTTTGTTTACCACTGGGAAATCAATGCTGAGGCACTCTGGAAAGAGCTCTGTCTGACAGCATTCAAGAGAAATGTTTTGCTCTTAGCTCTGTCAAAGGCTCTGGGAGTTTTCACTGGAGAAGTCTGACTGTAATTTCTGCAATAAACACTTAGCTGGGACACACTGTGCCTCCTCCTTGCTGCTGGCCAACCTTGCTGCTGTTCTGAGCAATCTGCCAGCTGCACTCAGCTTTAACCAGTCACTGCAAGTCACTAATTTCTTCTGCTATTGTATGGCAACATATTCAGGTGCTCATGATACAACTTTCAATGGCAGATGATAACATTACACATATGTAAACCTACATAGATATTTAGAGATATATTATAGAATGGCTTAGATTGGAAGGGACCTCAGAGATCATCTACTCCAACCTCTCCACCATGGGCAGAGAGATGACCCTCAACTAGACTCAGCTGCTCAAGGCCTCATCCAGCCTGGCCTTCAACACCCCAGGGAGGAGGGATCCACAGCCCTGCTGGGCAGCCTATTCCAGAGTCTCACCACCATGTACTGAAGAACTTCTTCCTGAGGTACCCTCCCTCAGCTTCAAACCATTTCCCCTCATCCTGTCTCTAGACACCATTATGAAAACTCCCTCTGCAGCCACCCTGTAGGATCCCTTCAGGCATTGGAAGGATGCTCTAAGGTCCCTTTGGAGTCTTCTCTTTTCTAGGCTGAACAACCCCAGCTGCCTCAGCCTATCCTCACAGCAGAAGTGATCCAGTCCTTGGATCACCTTTGTGGCCCTTCTCTGGACTTGCTCCAACAGTTCCATATCCTTCTTATGATATATAGATGATCATATTTGATATTTGACTGTGCTTACTCTTTTTGACAGAATCACAGACCAGACTCACTTGCTTTACTGTTAGATTAGAAATATCTGCCATTGCCACTTTTCCATTTAAATGCCAAGAGTTGAACTTCAAAAAGCAAGTATTTGCAGCATCAAACCCCAATATTTTTGTTGACTTCTTTCTTACACCCAGTAAGGTCATTTTCTTAACAAGGCCTACAGGCTTCAGGGCACTGAGCATATCCCATATGCCACAGCATATCCCATCTCACACCTCATGCTGTCTGGGAGCAAGGCAACAGGTAAATGCAAAGAATAGATGGGAGAACACAAGACAAGAGTCAGAAAATTCAGAGGCTATCAGTGATCTCAACGTGTTACCTGCTGGATCACAGCTGATTTTAATTTTTTGACTATCTTAACTACAGGTTTTTTCCAACTGTCACAGCAGAGATGGCTGCTGGACAGGACATGGAGTAAAATGGCCAAAGGTTGCCTTGCAAGCTCATGTGAGAGGTTTCAGCTCTATATAGAAAATAACATGGACTCATCCTTTTGGCAAAACAGCAGCAGTCAACAACAGAGACATGATGGACTCAAAGCAGCAGAGAGGTACTTGGTATAAAATAACTGATGGCATCCTCTCAGTCTTACAAGCAATGCATGGCACAGGTCAGGAAAACAGTCCTTTCAGTAATCTTTTGGTAGAAGCACCAAACAAGACCATAGTGCATTTCTGAAGCCCTTGGAGTTTGCAAGGAATAAGAGAAGCATACAGAGAAACAGACTCTTTGGGGGGGTGAAAGATTTTAGAGACCATGTTTTGTCATAGACACTTCAGACCAACTTCCAGCTTTGAGGAAATATCTGAGACAAGATGCAAGTTCAGCCTGGACAGAAGTCAGCTCCAAACAGAGAGGCGGTCTGGTAATGATCAAGAAAGAAAGACTAACTAAAGTCCTGTTTCTGAACAGCTGTGGCCAGCAAGAACAGGCGGTGAACAACAACAGCTGAGGGACAGAGCCCAGTCAGGAGAGGAAAAAAAAGTATGAGAAATAATTTGGAAATTAAAGATGAATCCCCCAAGAATGTAAACTGGAAATGTCTTTCCATTTTGAACAAGTTCATCTCACAGGCAGTGTATTCTGGGGTTTAGCCAGTTTGCAACACAATGAGCCAGTTTTCAAGGAGAATACACTTTGTCCATGGTTCTACAGTTTAGATAACTCAGGCGACTGCCAGCATCCAATCTCCCAGCGCTGGGATATTCCAAGTGAGCATTTAAATACAGCTTGAATTAGTTTTGAATTAGGACCAAATGTTCTCCAAGCCCCAACAGTATTCCTCTGCTCCAGATCCAAGGCACTATACATAGAATCAAAATCTGGACCGGCTGTGAACAAGCTTGTAGGAGTCCCTGACATATGTTCAGAGCATTGTGCCACAGAGGCTCTATCATCCCAGCCTGCTACGGCGAGAAAAGTGATTTATTCAAATCGTGCTTGGCAATAACTCTCAAGACCTCAGAGGAGATAAAGGCCCTCTTTAGCTGAGGCCCTACAGAAGGGTGGTGAAAACCAGATATACACGCATCATCAAAACAGAGAGAGGGGAAAGGTGGGCTGGGGAGGGAAACCACCTCTCAAGCTTCCTGCAGCAGGTCAGCGCTAGTGACACCTAGCGACACTCCTTCCGACGGCTCTCTCCTGCTGGAGCCCCAAACACTGCGGGTCCAGCTCTCCTGCAGCACACTGTAACCCTCACAACAGGCAGCAGCACACTCCTTCGCAAACAGAAAAGTGTGCTGGATTTATTCAGAGGCTTTTTGTTCGGGGACCTTCAAGCTGTCATTTTTCTCTAAGCCTTACGATGCTTGTGACTCCGTTAAAGGGGTTTGGAGCCGGAGCTGGATAAAGCTGGTGGCATGAGAACATTCCCAGCAGCTCACAGTTTGATGCTTGGTGGAGGCCTTGTGATGACGAAGCAGACATGGTTCCCATTTAGATCATGTAATTAGAGCAGCACAAGCCACAACTCTCACTGTGCTAACTAGCTACAGGCAAACCTTTGTGCCTAGAGTTATCCTTCTATTTAAAGACAAGCCCATAGAGCATCTGTAGAGAAATGGTTAGCTTTTAAAATAGAGAGTACAGAAAGATCACAGCATATTCTCATTACAGTGTGCTTTCTAATCTCAAATAACATTTGCAGCAATATTGCCATCAAATAACTAAAGGATGACTTTCCAAGAGAATGGGGATGCCACTACCTAGGCTACAACAAGAGACAATCGTGGTTTGGTCCTGTGGCACTGTATCCTTTAACCTGCTGTTCACACTCCAGAGAGTCTCTCATGCTGAAATCTTATCTGACTTGTTCTGAAAAGCAATATTAATTGCAGCACTTTTGTGTGTGCACCAATCCAAACAAAACAGCATGAAAGATTTCTTTCCTAAGGAGCATTTGTCTTCGGCTGCACTAGCACTGCAACATACGTACGCTTTTGATTTGCCCTAAGTACTTCTTCCATGTTTTTCATAAGTTACAGATGTTAAATTGATGGTTTGAAGTGTTTCAAATGGGCCTTCCACTCCCCAGCAATTATTGAAATATTGGTACCACATTTATAGCCAATGAAATGTCCCAAAACCTCAGATGAACTGGGAAAGTTTGCTGGCTTTCTTTGCCTCCCAATTTTTCTTTCTTCACCTCCTTTCAAATCCTGTGATGGACATGCTTCTAAACTTGCTGATTAACCAAGATTTGTCCACTCCCCTAATATTTTCCTGAGGTTATCCTGTTCTCCAGGCCCATAGATAGATTAGGATAGGATAGGGTAGGATAGGATAGGATAGGATAGGGTAGGATAGGATAGGATAGGATAGGATAGGATAGGATAGGATAGGATAGGATAGGATAGGATAGGATAGGATAGGATAGGATAGGATAGGATAGGGTAGGGTAGGGTAGGATAGGGTAGGGTAGGGTAGGGTAGAATAGAATAGAATAGAATAGAATAGAACAGGCTGGAAGAGACCTTCAAGATCATTGCGTCCAACCTATCATCCAACACCACCTAAACAACTAAACCATGCAACCAAGTACCCTATTTAAGTTTCCTCCTAAACACCTCCAATGATGGTGACTCCACCACCTCCCCGGGCAGCACATTCCAATGGGCAATCACTCTCTCTGTGTAGAATTTCTTCCTAACATCCAGTCTGAACCTCCCCTGGTGCAGCTTGAGACTGTGTCCTCTTGTTTGGGTGCTGGTTGCCTGGGAGATATGACCAGCCCCTGCCTGTCTACAACCTCCCTTCAGGCAGTTGTAGACATCAATAAGGTCACCCCTGAGCCTCCTCTTCTCCAGGCTAAGCAACCCCAGCTCCCTCAGCCTTTCCTCATAGGGCTTGTGTTCCAAACCCCTCACCAACTTTGTTGCCCTTCTCTGGACACGTTCCAGCAAGTCAACATCCACCAGAAGTGGACACAGTACTGAAGCTGTGGCCTAACCAGTGCAGTGTACTCCATGCAGGAGTGGCTGCTACACAAGAGTATTTCTACAGCGTCACAAGGCAGCTTTGCAGTGAACACAATGTCCCAAGTTTTAATTAATTAAACAACCACTTCTCATATCTTTTTATTTATGGAAAATGCCATGAATTTAGCATGCTGCTTTTGTTGCTGGAGACTTCAAACAAGATTAAACAGTGAAAATCATTAATTTGAGGTTCCACTGTCCCCAGTGAGGTGGGGCAGTGCTTTCTGCCTCCAAGAAAATCATGGCAGTGGGTGTCCTGGTGTTCCCTGGTGAAAGGCCAGCAAAATCACTCCTGAAATGAGATCAGGGGCTTGGAAGCTATTAAAAGCACAACCTCCTACCTCATAAACTCAGTTATTATTTCTTTGAGGAAGGGGAAGAAAGGTCTCAGTTTGTTTTAGATTTAGTAGAACTTGGACAGAAAGATAAATGGGATGAGTGATATGGCTCTAAGAGGCAGCTGCAGGATAAAATTATCTCCTGGCCAATCGGTTTTATAAATGTGCTATGAACCTTCCTTATAAACACTATATTGCTTTCAACCCAGGACACCATTGCTTCTCATCTGCTATAATTAGATGAAATCTTTGTTGCAAAGCATCAGATGACATCCCCAATCTCTCTTAAGACACCAGAGCACTTCACACTGTCTTCTCCCTTAAGAGAAAACCAAGGCTTTACCCAGGCTGCTTTAATGTGACAGCATTCAAGAGGTGCTCATCTGTAGCTGCTTTGGAGCAAACTACTATAATGAAGTTTACCTTTTATGCTTAAGGAAACCAAAATAATCCCTTTACTCATCCTTGCACGTGATGCCCATTCTTCAGCCCTTCTTTAAGATCCATGCAGCAAGCAGGAACTCAGATTTCCTCCCCCAACAAGCATCAATAAATCTCCATCAACCTTAACAGGATTTACTTGCTCGACTGCAGCAGGAGAATCAAAGCCCTGGTGTGCAGGAGTAAACTGTATTTGCAGCTCTCATCTGCAAGACTCAGGCAGATTGAGACCAGTAACACAAATGGCTGGAGTGCTGAGAAAGTGACCTGCTCCTAAAGCTATGGCACACATACATCTATCTGCACACATACACAAGGGTTTAATGCAATTGGAAAAACAGGTTACATGACCCCCATGCTAAGATTTCCCAGACCTGTGGTAATATTTTTTTTTCCTCTTTCTTTTGATTTTCTGTTTTCCAGATGAGAAGTGGAGGGATGTGAGTTGAAAAAAATCATTTAATGTGCCACAGGAAAAAAAATTATAATGGAAAGGGAAAAATGATTTCTGTAGTCTCCTAACTAAATTAACATTAACTTCATTTCTTGAAGTCCCCACTGTTCTTGATTTACTGATTCTCTTTCTACCCAATTTATTTTCCAGACAGAGGACTGTAAAAGGCAGACAATTTTTCAGCATGGTGTCTTATTTCCTGCTGGGTTATTTTGTCTGCCCAAGGAGTTGTTAGAACAGAGGACAGAAGAATGAATTTCTGCTGCTGTACCTGAAGAAGACACATGCAGCCAGGACCATCTGGAGCATGAGGAATGACTTCTGCACCTTATGGCATGATGCTGCAAGGGGTTGAGTGTTTTCTTCACAGCATGAGGGAAAGCTGCCAGTTTCTGTGTCAAGAGAAAGCTTCAGCCTGTTGCTGAGTTCCCTAGGATCTTCCATGTATTTGTGAGACTCTTAGTTTCTGCTGCAGAAATCATAGAATTGTTAGGGTTGGAAGGGACCTCAAGGATCATCTAGTTCCAACCCCCTTGCCATAGGCAGGGACACCTCACATTAGAGCAGGTTGCTCACAGCCACATCCAACCTGGCCTTAAAAACCTACAGGGATGAGGCTTCCACCACTTCCCTGGGCAACCTGTTCCAGTGTCTCACCACCCTCATGGTGAAGAACTTCTTCCTAACATCCAATCTGAATCTACCCATTTCTATATTTTTTCCATTCCCTCTAGTCCTATCACTCCCTGACACCCTAAAAAGTCCCTCCCCAGCTTTCTTGTAGGCCCCCTTAAGAAACTGGAAGTGTAGACAAATAGCTACATGCAATGTTTGTTGAGATTTGTGAATTCCTCACTACAGCCACAACAGAAACAGTTTGAATATGGCAAGGAAGAAGACAAAGATGTAAATAACAAGGTCACCCAAACAGCCTGAACCACCCAGTCAGATTTCCTCTGTGTGAATGCATCTTGTTTGATCTGGGTTAGATCTTCAGATGCAACCATTCTATATGGAATAGATTTGCAGGAACACCTTGGACGCTGAAGGGCAGTGCATTCTTTCTGATGATTCTGAAGCTGATGTTTGCAGTGTGTTACCTTTGGAAACAAAAAAATCAAACCCACATTGTTTTAAGTTTGGGCTTCTTTCAGTCAAGCAGTTTGCATGTGGGTTGCAAGTGAGGACTCCAGTTCTGGCATCTAAATGATCAATCTGTAATGGTGAGTTTTAGGTACTTTGGTCAAAGGCATAAAAATTAGCAGATTGCGGCATTCATATCCATCAGAATTAGGCACCTTGCAACCTTTAGAGTATGAATCCCAGAGCCACAAATCACAGAATCACAGAATCACCAAGGTTGGAAGAGACCTCAAAGATCATCAAGTCCAACCTGTCACCACAGACCTCATGACTAAACCATGGCACAAAGTGCCACGTCCAATCCCCTCTTGAACACCTCCAGGGATGGTGACTCCACCACCTCCCTGGGCAGCACATTCCAATGGCTAACAACTCTCTCAGAACTTTCTCCTCACCTTCAGCCTAAACTTCCCCATGTGCAGCTTGAGACTGTGTCCTCTTGTTCTGGTGCTGATTGCTTGGGAGAAGAGACCAAACCCCTCCTGGCCACAACCACCCTTCAGGTAGTTGTAGAAAGCAATAAGGTCTCCCCTGAGCCTCCTCTTCTCCAGGCTAAACAACCCCAGCTCCCTCAGCCTCTTTTTGTAGGGCTTGTGCTCAAGGCCTCTCCCCAGCCTTCTTGCCCTTCTCTGGACATGTTCAAGTGTCTTAATGTCCTACAGTCTGCAGAAGAAAGGATACTCTGATAAAAGTATGCTATTTAAAAGTAGGCCAGGTTGAATGAGGGCTTGTGCAGCGGAGTCTAGTTGAGAGGAGTCCCTGACCGTGGTGGGGAGGTTGGAGTAGATGAGTTCTGAGGTCCTTTCCAACCTAAGCCATTCTCTGATTCTATTATATTTGCATCTACCTGACATACCAACAGCTGTCTGATTACTCAGGGAAGATATTTGCCAACAAAATTTCTTTGGAAGGGTTTATACATCTAGTTTTCTAGTGCAGCAAGATCACAAATCTTACTGACAACCTTCAGCAATGACAAGAGGCATGCCTATAATTAAACACTCATGATGAAGTTTTGATGAAGATTTCTCAGGAGACATTACATTTTACACCTCTGTTAATAGCAGGCATTAAAAGCAGGTATTGCAAAGTATGTCCCATTTTGTCCCTTCCTTCTTTTGTTTATTTATTGCAAACCACCAAGTGCTCACCAAGAAATATGTTGCAACCTGCCTGGCAGGGCATCTTACACACACATGCACACACTTTCCAGCCTTAGTTATTTGAGATGACCCAGAGCTCTAAACAAAGAGCAGAGATGTGAGATATCCCCAGTAAAATGTAGAGCAAGTGGTTTCATAAAGCATAGCTCATGGCTGGTCCTTTTAGAGCGACATTGCCCTAAAACTTATTAACCTCTCAAAAGAAAAAAGTACCTAGACCAAACCCCTAGAAATTTTATAAGCATTGAAGCAGATTTTTTCCCCATAGTCTACCCTGTACAGGGTTTTAATCACAACCCTCTCAGGGATTTGCTCTTGCCTTGAACCACCTTCTGTTTTGTTTTACAAATGGCCTCACACAAGTGATGTATATTCACAAAAATGACATAGGCATGCTCACCAGCACAAGGGATCCCATATGGAAATAGTTTTGCAGGATTAAAGACACTACTGAGTTCCCTGAGAAAGAATTTGAAGTTTTTTGGGTTTTGGCTTTTTTGTGAAGCCTTGTGAGCAAGGGACTCTGGAGGCTTTAGTTTCCCTCTCTACTTCTGATAACGATCAATGACACACCGACTTCACTACTGATAAGAAATGTATGGACAGAACAATGAGACAGCAGATTAAAACAGATCTGCAGATTGCTTTGTTTTAATGACATGCTGAGGGCTGCCCTTGATCTAAGGCTTTTGTGGCAGAAGGGACCCTCTGTCCATCTGAGGCCCCCTTGGTCGCTGAGCTGGCTACGTTCAGTCTAACATAAGTGCAATCTTCTCCTACCTGCAGTTATTTTTCTGCGTTTTCACTTATATGGGAGTCATATAAGACAAGAAATTAGCTTTTGGGAGCTGAGTGCCAGCCAAAACATCACATATTGAAGACTACCTTAAAGGTAATCTTACAGAAAAGAGAGAGAGGGAAGAAAAGATGACAGCAAAGCCTTGTTATTTTAAAGCAAAACAAAAATCAAACTGCTCAGGAGAAATGCAGTCCAAGGGAGGGTGGGGAAGTGGGTGGGAGGTGAGCACAGCAGTGCAAGTTGCAAAAGGTCAAGCATTTGGAATACATTTTCCAATGGCTACATATCTAGATGCTGTTAACATTCATGTAAATCAAGCACAAATGAGGAGAAAAACACACACGCACTCAAGCAGGTACCAACTCATTCGTTACATCAAGACTGTTAGAATGGGCTTCTCACTGTCAGACAACTGCTAATTATTTGCCTTGATCTGGAAAACAGAGCAATTAAAGCTTCTAATTCATGCCACCAAATCATTGCTGATATAGAACGTTCACCTTCAGAATCCAGCCATGCTCTTAGACCACAAACAAGGCTGGACACATGAACCATGGCTTGACTCTCAAAGATGCTGCTCAGCAGCTCAGTGTCTCTTCACACTCTGTGTATGAAGCAAGTGATAGGAGCAGGAACAGGAAAATTGTGTTGATACAGATGTTTTTTCCCACTGATGATGGCCTTTACTCAACAATTACATGCACTCCTTATGTCCTTTATTCTAAGTTAGCCAACCCCTAAGAAAGTTGTGACGTAAATACGAAAGCAAAGTGTGAGAGTCTTGCTACTGCTCCTTATACTACTCAGTTGTAGGAAAGATGCTTAATCCCACTGCCTAAATCTCCATCAGATCAGTGCAAAAGCAGATCTTACAAATTTCCCTCCTAGTCCCAAAGGGAAGAACAGGCACATTCTCAGCTGCTTGTTTTAAATCAAGATTAGTCCAAGCCTTCAATACAGCTATATTCCATATACTATCATTTCCAGATTGGCCCTATCTCATTTCTCCCCCAGAGACAGCAGTTATCAGCTGTTTCTGTGTTGTGGAGCTGTGCCTAGTCACTCAGCTTTCTGGAGAAAAATGATAAGGACTTATGCCTGTTGCAAAATGAATTCACAAATCTTTAATGCAGTCTGCAGTAGTCAGGAGGAAAAGCACTCCTGTGAGTGCTCATTTGCATTAGCATAATTAAATTACCAGATAACATTTTGAGAACAAAGTGTCCTACAGCTTGTCTTACAGCTGCAAATCAAAGATTTACAGCCTGTAAAAAGTGTTTGGGTTGTAATTCCAAATGTCCGTCAAAAATCCACTGATGGAGCTGAGGAAAGAATAGAATAGAATAGAGTAGAAGAGAATAGAATAGAATAGAATAGAATAGAAAGAGTAGGAATAGAAGAGAGAAGACTAGAATTAACCAGGTTGGAAAAGACCTTCGAGATCATCAAGTCCAAGCTATCACCTGACACCATCTAATCAACTAAATCATGGCACTAAGTGTCACATCCAGTCCCTTTCTAATCACCTTCAGTGATGGTGACTCCATCACCTCCCTGGGCAGCACATTCCAATGGCAAATCACTCTTTCTGGGAAGAATTTCTTCCTAACATCCAGTCTAAACCTCCCCTGGTGCAGCTTGAGACTGTGTCCTCTTGTTCTGGTGCTGGTTGCTTGGAAGAGACCAACCCCCACCTGTCTACAACCTCCCTTCAGGTAGTTGTTGAGAGCAATAAGGTCTCCCCTGAGCCTCCTCTTCTCCAGGCTAAACAATCTCAGCTCTCTCAGCCTCTCCTCGTAGGGCTTGTGCTCGAGGCCTCTCCCCAGCCTCATTGCCCTTCTCTGGACACGTTCAAGAGTCTCAATGTCCTTCTTAAATTGAAGGGCCCAGAACTGGATGCAGGACTCAAGATGTGGCCTAACCAGTGCTGAGTACAGGGGCAGAATGACCTCCTTGCTCTTGCTGGCCACACTATTCCTGATACAAGCCAGGATGCCATTGGCCTTCTTGGCCACCTGGGCACACTGCTGGCTCATGTTCAGCCTACTATCAACCAAAGGAGGAGGAGTACAGCTGCATGGACATTTTTACGTTGTAAATGGGATCTGGACCCATCTGAAAGTGCTTCCTCCTGTAGCACCATTAGACGTAGTAACCTTTGGCTACCTGTTAGAAGGTTGATTAGTCATGCCTCTTCCTACATCTTGAGCTAAGCATCTGGTCCTTTTTATTTTCCTGTTCAGTGGGAAAGGATGACAAAAGTCTGAATGACTAACCCAGAGCCAGGCAGCCAGTCGGCAGGAGTGAGGCACCAGATCGGAAGCCCTGTTTCCAAAGTCTTCGCCCGCAGACAACCCCTGCTCGAAAAACAAAACCAAAATAGACAGCTGCCTCTCCTCTGTTTTTCCTTTCACTCCTCTAGACAGAAAGCAATAGAGTTACTGTTCTGCAGATGTTATTATGCTGCAAAGCAAGACCAAAAAGAAAACAACAAAAACGTTAATTAAAACAAAAAATATCAAAGCCAAAGATTCCCAAACCCAACCCATCAGACTTGGAAACAGCAGGGGGAAAAAAACAAACAATAGTAGTCAACAGATTATCCCAAAATTCTGCACGCTGCTAAGCTGCACTGGGTGCAGTAAGCTCAAGAGGGAGAAGCAGCGTGGTGAGTTGTGAAACCAGAAGCCTGAAAAACAATTCCTGTCATCCCAAAGTCCAAAATTCTTTGGCAGCAAAGTTATCAGACTCCCAAAAGTAAGTGACCTACCCTGAAACTGTCAGTTTCCCTGTCCCAGATTCAAGAGGAACAGAAAATGCAAGCAGAGCAATTGAGGCAAAATGAGATGGAGACAGCTCTTTGGGCTACATTAAGAAAGAAGAGTAAAAATTATACAAGGAATAAGTCAATCAATAGAAAATAATTATGAAAGATGCTTGTACTCCAAGTCCTACTGAAAAAGGTTTTCCTTTGATTTGGGTTTTCTATGATGTGGGAAAAAGTGCTTTCAAAACACAAGGACTGTGTGAAACCTCTAATCTGGGGAAACATGCCAGACCAATTTAGTGTTACAACTTTGTTCCTCAGGGACTGCCTGACTTTCTCCTTCCCTTTTAGTAGGGTAATATGGGGGTAAGTGAAGAGTTGTGATCCTCAGCTTTCCTGTAAGTAGGGATGCTCACTAAAACTGTGCATGAGCAGTACAGGTCTCCTGTAGAGACCATTAACAACCATCCTGTTAGGGACACATCATCTTTCCTTCCCTAAGCTTGCTATGGAACTGTTTCCAAATGCTTCTTCCAGGGCTGAGGCAGTATTTCTACTACTTATTAACAACTGAAAGCCAACACAGATGATTTTGGTTTATGGAGCTTTTAACAGCTCAGAAGCACAGAAGCAATGAAACACACAATACTTTTTCATCCTCTTAAAGTGAACTCTGTGCTGCTTTATCCTTAAATCACCTGCAAGGAGACCTTAACTCCCTCTTCCTTTCCCAGCTGCTGCATAGTGCCTGAAGTACTTTTTGATCAGCAAAGAAGAGGTCTTACTTTTGCTGTATCTTATCCTTCTTTTAAAGCAAACTAGAATGTAATGCTGCTATTTTGTTCAGTCCTTGACTGCTGGCTTTTGATGAGATATGCTGGGATCAAGACATCTGTCTCTGTCAGTCAGTACATCCCTCTGTTCTCAGGCAGCAAATGAAAAATCCAGCTTAACAGCCTTCAATTGCAAAGCCAGTTCTACCTGTGAGCCAAGAAGAAGTGAGTTATGATTTTTTTCATACTAGTGACATTCTGCTCTTGCCTGTGAGAATCCAAAATAACCAATGCAGTATGAATGTTCCCAGCGCAGCCCTGCCCTGCCTTCCCTCCATCCATCTTCTTCCCTTCTCCCTACCACGTTCACCCTTATGTGTGCTCCTTGTCTCTCACATAGACACTTCCATTTGCAAAACCAGAGGGAAAAATGGGAAATCTGATTCTGAAAGCTTCCTCTGAAATTTGGGGACTTGCAGCAGTGGCCAGACATCAGAACAGAGCAAGCATGAGACATGCCACAGGCAAAATGTCCCACTGTGATAACTGGGGAGAGCTCCAAAACAGGCTGGAAAGTTGTCCACAGTGTCTAGGTGCAAAATAGAGCTGAGCCAAAGGGCAGTCTTATCTCCTAGGTGTCCACACCAGGAGCCTTTCTGACTGTTTCACTCCCAGGTCAGGATCAGCCTTCTCAGAACCTCCAGCCAGCTTCTATCTGTTACGGAGCTATTGCAGGGGGCGCACAGCTTATGGTCCCGATGGCAATACTTGATCATTCTTTTAACTGATATTTGAATCAAACCAGCTTTCTACATGATATATTTGCCATTTCTGGAAAAATGAATCATTACCCAAGGTAGATAAGTAGCAAACTACTTCCCTATGTAGCAAACTACTTCCCTATGTACTGTTTTCCCCTTCCTACAAAAATATCCAGCCAGGATGCTGCTCTGTGTGCTGGATGGCTGGCATGGTCCCATAGAGGAGCAGCAGGGGAGCTGTGAAAGGGCCTCATGTCCTCATGTAACCTGAGTATCCCATCCCAAGTTCACTCAAATCAAAAACTGACAAGCTGCTGTTGACATACCCTTTTAAGCATCTGAAAGGAAAAGACATGGGATCAGGGCTTTCTTCATATATAGCATAGAGCCTGTATGCAACCATATTCTGCTATCACATAGTGTAAGCATACTATGCTATTTGCTTATAAGGACAAAAGCAACTCTAAAATTTTAAGCATATAAGCAAAGCTATATTGGAAGGAAATAAATAACAGCTGTTTCAATGACAACACTATTTAAAGATCTATTTTTCAGCAACTTGAATGGTTCTGCATCCTATATAGAATCATAGAATCAACAAGGTTGGAAAAGACCCCAGAGATCATCAAGTCCCCTCCAGTGACAGTGATTCCACCACCTCCCTGGGCAGCCCATTCCAATGACTAACAACTCTCTCTTAGAGAGGACCCTTCTTCCACTGCACTTCCAGTTAGGAGGGGTAAATACAATAACCAATGCAGGATTTTAAGCTGTGGGAGTTTTGAGAACACAGTTATCCAAAATCTTAATGTTTCACACCATCACTTTTTCCTCATGCAACTCCCCAGCTCACTGTCTTTGTAGAAGAGAATCTAATTCTCAGTGCAAGCTGGGTAGCTTCCTCCTTAACTGGGTACGAGACAAAGCCCCAGCTCTGCACAGTGACTGGGTTTGCAAGCAGCTCTGCAGGCTTTGCATCTCCAGATGCAAAATCCAGTCGATAGATGGGGTGAGACTCTGCCGCTGCTGCGGTCCCTGCCGGTTGCCCTGACGTGACTCGGTGCAGTCCCATGGGAGGACTCCGTGTCCCTGGGAACTGGTTTTGAAAGGACAAGCAATACCTCCAGTTCCCCACGCTGCTGGCTTAGAATCATCTTTGTATAGATAACTGAGCATGTCTTTCTGAGGAAAGATAATCATTAAAGAGGAGCCTCTTAAGAAAAGACAAAGTCCACTGTTAAAGAGTGATACTAAGCTTAACACAGACTTCTGTGGGGTACATCTTTGGGTTTCAGTGTATTTTGTGCTTCAGAAATCTACTTTTCCTCAAAATAAATAAATAAACAAACAAATAAAATAGTTACTCTTTCAGCCAGCTAGTTAAATGTGACTTAAATCTTCCCAGTGTCTATTTCTATGAATTTTTCATGGCCTTACACTGAGAAATATCAAGAAGGAAGCTCAAAACTGATTCAATCATGTAGCAGGGTATGGTAAACCTCCTGACTACTACATAGCAGAAGAAATCATGCACAGATTTGATCTTATTATTGGCATTATTAGGAGGCAAATATATCTCTCAGATACTTGGGTGCTGGTATATCTCTCACTGAGAGAGTCATTAGCCATTGGAATGGGCTGCCCGGGGAGGTGGTGGAGTCACCATCCCTGGAGGTGTTCAAGAAGGGATTGGATGTGGCACTTGGTGCCATGGTTTAGTCATGAGGTCTGTGGTGACAGGTTGGACTTGATGATCTTTGAGATTTCTTCCTACCTTGGTGATTCTGTGATTCTGTGATTCTATATTTACCTGGCAGTTGTGGGTTAAATGTTGTTTTAATGGAAAGCAGCATACAGCAAATAAAGGAACTTTCTCATAAGCATTAGAAGAGAATTGTTTAGAGAAGTAGCTGCAATATTTGTTCTTCATAATGCTATAAAGAGAGACTGTTGCTCTTTATGAATAATACACAAAGTATGCATGCATGAGGAGATGGTAATTTTTTTCACTTCAATCAAGAATATTATCTCATAGAATAGAATAGAATAGAATAGAATAGAATAGAATAGAATAGAATAGAATAGAATAGAATAGAATTAAGCAGGTTGGAAGAGACCTTTATGATCATTGAGTCCAACCTATCATCCAACACTAATCAACTATACCATAGCACCAAGCACCCCATGCAGTCTTTTCCTAAACACCTCCAGTGATGGTGACTCCACCAACTCTCTGGGCAGCACATTCCAATGGCCAATCACTCTTTCTGGGAAGAACTTCATCCTAACATCCAGCCTGAATCTCCCCTGGTGCAGCTTGAGACTGTGTCCTCTTGTTCTGCTGCTGGTTGCCTGGGAGAAGAGACCAACCCCCACCTGGCTGCAACCTCCCTTCAGGTAGTTGTAGAGAGCAATAAGGTCTCTCCTAAGCCTCCTCTTCTCCAGGCTAAGCAACCCCAGCTTCCTCAGCCTCTCCTCGTAGGGCTTGTGCTCGAGGCCTCTCCCCAGCCTCATTGCCCCTCTCTGGAGACATTCAAGTGTCTCAATATCCTTCTTAAATTATACTAGCATAAAAAATATGCTTTTCTGCTAGAAAGACCATTCATAATTTCAAGAAATGTTTACAAAGGTCTCTGCAGACCACTAGGAATTTTGCTCTTGGGAAAAGCTTCCTGGAATCCAAGCCACATTGCTATGCACCAAGCCTGTGCAAACAGATGGGCAGCTTTATTTATTCATACATATAAGCTATAAGTAAAAGTGCTGTTAGTAGTGGTCACTGCAAAATTAGTTCCTAACTGAAGATCATCCTCCAGCAGCATAGCACAAACCACACTTCTGCTCCTCTGGAGGTCTCCTGGGCTCCCAAACACACCAAGGCTGGGCTATGGCAGGGGAGAAAGCAACACAGTTACTTTTAACCATTAAAGGCTTCAGTTCTTCAGGGCAGCCTTAATTTCCAGAGGGTCTACCAAGAAGCACACATAGAATGCCAAAGGACAATTCTGAAGCCTGTCTTTGATCTTCAGTTTTAGTTTTTAACTATCCAGAGGCATTGCTCATCTGCAAAGAAGCTCACTAGTGATGCCACAGGTCCTACACTGAGCTTTCATTCAGTTCACTGTCCTCTAGTTCTTTCTTTTCTCTTCTCAACCAACCATTTAAGAATACTGAGAAGTTGGAAGAGAGTGAGATCAAGTCGATGTGTCAGGCTAATGTTTAACTGTAAATTAAAACCTCACAGATAAAAAGGGAGTGTACTACAGATTTCACAGCTAGATCCCCCCACTCCAGCCTGCCTGACACAAACATTGGTAGCACTAGGGTCTAATAGCATTCAGCACCTTCCCATCTCATCCTTACTTCTTCTTTGGGTTTTTTTGTCCTTAGAATTGAACTGGATTGACACACACACACCCCTCCCCCTCCCCTCTACCCCCAAATCTCCTAGCTGAATAGTCTGTTTATTATTTGCCATTGATGAGCTACAGATAAGCTTCAACTTTGCTGTCAACTGAGTTAGACTGTTCAGAGCAACAGCTCTAGAGAACTGGATTCTTCCATCAGAGAATCATCCAGCTGGTGCTATGTCAAACTTTGTAGCCCCAGAAATCAAAACCTTTGTGGCTTGGGACTATGCTGTTTTTGCAGCACTCTTTTTAGTGTGTGCTAGCATTGGAGTCTTTTTCGCCGTTAAAGAGAGGAAGAAGAAAACTTCAAAGGAATTTTTGGTGGGTGGCAGGCAGATGACATGTGGACCA
This sequence comes from Melanerpes formicivorus, assembly GCF_026170545.1. NCBI lineage: Eukaryota > Metazoa > Chordata > Aves > Piciformes > Picidae > Melanerpes > Melanerpes formicivorus. The sequence continues at coordinate 3,787,404 of NW_027142368.1, read as the reverse complement.
ATAGCTTTCTCTCTCACAACAAGCTTCATGTCAGCAGTAACAGTTCTGGGGACACCCTCTGAAGTCTATCGCTACGGGGCATCCTTCGTGTTGTTCTTCCTTGCCTACGCCCTTGTCATCTTCTTTACTGCTGAACTCTTTCTGCCTGTGTTTTACAGATCTGGCATTACAAGCACTTATGAGGTAAGCAAAAATTATTTCCAAAAGGGCAGTGCTTTAACACAAGCCAATATCATGCAAATAAATGACTTCAGAGAAAATTCTTCCAGCAGAAGAGTTTCTGCAGTGTTTTACAGAATGAGCACATCAACGCAGGGAATTGTTTTCAGGAACAGGTTGCATTGTTCTAAGCAGTTATTTCTATCACATAAGTTGAATCCTAGCTGCTTTGGATACTGCATTCCTGTACCATATCCATCCCCTGATTATTTTTCTTAGACTCATGCTTTATTGTTGTGATGAAAGTGATGATTGCTAGCCTGGTTTTCCCAGCCAGAAAAAAATATCGCAGGAATCTAAGCTGACATTGCACATTGCTGTGTTTCTTGACTCCTTGGTCAGAAGCCTTGCAGTCATGGATCTACTACATGGGTATGTAGCGATAGGATGAATGGCAATGCTTTTAAAGTAGAGCAGAGTGGATTTAGGTTGGACACTAGGAGGAAATTCTTTACAATGAGGGTAGTGAAATACTGGAACAGGTTTCCCAGAGAGGTGGTGGAGGCACCCTCCAAAGAAGCGTTCAAGGTCAAGCTTGTTGGGACCTTGAGCAACCTGATCTAGTTGAAGATGTCCCTGCTTCCTGCAGGGGGGATGGACAAGATGCCCTTCAAGGGTCCCTTCCACCCAACGCATTCTATGATTCTATGAAAGCAACAATTCAGGTCAGAGCTTCTGCTATGCATATATGGCAAAAACAGGACAAAGGTTTGCACACCAGCGCCAAATTAGCTTGCAGCTGGAAGATATTTAAAGCATATCCAAATGCTTCTGGTCTTATAAGTAACTATTCCAGTCCCTTTAAAGAACAGATATTAAAGACAGACTTTAAGAACAAAGTTCAAGAGTATCCAATTCAAAGTTGGTTTAGATTTGGCAGCTTGATCCTATTTTGTTATAAATATGGACTATTTGGTAATCAAAAAGGTGAGGTGGGGATAAGGGACAAAGGAAGAGATGATGAGAGATCTCATTCCTGGAGAATTAATCTAGGGATTCTCTAAGATATAATATAAATGGCCTCTGATTTTTTGAGAGGTTTTGGCTGGCATTCCTCCTGGAGCACATTATTTTCTTCATTTGACAGTTTAGTGGCTAAAAAGAAATAAAAAGAGTCAGTAGTCATAGAATCAATAAGTCCTTGTGATGTTATTGCTAGGAGCACAGTGTGCAGCCCTCATTGTCTGCGCACCCATTGGGCAGTCACTGAACATTTGGTAACAACCTTTCAGTCACTTTAATCAGCTGCTGCAAATTTGGTTGCTCCTGTTTATGAGCAGTTTCAACTAGGCATGAACTGCAAGAAAAGAAGCAGGTTAGTCTGGGAGGAGCTTCCTGGTAATAGAAAGCCAAGGAGAGGCTTAGGTCAAACAGCTCTGCCTGGGTATTTGGAAGTATTCCAGTTACAGGTTGGAAAAAGGTCAGATTGAGTATCTATGTCCCTTGTCCTAAGTAACTGCATTTTCTAGCTTGCTTTGGGGCAAGATCAGAGAGCAGATTACTTTTCTCATCTGAACAGTCTAAGAAAGCTATCACTGTAGCCAGAGAGCCCCTTCAAGCTCTTAGAATAGGATAGGATAGGATAGGATAGGATAGGATAGGATAGGATAGGATAGGGTAGGATAGGATAGGATAGGATAGGATAGGATAGGATAGGATAGGATAGGGTAGGATAGGATAGGATAGGATAGGATAGGATAGGATAGGATAGGATAGGATAGGATAGGATAGGATAGGGTAGGATTCTTCTCTCTCGAGAAGCACAACTCTTCAAGGATTATGTTTAGGAACAAGTGACATTCCATAGGTTAGCTGTCCATTTGTCTGGCAGAATGTGGGGCTTATCATGCAAGAGACACAAGAAAGATGAATATGCAGGTGAACCTTCAAATTTGGTTGCTCCTGTTTGTGACCAGTTTCAACTAGGCATGAACTGCAAGAAAAGAAACAGGTTAGTTTGAGAGGAGCTTCCTGGTAACAGAAAGCTCTAGGTGAACCTGCCTTGGCAGAGGGGTTGGAATCGATGATTTCCAGAGGTCCCTTCCAACCCTTAGCTTACTGTGATGAACAAAATTAATAAGAAAGCAACTGCTTTGGAAATACTATGGCTAGAGATTTGTAAAAGTGAAGAAGCTTGTGCAGCCTGTGTCTTGTGAGTGCTCAGGAGCACAAAGGACTATGGCACATGGAGAGATCCAGCCCACTATGGAAGGCCTTCCACAGGGTTAACAACTGAGATTTAATTGGTTTTGTCAACTCTATAGAAAGACTCCAGGATCTCTTTCCACAGTTGTGTGGTAATTTGGAACACTTCTCTGCATCCACCTAGAAGTCTATGAGGAGCCCACTTGCCTCTCCACATTGATGATTTAGCCTCAGGCTGAGACAGAGCAAGTGAGAAAGTCAGCTTAGCTCAAGCACTGTGATGCTCAGTTGCTGCCTCTCCATCTGCCCCACCATCACTTTTGTCACTACAGGAGTCCAACTGTGCTATTTCTCCTAGAGATGACCTCGAGTTTCCTCTTCATATAGCTGGAATGTACTTCCACGTGAAGTTTACATTTATTTTCCTTGTAGCCGCTGGGCCCTTTCAGCTATTCCCAGTACAAGCAGATACTGAGTACTGCAACCCAACACATAACCTCAAGTCCATTGTACTGCTGAGAGAATGTCTTCTAATGTAATTCTCTCTGCATGTTAACACTCGTCTTCTCCTGTTCATTACTCGTGGCAGTAGTGCCAGTTGCCAGTAATTTTCCTTGCATAACAAGCTGTTACTCAGGGCAAACAGAAGGTTAATAGCTGTGTCAGGGATGCTACGTGTGCAACTCACTGAAATTCCTCTTTTTCCTAGTATTTGGAGTTAAGATTTAACAAGATCGTTCGCCTTGCTGCAACATTGATCTATGTCCTGCAGACGGTAAGAAGACATTCGCTCTTTGCTTGTGCTAATTCCACCCAACACTTGCTCAGGTGGATCCCTGCCTGTACATTTTTCACAATGAGGTGTTTTAATGAGTCCTCCTCGTTAATTTCTTCATGTGGACTGTGCATATTAAGAAAAAAAGCACAGATGATTCCCTAACTTTGTAGCTTTCTCCTCTTCAGGATTAAAAATGCATTCTTTGCTGCCTGATACTTGGATGCTGTGCTGAACTCACAGCTTCTCAAATTCTTGGTCTCGTGTTCACCTGAAGTATCTGCAAATCAGTGGACTTTGCCTTTCTTAAGAAGCTAGGTGAGGTGCGCTGGGTACACTTAATTCAACAGTTACCCATTGATGACTCTGGGGTGTCTCATTTGAAAGCTGTTGCACATTGCATCTCCTGGGGAGATTCCCAGGTTGCTCCAGTCCCAGCAGGGACCATCTCAAGAAATGACACTAGTTATGCAGTTGATGGAAAGATGGGATTTGATGGGATATTGGAAGACATCTCTTTCTACATAAATTCCAGTTTATTAATTCCAAACACTTCAGCAATAGATCTGAATGCTTATTGACTTTCAGGCTTTGCTTCTCCCTCAGTGCTGACAGAACATACACATGAAGGACATTGAGTCAGCTATTTTGAAAGGGAATGAATGGAAGAAAGGAAGTTTAATTTCCAAGATCAATCCACCTTGTCTCTGCCTTGCCCTTTGTGTTGCCCTGAGAGCTCTTCTTGCCATTGACAAGGATATTTTAGTCATCTAGTCATCTTACCAATGGGTGAAATATGTAACCCTAAGACATAATGGTCCTTCCAGCAGAAAATAATTAAATTGAAGATTTTTCTTTTGTAAAGGCTGAAACAGAAAGCCATGTACAATACAAGCTGATCTAAAGAGACCTCTAGATCTGGTATGTTGCTCTGAGCCTCACTCCAAATAGAAACCTCATCACTGAGCTGTCACATATATATTTGTTTTGTTTTTTTCATGAAGCTTTATTCCTTCAGGTCCTTTACACAGGAATAGTGGTTTATGCTCCATCCCTGGCGCTCAACCAAGGTGAGTTCTCATGCTGCACTACATGGCTACCCATGCCATACCATACCCATACCCCCAGCACAAGACAATCAGAATAAAGGGAGGAAAACAAAGAAGTCTGAAAAAAACAGTTTCTCAGGAGCTCTGCAGGAAGGTTTTTGCCTGCACCTCACAGCTCTGTGTTCCTGAACCCCCCCCAAATCTCTCTCACACCAGTACATTTGCAGGAACCCAATGTTTGCTGTTCTGCTCTCCTTTGCACTCAGCAACCACCTAAAGGCATTAGCAATGAACAATTTCTCAATGTCCTGACAAAGTTCACAGTGCAAACTGATGATCCAAGACCACATTCTGTACTTTGGTTCTCCCTTCTCTGTCCCCTGTGTTCAGGTTCCCATGGGCATAACTCCATTCCCTACAGCTGAATGCTGGGCTGCTCTCTGTACCAACACTTTGAAATCATCTTCACAAATGAGATTTCACCAAGATTTGCAACTCCTGATTTCACCAAATTCAATTAGGAAGAGACTGGGAGGCTCTTTTCATTGCCTGTGGCATCCAGTTTGCCCATCCCCACCTCTCACACAGTGCTGAGCTCCCTTCCTCTGGGGCTTAACTGAACGTTAACTGACAGTTCACGTTCATGAATGATCAGGCCATACTAACTTTGCTAATAAGAAACCCTGACTGACTTACACGCCCTCACAAGCTGTACCTCCTGGGAGTGACTTAGAATCATCAAATCATTAAGGTTTAAAAAGATGTCTAAGGTCATCAACTCAAACCATCCACCAAACGCTTCCAAGACCACCACCATGGTGTGTCCTGAAGTGCCATACATACACATGTTTTTGAATGCCTCTAAGAATGTCCACCTCCCTGTTCCAATGCTTGACCACTCTTTCAATAACAACATTTCCCCCAATATCCAATCTAAACTTCCCCTGATGCAACTCCAGGCCATTTCCTCTTGCCCTGTTGCTTGTTACTTGGGAGAAGAGACCAACCCCCACTTCACTACAATGTTCTTTTGGAGAGTTGTAGAGAGCAATGAGTCTGCTCCAGGCTAAACAGCTACAGTTCTTTCAGCTTCACTTCAGTACAAGGAAAAACAAAATTTGTGTGAATTAATTTTGTGAAGAAAAATGAACATGCAAAATTGCCTTAATGCAGCCCTTTAGAGTGTTAAACTGCTCCTGGTTGCAGGCAATGAATTTAGTTTGAGGATGGGTTTTGATTTTTTTTTTCCCCCCTTAGGGTTCTTTGAAAATCTCTGAAGAACTTCATTTCCCAGCAGAAAATTCTGGACTAGGAACAGAAGGAAATCATTGCTTATAAAGCTATGTCCCATAGGAATTACTCTTCCTATGTGTTACTTTGGCAAGCTAGAAAGCTAATTAAATCAAGTTGGCAAGAAAACTACAATGCAAACCCGTATCCAGTAGCATTAAGCAACCTGAACAATCCAGCAAAGCTCCTACCAGACACTGAAGTTTAAAACGAGCAATTCTTCCCATCCTTCTAAGGCTAACAGCTTTTCTGTTACCACCCAGACCACCTACCCCCATGTTGCTAACCATTTGGTTTTCTTTGCTTCCACAGTCACTGGATTTGATCTCTGGGGCTCAGTAGTGGCAACAGGATTTGTCTGCACTTTCTATTGCACTCTGGTATGTAGCAGAGAGAAGTGAGCAGCTGGAGCACAGACTGTTAGCCATCTTTTATACATGACAGGCTGCTGTAGAAGGGTGGCTTCTACACACAGTCCAAGTGACTGAAGTTTAAAGCAGGAGAACACAGAGATACATTTCCTATAGACTCTGGTATAAGCAAGTCTGTTTGGAGATAAAAATATTTTTCTCAAGTCCTCTGCTGTATATCTCAAGGTTTTTACCACAGAGCTTGAGGCAGAGTGCAGATAAGGAGGTGATAACCTTCCTGTGGCATACTGAAACTTTTGAGAGGATGATTCCTCTTATCTATAACAGGTCATACACTGAAAAACATTGTGATGAAAAATGTGCCTCTGGTGTCACCCCAGACCAAGAACAAAGTGATAAAACCAAGGAAGGACGATCAGCAGATCACAGAGGGCTTTGCTTCTGAGTGGAAGCAACACAAGGCTCCAGATCACACTGGAAGTGGCAGAGCCCTGAGGCTCAGGACACAACTTAATTTCCCATTTTTTATTACCACTAATGCATTTTTCAAGATACCATTCCAAAATGTCAAAAACAGTTACGGTGTTGGCTCTAGCACAGATCTGACCTGATATGAATGTAGCCATGGAAGAAAAGCAAGCTGCAAATTTGGTGGTGTTATTTTTCTGTTAGGCTAACTGCAGACTGCTTGGCTCTGAGGAGTGTTCAGTCTATGGGAAACACAAACCAGCCAGCTTGTACTCCCTGAGCTTTTGTTCCATACCAAGCATTTAACTGGAGGTCAAATATTGTCATAGGACTGCAGACAAACCATTTAGGCCCTGTGCCATTTTCTGACCTGTAAAAACACAACCCTCATGGGGGAACAGAGAGTTTAAGAGGGCCCTGATTAGCTAGATACTATCCATACAGCTCCTGAAATAAAGGGGTTTTCTACCTTTTACTGTACTTTAACAAGAGGAAAGATAGGATCATAGAATCAACAGGGTTGGAAAAGATCTCAAAGATCATCAAGTCCAACCTGGCACCCAACACCTCATGACTACTAGACCATGGCAGCGAGTGCCATGTCCAATCCCCTCTTGAACACCTCCAGGGACGGTGACTCCACCACCTCCTTGGGCAGTAAATTCCAATGGCTAACAACTCTCTCTGTAAAGAACTTTCTCCTCATCTTGAGCCTAAATATCCCCTGGTGCAGCTTGAGACTGTGTCCTCTTGTTCTGGTGCTGGTTGCCTGGGAGAGGAGACCACCCCCCTCCTGGCTACAACCTCCCTTCAGGTAGTTGTAGGGAGCAATAAGGTCTCCTCTGAGCCTGCTCTTCTCCAGGCTAAACAATCCCAGCTTCTTCAGCCTCAGATGAGAACACAGAGTTTCTGTTTGTTTTAGGGAGGACTAAAAGCTGTTGTCTGGACAGATGCATTTCAAATGATTGTCATGGTGGTTGGCTTTGTGACTGTTTTGATTCGAGGAACTACTCTGAATGGTGGCTCAGCTAAGGTCTGGGAAAATGCCTACGAAGGATCACGGCTAAACCTATTTGAGTAAGGAACAAATGGTGCAAACCTTTTCTTTTTGTATGTTCAGAAACCCTCCATTCACTACGCCAAAAAATACTCAGAGTCATTATCACACTACCAATGAGCAGCCTCAGTGACAAAGAAGACCTTTTCCCCATTTCTTCAGTTTGGGGGAATGCAGCTGACCTTCAGCAAAGCTCAACTTCTCTTTGTCCTTACCCTCTTTGAACAAATTAAAGCCCTGTTGAAATGAAAGGGAGCTTTGCCATTTTAGTTCCTTTATCTACAAAGACAACCATAGATATTTATATATATGTGTGTGTGTGTGTATTCATATATATATGTGTGTGCATATATATATATATGTTTTTCATTTGCTGTTCATAAAACTGGTGCTTCATTTTAAGCACACTCACCACAGCAGCTAGCAGTGAGGCACCAGTGCACTGGGACAGCAAACTGACCTTTCCTTGGCTGTTTATGGCCTTGACTGAAAAGTTAATTGATTAAGGCAAGTCACTGACAGAATCTAGCAGCAAGGTCAAATTTTATCTGTTCTACTCCTAAGATTAGCAGAACTGCAAAGACGACAGATGCAAGACGGAAAGATGTACTTGTACTGCCCGGAATTACTGAGTAATGAAATGTCGTTGTTAATAAAAGATAACGCTGCAGCTGAAGCAATTTCTTGCAAAGGAAATAACACAGCATGATGATGTAACTAAGAGGGTGGAGGATTTTCAGAGCTCAGCAGTTGCCCTTGTTCCTTGCAGAGTTTGAGGTCCCAGGCAGAATGGCTTGCAGGGCTGTTGCTGCAGTGTGCCATGGAGCTGAAATCCGAGTATAAAACCCCCTTCAAATGTGATTTATCTCAATTAATTGGTCCTCTGACTGAGTCTACATGATTTATGTTTATTCTGACTTAAAAGTGCATAAATAAATGAAAAGAATTGTTTCTCTTTCTCTCTTCCAGCTTTGACATTGATCCTTTAAGGCGGCATACCTTCTGGACAATTGTTATTGGGGGAACATTTACATGGCTTGGGATCTACGGAGTTAATCAGTCCACAATACAGAGATGTATTTCTTGCAAATCAGAAAAGCATGCCAAGATGTAAGTTACCTGTCATTAACCTCTTGGAGCAATAGAATAGAATAGAATAGAATAGAATAGAATAGAATAGAATAGAATAGGAGTAGAAAAGAATGGGATGGAATGGAATGGAATGGAATGGAATGGAATGGAATGGAATGGAATGGAATGGAATGGAATGGAATGGAATAGAATGGAATGGAATGGAATAGAATAGAATAGAATAGAATAGACCAGGTTGGAAGAGACCATCAAGTCCAACCTGTCACACGACACCATCTAATCAACTAAGCCATGGCACCAAGCACCCCATCCAGTCTCTTCCTAAACACTTCCAGTGATGGTGACTCCACCACTGCCCTGGGCAGCACATTCCAATGGCCAATCTCTCTTTCTGTGAAGAACTTCTTCCTAACATGCAGCCTAAACCTCCCCTGGTGCAGCTTGGGACTGTGTCCTCTTGTTCTGGTGCTGGTTGCCTGGGAGAAGAGACCAACCCTCACCTGGCTACTAACAGTCTGTCAATTATGTTCAATAAATACTGGCATTCCATTGGGTCATAGGAAACTAATTTTGTCCTGACAGTTTTAGTCCCTCTGGCTCTAAATGGATTTGTAAATGCAGAAAGAAAAATGGGGCCCTGCTACCTCATGCAGTTTACTCATTTTGGGGTCAGGCTGCCTTCAGAAGCAGAGTACAGAAAAGATGTCCAGACAGAAGTTGTGCTGCCTACAGCTTTGTTGGAAAAATATATTGATTGGAATTGCATTTGTCTTGCATTGTATTCAAGTAGCTATTGATTTAATGGGGCACTAAAGTATCAGGTAAGGTCTGATTAAAATCACACTAGTAAATAATTCATTAAATTTCTACAGGATCAATGGCAAAAAACATGGTGAAACTCCACAATACAGATGTATAGGACTCCAGCCTGCTACTTCCCTCAAGCTCAGCATTAGTATGTGCAGATACTAACCAGATTTTCTTACTAAACAGATTTTTTTCTTACACCTAGGCTGACTGCTTGCCCCCTTGGCTCAAGTATAAAAGTCATCATTTTCCCCTCCAAACAGTTACCTGTTTTTCTACCTGCAATCACACTCATGTTTTCTTGAGGTTGTGATGGATTATATCAATTTATTCTGTTGAAATTCAGCCTCTGAACATGTTTGGAAGGCACAACAGCAAGAACATCACTAGCAGCAAGTCATGAGAGACCTTCAAGCCCCACTGGCTTGTAACAGCTTCTCCATATATATCTTGTGCTAAGTATAATTTCTCTCCTTTTTTCTAGGGCACTTTACCTGAATTTGCTGGGACTTTGGATAGTCCTGGGGTGTGCAGTGTTTTGTGGTTTGGTGATGTACTCTCATTACAGGAGTTGTGACCCTTGGACTGCTGAGTTCATTTCTGCACCTGATCAGGTACAGAGACCCATTATTATAACTAGGAGTTGCTTTGGTCCCAGACAAGCAAGTGTAGCTATGAAGTGTTCTGGGGTGCTTTATGTCCTCTCAGCAAATGGGCACTAAGGGTGGTTGCTAAATCAAGGGTAAAACACTCCCTCAGCATTAATCTAACTGACCACTTCTGCCAAATGTCATCCCCTTCACCAACACTCCTTGTTAGCTGGGACTAAATCTGAACCTAGTGACATGCTGAGAAGCAGCTACTTCTCTTCCAGGTGCAGGAAACTCTTAACTAATTGCTTTGTGTTGTTTCTGTGATCCTTCTATCCCAGCTCATGCCTTACTTTGTTATGGATATTTTTGCTTCGATGCCAGGAGTCCCAGGACTGTTTGTTGCCTGTGCATTCAGCGGGACGCTAAGGTCTGTGAAACTGAAATGACATTTCAGCTGTGTGCACATCCTCTGACTTGTTAGGGAGTAATCATTTTATTAGGGAGCATGCCTATACTTTGAAGGTCTTTGAAAACTGGTAAAGTGTGGCCAGCAGGAGCAGGGAGGTAATTGTGTGCCTGGACTCAGTGCTGGTTAGGCCACACCTTGAGTACTGTGTCCAGTTCTGGGCTCCTCAATTTAAGAAGGACATTGAGACTCTAGAACTTGACCAGAGAAGGACAATGAGGCTGGGGAGCAGTCTTCAGCACAAACCCTACGAGGAGAGGCTGAGGGAGCTGGGGTTGCTTAGCCTGGAGAAGAGGAGGTTCAGGGGAGACCTTATTGCTGTCTACAACTCCATGAAGAGAGGTTGTAGCCAGGTGGGGGTTGGTCTCTTCCCCCAGGCAACCAGCACCAGAACAAGAGGACACAGTCTCAAGCTGCACCAGGGGAAGTTTAGGCTCAAGGTGAGGAGAAAGTTCTTCACAGAGAGAGTGATTTGCCATTGGAATGTGCTGCCCAGGGAGGTGGTGGAGTCACCGTCCCTGGAAGTGTTCAAGAGGGGATTGGATGTGGCACTTGGTGCCATGGTTTGGTTAGTCATGAAGTGTTGGGTGACAGGTTGGCCTTGATGATCTCTAAGGTCTTTTCCAACCCTATTGATTCTATGATTCTATGAAGGGTCAGTTGGGATGAGTTTCTAGTTTGTCATGTGCCAGCATGAAGCAGAGCTTCTAGCAGTCACACATGGAACAGAAACCTCAGCAGCATCAGCTCCGTGTATGATGGTGACTACAAAATTTGCAGTTCTTGAAGAGCATAAGTGCTGAACAAGGGGAAGCATTTGCTTGTAAATACAACTTTATTTCAGACTACATTGCTTCCTAGCTACTTAACATTCTTCTCCCTCTCCACAGCACAGTAGCTGCCAGCATCAATGCTTTAGCAACTGTTACCTTTGAAGACCTGGTCAAGAAAGGTTTCCCAAACCTCTCTGAGAAGATGAGCACCTGGATCAGCAAAGGCTTATGTAGGTAACCTAGATGGGGTTCAATGGCTATTTGTTTAACAACAAAACTCTCCATCCCCCCCAGCTGCTATTCCTAAGGAGAGAATTGGGCAAAATTTTATATACTCAGTGTCAGACTCTCACAGTTCAGAGTGATGCAGGGCACTGTTTAGAGATACTCCTTCAGAAGCACACTTATGGTTTGGTAACCTTTATGGGAGTGCAACCCTTTGTAAAGTCCTGGGCTGAATGTCAACACAATTAAGCATGGCATAGTAGAGCAACAAACACAGACTGGCATCAACAACCACTGCTTAAAATCCTTGGGAAAGGTTTGTTTACTGCAAAATATTGGGGAACATTCTGGGATCTTCTTTGCTATCCAGAGAGAATATCAGTGTAGTTGTTGCCATATTGCAGCAGCATTTCTAAACATTATTACTTTGTAGTAGCCTGACAAGCCATTTCTAGCCAAGCTCAAGAGTAGTGCAGAAGGAGATTTTGTTCAGCTTTTCAGAGGAAAATAAAAACATACAAGACACAAATGGAAAGCAGATTGCCAACCAGGCAGCCAAAGTGGCTGGAGTATTTCTAAGATGCTCTTTACAAGTATTGCAGTGACATCACAACCCTTTTGTAAGTGCCATAATGGTATCATAAGCATTTACTAATGTTTGTAAATATGACTGAGGAGTCATATTTACAGTCAAAACAATACTTCCCCCCCCCCCCCCCAATTTTTGTCACTGTCTCCAGCTTTCTCTGGTCTTACTTTTCCAATTACAACTTAGATTTTTGCACTCAGGCCTTAGAAAGATACTTTATTTACCTCTGAAAGTGAGGTGTGCTAGCCCACAAGATGAGGGTTGGTTGGCTTTACTCAAGACTGCGACATGCAGAGTTTTGTCTGCCACAAAGTTAAACCTGATGTCAAAGGGAGAAAGCCATGCTGTTTGCCAACTCTTTCACCAGGTTACTTTAAAAAACAACATGAGCAGGAATATTTTTACATGAAGAATATATTCCAAATACATTTCATTGCTGAGCTCTGCTCCATAAGTGAAAACAAGCAACCAAAACTACAACAGGACCGCCTGCAAGATACTGCTGGGTGCTTAATGGTCCACTATGGACATCAAAACCTAAAGTGCAGATTTTTCCATGGTCACTTTGGTCACTAGATCAATTAGAAATCAATCCTCATATTTACCAGCACTGACAACCTCACTGCCTGACCTTTCCCAGGTATACTATATGGCATCCTGTGCACTTCAATGGCTGCAGCAGCGTCGCTGCTGGGAGGAGTTGTGCAGGTATCTCTTGCTTCAGAAACACAATGAACTGAACAAATAATGCTGGGGACAAATAATGCCTGGGGACTGCTAGATTACCTGAACAATTTCTGTGGACACTTTACAGAGAAAGAGAATAAATCATAAAAACCCCAACTCCTTTGCTAGATATTCATTGCTGGAAAATGACCTGAAGGGAACTTGTAGCCAGGAGGGGGTTGATATCTTCTTCCAGGCAACCAGCACCACAACAAGAGGACGCAGTCTCAAACTGCGCCAAGGGAAGTTTAGGCTGGAGGTGAGGAGAAAGTTCATCACAGAGAGAGTTGTTAGCCATTGGAATGGGCTGCCCAGGGAGGTGGTTGAGTCACCATCCCTGGAGGTGTTCAAAAGGGGATTGGATGTGGCACTTGGTGCCATGGTTTAGTAGTCATGAGGTGTTGGGTGCCAGGTTGGCCTTGATGATCTTTGAGGTATTTTCCAACCTTATTGGTTCTGTGATTCTGTGACACCGAGTGTGATTCTCTCTTTAATTGTGCACCAAAATCACTGTTGGTCCCTTCTGCCCCCACTATGTTACCCAGTGAAAATTACAGACTGAGTCCAGAACTGTGACACTCAGCAGCTGCACTAAGCCCCTGTCTCTTCTCTGCCATCACAGGCTTCCCTCTCCATCCATGGGATGTGTGGGGGGCCCATGCTGGGATTATTTACCCTGGGAATTGTGTTTCCTTGGGCTAACTGGAAGGTAAGAGAGAAAAAATCCCTACCTGAAAGAAAATGTCTTGGTGTTGTTTAGTCAAAGCTCAGTCTCGAAAATTGTTTGGGTTTCTTGTAGTCTCTGGGCTGCTTTTCAGATTGAGAGCCTTGAGGAATCCAAGATTTCTTTAGGGTCTTTTCTTTTTTTCACTGTGAATTTATCCCATTTGACTTTAACTCTACCCAGCCATGGAAGAGCTGGTGATTAGATCCACATGAGTGGGGTTTGTTTGGTTTTAGTTAATTTTATTCCTGACTTTCTTCTCTTTCATTGAGTAGAAAGCCTATACTCACTTTGGGACACACAATAATTTCAGTTGCTCTGCCTTTGCAGACTCAGGCAAAACACAAAGTGGGCTCAGTTCATATTGCCCCCCTGAGTGCTCCCATCATATTTACCCAGAAGTAAAACTAAACTCTCTATTGCAGTTTTGATTATAACAGTTTTGCTTCAACTCTGATTACTGGAGGGAAAATAGATTAAAACAACCCACCCCAAACTATTGTTTTGATAATCACAATTTACTTCAACTCTGATTACTGGAGGGCAATACATAACCATGCTGTATACTTGTTCAAGAGGGAGCAGAACTGATTTACACTGACAAAGGCTGTAAGCAGTCATCACCCACTTCTGCCTCATTCACAACAGCAGAGAAGCATTTCCCATGCATCACCCTTAACAGTATCTTTCCCTACCTGCCCAGGGTGCCATTGGAGGCCTCTTAGCTGGAATCACCTTAGCATTTTGGACTGGCACTGGATCTTTCATCTACCCTGCACCCCCAGCAAAGTCCATTCCCTTGCAGCTGTCGACTCTCAATTGCACACTGGCTAATGGCACCGAGGTGCTGACAACGGTGGCTACCACAGCGGCTCCAGAGAGGTACTGTCCCTCTCCTTCCCACTTCACCTGTGTTTTGGCACAGCGCACAGCCCCAGCCTGCAGCATGTGCCTGAGGTGTGCCAGTAACTGCTGAGTAGGCTGGCAGCATGAGTAACTGCCAGATCACACATCATGGAATGGTAGGGGTTGGAAGTGACCCCTGAAGATGATCTAGTCCAACCTTCCTGCTAGAACATTCTTGCATTCTGAGTGGATTTAAGGTGAATCCACTGCTTTGTTTCTTTTAAAGCTTTTGAGAGTACCACAGGAGATGCAAACATCAAAGCAGCTCTAACTAGTATCTGAGTATGGCCAGTGACAGTGATCTTCTCCAGTTTAATTGCACTTCTGGTTTATTTTTACAGTGTGTTAAACCCTGAAAATAATACCAAGTGCATAAACCAAGCTGCTACCATAGTCCAAGCTTTTCCTTGAAACAGACTTTGTGCTGGAAACTCATTAGATATAGAATTAATGGTGATTAGGGCAGCTGCAGCACAGGCTGTGCCTTGCTGGCACAGTCAAGAGACACTTACACATACCTGTTGGTCATCACTGGCTGCTTTTCTTACCTCTTCACAGGCCTTTGCTGGCAGATACCTGGTACTCCCTGTCCTACCTGTACTTCAGTGCCATTGGCTGCCTAGGCTGTGCCATCATAGGCTTGTTGATAAGCTTTATAACAGGTTGGTGTTCTATATACAAATGTGCTTTTGCATAAGAATCTGACTCAGTTGTTCACAGAGCTGTGAAAAACATGCAAGAGGCAGCTCAAGATACAGACCCAGAAGGCAGCAAGCTCCAATCCCGCTCCTCTTCACCTCACGCTCTGAGGCTCCCAAGCCTCACACCCAGCTTTTTGTAGAGTTAAGTGCCACAATTTTCTCCTTTCAGGACCTAATAAAGGTGAAGATATCCCACCAGTGTTAATTAAGCCAGTCTGCAACCCGTTCTGCTTTTGGTCAGAAAGCCTCAAGACCTCCCTGTGGTGCAGCGTGCGACATGACAAGCAGGAGGTGAGTCCCAGAGCCCAGGGGTGTCTGTGCAGCTCCATCTGCAAGGGTATGGCCACACAGAGAGCAGAGCAGCTGCCAGCAAGCACTGCATCAGGTTACACAGTGCAAGGCGCTGCTGGCTGGCAGTGAGCTCAGCCAAACCCTGATCACTTGGGCAGTAATAAATCACCCATTTCCTCTGTGTGCAGCACACAGGGACTTAGGGTTTATGAGGCAAACAGTGCTGGGGATGGTCCATGAGGCTGCCCTCCCTCTCCCTGCCCTCCCTGTTCCAGCAGCCAAGCAGAGACAAAACTGCACTTTACACCCCGGAGAGGAGTTCACCGAGTTACTGCCTCCTCCCACCCAGCACTGGCTCCTTCTCTGGAGACTTCCAAAACCTACTTGGATACGTGTGTGTGTGACCTGCCCTGGGTGATCCTGCTTTGGCAGCAGGGTTAGACTCAACGATCTCTGGAGGTTCCTTCCAACCCCTAACATTCTGTGATTCATCCAGAACTTCTTGGGAGGAAAAAGAAATATATCAATAAAAGCAGTAAAAAACCAACCAAAAACCCCCAACAAAACATAAAAAAAACCCCATAGGTGCATTTATTGCCTTGCATTTGTCTAAAGTGTAGAATACCAGCATGAATCATGGAGTTGCAGTGTGAAACCACTGAGGCAAGTGCAATGAAGGACAAAAAAATATATTCCACTAAAATACAAATACATACACAAATGAAATACTAAATTTAAGGAACTGGGAATGCACCAAGAGTGCATTTCAAGCCTTTCACATGAACAGAGGAGTTATAAGAAAGGGTTTTTGCTGATTTTGCCAAAGACCTTCCATGGGGGAATGAGAAAATCAGTGGTGCCCATAGAGGGGACACACTGAGGAGAGTCTATCTGTGGGTCTGAGAGCTAGTTAGGCAGTGAGCTAACTCCTCAGGTTTATAAGAAAGGATGTCAAGATTTCAAAATGCAGCAAGATACCCTTTAAGAATAGAGTAGAATAGAATAGAATTAGAATAGAATAGAATAGAATAGAATAGAATAGAATTAGAATAGAATAGAATAGAATAGAATAGAATAGAATAGAATAGAGCAGGTTGGAAAAGAACTTTGAGATCATCAAGTCCAACCTATCATCCAACACCATCTAATCAACTGAACCATGGCACCAAGCAACCCATCCAGTCTCTTCTTAAACACCTCCAGTGATGGTGACTCCACCACCTCCCTGGGCAGCACATTCCAATGGCCAATCTCTCTTTCTGTGAAGAACTGCTTCCTAACATGCAGCCTAAACCTCCCCTGGTACAGATGAGACTGTGTCGTCTTGTTCTGGTGCTGGGTGCCTGGGAGAAGAGACCAACCCCCACCTGTCTACAACCTCCTTTCAGGTAGTTGTAGACAGCAATAAGGTCTCCCCTGAGCCTCCTCTTCTCCAGGCTAAGCAACCCCAGCTCCCTCAGTCTCTCTTCATAGGGCTTGTGCTCCAAAGCCCCTCCCCAGCTTTATTGCCCTTCTCTGGACACGTTCCAGCAACTCAACACTTTAAGTAACAGCAAAACCCACCAGTGCATACAGGTTTCAAACTACTAGAGTACTTTTTTTCTGTTTTGTTTTTTGTTCAGGTTGACTTTGAAAAAAATTTGCCTAATGTTATTGCAAATAAAGCTGCAGGAGATGACACCCTCAAAAATATCAACAGAGACCACGAACGGCACTTCCCTGGTTACAACCCTGAGGAAAACTCCTATACTAATATCACCAGAGAATCTCGCCTCTAGAAGCTGGGGGACAAGAGACATTTCACCCAGCTGTATTATCACAGTATCACAGTGTCACCAAGGTTGGAAGAGACCTCAAAGATCATCGAGTCCAATCTGTCACCACAGACCTCATGACTAAACCATGGCACCAAGTGCCATGTCCAATCCCCTCTTGAACACCTCCAGGGATCACAGTATCACAGTATAACTAAGGTTGGAAGAGACCTCAAGGATCATTGAGTCCAACCTACCAACCCAGACCTCATGACTAGACCATGGCACCAAGTGCCACGTCCAATCCCCTCTTGAATGCCTCCAGGGATGGTGACTCAACCACCTCCCTGGGCAGCACATCCCAATGACGAACAACTTGCTTGGTGAAGGACTTTCTCCTCACCTTGAGTCTAAATCTCCCCTGACGCAGCTTGAGACTGTGTCCCCTTGTTCTGGTGCTGGTTGCCTGGGAGAAGAGACCAACCACTTCCTGGCTACAACCACCTTTCAGGTAGTTGTAGAGGGCAATGAGGATGGTGACTCCACCACCACCCTGGGCTATTCCTCCAGCTCAGAAACGAATAGGAGATTTTATTGCATTTAACCACCTTGTGGGGGACCAAGAGGGAACAACTGATCTCTGTAGCAATAAAGGCCAGATTTGTGTTGATGAATTTCATGACAGACCTAGGGAATCATCAGGTGAGAGGGGAGTTTGGAAGCACTGCATCTTCAGAAGAAATGTTTAATGGATATTGTCCTGGAAGCCATGCTCAGAACTAGCCGCAACACATCTGCATCACGTGTTCTGGTCAGCAACTGGTCATTGAAGGGAAACATCGAAGGTGAGCTTGAGGTAAAGACTTCAGAGAACTTTCTGAGGTCTCTCACTAAGGTGAGTCTGTGAGTTACCCTCTGATGGAGGTAAGAGGAGGGAGATCAGGCTGAGTTAGTCTCTGCCTATTCCCAGGTATCATAAAAAGCCTCCTCAAAGGAACATTGTATAGACCAGACTGGTCTTTTAATGACTGAGTTAACCATCTTGCTTCCTCTGTGGAACTCAGATGTCTTTATAATGCCTTATTGTAAAAACTATAAGAGAGAGTAACAAATTTTCCTTAGAATTCAGGATAGTTCTTTATCCATGTTAGTCTTGGAAAGACATCTATCCTTCCAGCTCAAACAGATCCATCTACTACCTTTATGCAATAAAGAAAATAAACCAACATTTGATGATGATGTCTCCTAATTGATAATCCATGCTGAATTTTGAAAAAGGACACATAATTTATCTGCCAGGCAGCAGGGGACCTGGGGGTGCTGGTTGACAGTATGCTGAACATAAGCCAGCGGTGTGCCCAGGTGGCTGGGAGGGGAAATGACATCCTGGGCTGCATCAGAAACAGTGTGGCCAGCAGGGGCAGGGAGTTCATTCTGCCTCTGTACTCAGCACTGGTTGGGCCACACCTGAAGTGCTGTGTCTGGTTCTGGGCTCCTCAATTTAAGAAGGACAGTGAGATGCTTGAGCATGTCCAGAGCGGGGCAGCAAGGCTGGTGAGAGGTCTTGAGCACAAACCCTATGGGGAAGGGCTGGGGGAGCTGGGGTTGTTTAGCCTGGAGAGGGGGAGGCTCAGGGGAGACCTTATTTCTCTCTTCAGCTACATGAAAGGAGGTTGCAGAAAGGCGGGGGTTGGTCTCTTCTACCAAGCAACCAGCACCAGAACAAGAGGATATAGTCTCAAGCTGTGACAGGGGGAGTTTAGGCTTGAGGTGAGGAGAAAGTTCTTCACAGAGAGAGTAATTGGTCAAGTGGAATGTGCTGCCCAGGGGGGCGGTGGTGTCACCGTCTCTGGAGGTGTTCAAAAAAGGATTGGATGTGGCACTTGGAGCTATGGTTTAGTTGTCATGAGGTGCTAAGTATTAGGTAATAGGTTGGACTTGATGATCTCTGAGGTCTTTTCCAACCTGGTTGATTCTTTGATCCTGTGGAAATAACCTGTCTAATAAAGTATCTTGGAAGAAGGTACCTAGTCCCCTAAGCACTCTGTTTCAGTGAAACACATTTCCTTTCTACCAGGGCACAATGACTTCCCTGCTCCTGCTGGCCACTCTATTCTGGATACAGGCCAGGATGCCACTGGCCTTCTTGGCCACCTGGGCACACTGCAGGCTCATGTTCAGCCTACCCAGTACCAGTACCCCCAGGTCCCTTTCTGCCTGGCTGCTCTCCAGCCACTCTGACCCCAGCCTGTAGCACTGCATGGGGTTGTTGTGGCCAACGTGTAGAACCCGGCACTTAGATGTGTTAAATCTCATGCCTTTGGACTCTGCTCATCTGTCCAGCTTGTCAAGGTCTCTCTGCAGAGCTCTCCTACGCTCTAACAGATCAACACCTGCCCCCAGCTTGGTGTCATCTTCAATTCAGTTATGGACCCAGCTGATACATTTAGCTTGTACTGCTTCGAAGAATACAGCCGTTGCTTTTGCTCTATCAGCAACCATCTTTATGATGCATCTGGGTCAGCTTGGTCTTTGAAGTTATTTCCCTTGTCTGTGCTCATGTTCTGACTCTGGAAATGGTCCCAGGATGTTCAACCAGAGCACAGAAATAGCAGTCTGTAGGTGACATTGCTTTGCTTGTGCGGGACAGTTTGTCAACAAACCGAGAGCCAAGTCAGTATTTGTGTCAATCCCTTTCACACCATTCACATCTCATAAAAGTGCACAGCTGGGTCTGGCTGGCAGCCCCTCATCTCATGTGACTTGTTTTCCTTTCATGCTTCCACCCTTGGTATGGCTAGCAAGGCAGAGATGGAAACTCAGTAAATAACGCTGTGGTACCATTTATACCTCACAGCTACACGCAGTATCACTTCGATTATATTAACAGAGCCTAATGTATCATGCTTAAGGATGTAAAAGAATTTCACAGTGAAGGTGGTTCAGAACATCCAGTGTGAAGCTACATAGATGGTGGATGATAAATCCCTCTCTATTCATAGTTGGAGAGTATTTCAGAGACATCTAACTGTGAAAACAGCCAGGTGTGCCCTGGGTATTTCTTCGACACTCACTGCAGCATCCTCATCTCTGCATGGGAAGGGAAGGGAAGTCATTCTGCCCCTGTACTCAGCACAGGTTAGGCCACATCTTGAGTACTGTGTCCACTTTTGGGCCCCTCAATTCAAGAAAGATGTTGAGTTGCCCAGACATGTCCAGAGAAGGGCAACAAAGCTGGTGAGGGGTTTGGAGCACAAGCCCTGTGAGGAGCAGCTGAGGGAGCTGGGGTTGCTTAGCCTGGAGAAGAGGAGGCTTAGGGGAGACCTTATTGCCATCTACAAATACCTGAAGAGAGGTTGTAGCCAGGTGGGGATTGGTCTCTTTTCCCAGCCAAGCAGCATCAGAACAAGAGGACACAGTCTCAAGCTGTGCCAGGGGATGTTTAGGCTGAATCTTAGGAAGAAATTCTTCACAGAAAGAGAGATTGGCCATTGGAATGTGCTGCCCAGGGAGGTGGTGGAGTCACCATCACTGGAAATGCTTAAGAAGAGACTGGATGAGGCATTTGGTGCCATGGTTTAGTTGATTAGATGGTGCTGGATGATAGGTTGGACTTGATGATCTCGAAGGTCTTTTCCAACCTGGTTAGTTCTGTATTCTGTATGCTGGAAACATAATAGTTTGCATTTTATTGGTGCTTTTTTTCACTAATTGACCAACACCTTTGCACTGCATTCACTAGACTCAGCATGTTTCCATGTTCTTTGCAAAAGGACAAAAGATATTCTTCATTTGTCCATTTACTGTGAAAAAAGAAAAAAAAACACAAAGCCACAATAAAAGTGAGTTAGGCTGGCTAGAACCGCAGCATCCTAAATGAGAAAGAAGAAATATCCTGTAGACTTTCTCTTTAATGTCCCATTGCTGGTCTATCTTTGCTTCAACTAAAGCTGCACATTGAGCCTAAGTTTTCTTTTTTCTGTATCTTTAAAGGAGCCAGTCATTCCAAAAGGTTTTACTAAGTCCAACACATGGACCTAGGTATGACAGCTAAAATCATTAATCAGTAATGCATAATTCTACCAAGATTTAAGGATGTGGCCTTGAAAGATTTCCATTTGGATGAAATACTCCTGTCAGTATTGTTTACAGCTATCACCTTATCTTTTCATTTGCTTTATGTCCTGAGCCATTGATTCTTTCAGAGAAGAGCTAGTCTGTACATTTGACTTGAAAAAATGAAGTCAATAAATGAGGAACCTATTAACTCTAACCCAAGAGCTTCAAAACTTAAGTTGCCCAGGGAGGTCATGAATGCCCACTCCCTGGAGGTGTTCGAGGCCAGGCTGGATGAGGTCTTGAGCAACCTGGTCTAGTGGAAGGTTTCCCATGGTGGGAGGATTGGATCCAGATGTTCTTCAAGGTCCCTTCCAACCTAAACCATTGTAGAAATCTGTGAGTTTAAGAAACTGTGAAAGCAGCAGACCACAAATGATTGAAAATTTGAACAGTGAGCCTAGATGTGCCTCGAGACTACAGCGAGTGAGGATTTGATTGTCAAAAGTTAAAGATGTCTGAGCCAGCTTAAACGCTTAAATCACTTCCTTACAATCCTCTGGTTTGAAGGCTGGGGAGTGCTCGCTTTTCAAGTCTTCAGTTTCTTCTTAATTACCTTTGAGTATGTGCAATAATGAAGCTCAAAGCCTCTTTCAAAGATATCCAAGTTTATTACTGAAAAAAAAAAAAGCAATATTCAAATGTGTATGATACAGTAAGTAGTTGCATTTGTACATGTAAACCTTGATAAAGTAAACAGCATCTCAAAGACAAAATTTATGCCAAAGGTGTCTTACAATAATTTATCAGACCAACAACTTTTTGTTTTGTTTTGTTTTGTTTTGTTCCCCCCCCCCCCACCCCCCCCCCCCAGTGAATTCTTTTAGTTCTGGGGTACAGATTGGCTTGTGAAAGTCACCTTAAAACCCAAAAGAACCCAAAAGCTGACAGGCCAGAGGAACTTCTAGCTTGTAGTGCATAAAATTCAATTGCTCTGAAACGCTCTGTGGTTAACTGGAATCCTATTTCAAATGTTACTTACAAAGTGTGGATTTATGAATAGAAAAAATAGCTGATTTTTTTCTTCTTATTCCTTGCTTAGAAACCAAGTTGTATTTAAATATTACAGAAATCTCAAATATATACACACTTTAAGAAATCTCTTGCTGTCGTGATATTGCAAGTTAGCCAGGACTACCAGAGTAAAAAAATGATTGAACCATGTTATTCAGTTAAGAGTTTACATGAGATCATTTCACAGAACTGAAATTTCAGTGGTGCTACTCTAGGTAAAAATCAGAGCTAACAACTTGGACGATTGTTCAATACAAAACTCTGAGTCACCTAAAAAGAACACAAAAGAAAAAGCTGATCTGTTTCTTTTTTTTTCTTCACTATTAACAGGAAAAAAAAATATAATCAGTGTTTAGAATCTCATTAGCTTTAGACTGCATTGGGTTTAATCCTAATTTCTCTGCCAGTAGTATTCTAACAACCAGCTCATGGCAATAAGAATGAGAACTATGGAGAACGCAGAACATAATAGAGGCTATGGCAAAAAAGCTGAAAGGAGCCAGCAGAACTAACACAAAGCAATTTCCAGTGCAGTGAGGAAGGAATACACCATTAATATTTCAAGACTAAATCCCAATCCTGGGTTAAAAAAGTTCCTGTATAACATGGAGTAGTGAAGTGAATTCTCTACAGTTTCTCGTTGTGCCATTCTAACATTGTGCTGTCGTGGGAACGCTGTGCTATCATGCTTATGCCAATACCAATCCCTGATATGTCTCTAATACCATCCCTGGTATGTCTCTAATACCCCTGGTATTACAGAAGAATTGTCAGTGTGAGTCTATTACATAAATTGGATCATGTGGGGCACTGGGGACTCAATGTGTGCTTGTAGGGAGGGACCTAAGGAGTGCAAAATGCAGTGCTTGGGAAGGTAGCTGAAGGGACCGGTCCAGAAATGGGTGGCCTAGAGGCACATGTTAACTGCACCTCGTGCTTCCTTGCACTGCCCTTTCCAGTGCTTACCAACTTGTAAAAAGCACCAGACAAACTCATATTGGTGCACTTTTTTCTTTGGCTTCTCAGTTAGGGACATCCAGAGAGAGTCTGCAAAAAATTCTGCAGTTATGAAACTGGCCTGGACATTGGACCATCAGCAAGAAGTCATCACTGAATAAAACCACTGTGGATAAGTAAAGAATGAGCCAGAGGAGAAAAAGGATCAGGAGGGCTGTCACTATACTCCATCTTCAAGCCCTTCTTTTGCAGAACCTTTTGGAAGCCTGGAGAAAAAACTTAAAGTGAAGAGGAGCCCTTTGCTGACACTCAGCCTCCACACACTGCCCTGTTGCATTTCGCTGCAGCAGAACATGGGCCTTGTGAGCATGAAGCTGAGCATGAAAAGACCTGGGGATCTTTTCAAGCTGCTAATTTTTTCACCACAGGAATTTAGGTTTGCAAATTCACTTAAACACTTTCCAAAAGTGTCACTGCATGCATTTTAGTCCAAGTATGCATTGGAGCTAACAAAATAACCAGGCTGTCTAAATGTGGAATTCTGCTGGCGTTCATAATGTCAGCCTTAACGCCAAGCAAACATTATTCTGAAGGGCTGGCTGTGTATTTATTTCAACCTTTAGCCCCAAATAAGCAGCATCAGTAGTTTACAAGGATTGCCCAAAAAAAACCAACATGCTTCTGGAAGTACTTTGTGCATTGTAAGTGACTGTTGAAACCACTATTTTTATCTCCCTCCCTTTTCTCCCATGTAACACTTAATAAAAAAAGTGATTGAATTTCCACTAGTTTTATTGCCTTCATGTTTAGCTGTTTGCATAAAGTCAGTATTTTTGATATGGCCACTGCCAGTGTAGCCAAAAAACCCTCTAATTTCTAGTAGTTTTCATGACAATTTGTAAGACTTGTAAGTTAATTACATACAAACTGTTTAATTTCAATCCATGGAACTGGATGACTTTTCAGTTAACCAGCTGATATTCCTTACAGTGTTGGTGGGGAGACACTGGAACAGGTTGCCCAGGGAGGTTGTGGATGTCCCCTCCCTGAAGGTGTTCAAGGCTAAATTGGATGAAGCCTTGAGCAACTTGGTCTAGTGGAATATGTCCCTGCCCAATGCAGGGGGGTTGGAACTGGATGGCCTTGAAGGTCCCTTCCAACATAAACTATTCTATGAATCTATATGATGCTTCTAAATATGTGTGCACTAATTTGCCCCTGAATGAAAGACATGATGCAAAAGATACTGAGTCTCATGATGGACCTTTGGCGGTAATGCCACTGGACCCCACAGCTCCAGGAATTCTCTCAGGCAGCACTCCCATTTGGAGTCTGCAGTGTAAGAAGCTGCAGCAAGGAGCCAGTAGATGTGCACTACTTACATTAGAATGATCATTTTAATGGCACATTAAGAATAAAATACCACTAAAAGTCTCACCTTCCCCATATTAAAGCCTCATCCTAAAGCTATGTTTCCCAAGATGTTTTTCCTTCTGCAGAACTTTCTAGGAAGGAAACCTCAGGAGATTTATGAATTTATGCATTAAGTTATACACATATTAACTTATTTTCACTAGGCCCTGCAATCAGTTTTCTTTTAAGCTTTCCAGAGGACACAACTGAGCCTAACTGCTCCTCAGAACACAATTTAAGACACGTTGTGGAAAAGGGCACAGAACATGTGGTTGTGAAGTAATGAAGGAAAAAACATCTGACAAAATCCCACTTAATCTCCACCATCACTATGGAAATTTTAGCCTTGCCATCATCAATATTAACTTCAGTGTTCACCTACATTTTCCCTCTGAATCCTTCAACAAAAAGGGATAGGGAAAAAAGTGTGGAAAACAGTCACCATGGGGTCTGCCTTGTTCCCAAATGCCTGATCACTACACTGTCTTTCTGGTAAGGAATGACAGGATAACAGGGAGCCCATGCTCAGTTTTCAGGCAGCTCTGTTGGTGCTCAGTTGTGAATGTTGAGCTCTCAATGTATCCCTCTGGACAGAGCCAGACTGTGAGCTCTAAGAAGGAACTTCTCATTAGGATGGCTATGGAAGCAGAACTCTTTCCCACCCCCCTCCTTTGTTTAGTTACCAGAATTCCTCTCTCACACATTAGGCACAAAAAAATCATTCCCAATGAGATGTGGATAATGGAGGTGGGCTTTGTGCAGTTCCTGAAATGGAAATTTGTTTTGTCTGAAACAAGACAAGGGATTTGGTTAGGAATAATTAAGACATTTTGGACAAATCCTTTGCATTTCAAACTATCCAGTTGCTCGTGCAGTCTCTTTAAGGGCGCATGCATAGAGCAGAAGTTGTCATAGGTTAGATCTGCAACAACCCAAAGCATTTTTGCACAAATTGAAGTTCTAAAGCTTTGTCAAGTTTCACAAAGGCAGTTTGCATGCACTGCCTGGTTGGTTGTTTGGAAAGACAATACTTAGAACATGAAAAGATCATTCACCATTCATCAAATACGTTACTCCTGAGGACAGTGTGTGCCTTAAACTTCAGTAAGAGAACGTGCAGTCGAGGCAAACAGCATACCAAACAAAGGCTAGCAAAAGGTTTTCTCAGCTTAAGCAAATGGCTAGACAGTGGCAAAACCTTTAGGCATTGTTGATGTCCTCCAAAAATAAAGGAACACACACAGTGTTTCTCCAAAATCCTCTTGTGCTTTTCCGGTGTGTAAAATGCACCACCTCAGCTCTACGTACTCGCCTTCGATATATACTCTGATACACCAGTGCTTGAAATCATTAACAATATATACATTTAAATCTCAAATACAAAAAGAGTTTTATTTCTTCTGGGTTTATTTTGTTTTGGTTTTTTTTTGTTTGTGTGTTTTTGTGTGGTTTTTTCAGTCCAATTGGAATTTGCCTAATTATGTCTCGACACGTGCTAATATCCACAGCAGAAACAGGAAGGTATAAAATAAGCCACCAGTATATCTAATTTTTGCCAGATTTTATCCTGTATCTTTTTATACCTCAGGCCAGCCAAGGCATTTTGTTGTTACAGAAGACATTAAAAAAAAAAGAGAGCTCAGCTGTGACCTTGAGAAGAACTGGAGTGCTATCAGTACACGGTACAGATACAGAAGCTGCGACACAGGGTTAATAATGTCAGTTGGTGCTTGGTGTTGCACAGCATGGAACAGAGAGACAAGAAATTAAATCAAAGGCTGTGATTCTGAAAGTATTGAGGAGAGGGCATTAATTATTTCTGATAAGGGTTCTTTGAGAAACTTAATGCACAACCCAGAATATGAAAGAACCAGAAGAGTCTTGCCAAATTATGGGAAGCTGAGTTCCACCAGCCCTTTGTGATAGAACTAACTGCTCATACATCTGATTAGACCATACCTTCCAATTTCTTTCTCTGTGCAATAGTGTAGATACTGTTATGGTTGCCTTGTCTGGTCACAAAGAGCTGGAATTAATGAAGAAATCTCATGGATGTAATAAAATGACCAAAGAACTTAAGGTCTGATGTTAGGCCCCCTGGATAAAATAGATCACACTCACCCACTTTGATGGGCTCTTGACTCTTAAAATTAATCTTAGATGACATAATCAAATAAAATGTCTGTGCTAATACATGAAAGTGAATACTGGAGTCACACTTTCTGATTCAAGAGGGTATTGTAAATAGTAACAATTCAGATCTTTTCATATCTGTCAGCAGTGGTTTTGCTGCATGTTTATCCCTAAAAGTAACATTCAGATGTGCAGCTTTTATAGTTCCTGTGCTTTGTTGAATCCTTGGTTCTCTATATCATCTGATACAGAGAAGCATTAGTTAAAATTGTGCAAGAGAAACAGGAAGATTGCAGCTGTTTCTCCACTCCCTTCTCTGCAAGTGAATGCTGCACACTTGCTTCAGTTAAGTGCTTACCTTGTCCTGCATCACAAAATGCCAGTAATAGACAATTTTATCACCAAAATGTGACTATAACCATAAGCAATGCTGATCTATGCACAACCCCCCTGACATTTGGTTCTTTACATGGACATCTACTTTTTATAGTGATTTTATCCAAAAAGCACCCACCCCCCCCAAACTGTAAGAAGGCATACAAATAATAATTAATAATAAGAAAAACAAATCTAAAAGTAACCACTGCATGTGTGTGAAGTTATATACAACCTTTATACACATCTGCCTGTATCTAACTCCCATGCTTTGACTTATTTAGGCTAATAAAAGAAGTGCACATTACTGGAACATTTACTGTTACAATAAGAAGAGCATTGTTCTAAAGTGCTCTGCTTCTCTTTCCCTGAACAAGCGAGTCACAATGCTATGCTGGATGTCTGATATCTATCTGCATAAGCTTGCATACTATAAAGAGTTAATTGTATATCTAGGACAAAGTCACTGCATGAGGATATTTCAAGTTAGCATTCTGTGAAGTCATGGAATCATTGCCCAGACAGGTCAAAGGGAACAGTAACACAGTTAAGACATCTGCATGCTACATCAGAGCATGAAAATGACAGTTCTTTCACCCTGGAAGCTTGTGGAGGTGGCCTTTCTGCACACCAAAGTGGAAAGACAATTCAACAGCCATGTCATTTTCAAATATAGCTGCAATGTGGGTACTGTGATGCGTTCTCTTCGTGCTGCTGTTTTCTCTTTGAATTTAGAATTTTTGGTTTCCAACTAGAAGGATAAATTAATGACACTGATGTGCAAATCTTCAAACTGCATAGTATATATTAAGCAGCCATAGACCCCATTTTTAGGGTAGGACCACATCCACAATCTCAACAAGAGACTAGGACAAACCTGACGAAACAGTAAGCCTGAAAGATCATTTATATCAAGTTATGGCCACAAAGGCAACAATTGCTCTTTTCTTCAGAGGCATTCTAGATGGAGCTGAGCAATCAGAAGCTGTAGTAGTAGTGGTGGATATCATGTAAGTTGGTTTTAGTCATGCCCTTACTGCATAAGCTCACAGGTAATATTTTGTTTTCCTTATGCTGTTAGTGTCTCCACAAACAGCATGGAAATTTGTTGCCTTTTTATAAACCAGAGTGCCCAAACTTTTAATCTCTCTGCACATTCCTGAGTGCCAGTGCTCCTTGGTGCTCACCACAGACCAGTTACAAGTAAGGCTTTTCATTTTCTTCATTGGAAACATCTATTTTCCAGTTCCCACCAAAGCCTGCAACTGTACTGCCAAGCAAGAACATATATACACCGGGAATCTCATAGGCTGATGCCAGACTCTGGCTTCACTTTGTAACTTCCATTTCCAAGCAGTGTTTTTGTTGCAGCATGGTAGTGACTAAGGCCATTCATGGTGATACTGCTTCCCATTCTTTTTCCTTTCTCTCTGCAAATGCTCCAGTTCAGCCTCATACATCATTTCCTGGACTAAGTACTTCTCTCTCCTCATTCTGTCACACAAGTCTTTGGGCATGTCTGGAATCAGGTAGGCAATGAAAGACTTTATTCCAAAAACAAGGTGCTGGAAAGAAGAACAAAAATAATTGCTCCAAAGATACATAAATACTCATTCCTAGGACCCCATTTTAGGGCCTAAAAGTCTGGGAAAAACTAGAACTGAGGTTCAGTTCATGACTTAAAAGCAATGCTTTGTAAAATATACATACACGCATATGGGTGCAAATTAGCAGTCTATCAGAAACATGAAAATGATGAAGCCTTCTGAAAAGTCAAACTAAGGGTATATAGCTGGTCACCTAAACGAAGATCTGATTGCAGGATATGTTAGTTGGAATACCAACAGCAAACCTACAAGCAGTTTTTGTTAAGAGTTTGTAATCAAAGTAAGTAACCAGGATTCCCTGGACAGTATGAAATATGTTCTTTCAAGATAGTATACAAGTTGCTCCTTTTATATTAGGCTAGAATAATTTCCCTGGCACAGATTTTAACTTTAATAACTGCACTTAATGTACACATGAGCTGCATTCCTTTTTTCTTCCCCCAATAAAACATGTAAGATTTGATCAGGAATCAACATGATGCATAAGATGACTGCTGAGGAACATCAGTCAACACAACAGTTTGGGGAGGGGAGTATTTTTTATTCTCTCACTGGACAGTAATGAATAAACAGTTGATGATATTGATTATGTATCTATAAGACTACTGTAAAAAAAAATCAACTTGGACTTTAAAGAGGAAGAAAGGAATTGTTCCTTCCCATGACTAACCTCAAATACAATGATGAAGGCCAGCCGTGCTGCCAGGACATGCCAGAATTGCAAGGTGAATTCATATGGAGTTGAACTCCATGGTGGGGCTCTGTAATCTCTATACCTGTAAAGAAAAGTAAAGCTCTGGAAGTTAGCCTGTGCTTAAAAACCTGAACACGGTGCAAAGCTCTCTAGTTTATCCCAGATCTGGTTAAAAGGAGAGAAACTGAAGGGAAAACAGACAAATGAAACAGAAAAGGGGAAGAATAATCTACAATACAGGCAATCTAATAGGGCTGCTATTAAACCCAGGGCTGCTATTAAACCCAGGGCAAACAATGTATTTTGTTGTTACAAAGCTGACACCTTGGAATGTTAACTTCAGATTCACAGATTGCATCAGGTTGGAAAGGACCCCTCAAATGTCCTCTTGTCCAGCCCCCCTCAGTGAGCAGAGACACCTCCAACTAGGTCAGGTTGCCAGGGCTACATCAAGTGTGTTGACTCCAAGTTGGTTCTTTTCCTTGCTTGTAAGAATTAGAAGTACTTCAGACAGAGTTTGCATGAGTGCAGCATGATTCTGTAACTTCTTAGTCAATTCAGACTGACTCTCATTGCAAAACTAAATCTGAAAGCAGGAGTGCAGTCCTGCACCACTGCATTTAATTTTATGGGGCTGAATTTCTTGTATTCCCCTTGTTTGGGTTTTCTACACAACCAACATTGTGATTGTGTATGTTAATTAATTGACCTCAGAATACTTAACAAAAGTGAAATGAGAATTTTTACTCTTCTTGGCAGCTGGGGAAACTTCAAAATGATGTAAAAAAATTCCTAGAGGCAAGAAAAATATGGCTTGCAAGAGTCCTGGAAAAATTCAGAACACAGGGTTCCAGTGTGTTAATACTGCATCCTACCACACAACATTGGCACCTTGAGACTTCCACGTTAAACAAATTCAAACTCCAATGTTTTTACATCCTCCCCACCTCCATTCTGCCAATAATTTAAGCTCTGACTTTCAATTTAATGTCTATGTTTTTATTATAGAATCATAGAAGCACAGAATGGTCCAGGCTGGAAGGGACCTCCAAAGGTCATCTAGTCCAACCTCCGCTCCCACCCCCAGTCAGCAGGGACATACTCAGATAGATCAAGTTACCCGGGGACTCATCAAGCCTCACCTTGAATATCTCCAGGGAGGGGGCCTCAACCACCTCCCTGGGGAACCTGTTCCAGTGTTCCACCACCCTCATAGTGAAGAACTTCGTCCTGATATCCAGACTAAATCTGCCCTTCTCTAATTACAAGAAGGGAGAGCATCAAAACCTACCGGCAGTAACCTGAGTATCCCATCCCAAGTTCACTCAAATCAAAAACTGACAAGCTGCTGTTGACATATCCTTTTAAGCATCTGAAAGGAAAAGACATGGGATCAGGGTTTTCTTCATATATAACATAGATCCTGTATGCAACCATATTCTGCTATCACATATTGTAAGCATACTAGCCTTCCATTTGCTTATAAGGACAAAAGCAACTCTAAAATTTTAAGCATATAAGTAAAGCTGTATTGGAAGGAAATAAATAACAGCTGTTTCAATGACAACACTATTTAAAGGTCTATTTTTCAGCAACTTGAATGGTTCTGCATCTTATATACCAGCAGATATAAACAGAAAAGCAGTAACATACTTTTTTTTCCTTCCCTCTCTCCTACAATGACTTAACTTAGAAAATGGCTACAGGGCCAGACAGGAAAGTAGGTTAAAATCCTTGCAGAATCTGCTGCTAATCATGCAGAACACACTAAAAAAAATGACAGTTTGAAGAGTTGAATCAAAGAAGAATTTTCACCAGCAGTAAAATGAACAGTGCATATGTATCAAACAGTCATCTTAAAGGCAGCAATGAAGAGTTAATGACAGAAACTACATAAAAACAGTGAATTATGGCTGTAGGAGTAAAATTTTTTGCAGACATGTAAACCATGCCATCCTCAGTGAAATCTGGCCTGTAATTTTACAAAGGGCCTTCTGAAAGGCAAAGTAGATTTAAAAAGAGATACACCAGGGATCCTATTATACCTCCTGAACCTTCAGGTTTGCTGTGACACCTCAAGCCACTACTGGCAAAAGAAGAAAGAGAATTACATAGCTCTCTATTAAAGGTACTGGTAGTGCACATTAAGTACTAATGTTCTTCTGGTAGAATAGAATTAACCAGGTTGGAAAAGACCTTCAAGATCATCAAGTCCAACCTATCACCCAACACCATCTTATCAACTAAACTATGGCAAGTGCCTCATCCAATCCCCGCTTAAACACCTCCAGCGATGGTGACTCCACCACCTCCCTGGGCAGACCATTCCAATGGTCAATCTCTCTTCCTGTGAAGAACTTCATCCTAACATCCAGCCCAAATTTCCCCTGGTGCAGCTTGAGACTGTGCCCTCTTGTTCTATTGGTGGTACTGTCTCTTTTCATTCTATCCTGCCCTGTTCTTTTTGCCCCTAAATTCTCTTTTCCTGTGACAGCACATGATGAGTAAATCTCCATTTTGAATCATTAGAGATGGAGCAATGAAGGAATGGAATGGAATGGAATGGAATGGAATGGAATGGAATGGAATGGAATGGAATGGAATGGAATGGAATGGAACGGAACGGAACGGAATGGAACGGAACAGAACAATCAGTGCAAAATGCAGACACAGAACAGTGGACTCAGTTCAGAGACACTGGTGTCAAAGAGAAGTGCAGGAAACAAGCCTGATGGTGCAAAGAGAGGCAAGATACCTTGCTTGAGAGTAAGCTACATTCTATGTGGAATTAGGCTAAATAGTGTCAAAGCCAATCATGCTGGAGCTTGGCTGCAAGCATTTCTGAAAAGAAACAGGTAGTGAAGGTTGAGGGTGAATGAGTACAGGAATAAAAGGGGCTTCAGGAACATATATATATGTGCGTAGGAGCACAGTGGGAGAAGACAGTCCAGACCTATTGAAGAAAAGAAGAAAAGCTTTTCTAGACAATGCTTGAAAACTGCTACAGTGTCTACTGAACTTTGCTGTTTGCATACAAAAGGGAAGAGATGATTTTGCACTTACAGAACTGTGGGATTAGTTTGCAAACTTTAGGGAATGGCTGACTTACTGTGATGGTTTGCACAGGTGTAAAAGGCAAGCTGTTACTGATATATACTAAGTATATTGACACAGAAGGGCAGCAACGAAAGTGTGCTTACACTGAAATATGCATGTATATATAAAGAATATAATTAATTACTTTTCTTGTCTGTAACCTTGATCTGTACAAGGACCATATTTGTATGCATAGACAAAGCGTGGAATGTAATCAGAAGTAATGGCAATAACAAAGGCATTGGTGATGACAGCCAGAACTCCAATTCCTTCCAGAATCCCATACCAGATGCCTAGAAACAAGAGAAATGACAAGCCATTAGTTTTTTACAGTCATATTAAGTCATAAGTGATATTAAAGTCATTATTAGTCATAGAGTTTACACTTCTCAGTGAGAAAGAATTAGTCACTCAGAAAAGCCAGGCAAGATTAAGCCATGTCCCCTCATTCCTGCTACTACTGTCCTCACCTGAATGAAATCTTACAGGAGGGCACTCCCTGCTGAGAAGAAATAGCCAAGCAATAAAGGTATAGCCATGACCTTTGGTTATAAAGGCCAAATAGGACATTTTGGAAAGAGATTTCTTACTTTATTTTATACAGTTTTAAGCCAAAACTGAATGGAATGCCAAGATTTAGTTTCTAAATCCAACTGATTTGGATAGCATTCTAGATCCAAAGTTCCACAGATCAGAAGCCTAGACCACTGTTTAGCCTGGTTTCAAGTTTTCAAATCCCCTATTGGAAATGGAAAGCAAATTTGAGGAGGAATAGGATGGGATGGGATGGGATGGGATAGGATAGGATAGGATAGGATAGGATAGGATAGGATAGGATAGGATAGGATAGGATAGGATAGGATAGGATAGGATAGGATAGGATAGGATAGGATAGGATAGGATAGGATAGGATAGACCAGGTTGGAAGAGGCCTTCAAGAAGGAAAGCACATTTGAGGAGACCTTTTAGCTAAGCAATTGAATACCCTTTTGTTGCTTAACAGGAGAGCTGTCTCTGAGGCCTGCAGGTTACATTATTAATTTAACTTTTGATGTTAAGCTGCATTAAAGAGGGAAACACAAAGGGATGGTACCTGCCAGTGACAGTCATTAGGTTGCCTCACCTATATCTGTTGCTCTTGCAGGCATGGGTCTTCGCCACTGCGTGACAAACTTGTATGCATCTAACCTGATTTCTATGATATTGTTGAGCAGTGCCAGGAGAGGTGCCAGTGGGAAGGCAGCAACGAAGATGGTGGTAAAGCCAAACTGTAAAACTGGACAGGAATTTCTATGGTTAGAAACTGGAAATGCAAAAGATCCTTTAACATCCAACAGAGCTCCAATGTCTTAAGAAAACTGATGCCTCCCTCAATTTGCTCACCCATCTCCAAATATTCATCCATTAAACCATGGAGATTCATTGGCTGCAGATTCCAATCTTTTTCCCACTGGGGCAGAGAAATTTTTTGCTCCATTAGTTGCCCTCCTCTCTTCATTTTGCGCCGTGACCACCAATTCTGTAATAGACTTTGTCAGATAAACAGAGTGTTATTGACTGCACTTTTACAGTACTTGCTGGTTTTGAGTCATTTGGCCTATTTTGAATAGTCCCTGAATGTTTCTTGATGCATTTTCTGGAAGTATTTACAATATCACATGAGATAGAATTAAAAGAACCTCCAAAAGGTCTTAAAATTCTTCATTGCAATGAAGAATTTAGACAGTTAGCATGCCCTGGGAAGCAGTGAGTGGTCCTCTTGAGAACAAAGTTACAGCATGTGAGATGCAAAAAGTTCAACTGTTCTCCAAACAGAAAGCTATTCTTCCCCCTGATAGTGTACAGATAGTGTAACCACTATCAGTCAAATGAAAGTTAACAGCTGAACTTACGGGTAGCCCAGTTCCATGAAGTTGTTCCACATTTGTTTCAAAACCATAATAACTCCCATTTGCAAACACAGATCGATCAAGCAGCCACTGGGATGACACTGAAAATGAAATTGGAAAAGACCAAGAGGTAAAATCAGAGAACTCCTTTCAGGTTCATTTGTTCAGAGGGTGGGTGGACAAAAAATATTCAGCTGAGTTTGGTGAAAAAACACTAACTTCCAGCTACAGAAATATTAAGAGCAGAAATATTAATACATAATGCACCTGAATAACCTTTACACACGTTATTTCCTGGAGAACTAGATTGTGTTGCTTAAGGGAAGGGTTATGTGTGCTAGCCATGTAACAAAATCTATAGTCCATTTGCCTTAGAACAACACACATGCATTCATTTCAAAAGAATGGAACAACATTTAGTTTGCAATATCCTAAGCCCAAACAGAGAGTCAGTAGTTGAATCTCTGGTAGCAGTGTCTTAACTATATAAACTGCTTTGTTAAAACATTTAGCAATTACAGAAACCTTTTTAGACCATGGACTACAAAGTTAGGGTATTTTACTCTATGGTTACCAAGGTTCAGTGAAAGAAATCTGGTTTTCAGAGAGAAGATACACATTCAGCTGACCAGCCCAAACTCCCTTGGCCTGAGTTCACAGGAGAGGTGTTCCAGCCCTCTGATCCTTTTAGTGACCTTCTCTGGACCTGCTCCAACACGTCCACATCTTTCCTGTGCTAGCAGAAACTTAAGAAGCTGATGAAAAAACTAATGGCTTTATATTTAGGTCTCCCATCTAAAAATTCCCCATACACTGGAGATTCCAACCATGCAGGATATAGCAGATCTTGTGAGGTGAAGGTCTATCACTGTTTGCTTCTCCCAAAGAGAGAAGCAGGAAGAACTGCATGTCTCGGGCAGAGTCACTCAGCACGGTGGGGAATGCAGAAGGGAATACACACCTCCTGTTTCCTATCCTTTGCTATAAATAAGAGCTTACTTTTCACTGCACTTAGATGGAATAATAAATCTTTCACACTGGGTGTAATTCATGTCCTTCAGCCACTTCCTTTTCACTCAAGGAAATTTCACAGGAAGCCAGAAGAGGATTGCTTACCTCTTCCAGTCTCCATCTATTAAAAAGCTTGTTGTACTTTCCTGGGCGGCCTGCAAATCTGGAAAGAAAGATTTCTGTTTGTCAGTAGACATTCCAAGAGCATTTTCTATCAGTAGTGATTTCACAACATCCACTGAGCAAATTCATGTAGCATAACCATTAAATGGCACAGGCTTAAATCTGGTATCTGTAGGATATGGAAGTTTCAGAATGCAAGCAAAGATCATAATTTTGCAAGAGATCCTAACTTTTTATTATGTGCAGAACAAAAATCCTGGCTCCAGAGGTTTTAGAGGTTAGCTATTCAGACTCCCTAATCTACTTCTAAGAAGCTGAGGCATTGCAATACACAGGAATTTACTGCAGCACAGGGGGCTGCTTACCCATGTGAAGTATGAACTGGCTTGAACTCTCATACAAGCACAAAATCATTTCCAAACTCGTCATCACTAGATGCTTTTTACAGAGGTTACAAATTCTTGTATCATGACTTGCACCAACATTCTTAATGACCTCAGTGAAACTTGTAAGTGAGAGAGGAAGTAAAAAAAATCCATGCCTAGTTCTACTAGGTACAGGAGACAGCAAGACAAAGAGATTTAGAAGCTGTCTGGTAAATACACCACTGGATCTAACAAGCAGGTGTTACCAAAAGTCTTTATGAGAGGGTTTGCTTTGTTTCCTTTCCAAACAATCTTACCTGAAATTCTATTACAAAACTCTGAAATACTCTGCAGGACCTGCAGGAGTGATAGGTCTCCTCACAACAAAATTGAAGATGGAGCAAGGTCAGACCTGTCCAGTATCTCATGCTCTGAGTTAAAGATACACAAAAAAAATTGAACTTAGGGTTTCTGCTTCCTCCTCTTGTATAAGATCTGGCAGACAATCTTTGCTATTTATAGAAATGGATCCTGGGAAATAAAACCAAAGGGGAATAAACAAGAAAAACTGAACCAAGCCTATTAGTGCAAGGCTAAATACAGACCCACATTTAGGAAGTGTCTGTGTTCTCAAAGGTTCTGAAGTCATATTTAGTAAAGATAGACTTTTTCATGGGTAAAGATTTCAAGGGTCCAACCCTCACATACAGAGAAAAATATTAATTTGGTGTTATTAATTATCCTCTGAAACCGACTTGCATCTAAATCTTACAGGTCAGACTGTCCCTGTATTTTCTTTGAACCTATAAACCAAGCAAGGATTACAAGCCCTGTGTAAAATTTCCTCTAAGTGCAGGTAGCAAAGGTAACTTGCCTGCCAAGAAAAAAGGCAATGTAGAAGATGGAGCTGTTCAAGTTGACAAACTGGAAGAGGAACATTTTCAAGGCAAAGCTGTTTTCCCATTCAGATTCTGTTCTAGGGTGCTCTGTTTAAAGACACAATATGCATTATTTGATGGATGTATCAAACCTGGATCAGAGTGCACTGGTAAAAGATGCAAATCACATACATGAAGTGGAATTCTAAACTGCATTGATTTTTCAGTTAAAATTTGCACTAATTACTTTGGTGTAATGATGAATAAATTAGGATACAAATGCACAGGATCCTAGCTTTACATATGGACATTTTTTCCCAGAAGTTGAGCAGGAGCAGGGAAGGCATTGTGCCCCTGTACTCAGCACTGGTTAGGCCACACCTCGAGTACTGTCTCCATTTCTTGGCCCCTCAGTTTAAGAAGGACATTGAGCCACTTGAACATGTCCAGAGAAGGGCAACAAGGCTGGGGAGAGGCCTTGAGCACAATCCCTACAAGGAGAGGCTGAGGGAGCTGGGGTTGTTTAGCCTAGAGAAGAGGAGGCTCAGGGCAGACCTTATTGCTGTCTACAACTACCTGAAAGGAGGTTGTAGCCAAGAGGGGGTTGGTCTTTTCTCCCAGGCAGCCAGCACCAGAACAAGAGGACGCAGTCTCAAGCTGCACCAGGGGAAGTTTAGGCTGGAGGTGAGGAGAAAGTTCTTCACTGACAGAGTTGTTAGCCATTGGAATGTGCTGCCCAGGGAGATGGTGGAGTCACCCTCCCTGGAGGTGTTCAAGAGGGGATTGGACATGGCACTTGGTGCCATGGTTTTGTCATGAGGTCTGTGGTGATGGGTTGGACTTGATGCTCTTTGAGGTCTCTTCCAGCCTTGGTGATTCTGTGTCATACTTCTCTTTGGTGTAAAACACCTTAGGAAGTGAAGTAACTACCTACCTCAAACACCTGATGCTGCATTATGCTCAATTCAAGAAGTAATTTTAAAATGAAATAAAATAAAAATAAAACAGAAAATAGAAGATATGAAATAAAATCAAATCAAATCAAATAAATAGAATAAAATAAAACTCTTCCATATATTTTGGGAAAAATCAGCTTGTATACTTGAATGAGACCATTTTCTTTCTCATTCTCTAATCTAGAGCAATACAGTATCTTTTCCAAGTTAAGTAGGAATACAAATCAGTGTGATCTGAAAAAAACCAATTAAAATATTTAAAGAAAATAATTTAAATCAGTTGCCCATACATTTGGAATCTTTCTAAGCTGTTCAGCTGCCTGTTACCTGAAGCAGTACAAAATCGCTAGCATCCTGCGCTCTCAGATACTTAAACCAGAAGAGGGAGCTGTTAAATTTAAATAGTGAGTTTGCTTTGAAACTCTGACAATACCAACTCTCTGTTTTGACACGGGCTAAAAGAAAGCAAGAAGAAACACTTTAATGTATTCATACAGCAGATCTGAAATTATGTCTTTGCTTTCTTGTTTCCTATAAGCTAGAAAACTTTACTTCTGACTGCAACAAAACTAGAATCAGAGAGTGGCTTAGGTTGGAAGGGACTTTAGAGATCATCTACTCCAACCTCCTTGCCATGGGGAGGGATGCCCCTCAGCTAGACATGGCTGCTCAGGGCCTCATCCACCCTGGCCTTGAAGAACTTCATCCTAAGATCCAGTCTCAACCTACTCCCCCTCAGCTTCAAACCATTCCCCCTTGTCCTGTTAGTAGACACCCTTATGAAAAAGCCCTCTCAAGCCTTCTTGTAGGATCCCATCAGGTATTGGAAGACAGCTATAAGGTCCCCCTGGAGTCTTCTCTTCTCTAAGCTGAACAATTCCCACTCCCTCTGAAGCCCCTAAAACCAAACCCCAAGCAATTGGGAAAAATGGGAGAAAATGTGGTTTAGCATACTAAGAATGAATATGCTTTGACTTTTGTTCCATTATAGGATGACTTTTTTTTTCAATGTATACACTAAAACATAAAAAAAGGGGAGAAGTATAAGAATAAAGTCCTTTATTTTCTATTATTTCCTCAGTGAAATAATCCTATAATTAATTTCTCTGATTTTTCTCATTTGCTTAGGGAAATTACAGAATCAAACTATGCACAGATGAAGTTTTCAACCCCCTGTTTTACAGAAATATAAAGGTATATGCCAAAGCTAGCAGGAACCATACCACCTGTAAAAACCTACATACCTAAGTCTGTCAGTAGATAGGCAACCTTTTCATACACCTAAAACAGAAAGAAGAGATGGTTTAAGTACAGCTGATCCTGTCTGTTGTGATGTCAAATCCAGATGGGAACAATCATGACAAGCATAGCTGTTCTGATGTCCTACAGCAATACCTCTCAAAAGAAAAGGGAGTGTGATTTTGAGGCCAGATGTGGATGCATAAATTCATATAAAGACTTCATTGAATTAGTTTAGTTCCATTTTTCTTCATCCATGTAAATGTATCTAAATGTATATATTATATACAGAATAAAGATAAATCAAGAGCCCATAGATCAAGAGAAGTGTTCAGACATCAACAGCCTTCTTAATGAAGAGTTAGAAGCTTATCCTCTGACTTCAGGAACAAAACTATGTGATCCAAAAGTAGGCAAAAGCCTTCACATAATACAATTCTCCCTTGCATGAAAGTGCATAGTGCTGAGGATATCAGCCTCCTGCTGAAAATGGCCTTATCTGTTTATATACTGACTATCTCCATTTTAAATAACACTTAGACCAAAGTAGTAACCAACCCTGACAAATATTTTTGTTGAGTATTTATTATTATTAATAGCAGGCTATTTCCAACAGCTTTGGAGTGTTTGTTCACTTGAATGTACTTTTTATTGACTTAGAATTATCACATATAATAAGGCAAATAAATACACGACACTCTCTTTTGGAGAATGCTTTCTGATTGCAGCGAGTGTACAGCTTTCTAAACAGAATTCACAGCCACTGCTTGCTGTCCTATTATTCCTTTTCACCTGTTTGTGCTTGCACAGGAATAGAAAAATGATAAACTATATTGTAATTGAAGGACTACAGTTTATTACGTTCATGTACATTGTGCTAGCACAACCTGTGCTGTTCATGACAGGGAAAGCTTAAACTGACTTCATGTATCACCGTGACTGTGCAGCACTGATGTAATAGCTGCATTTCCTGCATTTTAGGTAAGAAAGGTAAGCAATTTTATCAATTAAAAACAACAAAACAAAACAAAATCAGAAATAAATTTGTCAGCCAAGAAAATGATGCAGTTCCATTTAGAGAAGAGATGCATTGTAAAAGGGATTGCTAAAGAAACAAAAAAGAAAAAGGCAAAGGCAGAAAGCAGTAGACTGTCCCACTGTGCTCTGGTGGCATAAGCAAAGATGTGCAGTGCCAAATTAAAAAAGGATTAGAGAAAAGTCATACAAGAGTATTAGAAGAGGAATACCTCCTGAACTACTAGCTTTAGGCACTGCTGTAAGAATAAGCAAGAACATGTACACATCTGCTACACAGTAACCTTGTGAAAAATTGCTCCTTCAAATGAATCCCTCCTTTCAGAGAACAGGACTTACAACATTGAGTGACATGATGATCATAAAGTTGATGCAGACTCCAGTGCCAGATGTTGCAAACTGCCAATACTTCTTGATGAAATACCACTTGAAAGAAGCAAACTGCTCCATGGCTACCAGGCGGTACACCACGACTGCAAACACTGCAGTGAGGACCAGCGAAATCTGCAGGCAAGGATTGATGGAGAGATATATCAGAACAAAATAAACCCTATCTGAAATTATTGCTGCTGAATTAACAAACTAACAAGTGTTTTTAGTAAAGACTGCCCTTTGCTTTGGTGACCAGACTTTGAAGGAACAAAACCCATGATGGATAAATTAAACCATTTCTTTACTGTTCTTTTACAATATAGCTGCCTTAGATATTTTAAAAGAACGAGATCCATAAACAGGAAGTAAAACTGAGATGGTGGAATTAAAACTGAGATGGCTTGGCCTACATAAATCCACTAATCTTAATGAATGACTTGCATTGCTATTAATACCAGAATAAGATTAAAGGGTACAATAATTCCAACATTAGTATACATTACCATGAAGAATATTCCTGAGACAGACACCATCAGGCGACTGAGCTTATCAGGGAAAGGCTGAAAAGGTTCTGGTTTCCCTGTGATGGGATTTACCCTTTCCACTTGGGAATATTTAGCTTCAAACTGGGGCCGCAGCTCTTCCTGGAATGACAGAGCAGATTCCATTTGTTGTACTACTTT
Source organism: Melanerpes formicivorus (assembly GCF_026170545.1). Lineage (NCBI taxonomy): Eukaryota > Metazoa > Chordata > Aves > Piciformes > Picidae > Melanerpes > Melanerpes formicivorus. The sequence goes on along the minus strand of NW_027142368.1, from coordinate 3,746,427 downwards.
TTTAATTTACTTGGATCTTGAAACTGCAGTATCAAACCCCAGACATTTATGTGTCAGAAGGCAGGAAATTTATATGGGTACAAATTCATTTGTATGATGCTTCAGCTCATATACAGGGAGGACATGGGCTTGATGGAGCCGGTCCAGAGGAGGGACATGAAGATGATCAGGGAGCTGGAGCACCTCTGCTACGAGGGCAGGCTGAGGGAGGTGGGGTTGTTCAGCCTGCAGAAGAGAAGGCTTTTGTGAGACCTAACAGCGACCTTCCAGTACCTGAAGAGGGCTACAAGAAGGATGCAGAGGGACTGTTTGCAAAGGCCTGCTGTGATAGGACCAGGGACAGTGGTTTGAAAGGAGAGAAGAGCAGATTTAGATTGGATGTTAGCAACAAGTTCTTTCCCATGAGGTTACTGGAATACTGGAACAGGTTGCCCAGGGAGGCATTTGAGACCACATCCCTGGAGATATTCAAGATCAGGACTGACAAGGCTCTGAGCAACCTGACATGCCTTCCAACGCAGATTATTCTATGACTCTATGATTATTATCCAAATTGCTCTTTTGAAAATCCCTGGAAACAGTACTAGAGCCCAACAATGAACAGAAGCCCTAAGAGCCTTCTCTTTGCTCTGTGAGGGTATTAAAAGGCTCATGGGTCACAACACTGAATTAAGCACTATGTTTTTCCTGCAGAAGCTGATAAGAAAACCATAAATTAAGGTCAATTATGATAGTGCTTTTTGTGATGGGAAACCATTTATTAAAGGCCACAAGCTTGTAGCTACACATTTATGGAAAGCTATAAACCAAGTAATAGCAAGACACTGTTGACTTAGACTGCAATTATATCACCCATATAAATTACAGCTATGGTCACTAGTGATTTATGAAGTAAGGTAGTAAAATCATTGTACAATTGCTGATGCTGATAGCAGAATGTTGAAGGGTATAAAATCTACTTTCTGTGCCTTTGTCTTTTTCCTGTTTTTAGGTAGGATTACAAATTTCCAGTAGAAGTAACCACAGAATTGAAAAGCACTAGCAGAATCAGAGAATCAGTTTGGTTGGAAAAGATCAAAATAGTCCAAGCTAAAAGTATTAGCTTCTGTCTTCTGTATGGGCAGTGTTCCCACTCAATTTCTCAAAAGACACTTTCAATAAATGTAGAATTATATTCAGAATCATAATGCTAGTGGCAGAAGGCAAAGAATCTTTGAACAGTCACAAGTATACTAATTTATTCTGCAAAATACAGTTCTAATACACAAATACAACCTGAACAACAAATTCATGCAATGTGCATTGACATTTACACTTTAAATCCTGCTGATGGTAAGATTTATAGGTTTGTCTCTGCTTACTTACCTCTTCGTCTTCCCAGTCTATCAGGTCCCAGTCATAGGTTAATACAGCTCTCCGTCTCTTCCAAAACTCGAGGAAGACTGTAGCTGTGGAAAACCATCAACTGCATTTTAAGTATGGGAAAGAGAAAGAAAGGAAGGAAAGAAAGAGAGAAAGGAAGGAAGGAAAGGAAGGAAGGAAGGAAAGGAAGGAAGGAAGGAAAGGAAGGAAGGAAGGAAAGGAAGGAAGGAAGGAAAGGAAGGAAGGAAAGGAAGGAAAGGAAGGAAAAGAAGGAAAGGAAGGAAAGGAAGGAAAGGAAGGAAAGGAAGGAAAGGAAGGAAAGGAAGGAAAGGAAGGAAAGGAAGGAAAGGAAGGAAAGGAAGGAAAGGAAGGAAGGAAGGAAGGAAAGAAAGGAAGGAAGGAAAGGAAGGAAGGAAGGAAAGGAAGGAAAGAAAGGAAAGGAAGGAAGGAAAGGAAGGAAAGGAAGGAAAGGAAGGAAAGGAAGGAAGGAAGGAAAGGAAGGAAAGGAAGGAAAGGAAGGAAAGGAAGGAAAGGAAGGAAAGGAAGGAAGGAAGGAAGGAAGGAAGGAAGGAAGGAAGGAAGGAAGGAAGGAAGGAAGGAAGGAAGGAAGGAAGGAAGGAAGGAAGGAAGGAAGGAAGGAAGGAAGGAAGGAAGGAAGGAAGGAAGGAAGGAAGGAAGGAAGGAAGGAAGGAAGGAAGGAAGGAAGGAAGGAAGGAAGGAAGGAAGGAAGGAAGGAAGGAAGGAAGGAAGGAAGGAAGGAAGGAAGGAAGGAAGGAAGGAAGGAAGGAAGGAAGGAAGGAAGGAAGGAAGGAAGGAAGGAAGGAAGGAAGGAAGGAAGGAAGGAAAGGGAGGGAAGGGAAGGAAGGGAGGGAAGGGAAGAAACGGAAGGGAGGGAAGGAAAGGAAGGGAGGGAAGGAAAGGAAGGGAGGGAAGGAAAGGAAGGGAGGGAAGGAAAAGAAGGGAGGAAAGGAAAAGAAGGGAGGAAAGGAAAAGAAGGGAGGAAAGGAAAGGAGGGGAAGGAAGGAAAGGAGGGGATGGAAGGAAAGGAGGGGAGGGGAGGGAAGGAAAGGAGGGGAGGGAAGGAAAGGAGGGGAGGGAAGGGAGGAAGGGAAGAAGGAAAGGAGGGAGGGAGGGAGGGGGGAGAAAGGGAGGGAGGAAGGAAGGGAGGAAGGAAGGGAGGAAGGACGGAGAGAGAGAAAAAGAAAGACAGAAAGAGAAAAAGAAAGACAGAAGTCCATGCAGACCTCAAGAGAATCAGCAATATATAACGTGGTAACTCTCATTAGCCACTTTCTGGCTGGTTTTGCCTTAGAACCTAAAAGCTACAGGTGACTTAAGGATAACCAGTTTTAAAATTGCAAGACTGTTTTGCAAGGTTTATCTAAGAATCTTTTCTTTTGCTGTGTGCTCTATCCATACAGAGGTATGTACACTGCCACCACTTTCAATCTTATTCAAAATATATATGGTTTAATTCTTTCCCTGAAGAAACAAAGGTATACATACATAATGATATCTATAAACAGGACCCACCAAACCCACTAAGTATGCTGTGAACTTGATTATGATTTCACAAATAGATAAGGAAGAACTGTTTAAAGAGATGTTTTGTTAGGGAAGCCACTCCAGTACAAGGCTGGTACAGCTGGGAAAGAAGTGAGGTTGCCTTGATTCAAACTGAATAAAATGAGGTCACATAGACAGTGAAGAAAAATGAGTAGTAGTTTGGAATGTAAGTATTTTTCCAGTTCTGCAGAAAGCCTGGATCCTTCCGGGCTTGCCTTTATGTTACTCTATAGCACTGCTAATGCCACCCATCTCCGATTGCTCCCCAGGCAATCAAGCCCTTCCAGTCCTAGTTGTGAGGCTGTTACTGACTCATTGCTTACCCTGATCTCAGCTCTGAAACTGCTAGGCCTTGACTTTTATCAGTCACTTGTGTGGAAAAACAAGACTGGATGACTAATGCACTCATTTGAACAGCATGATGAGAATGCTCATGTTCGAACACTGCTTTCACGTGGCAGAATTTCTGTCTGCCTAATCCTGCTGCTCAGGAGTTCTGGATAATTTACAGTTTAGAGGGTCACACACAAACCTCCAGCTTCCTACAGAAATCACTATCTGGTGCCTCCCCTGCTTTGTGCCTGGGCATGTTGCTTCTCATTTTATAGCTCCAATTGCTGTGCTGAACTTTAAATCCCACAATGCATGGTGTACTTCCTTCTTTTGTCCAGCATTTTAGTACAAACCCACTCATTTTGGGATTTGTCATTCAGTCCTCTGCAATCCAGTCTGCAGTTCTGCCCACTGTACACTTCCAAAAGTTTCTTTCAGCTCCTGTTTAAAGTTGCCTTATGTTTACTGCCCTTATGTTGCCAGTACTCCCACTGATGCAGAACTAAAACTTCTGGGCATGTGCTTTACACGGTTCTTAATCTTTCAGAAGGCAAGCAGGGTGATGTTTGATGGTTAAGACAGACAAGAAAGATCGGTTGTGCGTTGATACAATCTTAAGTAAAACAAAAGTTTGACACTGAGAAGGAGAAGAAATGATGAATAGCTGCTCTTAAATGCCATGGAAAGAAGAGAGTGGAGAAAGAAAGAAACCCAAACCAGACCAAGAACCCAGAGAACACAAGACTACAATGTGATCACATCCCTCCTGGATCTTTTAAAAGAGTCACTGTCTCAAAATGAATGGTGTCATTATTCCTGAAATGATTATTGCAAAGAGGATTTTCAGTAAGGAGCTAGAATTGTCTCCCCTGGCTCTCCATGGTCAGCCAGGCCCCTTCTGGACACTATATTCAATTACTCCTTCAGCAATATTCAGCTGGACTCCTTTACAGTAATGCTATCAATGAAACCAATCCTACAGATTTGGTACCACAATTGCTCCTGAGATGCACTCCTCAGAACTGAAACTGCCTCTTAATGGACTGTGGGTGGAGGACAGCTCAGTCTTATCTCCCACTCCTGGCGTACTCTTGATGACTTTGGCTCCATATGGCCACACCTCCAAGTCTGTTTACACTCAGATTGACTGCTGGAGGTTTTGCCTTCCAGGAACAGTGGGTCAGCACAGGCACCACAATGCAGGTGCATCACACTTCGCCAAGAACTTGGTCATCTTCCATGAGAGAACATCTTCCATAAGTCACTCAGGTAAACAGTTTTTACTTTTCCTAATGGACAAATGAAGCTGCTAACAAATAAAAGAGTGAGTGCACCTTCCCAAGCCCAATGTTGAGGAGTATGACTTTCGTACCACAGTAATAGACCCATTTTAACAGAACTGCAGCCTGTATATTTAAAGGCTTGTCATTTTCAAATATTATGTATCTATTAAAACAATCTTTATTCTGAAAAAAACAAAACCCAACAACTATTAGAAAGGCTTCACAGCACCCTAATGTGTAATTCTGATTCTAATATATCACTGGTCATTTAACTAATGTTGCATGAGATCCAAAACTGAATACAAACCTGAGCTGTTTTTTTTTCCCAGATCTCATGGTCAGTTTGTTAAGTGCATGTCCAACCAGACACAGCAACAAGTAACGCCTTGGAAGGTTGCTGATATGCACTGCAGAGGATGCTACATCCCAAAGAAAACCAAACCTCTGTCTTCCCTCCTCTCACAGTCCATCCCACCTGCAGAAGGCCATGTCTGCACCAGAGGCAGCTGGGCAAATAGCTGAAGAAGGGACTTAGGTCTCAAACAGTGTTTGGTAAGTTTCCTGTTTTGCACCAAACTGATGCTGATGGATGTGTTGTAGCTAAGCAACCAGCTAAGACAGGTCTTGCGGTTTTCAGTGCCTACTGACCTGGCTTAAGGGTGCTGGGTCATTGACTTTGAGGAAGGTCTTGTGAGATGCGATCCCTGAAATAGCCCTCTTGGCACACTGAGCCTGCATTGCACTGGACCACACCTACCATCGCCTGACACCACACCCAGCATGCATATTCGTGAAGTTTCCTGGAACTGGGCAGAGATTCTGGGACTTAGATGCTTTAAAAATGGTACCATCAGGAGCTAGAAAAAAAGAATCCCTTCCCTGGAACTCTCTCCCACCACCAAGTCATCAGGAACAACAGAGGAGGACTCCTCTCTTCAAGTGACAACAGAGAAGGAAACACTGGACCCACAAGGCACTGTTGGTCCCTCCACGGTGGTGCAATCTACAAAGGTACCTTTGCTTATATTTCTATACCTTTTCTATCATTCTTCCTTCCCTATCTTGAGCCTCTTTTTTGATAGTAATAAACTGTTGGACAACATTTGAGTTGTTTGTGTCACTATCTAAAAACATGTACAACCCTCCAAGCAAATCGGAAGGGGTCACCACCTCACACCACACAAATAATTCACTTCACTAAAAGGGCTGTTCAAAAGGGTAGAACTTGATTCATGTCACAGAAAACCTTACCCACAGCAGTACTCTGAAGAAAGCACCACTAGTTGCTCCCATACAAAACCCTCCTGCATCATTCATATCCTCAACATTTACCTCAGGGGTAAGTTATGAAATAGTATTTGCACTTGATTCCTTCAACGTCTGAAGTGGAAACATAACAACATCGTGGCATTCCACTCAAAACAGTCACACAGTACTGAAACATTTCTGAGTTGCTCTTCACTACATACCAGCCTAAAATAAATATACATAAAGGATTAAAGTAAAAAAAAATAATACAAAATCATGTGCTAAGATCATATATCATACAATATATCCCTGACTTCCTCATTCTTACTCTAACCCAGTATTGTTTGGATAAAACCTAAAGGGAAGAGTAAGAGATGTAACATTCAGATTCCTAGCTGGTTATGTATTCCAAAGTACAAATTAATGACATCTGATAAATTCAAACCAATTTGGATAGGTTGCCTTAAATATTGCAACTGTGAACATATTTTGAGGGGGGATCAGACCAATTTCTAGCAGCATGTTTTTTCCTACCAGAAGTCATTTTGCTGCTCTGTTTTGTAGGAGACATGCCTTTGCCAGTTTTCAGTTCCAAGTGTACCACAGGAAATTCTGTGATCACACAGAATCACAGGGGTTGGGACCTCAAAAGCTCATCTAGTCCAACCACTCTGCCAGAGCAGGATCACCTAGGGCAGGTCACACAGGAATGTGTCCAGGCTAGTTTTGAAAGCCTCCAGTGAAGGAGACCCCACCACCTTTCTGGGCAGCCTGTTTCAGGGCTCTGTCACCCTCACAGTGAAAACGTCTTTCCTTATGTTCATGTGGAAACTCCTCTGCACTCATTGCCCTTGTCCTATCATTGGACATAACTGAGCAGAGCCTGCCTCTGTCCTCTTGACACTGCCCTGCTCATCTTTAGAAACATGAATGAGGTCACCTCTCAGTCTCCTCCAAATCTAAAGAGCCCCAGCTCCCTCAGCCTTTCCTCAGAAGGGAGATGTTCCACGCCATCATCTTTGTGGCTTTGTGCTGGACTCTTTCAAGCAGTTCCCTGTCCTTGAACTGAGGGGCCCAGAACTGGACACAGTATTCCAGATAATCAGAAACTATCTTCTGTTAAACTAACAGCTGCATAGTACCTGGAACAATACTTTCTGTAGTTCTCAGAAAACAGTCACCCCTCTGAAACACCAGTTCAAAGACTTTCCAAGGATTATGCAACAAGCACTGCCTACCCACTTTACCATAAACACTGCAATTTCTGTGGCCTCTTTAATGACAGAGCTCTGTCCTGAGAGCAGCGGAGTCGGTTGGGCTGGTTCCAGACGCGAGTGAAGGGCTGCCCCACCTCACCTCACCTGTACGGTGCGTTCCTGACCGCTGTCGCACTGCCACATCGATTGTACCTCTGCTCAGCTCTTCCCACCAGACTAATTGCACTTGGGGCCAGAGCTGCATTTCAACAGGTTCTCGCACGTTTTGTAGAGCTCAAAGGTAAGTCTGAGGGGGGTTTTATGCTTATCAGTGGATCTGATTATTAATTGTGGTGTTCTTTTACATAGTGTTTGAGGAAGCAATCGCTGCTGCTGTACCCAAATTCTGCTCAGAGTGTGTTTCTGAGAAAATACCAGAAAGAAGAACAACTATTTTGTGATTCAATCATTAAAGCAGAGAAGTAGCATTCATAAAACCATGACAGTTTCATACTTGTCCTCAGTGCATCTTTAGAGTCCTTATCAAACAAATAGAGAACTTAGCACAGAGTCTAAAGCTGGGAGGGGCGTTGGTGGTGAAGGGAATTATTCCATGTACAACACTTAATACCAAATTTCTTCAAGGAAAGGTGTTGCAATATTGTTACTGCTTCTGCTGACTTCAGTTGTACCAAAACTGGAGAGGAAATAAACACTTGGGACCAGAGCAATTAACACTTTGTCAGGTTGCTAGCTAGTAATGAAGGGGGAAAAGTAATTATAGGATATGAATAATTGATATTCCTCTTTAGAATTCACTAAAACCCTAGAAATTATTTTCTTAGCACAAAGAATAAAATATATTTAAGTTTGAAAAATTAACATTCATTGTTCATTAAATTTAGAAGTGTCTCATCCTTGGGGAGCAATCTGAATTTTAGTGCAAAATGCCATGGGAGCAAAAATTCAATACGTAGGTGGAACTATCATTGCTATTATATTCCACCTAGTTTTGGATCACTGATGTTAAAGGGAAAAACAAGAAAGTCTGCTCTATGATGCCTAAAAAGCACATTAAGTGTTAAAGCTCTGCAAATATGAACAGGTTACTCCAGACCACAAACCTCAAAGATGTTTCATTAATAATTTGCTCATCATCTCACTGTTTCTGACATAAATGGATGCATTTTCTAATCCCTGTAAAGGAGGGAAACAGTGCAAGGGTTAACTCAATGACATGTAAACAAATGAATGTGCTTTGAATTTACAGTTCTGAAAACTGTATTCTCAATCCATGAGAAGCCAAATGATTTTTTTCCTTGAGAGCTGAGAGGTTTTCCTTGACAGCTGAGAGATTGCACCTATCACTGGCAGGTGCTGGGTTGTGTTCAGGAAATATAGAATCACCAAGGTTGGAAGAGACCTCAGAGATCACCGAGTCCAACCTGTCACCACAGACCACATGACTAAACCACAGCACCAAGTGCCACATCCAATCCCCTCTTGAATACCTCCAGGGATGGTGACTCCACCACCTCCCTGGGCAGCCCATTCCAATGGCTAACAACTCTCTCAGTGAAGAACTTTCTCCTCACCTTGAGCCTAAACTTCCCCTGGCACAGCTTGAGACTGTGTCCTCTTGTTCTGGTGCTGGCTGCCTGGGAGAAGAGACCAACCCCATCCTGGCTACATACTGCAGTGACTTTATCATGTCAAAAAAAATATCTATTTTTAAATAGTTAGGATACCACTAGATATACATTGATATGAAATTCACCATATAAGAATTTATTGGGCCTTTTTTTTTCTCTATTGCAGAAATATTCAGTGCAAATATGGGCAGCTTAGGGAAAACAGAAAGCCAGACGTAACATCAATGCAACCTCCATGGTGAAGTCCATAGAGCCAGGAAAGGCTGATTTGAATGGGACTTGGGTTTCACCTAGACTGGAGGTGTGTTGATGTCCATCTGTGGACACTAGTAGCTTCATATTGAATACTTTTTGCTGTAAAGCACCTTAAATCTTTATTAATAAGAAAACAACCTTCCAGTTTATCTCAGTTAAAATAGGGAAGTCTGTATGACACTGCAGCCTCCTCAGAATGGTATTAGGATTTTAATCCACATCAAGAGTGCTTTTAACCTCATTCTGATTATTTCTGCCTGTTAGCTTTTGGCTTACACCACTGGGCACTCCTATTGGTAAGCTAAGCAATGTGCTTCAGGAGAAAAATATAGGCTGTGTCTCGAAGGGTGTTCAGTCAAAAGGAAAAGACTGTCGAAAAGTCAGAGTAAATCACTCAAAATGTGTGAAGAATGAGTATCAAGATCTCAGCACCTCTACAATTCTCTTGCAAATGGGCAGTGTTTCCCAGTAAAGACACAACCAGTGCCTACTCGACTGGGGTTCACACTGGCTGGAGGGTCATTTTTATGGGAAACTGCATTCACATCTTGGTAAATCCCTTGAGTAACAGCCACCATACCTCTTCATAAAGCCATACACCAAAGGAGAAATTTTAGTCTTTTGGGGGGCTTTGTTTTTTGGTTTTTTTTCCTTTCCTATCCAGTTGTCAGGACTCAGATGAAATTTTACTCTAGCAGCACAAAAGCAAATGCAAAATGCAAAATCCACTGAAGAAACATTGTGGTGGTCCTCCCAAGCAAAACCCTCCTTCTTCATGCTAAAACGGAAAAGTTGAGCTCATCTAGGCAATTCAACTGCAGCCTAATGCCATACCAGTGTTATTTCTGCTCACGTCAGGCTACACCTACTGCACTGATTTTTGCTGAGCTGGTACCGAGTAACGTGAATCTCAGTGAATCATAAAGTGAGAAGTTTGGGCTTCCCCCCCCATTAATAATCTGTTCATAGCTTCCTGAAACACATACTTGACCACCTGATTTAAGGCCTTTCTCCAGGTATGTATCTCCTTTCCTCAGACAGTAAAGCACCTGCGTACATGGATACCTTAATTAATCAGTGATGCTGAAGATGTAACTTCTTATACTTTTTATTGTGCTGTCACATGAAAGGTTATGCGTGGGACTTGCTAACTGCATGATCTCAACCTCATACACAGAAAGAACACACACCCCTGCTAAAACTCCCTGGATATACTGTGCAGCATACCTACTACAATCATGTCACTTCGAGTTTTTCTCACCCTTCTCAATCTAGCAGTTGAAAAATTAATGACTAATACATTGATTCCAGTTCCCTACAGGAAAAGAAGTTTCCACATCAATTCAGTGTCATCAATAAGCCCTGGACAGATTTAGTTTTCAGTTTGTTTCTCTTATGACACTCAGTGCTCTGTACATCACTGCACATCACTGTGTATCACTGTACATCAAACACAGATCAGCTTTCAGGGCTACCTGTAGCAATTATATTTCTTTGTAGTGGAGCAGGACTCTTCAGCATGCTCGTGAAGTTGCTGCCTGCCCAGAAAACACTGCCTTGAGCATGCCATCCAAATATGAATCATTACCTTATTCTATAGCAAAGTGGTTCTGAACTATTCCCTTCTGAGAATGAGGCCTGTTCAGGATTTTATAGAATTTTTCTTGTACAAAAAGATTTTGCTGACAATCAGCATTGGTTTAGGTCATTCTTCAGGTCATTAACACATAGGGACAAAGTTTTCAGCATCAACATGTGACAGACTAGTGAGATTTTTATAGTGTAACATTAACTGTGGTTTTTTTTACCAGCTTATTTGGATCTTAACCAAGCAGCTTTGCTGTGCAACATAAAATAACAGACAGCTGTGAATTTCTTGCAGGTTCTGTATATAAAAATACAAACTTTGAAGTCAACACCATGCAGCCCTCCTGTGGAATGATTTTCATTTTTCTGCTTGCAAAGCTGCAATGGAACAAAAGCAATACTGAGGGCACAGAAGTAAATCTAACAAAAAATGGAAATAGCTCAATTACAGATAACTATCAGCCTACAGTGCAAACACCTCTACAGAGCTTGGCTCTGCCTGCAACTACTGCCATAAACCCTTCTGCCATCAGTCATGCTGTACCAACAGCTGCCAAGGCCAAAGAAAAACTAACTGAAAGAACAGTGACGAGCAGTTGGCCAAACAGCGTAATCCCGAGGTCCACTGATGCCACCACTTCACCTTCAAATGTCATGATGGTATCAAAAGATGGAAGAAGTTCTGCCACAAACTTCAACAGAATTCCAATGTCTTCAGCAACCATTACAACAACAGGGAACTTTTCTGGAGAGACCAAAAGTGCTGCAGTCACTTCTACTTCCACAGCAACACCAAGTACAGTCATCTACAGCACCCCTTCAGCTGTGGCGCTCCCCAGTGATAATTCTTCATTCAACCCCACCACGTTGTTCCCCACTGGTTTAGCTCTGACATCACCCCTGGTAAACCAGGACAGTCCTACACCAGACTTCAATTCCACTCAGCAGGCAACAGAGCTGAATCATAATTTCAGCTACCTTTCTACTCCTGCACCTCATTCAAAAGATGCCAATGGAGGTAAGCAGCAAAGTGAAGAACAACTAGTTTATAAAATCATAGTGCTGCAAATCAAACCTTCCTAGGAAGAGAAGGCTTTTAGAATAGAATAGAATGGAATTAACCAGGTTGGAAGAGACCTTTGAGATCAAGTCCAACCTATCATCCAACACCATCTAATCAACTAAACCATGGCACCAAGCGCCTCATCCACTCTCTTCCTAAACACCTCCAGTGATGGTGACTCCACCACCTCCCTGGGCAGCCCATTCCAATTGCCAATAACTCTTTCTGTGAAGAACTGCTTCCTAACATCCAGCCTAAGCCTCCCCTGGCACAGCTTGAGACTGTGCCCTCTTGTTCTGGTATTGGTTACCTGGGAGAAGAGACCAACCCCCACCTATCTACAACCTCCCTTCAGGTAGTTGTAGAGAGCAATAAGGTCTCCTCTGAGCCTCCTCTTCTCCAAGCTAAACAACCCCAGCTCCCTCAGCCTCTCCTCATAGGGCTTGTGCTCCAAACCCCTCCCCAGCTTTGTTGTCCTTCCCTGGACACTTTGTGAGATTTGTGAATTAAGAGGTGAGCTGGTACAGATTAAAACTAAAACTCACTCAGAATAAAAGTCCCTTTTCAAAATTATTTGTTGTTAACTTGCTTGATTAACACTTCCAGGAGTGGGGGAACCTCGTGATAGGTATTGCCCATTCACACTGGAGTGGAGCTTCAAGGTAGATGTGTAGAAATAACAATTAAATCATATAACCTGTCAGTGATTGCTCATTGGAATGGGCTGCCCAAGGAGGTGGTGGAGTTGCCAGCATTGGAGGTTTTCAGGAGGAGACTTGATGGGGTGCTTGGTGCCATGCATTAGTTGTTTAGGTGGGTTGGATTGGTTGATGGGTTGGACACGATGATCTTGAAGGTCTCTTCCAACCTGGTTTGGTTTATTCTAAATAAATGGTTTATTCTAAATAAAACTTAAATAAGTTCAGAAACTTTTGTGACCACAGATGACTTCTTATAAATAATTCCAAGTGAATTACTCATTATGCATTCAATTACCAAGTTGAGTATGCGTGGGGAAACAATGGAGCATAAAACTGTCATGGCACGTTTTCTATCCTCCTGATCTGAATCAGGTCTTCAGCAAAATAAAAGGGAAAATTAAAGACAGTAATTTTTTTGCTCTTAATTAGCTTTCAAGCTTTTAACACAGGACTGAAAGGCTTATCCATCACATCCAGAAGAGTACAGTTTGTACTAAGAACTGAAGGAGCATCAGCCTTTCATCTTTCCCACCACAGATCTAATAATTACAACGTACCCGATTTCAGATAAGATGACTGAGAAGGAAGGGAGGTGGGAGAGCAAGTTCTCTTCCAAGAAAAACAGAATACTTTGAAGAAAAGTTTTAAGAAATCTGAGGGAAATGTTGGAGGAAGGTGGTTTATTCTGCTAACCAAATAGGTGCAGAAAGCATTACCGGATTTTGTACCTTGCATACTGAAATCCGGGCTCTCTAAAAGTTAACTGCTTGAAATTGGCTTAAATACTTACAAACAATTGCATTCCCAGAGTGATCAGTGCTTATTTCTTCAAACAAAACATAGTGCTTGATTCTGCAATTAAACTCGGAAGCCTTTTACTTGACTACAACTCATTTAGCCTTCTCTTTTTTTTTAAGCCCAGTTATTGCCTTCTTTTACAACGGCAGAAAGTTTATGCAGGGAAGCTCGTTTAGTCACTGTCTCTGAAGTGCTTCAGATCCTTGATCCAACATCTACAAATATGTCAAGGGTGGCTTGACAGGTCAGGAGGATGAAGCCAGGTTCTTTTCAGTGCTACCCAGCCATCGGATGAGGGCCAATGGATGTAAACTCAATCACAGGAAATTCCATCTCAACGTGAGAAAATAAAATAGAGAGTGGCAGAGCGCTGGAACAGGCTGCCCAGAGAGGTTGTGGAGTCTCCTTCTGCAGAGATCTTCAAAACCTGCCTGGATGCATTCCTGTGAGACCTGCCTTAAGTGGTCCTGGTCGACAGTGGGGGTTCCAACCCCTAGCATTTTATGATTCTGTGATCCTTGGTCTCCCTCCACAAAGCCTTTGACTGCTATGAAACAAGAGTGAAGTAGCTAATCTTACAGATTTATTATTCTCATTCAATGGCCTCTTTTTCTTTTCTCTCTTTCCCAGACAAAACCAACAAAGGAGGAGTAATAGGTGGTGTCATTATAGGATTCATTTTGGTATCTATATTAATTGGTGTGATTGGATACTTTATATGTGGTAAGAAGAGGTCTGAGTTGTTTTCCCACAGACGGCTGTATGACGATACAAGGAACGACCCCGGTAAGGAACAGCAGAAGGGGATTACGTGGGAACATTTTTATACTCCTGCACAGAGCTGCTTAAGTAATCTACTCTTATTGAACTGATAGGAATTACATCATTGGCTCCTGTCAAACTAATTTTCAACTAACAGCACTTTGTTATTTTTAAACTGTAGCTTATCACTTAATACTCCCTTTAACTCTATGTCCTCTCCTTACAAGTTATTTTTTTAACCTCTGAGAGAGCAGGAAAAAAATACCCAGTATGAGTGAACCTCCTCAAATAATTGCAGATGAGTTTCATAGTTTCATAGTTTCATAGTTTCATTCAGGGTTGGAAGGGACCACAAGGATCATCTAGTTCCAACCCCCCTGCCATGGGCAGGGACACCCCACACTAGATCAGGCTGGAGTTCAAAACTATGGCTCAAAAGCTCTCCCAAACTTTAACTAGATGCAAAAGGCTGAACTCCTTACTGATCCAACTACAGTTACAGAATGAGAGATGAAAGGATATCTGGGGTTTAGGAGTAAAAACATTTCAAGAGGTTTAAAAAAACATTGCTTTCGTCTTCCCCATGAATAGACATAACTTGTATTAAAGTATTTTAAAGTGCATTAAAGTTTCCAAACATTTGTATCATGCTCCTGGATTTCATTTCAAACTGTTTAAACAAACATTAAGAGGCTAAACACACTTTTTTTTCTTCTTCTCTCATAGAAAATCAAGCGAAATAAAACTCTGGCAATTTGCCTTTTCTGGATTAAATACAAGTGCTGTAAGGAGCCAGATCATCAGATTAGGATCTAGCTTTGCAAGCTGACCACCCATGTAGTGCTGAATGGGTGTAGCACATGCTGTCTTTAGGAGATCATGAATCAGGGCCTTCAAGTTTTGCTCCCCTTTATGCAAGAAAGTGGTTAACTGGGTTTAGCTGCCAGGGACTGCTGAACTAAACCATGAGGTATCCAGTGTATGGAGGTAAGAATCTTTCAAACAATCCAAACAAAGTATTTATATTACCCTTTCAGTTCTCCACTTAGACAACTCATTGGGACCATACGATACGACTTTTGGATATGCAGCAGATGACAAAACCAGCAGAGGAGACAAGGCAGAGGAAGACAACGCAAGCTGCCCATCTGCCAACATTCCTATGGCTGACATGGCATCATCCCACCCTTCACCGTAATGTTTGCTTCAGATGACATTCTCACCTGTTTCCTACATGCTTTCATTTATCTTACAGCCATTACTGTGCAAACAATGCCTTGGACAGCAAGGGGAAAAATATTCAACAGGCAGAGCCCAGCAGCAAAGCATCACTCTTCTGCTGTGTAAATAAGTGACTGACCTATGGTCTTCCTGGAAGGGTATTATCATTGCTTTCTTAGAAATAATATAGACAGTTAGCACCCAGGTAAAATTCTGCTGTGTGCAAGTTTGGTGAAGAATGCAGACACTCTAACAAAGCAAAATTTGACTAGGATTGCAGTGATATTTTAGCATCAGTAAAAAAAGCCCAAACCTACAGTTTACTACCTTGAGGTAAACTAGTCTGTCCAAACATAATTCTTGATAAATACCTCAGGGCATTACTTTACCCACTCTACATTTGTACTTTTCTTAGTAAGTACAACAAAAAGACTTACATTTACTTGGATTACTCAAGGGTTGAATTTGCTGGGGAGAATGGAACTATCATATAACATGGACTTGATCTTTGACTATGAGAACACAGAGTTGAAGTCGCTATTGAAGGGAAAATAAGAAAGCAAACTTCTGTTCCTCTGTCAAAGTGATCTGTTTGCATTGCAGGCTAGACCTGTATTTGGCATGGGTTGGACAGAAAAAATACTTAACGTGAAAGGAAAGGAATTATGTCTGCCATGTATACACGTGCTCAAAAGAGCAGTCTGGTTTTGGCCAGAAAAACAGTAAAATTATTGCAGTATAATGCAAATAATTGCAGTTGCCAGCCCTGTCTAAATAGAAAGGAAAAAACATGAAAAAGACACAGATGTGAAGGCATAGAATAAAGAAGGGGAACTGCAGACTCACAGGATACATGCTTGTTAGTACAGTCTGTTAAAACCCTAAGTGTGGAGACTGCGGATCATGGTGATGGAGTTTACCTCACTAACTGGCTGTGAACACTGCAATGCAGACTTGTTTGGTACATGAGTAAACTACTTTCAAACGCACTCCAGAAAGAAACAATGGCCTTCACACTGCAGAGGAGTAAACCAGGTATTGATTTTGAAGTATTTAAAAGACTAAAGAATTGAAGTGCTCAGTTACGAAAACAGTACATTTCCCATCAAAATCAGAACCTGATTCCTAACACAGCACGTTGGACAGCAGACTGAAAATCTGAGACACATTCACCTATGAGATTATCACTCTGCTGCTTGAAAACAGACAAATGAAATGTTCAGCTCCCATCTTCCTTGGCACATATTATGCCATCTTTCCTGATAATGGCAGAGCAGTATCACATAAGCAAACTTCCATCCTGAACCCAGCTGAAAATGGAAAGAGCTCTCTCTAAGGAGAGCTCAAAGACAAGAGATTGAAGAAATGCTAAGAAGCCACAAGTGTTGTCTGGTGACCACGTGGCCAAGTACAATGTAACTTAGGAATTTATGACACTAATTGTTAGTAACAGCAGTGCAGAAATATCACTGAAGGAAGCAATCAAAGTGTGGCCTTCAGTTCCATTATGTTCATTTTTAACAATCTGGTGATGATTTTCCCATGTTTGTGCATGGGCTGGTATTGTCTCTGTACTTCTTCAATATTTTGCTACTGTTTGTATATTGTTGGTTTTGGTTGGGTTTTTTTTTATGCTTTCACCAGACCAGCTTCCAAAATTTGTGACATTTGTTCATCCTTCAAGTTAGAATCACTAATGCTTACTCAGAGCTATTACATAAATAAAGCTGGTCTCTAAAATTGCCAAACTCTGTGCTGAATTCAGTTTTATGCATGCAAACTGGTGTTATTTTCTCAGAGTTTACATAGACAAACATTTACATTGGTAGAATCAATTATCTCTTGTTTTAAAGCCAGCCTTTTCCTATTTTCCAGCAGCAAACACTATTAATTCCAGTGAAAGCTAATTCCATCAAGCATTTCATGCTGGAACCATTACATCCATCTTGTACATCACTGTAACTCTGACCTTTCAGAGAAGCAAGACTGTTCTTCATAATACCTGCTCATGGATTCATAGATTTGTGGAATGGTTTGGGTTGAAAGGGATCTTGCAGATCATCCGGTTCCAACCCTCCTGTCATGGGCAGAGATGCCTACTAGACCAGGCTGCTCAAGGCCTCATTCAACCTGGCCTTGGACACCTCCAGGAGGGGGCATCCACAACCTCCCTGGGCAACCTATTCCAGTGTCTCACCACCCTCACTGTGAAGAATTTCTTCCTAATCTCCAGTCAATATCTACCCTCCTCAAGCTCCAATCCATTCCCTCTTGTCCTGTTACTAGAAGCCCTTGTAAGAACTCCCTTCCCAGCTTTCTTGTAGGCCCCCTCCAGGTACTGGAAGGGTGCTATAAGGTCTCCCAGACCCTTCTCTTCTCTGGGCTGAAGTGCCCCAACTCTCAGCCTGTCACCACAGGGCAAGTTCCCCTCCTCTAGACCCATTCCAGCAGTTCCATGCCCCTCCTATGCTGGGGACACCAGAATTGGGTGCAGTACTCCAGGCGGGGTCTCACAAGAGCAGAGTAGAGGGGCAGAATCACTTCCCTCGTCCTGCTGGTCACATTTCTTTAGATACAGCCCAGGACAAGTTTGGTCTTCTGGGCTGCAAGCACACATTGCTGGTTCATGTTGAGTTTTTTATCAACCGGCACCCCCAAGTCCTTCTCCTCAAGACTGCTCTCGAGCTACTCCTCACCCAGCCTACATTTATGCCTGGCTTGCCTTGACCCAGGTCCAGGGCCTTGTTCAACAGTGACCTCTGTGTGTACCACACTGCTTGGCTTTGTGCCTCATGACACGATGTGTGTGATGCCACAGTGAACACAATGAGATATTCAGACTGAACATTTGAATATAAGTATTTAAATTGCTGTAAGCACTTAACATCAAACCCTTCCTATACCTCCCTCTAATTAGCTCTCACAAAAACATTCTCTTTTATTCTAGGAGAATTCACTACAAGACAAGATTTTTACAGTGACTGCAGATCAGTAGATTAACCTACACATTTGCCTTTCAAAAGACTTCTGCCTGCAGGATGTAAAATGCAGGCTTACAGGCATTTAAAACACTCAAGATGGTCATTACATGAACGATAAAAAGTATTATTTTCACCCACTACTAATGTAGAAGTTGAAGTGACAAACAGGAAAAAAGAAGTTTGTGTGGCAAAATCATAATCCTTCTTTATCAAGAGCTGGAAATCTCCCTTTACCCAGCAATCATATAAAAGGGTCAAGTGAACCACAAATACAAAGAAAATAAAAGAGGGACTTACCCCAAATTGCCATGAAAATAGCAAAGAAGACAGTCCCTCCATTGTCAAACAGATGTGTAACCTGAATAGAAGAGAAATCCATAAGCAACAAATACTATTGCCAAGCAAATCAGATCTTTTGCCCCTAGAGAATCCCAGCCTACATAATTGGTAGCAGGAGCTAAAAGCTAAGCATTCTAACCAGAAGTCCTACTTGCACGTTTCTTTTTCCAAGCTTTGTGCCTCTCTGCCTTTCAGCATAAGCTGAATTCTGCTTTTGCAGACCATCATTCCATGCATCTCCAGTCTATTTGTTCCACAGACACTAAAGAGCTGTCCATCTCCAGACAGCCTAAAACTTCCTCCAGAGCTCTGCTCATACTGTGACAAAGTCAACCTCAGCATTTTGCATGTTTTCCTCTGTTTTTCATTTGCTTCCATAAAGGAAAAAACAAAATAAGCATGAGATTGAAAGTGTGAGAGGTGAACAAAAATCTGATTCATATTTTCAGGTTTGAATGTAGACCTGTGTGATGATGTGATTTTGGATACTCTGCTCAGGAAAAGTGCATCTTTCCAAGGGAACAGAAAATGAACCAATCAACCAAATATAACTAATGTTGCTAGAAGTAGAAAATACATATTTGCCTCCTCATCTAGCCTTCTCTTTACAAAGTGTTTGGGTGAAAGTCTTTCAGGAGCACACTCAGAATTAAGGTTTAACTGTCTTAAAGGTTAAATGCATAGTCAGAGGCTCTGTGTTGACCAGAAGCCCCCATGCAGAAGTGAATTGTTGTTGAATCTGGTGCTGGTCCCTCAGCATGTCTGACTGATGTTGTCATCATCATACAATACTTCAGGTACTCCAAATCCACCCTGGATCAACACCCTGCCACAGGGCCTGAGGGCAAGGTGTACTGAATGCAGGACCAGCCCAAAGAGCCCTAGGGCTCCACACTAATCATCCACGGATCAAAGCGTCCACTTAATGTGGACAAGAATGACAGCGTGGGCATTTGGCAATTCAGATTACAACTCGGGTATTATCTGCCTTTCCCTTAAATTATAACCTTCACTTCACTGTGGCATTTTTAAGTGGAAATGGAATAAAGAGGGAGGGGATGAGAGGAATGGGCAGTAGCAAGAAGGAAAAAGGAATCTTTTGTATTTTGTCTCCAGCTTTACAGAAAACTTGGCACAAGAAACATTTGAAGTATATGATTTTTCCAGCATTAGTTTGTTCTGTCTGAAGTGCTCCTCTAGAGGGAAACTTGGCAGATATTTAAGAAAGAAACCCTGAGATCAGTTTGAGTAACATGAAATATGAGCACAAGGGCTATGTAAAGGAGGCAGGTCCCACGATGCAAGCATGTCTGGGGAGATAAACTTCACTTAAAGGAACTCACTTTTCCTAATGAACTCAATGCTTAGCTACTCATATACAAAGAGCTATGTGAAAAAGGACTAAAGCACTTATTTCACAGTAAGGGTGCTGGTGTTGGAATGAATGAGGAGGAATAGATTCCCTTGCATATCAGCTCTGTGTTTCTGCGGCAGCAAGACAGAGAAGTAAGTTACGTTCCCAAAATGACAAAATCAGAGGGAAATGCTGACAAACTCCATCTCAGGTAGAAGAAAGTAAGCAGGAAATGCCATTTCCTTTTCCCAGGGAGCAGATCTGACATCGTATTTTTAAACATGTTACTTTCACTTACTGATATTACTAACAGTGCTTCAGAAAGTACAGAGGAACACTTCACTTGAAATCAGACTGTAGTTTTCTAACATTACAGATTGTTTCTATTCCCTAATTTGGGTGCAAACACAGTGGAAGTGCTGACACATGCTTGAATATGTGCTGTTCAGCTTGAGCAGCATGGTAGCACCCAGCAGGATCATAATCCCTGCTGGAAACCAGACGGTTCCTAGAAAGAGGATAATGACTGATGCTGCAGCGAGCTTTTCCTTAGAGAGAAAATGGTGAGTGAAGGCATTACAGTCAGAATCTCTGTTACATGAAGCCTCATTGATCTTTTTGTTTTAATTCTTCTTATTTTTAACTTTATCTTTGCCATTGGAAGAAAAATGCCAAGGTTGCATTTGGAGCATTATGAACATCGCACGCCTGAAAACAGATTGCTCACTTGAAAACACTCCACATATACAGAGGTGCAGATACACTTGTGGATATTTAAGTTTAAAGCACAGCTTCTTGAGACAAAATATTTAGTTGGGTAAAATCTTTGCATTGGTTTGACAGACCAAAGCACATCACAGGCACATTATGCTAGAGAATTCCTTGAGGAGAAGCAAAAAAGTCGATTTACAAAGTAATTGTGAGCAAAGGAAACAGAGGAAAATGTTAATCATAGAGGAAAGTAGGAAAAAACCTTTCAAAAAAAACCATGACTCTAGGGACAGTGTAGGTTGATGAAAAGAATAAGGATTTAGGAAGGAAATGCCCACAGAAAGTAGAACAAATTTTAGAACAATCTCTGATGATTTCAAAGCAGTTCCTTATGAAAAACACAAATGACAAAGGCTGAAAAAAAAAACCCTCAGTAGGGAAACAAAATGTTTTGCAGGAATCTGCTGAAACAAGGGCAGCCATTACACAATGACAGTGGATCTCTAGACAAAAATTATCTTAATAGCACTAAGAAAATGATTACCTTGGCATATATGCAGCTCTCATTGAGTTTCTGTAGCGTGCAGTTGCGTTCACACATAGGGCACATGATGGTTTCGTTTGCCTCGCAGATCTCTTTGCTTTGGTACAAGACAGGAAAATACAGGTTATAAAAAGGCTTTTAGCTTTCATACAATCATTCTGTGGTTATGCCACTTGCAGTTTCTACTTGTTAACAGCATGCCTGCACCACAAAACTGGCTCAATAAAATAGAAGTGAATGTTTGGCTTGAAAAGCCTAGTCCCAAATCAATAGCCTGAAAACTGAGCAGTATTTTTGGGCATCACACAACACTTCTCACACTTGTGAATAGCCTATTTGCTCCCAAATATCATGAAGAGAAGAACAAAATATTGCTTATTACCTTGCAATCCATTTACTGTGTATTTTTCTAAGCAATGTAAAAGATACCAAAGAGGATGGACATCTCTGCTATAACCACACTGATTTAATTCAGCTTTTTCCCAGTTTACATCAGCTGAAGGTCCACGCCACAAGATGATCACATGGACATTCAGATCAGTTGGTCACATGTGAAAACCCACTGATGGGGATTTCTGGCAGTACTATTTCAAGTCTTTGCAGTTTTATTTCCTACAGAAGAACTTACACATAGTATTAATAAAAAAACCCCACACTTCAATACCCTGTTTTAGGGGAAAATATATTCAAGGGACATTCTGGTGTTTAAGGATCTAAGATTTAGAAATATGATTCATAGATTCACAGAATGGTTTAGGGTGGAAGGGACATTAAAGATCATCTAGATCCAACCCCCCTGCCATGGCCAGTGACACCTTCTACCAGACCAGCTTCCTCGAAGCCTCATCCAACCTGGCCTGAAACACCTCCAGGGAGGGGGCATCCTCCCTGGACAGCCTGTTCCAGTGTCACACTACCCTTACTGTAAAGAATTTCTTTCTAATATCCAGTCCAAATCTCCCTTCCTCAAGCTTAAAGATATTGCCCCTCATCATGTCACTACAAGCCCTTGTCAGAAGTCTTTTCCCAGCTTTCTTGTAAGACCCCTTCAGGTACTGGAAGGTTGATATAAGGTCTCCTCACAATTCTCCTGATTGAACAGCCCCAACTCTCTCAGTCTGTCCTCAAAGGAGAGGTGCTCCAGCCCTCTAATCATTCTCATGACCCTCCTCTGGACATGCACCAGCACCTCCAGATCCTTCCTGTAGTAGAGGCTCCAGAACTGGATGCAGTACTCCAGGTGGGGTCTCACCAGAGTGGAGTAGAGGGGGAGAATCACCTCCCTAGACCTGCTGGCTATGCTTCTCTTGATGCAGCCCAGGATGTGATTTGCTTTCTGGGCTGCAAGTGCTCATTGCTGGCTCATGTTGAGCTTCTCATCCACTGGCAGCCTCAGGTCCTTTTCTTCAGCGCTGCTCTCAAGCCAGTCACTGCCCAGCCTATCTCAGTGCCTGGGATTGCCACGAGCCAGATGCAGGACCTTGCACTTGGTCTTGTTGAACCTCATGAGGTTGTCATGGGCCCACCTCTCCAGCCTGTCAAGGTCCCTCTGGATGGCATCTCTTCCCTCCAGTGTGTCTGCTGCACCACACAGCTTTGTGTTGCCAGCAAACTCAACACCACTGTCCATGTCACCAACAAAGATGTTCAACAAGTCTGGTCCTAGTACTGATCCCTGAGGGACTCCACTTGTCACTGACCTCCACTTGGACATGGACCCATAGATAGGGACCACTGATATTCAAAATGTACTACATCATTAAGTGTCTTGACAGAGACAAAAGAGAATTACCAGAACTGCAAAAATGAATTTTAAGGTGAATTTTAACTGCATTGAGGAAGCTTCCCAAAGAACCTCAGCAATCGCCTTTCCCTGTCCTTCAGCAAAGTTGACCTGTCTGAAATGATCCTCTGACATACCAGGAAAGCAGCAGTCTAAAAACAAATACCTAGAAAGCCCCTCTAATTTGTTTTAATAAACATTGCTCTTTCACTGACTCACGAAAGCTGAATTCCCAGTTCTAATACTGTATGGAAGATTATGCTCATTTCCAAATGAGTGCATCTGTTAAAGCCCTTCCAACAAAACAGCAAACATATTCTGGTTGCCTAGGTGCCACTTTTAGAGCCTTCAGTCATACTTCACATAACACTGGAATCTCTACTCCCCTGAAACCCTACAGCATAACATGGATCTGACAAATTGTCTTAAGCAACCTTTAATCCAGAATGAGCAGAGCTGCAGAGTAACAGAAATGTTGGAGGGTGTCACATCAGATCATGTTCTTCCTGGCATTTGCATTCAAATGATTAAGCACAGAAAAGAATTCTTTTAACAGTACGTTATAACGGCTTGGCAATAATGCAACCTGTTGTCAAACACAAGGCCAAATCATAGTGTACTTTGAATTTAAAATGAACATTATGAATGCTACATTTTCTGTATTATAGATCTGGAGTTAAAATCTGGGTTTGTTTTTAATAACATCTGCAGTTCGATGCAATTATGCCGACAGTGATAGGTCACATGCTTCAGCAGTACTCTCCAAGGCAGTAACATTTGTTGCAGGAGTGTTTGTGACAGGTGCTATGTTAACTGCTACTGCAACTCACATCCTCAGTAAAGCAGAGCAAAATAAGCTTAGAAAAGATGTTGAGTTGCTGGAGTGTGACCAGAGAAGGGCAACAAAGCTGGGGAGGGGTTTGGAGGACAGCCCTGTACGGAGAGGCTGAGGGAGCTGGGGTTGCTCAGCCTGGAGAAAAGGAGGCTCAGAGGAGACCTTATTGCTCTCTACAACTGCCTGAAGGGAGGTTGTAGCCAGATGGGGGTTGGTCTCTTCTCCCAGGCAACCAGCACCAGAATAAGAGGACACAGTATCAAGATGTGCCAGGGGAGGTTTAAGCTGGATTTTAGGAAGAAATTCTTCATAGAGAGAGTGGTTGCCCATTGGAATGGGCTGTCCAGGGAGGTTGTAGAGTCGCCATCACTGGAGGGGTTTAGGAGACTGGATGGGGTGCTTGGTGCCACAGTTTAGTTGATTAGATGGTGTTGGATGATGGGCTGGACACGATGATCTCAAAGGTCTCTTCCAACCTGGTCCATTCCATTCCATTCCAAACTCTGTGACCAGCTGCTGACACCATAGTCTCAGTACTCTGAGTGACCTCGGGGCTGGGTTATTCCAAACACACACACTCAAAAGCCCTTCACTCCCATGTGCTTCCAGCATCACTGACAGTCTCATGCAATTGTTTTGTGTCATTAAAAACATAATTAATTCTTAACCAGGTAGAATGGGGATGTTTCTGTTTGTAAACAAGGGACATACATGTGTGCTTACTTATAATAGTGTCTGGTCCCTGAAGTGAAGCCCATTCAGGGCTTCTGTCTTCCCATTTATTTCACCTTTCTCCTCCCTGTACAACACACTTGAGTTACTGAATGATTCAACCAGGCTTGAAAGCTTATTGTTTCCCTCAAACTCTAACTGAAGGAAGGAGAGAAAGACTATGAGAAGGGGCAAGAGGCAGTGTAAGGGGGGCACTTGCCCTGGGAAAGGAACCACAAAAAGGAAGCCACTGTATTCCATTTCCAGCTAACTTGTGACAGTGCCAGATACAGAGCATCTTTCCTTTACTGCCAGGCTGAGATGAGGTCGTGGCACAGGCAGAGATATACATAGAATCATAGAATCAATAAGGTTGAAAAAGACCTCAAAGATCAAGTCCAACCTGTCACCCAATACCTCATGACTACTAAACCATGGCACCAAGTGCCATGTCCAGTCCTCTCTTGAACACCTCCAGGGACAGTGACTCCACCACCTCCCTGGGCAGCACATTCCAATGGCTAACAGTGAAGAACTTTCTCTTCACCTCCAGCCTAAACTTCCCCTGGTGCAGCTTGAGACTCTGACCTCTTGTTCTGGTGCTGATTGCCTGGGAGAAGAGACCAACCTCCTCCTGGCTACAGCCTCCCTTCAGGTAGTTGTAGACAGCAATAAGGTCTCCCCTGAGCCTCCTCTTCTCCAGGCTAAACAATCCCAGCTCCCTCAGACTCTCCTTGTGGGGTTTGTGCTCGAGACCTCTCAACAGCCTCATTGCCCTTCTCTGGACACATTCAAGAGTCTCAATGTCCTTCTTAAATTGAGGAGCCCAGAACTGGACACAGTACTCAAGGTATATGTATATAAATTTAAATACATGCAGACAAAAAAGCCAACTAGTGTCAGGACAGACTGAACACAGAGCAGAGGCTGGCAGCTGTACACATTGTAAGCAAGATAATGTAACTTCTGGATGGGACATCATTCTGCATAACACTTGAATTATCACTGCATCAAACCTAAGGCTGGCATCACAAGCTGCAGTAGACACTGTATGTTATTTACTCCTTTGCTGCTGAAACTGTGCTGGATCTCAAAGGAAAAGGAGGAAAAAAATAGTTTTTCTGGTTGCAGTCACCAGAGGGGGCTCACAGCAGCTCCCAGCGTCTGAGGAGTGAAGGGACATCCCCTGAGGAAAGCACCTTCTCCAAAACCGAATTTAGTTGTGAAGTTATGGGACACAGGACAGGTGAAACCCAGAGGTTTTGACAGAATTTACCATCCACTGATCCTAATAACAGACACTAAGAAGATGAAACCTTTTTCACATGAAGTAGTATTGCATTGAGCAAAACCGAATCTTGAGCAATGTGGCAGTTGTGGCATTGCCATACTGCCCTGGAACTTGGTACAAATTCCTAACTAACATTGTGTTTCCTGTGTCTTGATTTTGTCAGAATAATGTACTCAAGTCACTCTGTTTTCTCCTGAGGGCTGCTGAATGTTGCATTTGCATACCACAGTAGCTGCCATGCTCCAAATCAAAGGATGTGTTTTAAACTGGTTATAACTGTTTATTTAACAGTTTTCTTTAAGTGACTGCAAAAACACCAGATAAATAACCTCACAGTCTCAGAATATGGCAAGAATAAGAACATTTAGGTTGTACAGTCTGTCTGCCTACTAACAGATTACTCCTGTCTGCTGTAGGTAGGAGGTTGCTGTCTAATCCTCACTAACCCTTTCCAGGCTAGGTAAGCAAATATGGCAAAGAGCAGCATCTGTTATCACTGGCCTTTAGAAGTGCCTGAGTACACAAGGTGATACAGAAAACATTTACATTTTATCAAGCCAGTCAAAATCAGCTTGAGTTAGTTAAGCTGTGTTCTTGAACCCATGCCTCACAGCAGGGCTTCCTAATGTGGTCACAGCATTGCACCGGCACGACAGTGCTACGTCACGACTTGGGATTTTGGGTTTCTTGGAGCACACCCCAGTTGCCAACCATTTCTCAGTTAGCCTCCCCCTACACTCCTGCAATATACACCCTGCAACCTTCTGCAAGCAAGATAATTGAGTCTCTCTGCTAAAAGATCTAAGCAGGAGTCACATCAGTGAGACTGCTTGGGAGAGGTGTCTGACACACATACAAGCACATAATGGCTTGCAGGTTGAAAAATTAAATTGTTAGAAATTCTGCTCCTTCTCTTGAGGAGTGTTAGTGCTGTACCTTTCTCTCCCACAAGGAGTGCCTGAAATATTAAGCTATATCTTGATAATAGTAGATTATGGCCCTTTGTTCCCCTCCCTTGCTGAAGCGGTGTTGCTGTACATGTGAAGAATATGATTCCCAGCTCTACAGTCCCTGTGCTCTAAGAACAGGCTGATCCTCTACATCACCTCCATTGCATTTGAGAGACATTTACTGTGGAATAAAAATAAAAACTAAAAATCCTAATATAGAGACCAACATCCTAAAGATAGCTGAGTTTCCTGGCTGATACATTAATTTCATTTAATGCAGTTTGAAGTTGTAAAATCTCTTAGGAGTTTGCTGCACAAAAGCAAGGCTAAAAAGAAAGCATTAATTACAGCACTGCAGAATGTAACAGCTCACTGTGAAACAGAAGATAAAAGCAATCCCCTACAGAAAATGCAGAACAGTCCTATCAAAGCCCAAGAAACAGCACTTCACATGAAACCTACTTAGAGCCTAAGCATCCAACTTCTTGGAGAAACAGCTGCAATTGTAAGAGCATTGATACTGTTGTGTCTGATGACATCTAATGGAAAACTTTGCAACAAGTTGTAATAAGTGCATCCTCTGAAACAGTGCCTAAAAATGTAGGTAGTCCCTAACTCAAGCACCTGCATCACTATTGCCAAATTGACCTAACCCCTTCCTCACAGCAAAATCACAACAATGAGAAACTTGAAAACTAGGCTCATCTCCCAGGGTTGTAATCTCCCCACAGCTGAGTCTCCTGGCTGCGGTCTACTCTGACAGAGTACAGACTTGTTAGACTCAAGGTCTGCTGCTATTAATACAGAGAGAAAACAAAGGCACAGGCAAAATTAAACTGCTGTTAAGCAATTGCACTACACTCTGGAAGTTACAGGCAAAATGGAGATAAAGAGGGAGGATTTCTGACTTTTTTCACTGCAGTACTCATTACATAAGAATTGGTCCTCTCTGTCTTTCCTTACAGATAGAATGGGGAATCACAGCAGATGCAGCGGGCAGAGCACTTGCTGCGAAAAGACAAACCCAGCCTGATGCAAAGCAGATGTACAAAGTGGATACACTTGACTGAAGAACACAATGTTGTATTTAGTTATTTTTACATAATTATCATATTGGAAAAGTGTTTCTAATTTTAATAACGATCTGAGATGTACCAGACTGCTCTTAATTTTCAACAGGCTATTATGTATTTAAATGAGAGTTTACCTTACTTGGCTGGAATCCATTGTAAATAATCCATACAGGAAAACAAAGAGCCCAACCAGTGCAGCAGGAATGAGCATTCCAGTGTACCACCCCAACCAGGCAAAATACAGTCCGATTTTCTCACCAAAATATCGCCTACATGAAAAGGAAACACATACATTGTTTAAAGTTAAAATTTGGGGTGACCTCTATCTTCACAGCAGCAGAATAGCTCCAATGATTAATTACAAGTCTATGGCAAGATTGTGGTCAGCTTACCAAAATGTTTTCTTTCAGGCTAGCATAGTATTCCAGTGACAGTAATTGCAGAGTATGTATTTTGAAAGGCTGCAGCTGAAGTGCTCTGCAATTTTTATGTCCTTGCAGTGACTAAGTAGATGCACTAGCTTCAACATTATTAATTGCAGGACATCTTATTTGTACACACACACACACATATATATATAAACAGACAAAAATATTCTGCAAAGGGATAAAAGTAATTTGCTATGACCTCAGTATTCCATTGTAAAAAGTATTTCTGAGAGACAACAATGCAGCGTGGCATATTTCAAACTAATAATAGAGAAAATGATGGACTGAAAACACAAGTTGAAGACTGAGCTGAGTATAAGCTGCTAGAAAAGTGAAGCAGCAGCGATCAGAAAGTCAGTCAAGGATAATACTACTGGAACAGCACAGAATTGTCCCCTGGCACATGCTTAGCTCCACAGTCTTTAGTGGAACAATAGTGGGTTGTGACTGTCAGATCACAAATAGAAACTGACAGCAAGGAAAAATGAACTCCTGGTATTCAATGTCAAAGATGAGGAAAGGGAAAACCACAAACATTCCCATTATTTAACTTCAATTCCATACATCTCTCTGCTTTACAATTGGTAATCTACAACATTTATTACAAGATGCATAAGCAGAAGTTTATTTAAACCCACATGGACATGTAAATATTAGCTTGCATTTTGACTCCACTGGATCTGATAACTCGTGACTGTCCTCTCTGCTCTCAAATGTGTTCTCATTAGGGGCAAGTGTCTCAGATCAACAGACCACATCATGGGCTTGTCTTTTAAGTTTCACACTGCAAATTCTGAAGCAGCTGGATCTACCTGCCTTTTAGGCAGCCTCACTGGAAATTAACAGCCCAAAAGACTCCCCCAAAGAAGCGACTGAGCACTTGTATCTTATCTGTTAACATTGGGTAGCTACATATGACAGGAATACACAAGGAATTTAGTTAGTGTGGTTAAGAACACAGGCTGTTTGTATCACAGAAACAAACTACTCTTCAAAGTACTAATACCTGATTAAATCAAGAGGTTGGTATTTGTACCACATTCCCCACCGTGCCCACCGCTCATATAAGAGGTGCCTATGGTTCTGGGCTCCGTGTGTTTTGATGGGATGTCTGCTTTTGTGGCTTCCCTGAAAAACACCAAGAAATAAAAGCACATTACAGGTCACTAGGGGAAATACAGGCATTTTTCACCTATTTCTAATAGGTATTTTTAATGTAAGTGTTCCCTATTTTAAATAAGTAGGTCTATTATTATGGACACCTCTAGGACCTGCCATCCAGAGCTAACAGGTAAGCTTGACAGAAGAGATGCGGTCACATATGCTGCTGCAAAGACCAGTTTCTCAAAGACTTAACAACAGAAGTACTGCAATACAAGACTATAAAGAACTAAGTACAGCATTTCTATTTCCTTAGTATGCTTTCAGCCCTTTCAAAATGTTTCCTGAGATGTCTGTGAAATCTTTTTTCCCTTCCTAGAAATTTTAGATATTTCTGGTATGTCCACTTCGTTCTCTCCTAGACATTTTCTAGGGCTTTAAGTTCTGTTTAAAACTACAGAAAAACATATGATTTCTGTGCTGTTTTCTAAGATGATGGGAAACAACAGAATTGGCACTATTTTGAAGCTACATAGGACTCTCAGAGGTATTAAAAGCAAAACACAGACTCAGTCTGACAAAAAAAGGAGTCCTTCCAGGCCACAGCTAACATTTGCAGGCCACCTGATGGCCTGAAATAGCCTCATGTCTGTGGTTGAATTTTTTAATTGTTAGATCTGCTAGAACCATCCTAAGCAGAATCTCTTATATCTGTAATTTCAATACAGTTCTGAAGCAGAACATCTCCTTTAGCTGATTTCCTGCCCTCCCCCCTCCCCCCAAATAATCCCACCACTCAGTCATGCTAAAGAAAATCTTTTGTCAAATAACTTCAAGTAGGCCAAATAATTCCTTGGGAGGAGAGCAGAGTTCCCCAGAGCAGTATTTCAGAGTTAGCCATCAGACAGATTCTTGACCCTGGTAGCCCCATGTCATTTACTCATCTCAATTTTTATCATTTATTCAAAACCTCAAGCATTCCTTGCCACTGAAAGAAAACCATTTCCTTGTTACAATCTGTTGACCCTCTGGTTTAAGAATGAGTTAAGAACAAAGCTAAACATAGCAAAGAGTCCAGTTCCACACATTTCTCATTACAGTTAGCAAAGAGGCATAGCGAAAACATTAACACAGAGTGTGACCTTTGTCACATCTAGGAACACCTAGGAACAGAACATTGACTTCTTTTCACACTCCTCTGGGTAAATGACTGCAATGCATAAAGCATTACCCAGTACTGCATATTTTTAAACCTTTCTTTTTCTCCCCTGCTTTTTTTCTCCACAAAAGAGTTAAAGTCTCAACGTTCCCATTTAGGCTGAATTTTCACTCACTTGTTTGAGTGCTAAAGAAGAAAGACAATAAAACAAAGCTGAGAGTGTTCAACCACTAGCCCTTAGCACCAATCAAGTAGCAATTAAAGTTAAGAGTGGCTTAAAAATATGACTTTGAAACAGCAGCTTGTGCTATAGCAAAGCAACATATACACAGCATGGATGTGACACCATGGTTTTGACAGCCACAGAAAGCTTCACAGGGTTTTCTGGCAGCTTTTCCCTGAGGTCACTAAAGCACAGCCAAAGTGTTAACAACAATGTTCAATTATTTATCTAAAATGCTCCTCCTCTCTATTCCCAGTATTTAATTATTAATGCCATTAAAAAAAATAAACCAAAATTACTCTCAGCAATTTGTAAAGCACAGGTCAGTCCTCTGAAAGATGAGACCAAGTTACAACGCTCAGCCTGAGCAGCCACAGAGTTTGCAGCTGCAATTACCATGGTACTAATGGGCATATAAAATGACTGAAGATGTGTGGCTTGCTTCTTTCTTTTCAGCACTCAAAGACTGCCTGAAAAAGCCACTGAAGTCAAACACATTTTTCATTTACTACAGGGGTTTCCTGTCTGTAGTAGACTTTAACCTTCTGAAAAACATACTGTCCAGCAGAAGTGATCCAGAACCCTTCAGAAAAGACTAATTAGGAAATAATCAACCAGCCTTCCTAACAGTGATCAGGTGCAAAAGTAATTAGAAAAACAGAGTATTTCATAGGTGGCAGGCAAAAATCATTTACAACAACAAATGGGAATAATTGGGAACAAGTTATATTCTCATTAAGAACTCCACAGGCAATGTCCAGTTCATAAAAGAATAATTATAACATTCCAGTTCATGAAGAAAGTGCTCCAGAAAGTTATTATACTAAATTATATGAGAAAAGTGTTTTAAGTCAGTATTAAAGTAAGCCATAAAGAAAAAAGAATCTCAATAGATTACACAGTGAAATTAAAAGTTTGCAAGGCAAAATGAAAAATAAAGTAGGATCTCAAAACATTAGTGCTGTAATCTAAACAGAAAGACAAAAATTAAACAGGTTACCTCATGTGGTGGAAATGCTGCCTCATATGTTCCATTATTTAGCAGCCTATTAATACCTAAAAAAGAAAAAAGCTTTAGTTCCTATACCAATTTTTGTCCACATCTGATTTCAAGCAGTGTGAATTTTTCAAGTTACATACTGGGAATGTAACTTGATATCAGGTGCTCAGGATGCTGTTAAACATGACAATAATCAATAATCCCACCAGCTGTGCAGGTCTTGCTGATGCCTTGAGATTTGTGGCTCTGCCAAACTACAGCAACTTTCTGAGGGCCACTCTCTCCAGCTTTTCTCTAACAGTCAGGTGCAAGTACCAGATCAAATGTGAGAAGATAGTTACACTCATGTGGTACTCATCAGAGCAGATGATACAGATTTTATGGGTGACCAGATGATCTGACATACACAGACAATGGTCTGGACAGACAATCCTCCAGGCAGCAAAACCCCTGCAGGTTCAAAAGTTAACCTCTTAATTAATTTGAAATATAAATCAGCTGAGGGAGTCTGTGTCAGAGGAGTCCTCTGCACCATGCTGGCTCGAGCATTTTGGATCAGTTCCTAGTGTCTTCCTAAAACCAGATTTGTTGTATTTTCCAAACACAGCATAAGAAATAATAAACAACCAGTAATAATTATAATAAAATATTTCAGTGGTCTGTAAGAGCACACTCATAGCCAAGAGTTTCCCTGAGAAATAAATACTGATGATTTCACATTTGTCCAAATATGCAAATGATGCTAAACCAATATCCAGATGAAATTTGCCATCGTCAGTTTCAAAGGCATTATATTTGAACTCCTTTTCTATGGTTTTCCTACTACTGATTTTATTCAGGAACTCAAGCAGCAACTTTCTGTACTTTCGATCATCTCCATATGTATAAGGTTTAAAAATATCTCTATAAATTTAATTCTTAATTTTAATTCCTGCAGAACCAGGAATCATACATAACACTCCTGTTTCTTGCAAAGGAAAATTAACAGTTAGACCTTCTAACAATTAGTAGTGTAAAAGAGTGTTGATATAAACTGAATTTAGTCTTCAGGTCAACTGTTTCTGAGCTGCATGGAAACCTCAAAGAAGTTAAGCTCATATTGATTCAGATGGCCTGGAACAGCTAGGCAGTGGCAGAATCTAGTCCTTGAAAACATTCCAGAGTTTCCTGAAATTTATGTTATCTTGACTGTGGTTCTCAATATCATAATATCTCCAGTTTATTTTAAGGAACAAGAAGGCCAATGGCATCCTGGCCCGTATCAGGAATGGTGTGGCCAGCAGGAGCAGGGAAGTCATTGTGCCCCTGTACTCAGCACTGGTTAGCCCACACCTTGATTACTGTGTCTAGTTCTGGGATCCTCAATTTAAGAAGGACATTGAGACTCTTGAGTGTGTCCAGAGAAGGGCAACAAGGCTGGGGAGAGGCTTTGAGCACAGCCCTGTGAGGAGAGGCTGAGGGAGCTGGGGTTGTTTAGCCTGGAGAAGAGGAGGCTCAGAGGAGACCTTATTGCTCTCTACAACTACCTCAAAGGTGTTTGTAGCCAGGAGGGGGTGGGTCTCTTCTCCCAGGCAACCACCAACTGAACAAGAAGACACAGTCTCAACCTACACCAGCAGAAGTTTAGGCTGGAGGTGAGGAGAAAGTTCTTCACAGAGAGAGTTTGCCATTGGAATGAGTTCCCAGGGAGGTGGTGGAATCACCATCTTTGAAGGTGTTCAAGAGGGGATCGGACGTGGCACTTGGTGCCATGGTTTAGTAGTAATGAGGTCTTGGTGACAGGTTTGACTTGATGATCTTTGAGGTCTTTTCCAACCTTATTGATTCTATGATTCTAAGTAATTAGGTGAAAAATATTGCCAATTGCTACTGTCATTAAAAAAAAAAAATCATTGCTGTGACATTCCTTCCCTTCTGACACTGACCAATTTAAAAGATGCCAGGGAATGGCCACACTCATTGAGTTTATTCAAATGTTATTTTTCCAGACAAGTAAAGATTGTTATAGCTTTGTAAAAGTAAACATTTTTATACCTTCAGGTTAGGAAAAAAAGTAAACAAATTAAACCCCAAGCAGTTTTCTCACCCATTTTGGATTTTCCATCTTCATACTTCGTTCTCTGCAGCATGTGATGCACAATTCTACTTCTCGTGGAATTGCTGAAGAAGCTGTCCTTGTTGTTTATTGTAAAGCTATTGAAAGAATGAATGTCTCTTAATATTCAATGCAAGGGTGTTGAAAGATAGCTGCTCTAGTGTTCTGACAGTGATTTATCTGATCTCTACTCTCCCTGGTTGCTGCACAAGTTTTCAGGTTTTTACATCCTTTGAGCATCTTCTCAGGTCTAATTTATAATCAGCAGAGATTGCTGGGAAAACAGAGCAAGTAAAACTCAATTCTAGAATAGTTTACCATCTAAGTGATACCTGTTCTGGAGGTAAATAATTAAACAAAGATCTTCAGGAGTGGTTGTTCCCAGATTCAAGCTGCTTATGAGTTGGCTGTCATGGAACTACCGGAACCACTCTTCAGTGATAAAAAAAAAAGGAAGCATTTCCACGCACTGGACACTTGAGTAGCAGCTCCACAACCACTTCCCCTTAGAGAATCCTAGGATGGAGCCATATAAAGCATCCGCTCCCAGATGGCTCTGGATTCCAGCCACAAGAGATCTGACACGCAGAGCTTTTGCCTACTTAGCTGTGCCAAATGTGACACTATTAACAGTTGATGACATCATCTGAGTTAGTTGAGAAATAACACCAAAACCAGGTGATTAATCCAATGCAATATAGTCAATTACTGGGAAAAAAACCCCAAACCCTAGATGAGAGTACAAGGTAATGATTCTGTCTTTCCAGGTTACATACAGTATAGAAGCACACAGCTTCTTTACTGCAAAGGAAAAAATGCCTATTTAGCCCAACTTATATTTCTGTTTAAAATGAACATTTCTGCCCTAAAGTAATTACCATAAAATACTTCAAGAAATAGCAAGAATTTTAAAACCTAACTTTTTGGGTCCTGAACAAATGTACAGCTCATCACCATCACCACACTGATTTGGACAGTCACAGTCTTCATTTGCTATATACGGATTTATAGTTTGAGAGACAAAAACATTCTTAAAATCAAGATCTGATAGGAAGGAAAAAAAAAACCACCTCATGCTGATTTTAGCTTGATCCAAGTGCTCCCAATTTCAACAACTGTTACAACTTTTGCTGTTTGAGCCAGCAGTGTGCCCAGGTGGCCAAGTAGGCAAATGGCATCCTGGCCGGTATCAGGAACAGTGTGGCCAGTAGGAGCAGGGAAGTCATTCTGCCCCTGTACTCAGCACTGGTTAGGCCACACCTTGAGTCCTGTGTCCAGTTCTGGGCCCCTCAGTTTAGGAAAGATGGTGACTTGCTGGAACGTGTCCAGAGAAGGGCAACAGAGCTGGTGAGGGGTTTGGAGCACAGCCCTATGAAGAGAGGCTGAGGGAACTGGGGTTGCTTAGCCTGGAGAAAAGGAGGCTCAGGGGAGACCTTATTAATAGCTCTCTACAACTACCTGAAGGGAGGTTGTAGACAGGCGGGGTTTGGTCTCTTTTCCCAGGCAACCAGCACCAGAACAAGAGGACACAGTCTCAAGCTGTGCCAGGGGAAGTTTAGGCTGGATGTTAGGAAGAAGTTCTTCATAGAGAGAATGATTGGCCATTGAAATGTGCTGCCCAGGGAGGTGGTGGAGTCTCCATCACTTGGAGGTGTTTAGGAAGAGACTGGATGGGGTGCTGGGTGCCATGGTTTAGTTGATTAGATAGTGTTGGATGATAGGTTGGTCTCAATGATCTCAAAGGTCTCTTCCAACCTGGTTAATTCCTTTCCTTTCCTTTCCTTTCCTTTCCTATTCTATTCTATTCTATTCTATTCTATTCTATTCTATTCTATTCTATTCTATTCTATTCTATTCTATTCTATTCTATTCTATTCTATTCTATTCTATTCTATTCTATTCTATTCTATTCTATTCTATTCATCTTTTGCCTAAATAAAATATGTAATTAATCAAAGCAAACTTGAACAAGCATTGGCATTCTGTAATGCAACAAAAAGAAAAACTTCCAAAGCAAGAAGACAGTTTTCATTTTTCAGTTGAATTTCTGCCTCTACATCTGAGTGACCAGCAAATAACAAGTAACAGAGGGTGGACTTTGGATTTTAAGAGAAAACCCAGGGAAAATATCAAATATGATGCTGGGCATTTGCCAGTGACCATCTGCTAATGGCTTCCTCTATGGCACTTGCTTAGAAGTGAGAAATTAAAAAGTCCCTGCAGTCTCTGGTGCTGCTTTCCTCATTCCAGAACTTACTGGTGGATACGTGCCCGGCTAAAGGGTGCTGTGTAGCAATCCGTTTCTTCCAGATCAGGCAGGGCCTCCTTATCAAGCTTCATTGGGTTTCTGGGCAACCAACTTTTCAGCTCTCTCATATTCCTCTGCAAACTGAGACAGTAAGGAATCAGATTTACATTCTCTCATCTGGTTGTTATTTCTATTTCCAGCACTGCATATTTAATGGCATCATTCTAGAAATGAAATGAAAGCAGGAAATCTTCACACCAAGTAACTAAAAGAAAACAAGGAGTTAAGGAGCAAAATTAGCAGTATTTATCAATGATCTTGCACACTTTACTTGAGCACATCCTAAAATTAGTGGGATTATGGTTTGAGATGAGGCTGGGGTATTTTCCAAGGCTGTTCCTCTGGCAGATTTGTGGATGCTTATGATCTACTCAAGAAGGAATCTTTAGTGCCTACTTACTTTCTCCAACCTCACTGGACAAGGAAAGTGTAGCTCCTCCTCCTTCCTTTGCCTGGCAACCTGAACATTAAAATTTGTGCAATTTGACAGCAAATACAGTGCTGCTCAGGAGAACATTTTTATGGTTTTCTGATTTCAACAAGTCCTTCCCCTGCAAAATGTTCCTCAAAATACAAGGGCTGATGCTGCCTAACAAACCACTATAGCTAAATATCAAAGAAGGTATTCTATACAGATATGGTTAAACAGTATTTAGACAAAAAAAATCTAGGTATGGTTTCTGCAGTTCCCTAAAAAAGTGACATTACAAAATAGAAACTGAGCATAAGTTTTGTACTCCTCATTACATGATGTGCTGGTAAAATAAAGGGCTTGCTTCCACTGGTAGCTTGCCTAAATAGTCTCAGGACGTAGTTTATATAGGGGTAAATCTAGTGCAGTGCAGTTTATATTCAAGCAAATATAGTCACCTCCTTAACACAACTCTGCACTCCCTGCTGACCTTTATTCATTCCATACTGAAATGCAATGAAATATGAGGATTTGAACACTAGGTCTCATATTAAACATGTGCTATATTCTGACACTATAAGCATATCAGCGATCCAGAAAAGGTCTAAATTTTACAATAAACATTCCTTAAATGATAAGGGGTTTTAGCAGGATTTAGGCATTATTCAAGAGAGGCAATTCTGTCAAATTTGCTCCCTTCTGGTGAGACCTCACCTGGAGTACTCTGTCCAGTTCTGGAACCCTTAACACAGCAATGACATGGAACTGATGGAGTGGGTGCAGAGGAGGGCCACAAAAATGATGAGAGGGCTGGAACACCTCTGCTACAAGGACAGGCTAAGGAAAGCTGGGATTGTTCAGCCTGGAGAAGAGAAGGCTCTGGGGAGACCTAAGAACAGCCTTCTAGTATCTGAAGGGGGCTACAAGAAGGCTGCAGAGGGACTGTTTCCAAAGGCCTGTAGTAATAGGATGAGTGGCAGTGGTTTGAGAAGATTCAGATTGGATGTTAGGAACAAGTTTTTTACCTGGAACAGGTTGCCCAGGGAGGCAGTTGAGGCCCCATCCCTGGAGATATTCAAGGCAAGGCTTGAGAAGGCACTGAGCAACCTGATCTAGTGGAGGTTGTCCCTGCTCACTGCAGGGTGGTTGGGACTAGCTGACCTTTGGAGGTCCCTCCCAACCCAAACCATTCTATGATTCTATGAATATGTATGCATGATATATAAATCAGAGAATGGTAGGCTTAGAAGGGCCTCCAAAAGTCATCTAGTTCAACCTCTCTGCAGCGAGCAGGGACAT
This sequence comes from Melanerpes formicivorus, assembly GCF_026170545.1. Taxonomy (NCBI): domain Eukaryota; kingdom Metazoa; phylum Chordata; class Aves; order Piciformes; family Picidae; genus Melanerpes; species Melanerpes formicivorus. The sequence goes on along the minus strand of NW_027142368.1, from coordinate 3,708,803 downwards.
CCTCCACTAGATCAGCTGGTGAATCAGGTTCAGCTAGGGTGAATAGTTTATTGCCTGCGCTAGACTGAAGCACAGCTATCCATTTGATAATTAAGAGTAATAAATGATGACAGAGTGAGTTGCTCTCAGGCAGCAAAGCAACCTTAGTAAAAGTGCACCTCTTACTGTCAACATCAGCAAAATCAGTTCTACCTCAGTTTGACAGAGTGTCAGAAATCTAAGCCAAATGTGCGATCAGAATTTTACATTTACATTTTAAATCCCCAAAATTTTCCTCTTGCTATATATTGCCAAGCTATGGGTGCACACTCTGTCTGTCACTGGTTTTGCACTTGATAGACACCACTCTTTGACACCAAGCACTACGAGCCAAAGAACAGGAGACTATGTCGTACAGTTGAAACAGAGATACCAGATATAAGAAAGCAAGTCTACCAGAAATTTATCTTCTGTCCTTTCATGCTCCTAATAATCTTTTGTAGACTTTTAAAAGGACATTTATAGATATATACATCTACTATATAACCACACTGATAAATTCAGAACCACACATGTCGCAGCAGGCGTCTCTCATGCTCTTAAATTACAAAAGCTCTACAGCCTTAAACTTTTACCCTCTTTATAGAAGAATTTTTATATAGCTTTTCACTGTAGCTCTTGCAAACTTCACTTAATAGCTTAGAAATATTAATGAGATTTGCTAAATGACACAGCAGCAGTTAAGTTTGAAGAGCTGTAAGATGTGAGGCAACAATGACAGGAGTAGAAGTTAAAATGATGAGATGTGTATGTCAGCAATTTCAGAGTTAGCTTTCATATACAAATGTAGCTTACTTCCCCCCCCCCCTTTTTTATTTTTCCCCCATACTATTCCTTTGTGCATGGAATGCCATAAAAATAAAGTACCAGGAAAAAAATATTCCCATAAGCATTCATCCCCAACTTCTCACAAAGTACATCACAGGTAAATGCATTTGTCTCAAATGAAAAAAAATCAATCTGGCACGAGCAGTGTTTATGACTTGCTTCACAGGTACTGTGCAATTTTGGTTGCATGTTTCAGGCATCTGTCCTTCTCAATAAGGAAAATACATTTACTTCATGTCTAAGGTGTGCCAGATGGATTACAGATGAAATGAGACAGTTTTGCAGTAAAGCTTCTTGATTTTGCTTTCCATTACAAAGCACATCACCAGCATTTTTCACAACGCACACTGAAATGGAGCAAGCATGTGAATGACTGGGAAGAGGAAAAAAAGTGCAGTTGTAAATTTATGTAATAGATTGCTTTATTTCTCTGTATTTTATCTGCTGATGTGTTTAAAGTTTTCTCCCTTTACCGTTCAACGGTGCTCTGTTTTTGCCAGCTGATTATCTTGCAAACCGATATCATGAGACTACTTATAATTGTTCCTGAGAAATGATGAGAGCTCTTCATCATCTAAAGTAACAACAGGAGAGCCCAAATCATGTGTAACCTCATCTTAAGATCTATCTTGACAAAAGCTGTGCTAGATAATTATGTCAGGAGATTTCCCTCAAGTATAAATGTTCATATCTTTTCCATAGACATCTCTACAGCTGACTAGAGCAACGGGGAGTGATTACTGCTCTCTGCATCCCCAGCTCCCTCATGTTCCTTTCGCCCACTGCTGTGGCCTCTTGGACCCCTCTGGCTGGCAGAAGCAGCAAAAGCAGCAGAAGCTGCAGGTGAGTGTTGTATGTACCTGCCTCCCAGAGAGTTAAACAGCTTTCACTGCAGTGTACAAGCTATTCTGTCAGCTAGCAAACAAATTCAGTACAGCCTTTGGTGTGTGGTGTTGATTTAGTCCCGATCACCAGGACACAAATGAGTAAAGTTATGTTTGCATATCTAAAGGAAGTAGCTGGCTACCAGAATCTGAAACATAACACTCAAAAGAATCTCTCATGCTAAAGAAATATGCCTTGGTAACAGCAGACATTAACTGTGGAGATAGCTCCATGTATTAAATCCTTCCTACCAGGCTAAGACCTTTTTTTTTCTTTCCCTGGCATAAACACTTCTGCATTACTAAAATGAGAACTGGCAAAGCTTTAAGTACTGCATCTTGTTACAGATGAATATTTTAACACTTTGAGCTGACATATTTTGAGGTTTCAGGAAAACAGTCTAATTTTCCAGTTTTCCTGGATAAATTTACAACTGCGAATGGATTTTCTTTAGCAGGGTGACTATCTGGCAAAATTAGAAGCTACACATCACCCACCAACCTGCCCATGGTTTTGCTCCTCCAGTCAGTGTAATAACATTTTTTCCTGAAAGAACAGCAAAAATCAGCTGAGAAAAATCAAGTAGGAGACAGTTGAAAAGGACATAGACATTATAAAAGAGCACTGGACATTTTTTAAAGCATGCATTTTCATAGGCAGAAAGGTGGGAAAAAACCCATTTGAAAAGGCATCTTACAGAGAGTAAGTCATTAAAATGCTGTAATTTGACATATTTTGAAGTCCAAAACCTGTTCCTGTCTCAAAATTAAATTTTAGGCTTGTAGCAAATGACAGTAATAGCTACTCAATAATGCATTCATAAAGCACACATCGGAAAGGGCTCAGTAAAGGGCTCAGTGGCATCATGCTAGCATTCATTCCATGTCGTCTTTCTTAGCTTTTATTTCATGCAACTTGCTTTAGAAGAATTACCAGGGTATTAAATGCCTTCTGCACTCTATGCATCCAACACCATAAGCACTTAAAGCCATACACAAGACCACAGTGATTACCACAGAGGCTTTTGAAATGCTAGAACAATTTGCTTCTGTAACTGAAACACTGAGAATCCTTTTGTAATACAGGTATAACATATACTGTGTATCTGCCAACACATTTAGCTATGACGCCATGCTAAAACAGTTCTGGGATTCTGGGTAAGAAAAAATGTATTTTTACATTTCAGCAACAGAGAGAAATACTTAATCTGTGTAATAAGTCTGTTGATTCCGTTTGGTTTCCTGCTGAGGCAAAATGAACCTAAAAAGGATGAGTTTAATTCTTCGTGTATTGCTCAGGGTATATTTAAGAGACTGTAACTGAATGCCAGGATTTGGCATGACTGAGCAAAAGGACAAGAGTGCACTTGTGTTACAGGTCTGTAGGGAAGGTGAGCTCCCCTCTGCCATTCTGTATGAAAAATGGGCAGCCAGTAACCACTGATAAAACAGATAAAAGCTGGGAGAAACAATCTGTTCTTAGAATCAGAGTAACTCAAGTGGGAAGAGACCTATAGGCATCACTGAGTCCATTTCCCTGCTCCTTGCAGGACTAACTACTTCTGCCGGGTTCTACACACTGGCCACAACAACCCCATGCAGTACTACAGGCTGGGGTCAGAGTGGCTGGAGAGCAGAAAGGGACCTGGGGGTAATGGTTGATAGTAGGCTGAACATGAGCCTGCAGTGTGCCCAGGTGGCCAAGAAGGCCACAGGCATCCTGGCCTGGATCAGAAGTAGTGTGGCTAGCAGGAGTAGGGAAGTCATTCTATCCTGTACTCAGCACTGGTTAGGCCACACGTTGAGTACTGTGTCCAGTTCTGGGCCCCCCAATTCAAGAAAGATGTTGAGTTGTCCAGACATGTCCAGAGAAGGGCAAGAAAGCTGGGGAGGGGTTTGGAGCACAAGCCCTATGAACAGAGGCTGAGGGAGCTGGGGTGTTTAGCCTGGAGAAGAGGAGGCACAGGGGAGACCTTCTTGCGAAGGAGGCTGTAGCCAAGTGGGGGCTGGTCTCTTCTCCCAGCCAAGCAGCACCAGAACAAGAGGACACAGTCTCAAGCTGCACCAGGGGAGGTTCAGGCTGGATGTTAGGAAGAAATTCTTCATAGAGAAAGTGATTTCCCATTGGAATGTGCTGCCCAGGGAGGTGGTGGAGTCACCATCACTAGAACTGTTTAGAAGGAGACTGGATAAGGCACTTAGTATCATGGTTTAGATGATTAGATGATGTTGGGTGATAGGTTGGACCTGATGACCTCCAAGGTCTTTTCCAACCTTGTTAATTCTATATTCTGTAACAACTAGTTCATTGTAATTGTGGTAGAATTGTATGATTTGAGCTTCCTCTCTCACCTGAATGAAGAAAATAGTTACCTCAGGAAACCAATAGATGTCATCCAGTTGGAGAAGTTTGATTTAAGTAAGCAAGCTCAAGACTTAAAAGAAAATCAGTCAGAACATGTAACTGAATTATAAAACGTGTGGTCTCAGGATGTTGTTATGGAAGGCCAGATGGCTATTTCTGATTCCATGAAAAGACATCAGGAGCTAGTACAAGCAAAGATGAAGATTTGAACTCTGCCTCAGAAAGTCTACAAGCCACAGCCTCCAGAAAGAGAGAAGGCATCACGAAACACAGCTCCAGATTTGCTTGGTTTCTGTATTAGACACTGGATGCTAACACAGCAAAACAGACTTTTCTTCTATTCTGCTACATCCACTTTGTCTTCATTATCTAACTGAGTTCACTCTTCCTTTTTTAAAAAGTACAGAAACTAAAGAAATAGCTTTTTTGAAATACTCATAAAAGTGTTAGATTGCAATGCCAAGGGAATTCCTATTAGAATCTTTTTAAAGAGAAAAGAAATGAGAAAAGTTCCTATTTCTCACAGAACTATTATGGAGGCAGAGGTTGGCTGTGGGCTTCTTCTCCTTGTGGGCAACGAGGCTGGTGAGAGGCCTTGAGCACAAGCCCTATGAGGAGAGGCTGAGGGAGCTAGGGTTGTTTAGCCTGGAGAAGAGGATGCTCCAGGGAGAACTCATTGCTGTCTACAGCTACCTGAAGGGAGGCTGTAGCCAGAAGGGGGTTGGTCTCATCTTCCAGGCAATCATAGAATCAATAAGGTTGGAAGCCCTGGAATGGATTGTCCAGGGAGGTGGTTGAGGCCTCATCCCTGGAGGTGTTTAACACCAGGCTGGACGAAGCTCTGGCCAGCCTGATCTAGTGTGGGGTGTCCCTGCCCATGGCAGGGCGGTTGGAACTAGATGATCCTTGTGGTCCCTTCCAACCCTGACTGATTCTATGATTCTATGACCTCAAAGATCATCAAGTCCAACCTGTCAGCCAAGAGCCCATGACTACTAAACCATGGCACCAAGTGCCACATCTAATCCTGCACCCTGCGAAAAATAAGGCAGCCAAGCTCTCAGCAGAAGCTGCATTCTCAAGATGAGAGCAATAATAACCAGCCTGGAGACAGAAAAAGGATTTATATGAAGAAGACCCCAGACTCATGTATTAATATTGAACCACTGTGCAAGGGTTGGAGAACTTAAGATTGTAAGGGGATAATTGCTCAGGGATTTCTTTGTTCAGGGTCCCTCTCCAGAGGCAGAACAAGAGGACACAGTCTCAAGCTGCACCAGGGGAGGTTTAGGCCTGAGGTGAGGAGAAAGTTCTTCACAGAGAGAGTTGTTAGCCATTGGAATGTGCTGCCCAGGGAAGTGGCGGAGTCACTGTCCCTGGAGGTGTTCAAGAGAGGATTGGCCATGGCTCTTGGTGCCTTGGTTTAGTAGTCAGGAGGTGTTGGGTGGCAGGTTGGACTTGATGATCTTTGAGGTCTTTTCCAACCTTACTGATTCTATGATTCTCTTAACAAATTTACATGTTCCATTCTACAGCAAAACACAGCTTTTTATGCACCTGTGGGGTACTGAACTGAGTGGGATAGAAGGAAGTCCAGAACCAAAGAAACATGGAGCAGACACTTGGGGGAAACAAAAAAAAGGAGAATATATTTATGTGTCACTTAATAAACACACACAGATCTGAATGCCTTCCAAATAAAGTAGTATGCTAGTATTGAAGCCAGCACTTTTTTTTTCTGAAGAGCTCTACTGACCTGTGAAGTTATGAAAATGATGAAGAATTCAAACCACTCCTAAATCCTAACCAAATTCTGTGACCTGAAGTATCAAAAGCAAGAAAGAACTATTTTTGCATGGGAATTTACATTGTCTATGAGTGTGTATAAACATATGCAAACACTTCTATATTTAAAATGCTGACAAGTGTTATTCAAACTAGAGAAGCTCAAACATATGGAAGGCGACTGCCACAGAAACCTGGTTTTTATATGGAAAGGACTTTGAAGGCTTAACAGGATATGTAAACAGCATAGAACTGGATATGTGAAGTGAGTTTTGAGCAAAGGATGCTTCATGATGACTGTTTCTGGCTTACAACCAAGGCAAGAGAGACAAATTTTGATAGCTGAAATGAGGAGGGATGTAAAAGATAGAACACTTGGCAATTGAGGTAAGATGCCAATGGTATCCCGGGCTGCATAAAAGCAGCGTGACCAGCAGATTGAGACAGGTGATTCCACCACTTTGTTCTGGAACCTTCAACAGAGCAAGGACATGGAACTCGTGAAGCAGGTCCACAGATGGGCCATGAAGATGATCAAGGGGCTGGAGCACCTCTGCTACGATGATAGGCTGAAGGAGCTGGGGTGGTTCAAACTGCAGAAGAGAAGGTGCTGGGGAGACCTAAAAGCAGCCTTCCAGTACATGAAGGGGGAACACAAGAAGGCTGCAGAGGGACTGTTTCCTGCAAAGGCCTGCAGTGATAGGATGAGGGGCAATGGTTTGAAATGAGAGGAGACTTAAATTGGGTGTTAGGAAGAAGTTCTGCACCATGAGAGTGGTGTAACACTGAACAGGTTGCCCAGGGAGGTAGATGAGGCCTCATCCCTTCAGATACTCAAGGTAAGGCTTGAGAAGGCTCTGAGAAACCTGATTTAGTGGAGGACGTCCCTGCTCACTGCAGGGGTGTTGGACTGGATTACCTTAGGTCCCTTCCAAGCCAAACCATTCTATGACTTCCCACGAGTCACACATCTTTGACATCCAGTTACTGCTATGACTCCTGATGATGTTGAAAGCACACTATATGCTCTTCTCTCTCTGGAAGAAGACTATCAACTGATTTTAAAAAAGTCATTTACTTCTTTTAAAATTTCTGTGTGATTGCAGGAGATATTAACTTATCCTACAGATATATAACAAACATTTATGGTAAGATCATATGTTAGAATTTGTTTAACACATAGACAAGGAACTCCACTTACTTCATCATTCAAGTAAAAGGAAAGTTAGCGGGTCAAGAAATAAAGGTATCTCATTTTCTTCAAAGTATACCAATATGGGAGACACAGAAGATACCAGATATTTCTGTCATTTCACTTGCCTTTGAGTAAGAGTTTGGAAATACCCTGAAATCATGGAGAGGGGTTGGTCTCTTCTCCCAGGCAACCAGCACTAGAACAACACAGTCTCAACCTGCACCAGGGGAAGTTTAGGCTGGAGGTGAGGAAAAAGTTCTTCACAGAGAGAGTTGTTAGCCATTGGAATGGGCTGCTCAGGGAGGTGGTGGATTCACCATCCCTGGAGATGTTCAAGAGGGGATTGGACATGGCACTTGGTGCCATGATGTCTGTGGTGACAGGTTGGACTTGATGATCTTTGAGGTCTCTTCCAACCTTGGTGATTCTGTGATTCTGTGAATACCTAAGCTCTGCCAAGGATATCCAAAACAACATGTGAACTATTAATACTGTTTTCTAAAGCCATCTGCTCAGTTGGAAGGGAAACTTGAAAACCATAGGTAAAAGTGGAAAAAAAAGAAGAAAAAGTGTCTGTTATTTGCTTCTCCTCTCTCCACATCACCTCATTAAATTAAGTTTAAGCATACCTGGCTGTAATTCAGCGAAGGCTGCACTTTAGCCTTAAGGTAAGTAATGAAGTTCTAATATTAACCATAAAATGACAAGCTTCTTAAAATAATTTCCACAATACCTGAAAGGCATCCTGATGTTCATCCTTTCTGCATACTTGCACAGTGTCTCCCAGGGACAGTGAATCTTAACAAACATGATATCACTGTTTGTAACAGCTGGCTGTAAAGAGCGGTGAGAAATAAGGACATAAGAATGATTCAAACCTTCATGGCACTCACCATTCTGAAAGCATTCTTCAGGGTCAAATCCTGGTTTTAGGCCCGAAGTGGCCATGCAAGTCTGAAAACACTATAAGCACTCTCAGCTAGGCAAAGGAAAATTCAGAACTAAACCCTGTAATAGGAGTAAACCAGAATGACACCCATACAACTAAACCCAATTATTTTTAGAAGCCCTTCTAATTCTCAAACCTCTAAAATGTTTCAGTATTAAAAAGAAAAAAAAAAGGAAGGAGGGATCTGACAGTGAAACTTCATGCTCTGCATAGAGTCTGAATTGCATTTTTAATACCATTAAAACAAGAAACCTTTAATTTCAAGAATATTCAGAAGCCCAAAGAGCAGCACTTAAATTGTAGACTATCGTAGCTCAAAGAGCCCGATGCACACTAAGCCAGGCAAATCAGAGATGGATTAACTTGACCTCTTTAAAACCAGAGAAGTTTAGTGTCGTGCATTCTGCTGAAAGACACAGAGGCTGTATATTAAAGCAACACCATCAGTTATTGAAGCTTCTTCTGGCTTGCAGAGCTGGCAGTTTTGCCTCTATACTGAATGACACCTGCTACAATTTACAAGTGATCATACTTTGGGGGGTGCTTACATGCCCCTATGTGCATAAACAAGCAGCTCCTAAGACATGTCAAACACATTCTCTAACAACTGCTATTATTAATTCAATAGCATTAAACAAAGCTTGACTGGAAAGGCTTGCAAGAAGGTCAGAGAGCATTTCTAAATCAAATAAAGCCTAGCAATATTATGATTGATTTTTACATCATATAAGCCGCAAGACTCACCTCTCGTTCTAACATCAATCCCTCTGCTCTCAAATTCTTCTCAAATGTGCTTCTTTTCTCTACCTGTGGGCTTGACTTTTTGTAGACCAAGATGTAATCAATGCGTTTTTTGCCGTCTTTGAAGAAGAGGCCTGATGATGCCATGGCATCAGCCTGGAGAACGTAAAACACAAACACGCTGAATGTGGCGCTCACAAATATGAAGAGCCCCATCTTGAATCCTGGGTAACACAGCATTCCCTAAAGCATGGAAATATCCACACAGCCACAGGATGAATATAAAGAACAGGTCATAAGAACAGGCAGCTCATACACACCAAGCATTCAAGGCTTGGAATCAGAACAAAACAAAATAAACCAGCTCCATCAACCCCATGTTAGAATAATAGAATCAATAAGGTTGGAAAAGACTACAACTACCTGAAGGGAGGTTGTAGCCAGGTGGGGGTTGGTCTCTTCTCCCAGGCAACCAGAACAAGAGGACACAATCTCAAACTGCACCAGGGGAGGTTTAGTCTGGATGTTAGGAAGAAGTTCTTCATATAAAGAACGATTGGCCATTGGAACGTGCTGCCCAGGGGGGTGGTGGAGTCACCATCACTGGAGGTGATTAGGAAGAGACTGGATGGGGCACTTGGTGCCATAGATTAGTTGATTAGTTAGTGTTGGATGATAGGTTGGACTTGATGATCTCAAAGGTCTCTTCCAATCTGGTTAATTCTATTCTATTCTATTCTATTCTATTCTATTCTATTCTATTCTATTCTATTCTATTCTATTCTATTCTATTCTATTCTACCCTACCCTACCCTACCCTACCCTACCCTACCCTACCCTACCCTATCCTATCCTATCCTATCCTATCCTATCCTATCCTATCCTATCCTATCCTATCCTATCCTATCCTATCATCAAGTCCAACCTGTCACCCAGCACCTCATGACTACTAAGCCATGGCTTCAAGTGCCACATCCCACCTCTTTTTCTAGTTCCTTCAGTTGTGGAAAAGCCTTGTATGGTATTATATAAATTTCTGCTAATCCTTACTTCCCAGCAGAAATCAGTAGTATATAAAGACAAGTAGATTAAACCAAGTTTCTCAGCTCTCTACCTGGGCAAATCTTAAAAAACAAAGAAACATATTTCCTCCAAAAGAGAAATAAAAAGCTCTGATGATTTGCATGTTTTTCCAGATATTCCTGCTGAAGGGCTTTTTTCAGTGTAGTGATAACAATGTTTAAATCTTTTCTAGTTCCTTCCTACCATGCTTGCAAACAACAGGGATTCTCTGACCTTAATATGGAAAACCCTGCTTTACATGCTGCTGCTGCAAGCTATTTTTGCATTCTGTGTTTTGCATGACTCAGAACAGACAGTGACTATATCAACTAGTGTCAGACTATGAAGACTTTGAAATTGGAAAAGGTAAACTGAGATCATAGATGCAATGATATAAAGATAAAAGATGCAGAGGTTTGAAGGTGAGGTAGTAGACTATGGATGTGCAAGTTTGAATACGCAAGTTTTCAAATACCCAAAGTCTTTTTCAGGTTCAAGACACAAGCAATGAATCTGCTCTTCAGCAGTGAGTAAGTCCAGCACAAGTATTTCACAGAAACAGACTAGAGCTGCTTTTGTGGTCCATGAAGCGGGCTCAGGGGAGACCTTATTGCTGTCTACAACTACCTGAAAGGAGGTTGTAGCCAGGAGGGGGTTGGTCTCTTCTCCCAGGCAACCAACACCAGAACAAGAGAACACAGTCTTAAGCTGTGCCAGGGGAAGTTTAGGCTTGAGGTGAGGAGAAAGTCCTTCACAGAGAGAGTTGTTAGCCATTGGAATGTGCTGCCCAGGGAGGTGGTGGAGTCACTGTCCCTGGAGGTGTGCAAGAGGGGATTGGACGTGGCACTTGGTGCCATGGTCTAGTAGTCATGAGGTCTTGGGTGACAGGTTGGACTTGATGATCTTTGAGGTCTTTTCCAACCTTTTTGATTCTATGAAAATGAGATATGAAAAGCCTACCCAAAATTTCCCTATAAGAACAGACCTGGAGCTTCTCTTACACAATATCTGCTCATACAATTTCTGTACAAACATTCTGCAAATGATATCTATCTTTTTGTAATACATTACTTCTGCCTTTCTTTGGGTTATTATTTCAGTTATAAACCACCTGATTTTTCATCAGTCTTGGAAAAACATATTTGCTTTCTCAGCTTAACAGCAGCACGTAATTATGCCCTCAGATGCCTCTGTACCAAACAGAATTCCTTAGGGGTAATATTCAATAAATAATGAGTTGCATTGACACTGGAGAGAAATTTTTTCATCTGCTCATCTCAGGCACTTTTAGAGTGCTACCACCACATGTTCAGATGTGCAATAGTGAAGCCACTTACCAAAATTGTGCAGTGAACTTGACCTAAACTCTATTGATTTCAGGACTGATTCATTTCAAGGCTACTGGCACTGCAGCTTCACTTCAGTGCAATTCTCAAGCCATGCAGTCAATCTGTATTAGCAGGAATATCTGTGCTGGTAAAAGAATCTATCTGGTGATTTAGGTGGGTTTTTTTTCCAGTTGATCTGAAGAAGCTCTATAATGTGCATGGAGAACAGGGAGCAGTAATTTCAAACAAAACCTATGAGCCAAGGTATATTTGCTATTAGCTATCACAGTATCACAGTATAACTAAGGTTGGAGGAGACCTCGAGGATCATCGAGTCCAACCTATCAACACAGACCCCATGACTAGACCATGGCACCAAGTGCCACGTCCAATCCCCTCTTGAACACCTCTAGGGACGGTGACTCCACCACCTCCCTGGGCAGCACATTCCAATGACGAACGACTTGCTCAGTGAAGAACTTTCTCCCCACCTCGAGTCTAAACCTCCCCTGGCGCAGCTTGAGACTGTGTCCCCTTCTTCTGGAGCTGGTTGCCTGGGAGAAGACACCAACCCCTTCCCGGCTACAACCACCTTTCAGGTAGTTGTAGAGGGCAACGAGGTCACCCCTGAGCCTCCTCTTCTCCAGGCTAAACAATCCCAGCTCCCTCAGAACTAGCTGTACCTAAGACAGTGAATATCTGCTGGTTTGGACTAAGAAATATCTGATTCTTTTTTTTTTTGACCTTATCCTAGACACAGTGGAGATGAAAAGCATCAGAAGAAATATTTTGTGCCAAACCCTTGCTCTCATCTATTCTTTTTAAGATTGCCTGTATCACCTGAAAAATGTGTACAAAAAGGACTGAACAATGTTTGTCTTTCTCTCTAGCCCTCTTCATCCTCTGCATTTTTAGGTTGATTCATAGCCTGCGATTAATATAAAAAAAATAACATGACATACTGCTTCCAAGTCTGAAACAGCACAAAATTCAAAATATTGATAATAGAATAATAGGATAAACCATGTTGGAAGAGACCCTCAAGATCTTTACATCCAACCTATCAACCAACACTATCTAGTCAACTAAACCATGCAACCAAGCACCCTATCAAGTCTCCTCCTAAACACCTCCAATGATGGCAACTCCACCACCTCCCTGGGCAGCACATTCCAATGGGCAATCACTCCCTCTATGAAGAATTTTTTCCTCACATCCAGTCTAAACCTCCCCTGGCACAGCTTGAGACTGTGTCCTCTTGTTCTGGTGTTGGTTGCCTTGGAGAAGAGACCAACATCTTCCTGGCTATAGCCTCCTTCAGATAATTGTAGAGAGCAATAAGGTCTCCCCTGAGCCTCCTCTTCTCCAGGCTAAACAATCCCAGCTCCCTCAGCCTCTGCTCATAGGGCTTGTGTTCCAAGCCCCTCACCAACTGTGTTGCCCTTCTCTGGACACGTTCCAGCAAGTCAACATCCTTCCTAAACTGAGGGGCCCAGAACTGGACACAGGACTCAAGGTGTGGCCTAACCAGTGCAGTGTACAGGGGCAGAATGACCTCCCTGCTCCTGCTGGCCACTCTGATCCCGATACAGGCCAGGATGCCATTGGCCCTCTTGGCCCTCTTGATATTATCACTCAACTGATGTTTACAGTTTGTACAAGACCAAAAAAAAAGCTTTCAAGTTAATCTGGAAAAAGAAGCTTTTGCTCAAGGGAAAAAAAGAAAAGAAAAGAAAAAGAAGTATGATACAAATATTTAGCAATGCTACAAAACAAAGAGTTCACATTTCTATTTGACTGTGGTTCATGAAGAATTTAGGATTTAGCCAACATGGGGGGATTTTTCACTAAACTATTTTTCAGATTGTAATTAATAAGCAGTGTTCTCTTTCCAAAGTGGGAACAGCTGTTTTTCAGGCTTTCTCTCTCCAATTAATTTAAATAGCACAGTTCACAGAAATTATAACTATTTCAGCTCCACTGATTTCAACTCTACTGTTCTGCTCTGCAGAACAAACTTCTAGCAAATTTTCAGCCCACCAGAAATGAATAGTCTGGAAAAGGTGAAACCATTTCCAACAAGCAAATCTTAGATTCATGTAAGAGTAACTGCTTAAACATAATTTCTTGGCAGTTGGCTTCTGACAGACTTTGTGAGTTGCTTTAGAATATATCTGCAAAATAGTTTCATCTCCTACTCTCAGAAATTACAAGGTCAAGAAAAGCACAACGTGAGTGCTAGCCTGGCAGTATGGATGGAGCACATTGCGCGCCACCTGAAGCAGGTTATTCTGACTCAGGGTACTCAAACAGGCAGGCACAGCTTCTACATTGGTAGTTCAGGCAGCAAAGAGTCTGTGTTTCAATTCCTGACTTCAGCAACTGCTGTTTATTTAATAAAGAGAATATCAAGAGAAAGTTTCACATTTATATAGATAACATCAGTTCTCACAACAGGAGCATTCACTTACATAAGTGCCGACTGAGACAGCACACAAGAATTAAGCCCCCACAGCACGATATGTTTATTTTGTCGCTACAGCAGACAGGATGAAGTTCAGCTTTCCTCCATGTGGGTGGTGTAGTTTGGATTTAGATTTGTAAAATTACAGAAAAGAAAGCAGATATACCAGCAGTCTAGTATCTGGGGATCCAAAAGATAGATGGATGAATACAGCACCTTCTCATACAAGCTGCATCCCAAATTTGCTACATTTCTCTCCCCAGCCTCTTTTAATTTCATGGTGTTGATGTTTAAAACAAAATTAACTTCCTCCCTAAGACAGACTGTGAATTCTGACAGCTAAACATGCTAGAAAAAAACAATTTTAATACATTCTTATCAATAATGAAGCAATATACTAACAAGAGACTTAAATGCCTTGGTTTTGTTTTGCTTTGTTTTGTTTTTCCCTGGGGTGACTGTAAGAAGAGAAGGACAGGGAAGAATCTCACTAGCAGAAAAAGTGGTGCTACTACTGGAAATGGAACCACTGAATTCAAGCACAGAGTCCAAGAATCACAACTTCCTAGTAGCAGCACCTCACCAGTAGCTAATTATTTAGAGACAAAGACGTAGGGGAAAGTTGTAGAACCAGAAAACATTGGGGGAAGAATGAAAGACAAGTAACAGACTTTGCTTCCTCGTGGAAACAACTTGTTCACTAACCTGCTGCTGACACATAACAGATTTGTAAACATCACCTTCAAGTTTACTGGCATGGAGTCTTAGAACACAAACAGGACTGTAAGGAATGTCCTATTTATACCCACATCTACCTCATCTATATCTATATCATCTATATCTATATTTAAAATCAGTCTGTACACTTGCAAGGAAAATCAGCTTGGAATGGAGGAGTAAGAGCGGGAGAATGAAGCTTGCAATGCAAAACACACTGGCTAGCAGAAATGGAGAAGGAAAAGCAGTTTTCTGCATCTCTTTAGGTCTTGTTTCTTTACGAGATGTTTTAGAAATAATTAGGGATGAGTTCAGAGCTATTAAAACATGTATAAGACAGAAGTAGCCATGGAAACAATTTGAGGAACTAGGACAGGAATTTTGACAGAGGTTAAGTCTCATGTGTGAAATTCTTGGGCGTGCTAACCACCTAAAACTGCAAAATCTGTATGAACAGCTTTCCTGTTCTGAGTAGAATGGTTATTTCTCATAAAAGAAGGCTTTCTTCCAATATAATTTATTAATGTTCTTATAACTTAATAAGATGCTTTTAAGTAGAGCAATTACTGGCTGATTCATGAAAACCACCTCATTTGTTTTGATTACTAATTCTCCCTAATACTGTTACCATGAACTCAATAAAAATCTTCAGCAATATTCACACTGAAGGATGCCACCATTTCAGTGGTTAGTATCCACATTCAGAGCTTGAGAAGAGGAGGTTCAGGGGAGACCTTATTGCTGTCTACAACTACCTGAAGGGAAGGTGTAGCCAGGTGGAGGTTGGTCTCTTCTCCCAGGCAATCAGCAGCAGAACAAGAGGACGCAGTCTCAACCTGCACCAGGGGAGGTTTAGGCTGGATGTTAGGAAGAAATTCTTCATAGAATGATTTGCCATTGGAATGTGCTGCCCAGGGAGGTGGTGGAGTCGCCATCACTGGAGGTATTTAGGAAGAGACTGGATGAGGTGCTTGGTGCCATGGTTTAGTTGATTAGATGGTGTTGGATGATAGGTTGGACACGATAATCTTGAAGGTCTCTTCCAACCTGCTATGCTCTATTCTATTCTATTCTATTCTATTCTATTCTATTCTATTCTATTCTATTCTATTCTATTCTATTCTATTCTATACTTCCTGGAAATAAAACCATTTCTGATGCTATCTACAATGGGCTCATTGCCATAAACAAAAGTAAGATTCCTAATTAATGCTTGCTTTGTTTCAGGGCGTTGAAAAAAAACCCTTAAACCTAGGACCCCCAAAAGGTTACAGACTTCTTAAGTTACATGGAATTAGCAGAGACAAAGTTGGTAAAATATTTCAAAATGGTACTCACCTGGTTTTTATCTTTTTAAAAATCATACTCTAATTAAGAATCCTCTAGAGTGTGCTTTAGGAGAAATCTGCCTAGCACACAACCAAGTTAACAATCATCTTTTTGTGTTTGAAAGTGTTTAGAACAGATAATCCAGAAATAGATTTGCCACATTCATCCTTTTAATTACTTAATTGCAAAAATGCAGACTGATTGCATGTTCATTTGGTTGGTTTTTTTTCTTTTGCAAATAACCATAAGCATAATAACCTAGGGAAGAAAACTGGGGACATATTTGCATATGCAAAGATATCCAGACTATCTTGGGCATCAATGACAACACAGCCTGGTTAACACAACAGGCTGCTGTAGTTACCCACGCTAATGTATGTCTGTACATACTACACTGTACTGTGCAGAACCTAGCTGGGCTCTGAAGAAGGAGGAGGACTCCCAGAAATATCTGACCTTCCTAATAAAACTGCAGTTTAACTTTTTTTTTTTCTCTTTTTTAGGAGAAAAGAATTCATAATAATTTTAGCATCTTCACATATTACTGCCCCCCCCCAATTTCATTTTATTCAGACTGACAGAGTAAGCATGAAAATCACAGAATCACAGAATCACCAAGGTTGGAAGAGACTCCAAAGATCATCAAGTCCAACCTGTCACCACAGACCTCATGACTAAACCATGGCACCGAGTGCCACATCCAATCCCCTCTTGAACACCTGCAGGTCTCTTCCAATCTGGTCTATTCTATTCTATTCTATTCTATTCTATTCTATTCTAAAATATTATATCTACCATATATTTGGCTTCAGGAGAGGAGTAAGCTTAGGTGATCTACAAAATTTTGAAAGGAAGTCTGTTCAATGTTACAATATGAGGAAGCAGCAACAGAGGGTGTTTGGAAATAGGAAGAAACTTCCCAAGTATTGACACTTAACCACTTCTGTTTGCTCTCTACGTCTAATAGAAAAGCCTTGATAAGAAGCATACTGACAGGATTACTGAAAATGTTTCTTTAGATCTCTGTCTTTTAAAATCTCCACCATTATGATAAAATTGCTTACTATATGCTCTGAATTTCCTGAAATATTTTGAGCTTTTTCTTTTCTTTGTTCTTATTCTGTTAAATAAAACCTCACAGAGAGGAGAGCCTTGCACTGTTATCATACCTTTCAAACTTTATTTACTTTTGTGTTATTAGACTGCATTTGTGGACTAGTTATCTTTCAGACTCTCTTGCCATTCTTCTTTCCAGGATACAGTTGTCAGCTGATAATATCTTGTTCCTACTTCTAAAACATTTTTGTTGCCAAACATTCTCTTTCAGTGTGAGTGCGAGAAGAGAAGAGAAGAGAAGAGAAGAGAAGAGAAGAGAAGAGAAGAGAAGAGAAGAGAAGAGAAGAGAAGAGAAGAGAAGAGAAGAGAAGAGAAGAGAAGAGAAGAGAAGAGAAGAGAAGAGAAGAGAAGAGAAGAGAAGAGAAGAGAAGAGAAGAGAAATCAACCAGATTGGAAAAGACTTTCAAGATCATCAAGCCCAACCTATCATCCAACACCATCTAATCAACTAAACCATGGCACCAAGCACCCTATCCAGTCTCTTCTCAAACACCTCCAGTGATGGTGACTCCACCACCTCCCTGGGCAGCACATTCCAATGGACAATCACTCTTTCTATGAAGAATTTCTTCCTAACATCCAGTCTAAACCTCCCCTGGTGCAGTTTGAGATTGTGTCCTCTTCTGATGCTGGTTGCCTTGGAGAAGAGACCAACATCTTCCTGGCTATAGCCTCCTTCAGATAATTGTAGACAGCAATAAGGTCCCCCCTGAGCATCCTCTTCTCCAGGCTAAGCAACCTCAGCTCCCTCAGCCTCACCTCATAGGGCTTGTGATCCAAACCCCTCACCAACCTTGTTGCCCTTCTCTGGACACACTCTAGCAACTCAAAATATTTGCTAAACTGAGGGGCCCAGAACTGGACACAAGACTCAAGGTGCAGCCTAACCAGTGCTGAGCACAGGGGCAGAATGACCTCCCTGCTCCTGCTGGCCACACTGTTCCTGATACAGGCTGGGATGCCAGTGGCCTACTTGGCCACCTGGGCACACTGCTGACTCATGTTCAGCCTATGGTTAACCAGTACCCCCAGGTCCCTTTCTGCCTGGCTGCTCTCCAGCCACTCTGACCCCAGCGTGTGGCACTGCATGGGGTTGTTGTGGCCAATGAGTAGAACTCGGCACTTAGATGTGTCAGGTAGTCGTAGAGAGCAATACTTCCACTGAACACAGGAGCAGGATTATGAGTGAGATAAAAAATGTGAAGCTAGTGACAAACTGACAGGATTAGAACATATAGCACGAATCCGGGCGACTCTGAAAGCCGTGACATTGAACAGGCAAAAAAATAAAACCAGAACACAATTCCTGCAAAAGGGTGGAAAGCAAAACATAAATAATGAAAAATATTTGTATTCTGCAGATATTAAAAACCAATCACCACAATATTCTGTAAGCAAAATATTTGTTTTGCAGGAGAGAGAGGAAGAGAGATGTTTGAAATCACAAAGAATCCAATAAAAACGCCTAAACAATGTATTTCAGGTTTTCAAGGCTAGATTTATTGCCTAATAATCACTGTAATAATCTCCAGTGAACATACTGAGTTCTGCCCAACTTATAATGAATTTTCAGCAGTATGTCCAGCTGATCTGGCACACAGCTCTCCATATGTTTTGGACTGCTGCTTATTTAAGATCTTATTTAAAATTCCTTAGAAGTTATGTAACATTTCAAGCCTGTTTAGCTTGCTCTCCTTCCTTACTGAAACTAGAATATTTCAAAGATTAACCTTCCAGTCAGGGACCTTTCTCATTTCCTGCATTCCCCTTGCAATAGCAGATAATACCCCTTCCCTATATTGCTCAGCAACTTGTTGGCATCATTCCTCTGCAGGAGAACCTTTGGCAGAATCACATACATGAACTCATATTTTCTACTCAATCTCAACAGCAGTTGGTGATGAAAAGAGAGCAGCAATGGATAATGAAGACAGCTTTTAAGGGGTCTGAATGCCTCACATTTATTCAATATGAAACCTGTGGATTCTGAAATGATGCTAACCTACAATAAAGGAGATTATGAGTTACAAATCATAATGAAGGAAAGGAGAATAGCAGGTGACTAGCAAGATGAATGGTGACATCCAGAGGCTATATCAAAGTTATCAGATGTTTCTGAAGCTTTAAAACTGCAGCAACACAAATCATATTTATGATCTGAAACACTAAACATTGCAGCTTTCATCATGTCAGCAAGACAAGTTTATTAGTGCTCAAGCATTCATGTAACTCATCACTGAGACACATAATACTACCGAGCATTAATTGCAAAGAACCTATTTAGCAATTTTGCCTTGAGTCTCTCAGGTGCAAAACAATACTTCCAAAAGAGACCTAAAAGAGAATCATTACCACAGAGAGGAAGGCTAAGCTTTTCTCCTGCACTTTGACAGTGTGGTGTTTCTCATTTTCATTCTCTGGTCAGACTGAGAAGATTTTTTTTTTTATCATGATGCATGGGTTTCTTTTCCAAATATATGAGAGTTACTTACCAGCTGTAAAGCTGCAGAGCAGTCGTCTGTGCTTTCAACAGTCTCAAAGAGAATGAAAAGCCTCCTTATGCTAGTTGTATATCCATTTTGGGAAGAAGTTTCCTTTAGATATCTTCCACTAATTGCCACAAAGACTTGAACAATAATCCAAAGGCAAAAAAGTACCCTTCTTTTCTAATCCAGGACTAATCTAAATCTCCCCTGCCTTTTTCCTGTGGAGGCAGGCAAACAGTAAACAGGAGGAGAATCCTGCTCGGTTGCCTCATTTGCAAAAACATTCTAAAAGCAGAAGGAAGTTTCCAAAGTAATTGCTGTGATAGAAGGAGTTGTGGAGGCTAAAAGCCAGTTATGTGACTTCAGAAGACTGTTTTTAAACTCCAAAGCACTTTGTTCAGTAGGTCAGGACACAGAGAGACATTAAAAGCAGAGTTTTGTTTAAACTTAAGACAAATACAAACTTGGAAAGTTAGTTAGCTTATTGGCTGCCTATAAACATTGTAGCAGCAGGGCTTGGAGAAAACACAGCTAGTGATCATTTTATAGGAAAGTAAAAACAAATGCTTTGCTTCAGCACAATGAAATGCCTGTATTTGATAGATATTATTTGTTAATAGATTGGGGTTTTTTTTAGGCCCCATTTAACATCAAAGGTTTTCTCTGCCTAATCAACAAAATCAAACAAGAATATGCATTATTAATTGTCTTAGTTCTGCTGGCCTCGTAGAAAAAGACATAAAAGTTCTCACTGCAACTATTTAGATTAAAATCTAAAGCACTCCATCATTATCAAGGTTTCTTTTCACTGAATCACAGAATGTTAGGGGTTGGAAGGGACCTTGCAAGTTCATCCAGTCCAACCTCCCTAGCCAGAGCAGGATCACCTAAAGTAGGTCTCACAAGAATGCATCCAAGTGGGTTTTGAAAGTCTCTAATGAAGGAGACTCCACAATCTCTCTGCGCAGCCTTTCTGTCACCCTCACAGTGAAAAAGCTTTTCTTTGTGTTCAAGCAAAACCTCCTCTGCTCCAGCTTGCACCCAGTCTGTTGTCCTGTCGTTGGACATCACTGAGCAGAGCCTGGCTCCATGCTCATGACACTGCCCTGCACATCTTTGTAAGCATGAATGATGTCACCCCTCAGTTTCCTCTTCTCCAAGCAAAAGAGCCCCAGCTACCTCAGCCTTTCCTCAGAAGGGAGATGTTGCACTCCCTACAGCATCTTTGTGGCTCTGTGCTGAACTCTTTCAAGCAGTTCCCTGAAGTCCTTCTTGAACTGAGGGGCCCAGAACTAGACACAGTATTCCAGATGTGGCCTCAGCAGGGCAAAGTAGAGGGGGAAGAGAACCTCTTTCAACCTACTTCCCACAGCCCTTCTAATCCACCCCAGGATGCCTGGCCATTGGCCAGGGTACATTGCTGGCTCATGGTCATCCTTCTGTCCACCAGGACCCCCAGACCCCTTTCACCTACACTGCTCTCCATGTTACAGATTTCCAATCTGTAAGAATGGTAACTTTTAGGTAGATTTAAAGGCAATTAGCTATTACTATCAAAGATTTTTCTAAAAGCACCGCATGAAATGAAGTCTCAGAGATCACATCAACCTGCTCCCTGTGGTCCAGAGTTCAGCGGTGATGCTGATCAGCGTGACTGAGCGAATGAGCTGTACAAGAGTTGCACGACTCCTGTGAAACAAGCATTCAGTGCTCACATCACAAAGTGCCACAGGCATCATGGATCACAGAACTGTATAATAGCCTCACCAAAGACTATTCTGTACAGAACCTTGAAGCAATGTAAGCGTTTCTAGATTTGCAGCATGGGATTATCCATGCCTCTTTTAATATCAGAAATCAGAAAATCACTGGTAAAAAACATGTGTTGCAGAATACTCTACTTCCAGTGCTTGAAGCAGAAAATTATTCTTGAGGGTAGGTTGTTTGTCATACTTCTACAAGCAATTACACTTAATAGAAAGGAGAATTAAGGGTCCTCCAATTCACAGTAAGAACAAAAAAACCCCGACCAAACAACATGTTTTGAACTGAAAATCTGTCATAATTTTTTGGCATTATAGTGGATGAACTGCTGTAGGAAATGCATTGTGATGAATATTGTCATTAGGTAATTACTAAGCAAGATAACATGTCAGTTTTAGTTGGTGAGATGGCTTTTCCAGTGCTTTAGTTGAGCTTCCTGAAAATACTCCTACACTCCTCCATACAGAAGTTAATTTTATCTTTCATTCAACGTGTCTAACTATCATTTGGACTTTGCTTGGGAGAATTCGACATTTTACATCACTCCTGACCGATCTTTTGTTACATGAACTTTATTCTTCTAAACTCTCAGAATTTTTCAGACCTCTCAGTTGACATGAATTTCACTCCAGGCTGGCAATTCTATGTTCTAAATGTTGTGCAATGTCAATTCTTTGAAAGAAGGTTACTGCCTCTTACATAAGCCAACACAAATCCTTGATTCCAAATAATTCTGCTTGCTTTTGGTACAGAAGATTCCACTCACTGATGCATAGGTCAAACGATAATATGGGAGCCACCTAAAGTTCTCACCATGAGATGCCTACTTATTTAATAGGCAATCTGTATAATCCCTTTTGTGCTATTGGACTGCATTTGTGGACTACTCCTTATCTTTCAGACTCTCTTTGCCATTCTCCTTTCCAGGATACAGTTGCCAGCTGATAGTATCTTGTTCCTATTTCTACACTAACACATTTTTGTTACCAAACATTCTCTTTCAGCATGAGTGCCTGAATAGAATAGAACAGAATTAACCAAATTGGAAAAGACCTTTGAGATCATCAAGTCCAATCTATCAGGTCCAACATTATCTAATCAACTAAACCATGGCACCAAGCACCCCACCCAGTCTCTTCCTAAACACCTCCAGTGACGATGACTCCACCACCTCCCTAGGCAGCACATTCCAATGGCCAATCTCTTTCAAATCATAACATGGGAGCCACCTAAAGTTCTTACCATGAGATGACTATTTATTTAAGAGGCAATCTGTATAATCTCTGACAAATCAGACTTTATAACTATTTAAACAGATTCTGACAACTGATACAATTTAATAAAACTTTGTGTCCTTCACCTTTAAAGAAGACTTAGTTACCTTTAAAGACTTAGTCCGAGGTTCTGTTTTCTGCCTGGTAAGCTTGTTTTGTATGAGCAGAGACTGATCTGTACGAGCACCATAATTTCCATGTTCTGAATCATCTGTGTATGTGTCTTTGTCCTTTCCTGTGGCTGAAGGGAAAACAGAAGAAAACAGAGGGCTCATTTTGGGTAGCAGTGGAGAGAAACTAATAGCATTGTTACAACCACAGATGAATATTCAGGTATCCACTTTTCAACAACTTATCAGAATGTTGGCAGGAACCTCAGGAGATCATCTAGTTCCATCCTCCTCCTAGAGCAGATTCACCTAGATCACGCTCTACACAAACACATCCAGGCAGGTTTTGAAAGCCTCCAGAGAAGGAGCCTCCACAACCTCTCTGGGCAGCCTGTTTCACGATTCTATCATCCTCAAAGTAAAGAAGTTTTTCCTTATGTTTGTTTAGGAGGAACTTCCTAGCCCAACCTTTGGACACCCACCCTTTAGATATTTATATTCTATCTTTTCCTGCAAAGGTTTTTTGACATGAAATGTTCTGTTTGTTTGAAACTCAAAGGGACTTCTATTCATAGGACAAGTCCTATGGAAATCAAAAAAGCCCACAACATATCAAATAAATATTCACATGCTTTTGTGCTTGACTCACAGTTGCTGAGACTCAAAATGTGCAAAGAAGCAGATTCATGCTGAACCAGAGTAACATCTCAAGCTTTAAATTTAAACAAGCAATCAAAATGCCCAATCCCCCTCACATCTGCTGCTCATCATTAGAGAGAGTACTTCAACATTTGTGTGATAAGGGGATCGCAATGCCCACTTCAGAACACATTTTAAGAGGTGTGCTTGATAGTGGCAGAAGATAGTTGACACCATGAAGAAAGTGGTTTCCTTTTCATTGCATTTCTTTAGAATTGCTCAAAAAAGAAAAGAAGCATTTGTAAAAACTTTGCTGCATATTCCAAGAACAGATGCAGGTGACAGAGGACCTTCCTCAAAGCTTACTAAGAGCCAGTCACGCAGATTACATTTCTTTCTGCATCACCACTGCGGGCAGATAAGAAGGACAGAGGTCTCTGAGTCACTCTACATCCTCTGTAAGAAGGGACACATTTTCTAGACATTCAATTGCACATTCTCCATTAAAACATCATGATGACACTTACCATATACACCCACCAGGAGGAAAATTAGGAGAAGGGCAACAAAGTGAGGGGTTTGGAACAGAAGCCCTATGAACAGAGGCTGATGGAGCTGGGGTTGATTAGCTTGGAGAAGAGGAGGCTCAGGGGAGATTTTATTGCTGTCAACAACTACCTGAAGGGTGGTTGTAGCCAGGAGGGAGTTGGTCTCTTCTCCCAGGCAACCAGCACCAGAACAAGAGAGGACAGTCTCAAGCTCTGCCAGGGGATGTTTAGGCTTGAGGTGAGGAGAAAGTTCTTCACAGAGATAGTTGCTAGGCATTGGAATGTGCTGCCCAGGGAGGTGGTGGAGTCACCATCATTGGCGGTGTTTAGGAGGAGACTTGATATAGAGTGCTTGGTTGCATGGTCTAGTTGATTAAGTAGTGTTGGATGATAGGTTGGACGCGATGATCTTGAAGGTCTCTTCCAGTCTGGTCTGGTCTGGTCTGGTCTGGTCTATTCTATTCTATTCTATTCTATTCACAAAGTTGGACCATGTAAGGTTTCATGAACGTTGAAAACTGGTTAGTCTTGCATAAAATATTTTAAAGATTAAAAAGTTGGGATAATTATTCCCACACAATTATATCTTGGACAAATTGGAAATAGAAACATATTCAGATAAAAAAGTTACCCACAAATCCTGAGCCAAGTTCTCATCTCAGCTTTCACATCAACATGGGAAAAGTCAGGGGGACTGGGAACAGCATTTAGCCCAGTAAGTCTAAACCCTAAATAGAAGCCAAGAAACAAGTCATGGTTGCTGTGGGAACCACAAGCTTGAATTTCCTGAATTTTATATTCATGAGAGCTCATCTGCAACAACAAAGTATTTTTCATTAAGTTGTTCGGTTAAATTCCCCACAGTAAGTTCTACAGGGGAAAAAAAATAATAACCACAATTATCTCACATAGCCTAAACATTTCTGAGAGGAAATATTAAACCTGGAACTTTTACTAAAGGCTGCTTTTTCTGCAGAGTTTAGCTGCTTACAGAAAGATTACTCACAATGAGCCCTTGGTAATTTCTTAATACTGATATTAACCTCAGTAAATCTGCAAAGGGATTTCTTCACGTACCAAATAGCCCCTTTTAATTGACAGAGCATTGAACTCAAGAGAGTTCATTCGTTTTGAACAGTGTTTTAACCTTATATACAAACTATTCTCAGGTCAAAACAAATAAAAAGACTGTGAAAAAGCTTTCAAGTAGGAGCTATGCAAAGTAGGAAACAGGATACGAAAGCAACTTTGCTAATTCGACTCATGGCCAGATGTGACAAGCTCCTAACTTTACTAAAGATCAAGAGCTTGTAAGGGAAACCAATAACATGAATCACAGAATGGTTTGGGTTGGAAGGGATGTCCAAAGGTCATCTAGTCCAACCCCCATGGAGGGCCATGAAAATGATCAGGGGGCTGGAACACCTCTGCTGTGAGGACAAGCTGAGGGAGCTGGAGTTGTTCAGGCTAGAGAGGAAAAACCACCAGGGAGATCAAAGAACAGCCTTCCTGTACCTGAAGGGGACCTACAAGAGGTTGCAGAGCAACTGCTTACAGAAGCCTGTAGTGATAGGATGAGGGGCAATGGTTTGAAATTAAGGAAGATTTAGACTGGATGTCAGCAACAACTTCTGCACCACGAGGGTGGTGGAACACAGGAACAGGTTGCCCAGGGAGGTAGTTGAGGCCCTATGCCTTGAGATATTCAAAGGCAGGCTGGATAAGGCTCTGAGCAACCTGATTTAATGGAGACTGTCCTTCCTTACCATAGGGGGGTCAGACTAGATGACCTTTGGAGGGTTCTTCCAACCCAAAGCATTCTATGATCCTATGTGTGTGCTTTAGGAAGCTCACTTTGTTTCTTAAGCTGATTTTGGTAGATTTCTTTTGATTAGTTTAAAATTATTTTAAGAACAGAGAATGCAATATGTTGGTTTCAGAAAAGGATCTTGAGAGAAGATGAGAGAAATGAGGCTGTGCCATGAAAAACACTGACTATATTTCTGTATATTTCTATGACCAGGTGCTTTTTCTGTAATAAGGTATCTAGCACAACTTAAGATAACCTCTCCTGTAATTTTCCCACCCATCAGGCCAAAATTACACTCATGTAAGCTTAGACAACCTAAACAAACTGAGCTTGATTGTCCCTAGTGCCATCAATACATTCTACAATACAGTAATTTAACTCCTTAAGTCTTTCCCCAAGAAGTGCAGTTTCTAAACTCCCATGATATTTTTATAGAATCATAGAATAGAATCATAGAATCAACAAGGTTGGAAAAGACCTCAAAGAACCTCTAGTCCATCCTGCCACCCAAGACCTTATGACTACTAAACCATGGCACCAAGTGCCACGTCCAATCGCCTCTTGAACACCTCCAGGGACAGTGACTCCACCACCTCCACAGGCAGCACATTCCAATGGCTAACAACTCTCTCTGTGAAGAACTTTCTCCTCAACTCAAGTCTAGACTTCCCCTGGTGCAGTTTGAGACTATGTCCTCTTGTTCTGGTTCTGGTTGCCTGGGAGAAGAGACCAACCCCCACCTGTCTACAACCTCCCTTCAGGTAGTTGTAGACAGCAATAAGGTCTCCTCTGAGCCTCCTCTTCTCCAGGCTAAGCAACCCCAGCTCCCTCAGCCTCTCCTCATAGGGATTGTGCTCCAAACCCCTCACCAACTTTGTTGCCCTTTTCTGGACATGTTCCAGCAATTCAACATCTTTCCTAAACTGAGGAGCCCAGAACTGGACACAGGACTCAAGGTGTGGCCTAACCAGTGCTGAGTTCAGGGGCACAATGACTTCCCTGCTCCTGCTGGCCACACTATTCTTGATGTAGGCTAATGGTTTTCTATAAAGTAACATTATTTTCTTCCAGCCTTTTCTCCACAATCTCTATTATTTGGGTTTGCATTTTAACAGCCATTTGGGATTGCCAGAAGCCAAACCAAGACAGCATCCCTGAATGTTGTGGCTGGAGCCGTACTGCCTAGGGATGCTTTTTATGTAACATACCCCAAAGGTAATGGTATGGATGAAGAGTCTTTCAATTTGAGTTTCATTGTAAGTATCCATCTCTAAATTCAAACACAGAGTCTTTATTTGGCTGCAGCTCCACAAAACATCATGAGAAAACCTTGGCTGCCTCAAGCCTTTTCCCTCTGCCCTGCGGGAAAGCTACTGTTTACTTCAGTTTTACTTCCCACTATGCTTTCCCTGGCCTAAAACTCATTTCATTTTTATTGTCAAAAACAACTGTTAGCTCTCCCCCGCTCTTGTAGTTCTTGGATGGCCTCTAATGCCAACCATCACAACCAGCCTGCTTGACTTTGGGAGGGGGGGGTGTAGGCAAGAAACCACAGGAGGAAGAGAACCCAAATGCAGTTCACATTGCTCTAGAAGCTCAGGCTTTTACCTTGAATCCACTCTCAAGTATAAAGTGATTTTTAAAAGCATTAATCAAGCAGATAAAAGTTCTCTTAATCCTAGTAGTCACTTTATTTTGCTGTCTTGTAATTCAGAGGCATGATGACTGACTTCAGTCTTCAATACATCACAAAAACCTACCTAGGCTTCCTGCCATAGTTTTGATATGTTTGATGCACAACAGTAGGATTTGCCATAAGAGCATTTTGCAAGATAAAAAATTGGAGAGACTTTCGTTCCTGGGAGACTTTTACCTAAGAATGCAGAAGCATTTAGTTTAGAAATTGATTTCTAAATAGACATTTTGCATCTTGGGTTTTCCTAAGTGCTTTTCCTTCTATCATGCTTTTTTTTTTGAAGGGCCAAGAATGCAGTTTAATTTTGTGATAGTTAGAGGATAAAAAGCACTTGTCCCAATTTCTCTTTAACATGCAATTCAACAAGCTATTTTAGGCAACAGTAGTGTAGGATGGCAAATGTTTCTCAATCCAAATGTGGCATAGTTATGGAAAGGAAAATTAATATAAACATCATTCCTGAATATTTTTTTGAGTCACAAACTTTGATACAATGACTCTTGACTCAATCCTTTGAGCCTCTACATATTTAGGGATAACCCTTGTAAAGCTTTAGCAAGAATGAGATTATTGGTCAAGAAATTAATCCCCTTTTGCCCTAATTTTAGTCCTAGAAACAACAGATGACCTGGAGAAGGATATCATCAGACACCTGGGTAAGTTGCACTGTGATATATTTAGGTCCTCTTATTCTATTCTGCTGTGTCCCTGGTTTTGTATATGAAGCACAGAAGCATTTTCAGCTACCTATGTGCATTCACAGTATCACAGTATAACTAAGGTTGGAAGAGACCTCGAGGATCATCAAGTCCAACCTATCAACGCAGACCTCATGACTAGACCATGGCACCAAGTGCCACATCCAGTCCCCTCTTGAACACCTCCAGGGATGGTGACTCCACCACCTCCCTGGGCAGCACATTCCAATGACTAACAACTCGCTCGGTGAAGAACTTCCTCCTCACTTTGAGTCTAAACCTCCCCTGGTGCAGCTTGAAACTGTGGCCCCTTGTTCTGGTGCTGGTTGCCTGGGAGAAGAGACCAACCCCTTCCTGGCTACAACCACCCTTCAGGTAGTTGTAGAGGGCAATGAGATCACCCCTGAGCCTCCTCTTCTCCAGGCTAAACAATCCCAGCTCCCTCAGCCTCTCCTTATAGGGCTTGTGTTCAAGGCCTCTCATCAGCCTTGTTGCCCTTCTCTGGACACGTTCAAGTGTTTCGATGTTCATACATCACTCATGTTTAAAATAGGAGTCAGGCAGGTATTATTGCTCTTCAGAGGAGTTAAGATGGTGTACAGAACTGGTGCAGGTAGATTAAATGTCTACAATACTTAGACATTCCAACCACTAATCTTTATTACATTTCAGTGAGCACTATCACAGTATCACAGTATCACAGTATCACAGTATAACTTAGGTTGGAAAGGACCTCGAGGATCATCGAGTCCAACCTATCAACACAGACCCCATGACTAGACCATGGCACCAAGTGCCACGTCCAATCTCCCCTTGAACGCCTCCAGGGTCGATGACTCAACCACCTCCCTGGGCAACCCGTTCCAATGCCGAATGACTCGCTCGGTGAAGAACTTCCTCCTCACCTCGAGTCTGAACCTCCCCTGGCGCAGCTTGAGACTGTGTCCCCTTGTTCTGGTGCTGGTTGCCTGGGAGAAGAGGCCAACCCCCTCCTGGCTACAACCACCTTTCAGGTAGTTGTAGAGGGCAATGAGGTCACCCCTGAGCCTCCTCTTCTCCAGGCTAAACAATCCCAGCTCCCTCAGCCTCTCCTCATAGGGCTTGTGTTCAAGGCCTCTCACCAGCCTTGTTGCCCTTCTCTGGACACACTCAAGTGTTTCAATGTCCTTCTTAAACTGAGGAGCCCAGAACTGGACACAGTACTCAAGGTGCGGCCTAACCAGAGCAGAGTACAGGGGCACTATGACCTCCCTGCTCCTGCTGGCCACACTATTCCTAATGCAAGCCAGGATGCTATTGGCCCTCCTGGCCACCTGGGCACACTGCTGGCTCATATTCAGGTGGCTGTCAATCAGCACACCCAGGTCCCTCTCTGTTTGGGAGCTCTCCAGCCACTCCGACCCCAGCCTATAGCTCTGCATGGGATTGCCGTAGCCAAAGTGCAGCACTCGGCACTTGGACTTGTTGAAAGCCATCCCATTGGACTCTGCCCATCTGTCCAGTCGGTCGAGGTCCCTCTGCAGAGCCTTTCTACCCTCTAACTGACTAACATCTGCCCCTAACTTTGTGTCATCTGCAAACTTGCTGATGACTGACTCTACCCCTTCATCCAGATCATCAACGAATATGTTGAAGAGGACAGGGCCCAGCACTGATCCCTGGGGGACACCACTGGTGACTGGCCTCCAGCTGGATGTGGCACCGTTCACGACCACTCTCTGGGCCCGGCCCTCCAGCCAGTTCCTAACCCAGCACAGAGTGTAGTGGTCCAATCCACGGGCTGACAGCTTAGTCAGCAGTTTGCTGTGGGGGACGGTGTCAAAGGCCTTGCTGAAGTCTAGGTAGACCACATCCACAGGCCTCCCCACATCCACCAGGCGGGTCACCTGATCATAGAAAGAGATCAGGTTGGAGAGACAGGATCTGCCCTTCCTGAATCCATGTTGGCTGGACCTGAGCCCTTGGCCATCCTTCAGGTGCGCAGTTATTGCCACCAGGACAATCTGCTCCATCACTTTCCCTGGCACTGAGGTCAGGCTGACTGGCCTGTAGTTTCCAGGTTCCTCCATCTGACCCTTCTTGTGGATGGGGACCATGTTGGCCAGTTTCCAGTCATCTGGGACCTCACCGGTGAGCCAGGACTGGAGGAAAATGATGGAGAGTGGCCTAGCTAGCACATCCGCCAGCTCTCTCAGCACCCTAGGATGGATCCCATCTGGTCCCATGGACTTGTGGATATCCAAGTGGCTCAGCAGGTCCCGAACTAACTCCTCATGGATTTCCAGGGTATTACTCTGCTCCCCGACCCCAACGCCCAGCTCCGGAGACCACTCGTCCTGAACTCCTGCCTTGCTGTTAAACATTGAGGCAAAGAAGGTGTTCAGGACCTCAGCTTTATCCTCATCCTCAGTAACTGTGTTGCCCTCCAGGTCCACTAGGGAGTTCAGGTTCTTCCATACCCTATGCGTATAATGAAACCCACAGCTTCTTCACCCATGCTGCCAGCTCTCCAAGCTTGAACCAACTGGACAACTCCCTCACACACCAACTATAGGAAAAACTGTCCTGATGCAGATTTTCACCTATCTCATAGCACAGTCAGAATAGATGTGACAGACCTTACCTATGGAGGCATTGCCTAAAGACTACAATGTCCTGAAAAAACTTGCTCTAAAAGTCACAATGGAGACATCACATTTCTGTTGATGCAGAGACTGAACCTGGTTTTCTCAGGTCATATACTCTGTGATTTTTTTTCAGTCCCTCCTTTCATGCAAAAATTGTATGTCCTGCACAGGTTATTGTGTATGTTTTGGTTTATCACACCATCACTTAAGCAAAATTCACTTACAAGCACTTCTGTAATTGAGCACTGAGAAAGGTTTTTATCATGCAGTTATTAGGATCATAGAAATCATAGAAACAACAAGGTTGGAAGAGACCTCAAAGATCATCAAGTCCAATCTGTCACCCAACACCTCATGACTACTAAACCATGGCACCATGTGCCACGTCCAATCCCCTCTTGAACACCTCCAGGGATGGGGACTCCACCACCTCCCTGGGCAGCACATTCCAATGACGAATGACTCTCTTGGTGAAGAACTTTCTCCTCACCTCCAGCCTAAACTTCCCCTGGTGCAGCTTGAGACTGTGTCCTCTTGTTCTGGTTCTGGTCGCCTGGGAATAGAGACCAACCTTCCCCCCCTCAACCTGGCTACAACCTCCCTTCATGTAATTGCAGCCAGCAATAAGGTCTCCCCTGAGCCTGCTCTTCTCCAGGCTAAAGAACCCCAGCTCCCTCAGCCTCTCCTTGTATGGTTTATGCTCGAGGCCTCTCCCCAGCCTCATTGCCCTTCTCTGGACGTGTCTCAATGTCCTTAAGTTGAAGGGCCCAGAACTGGACACAGGACTCAAGGTGTGGCCTAACCAGGGCTGAGTACAAGGGCACAATGACTTCCCTGCTCCTACTGGTCACACTATTCTTGATGCAGGCCAGGATGCCTGTGGCCTTCTTGGCAACCTGTGCACACTGCTGGCTCATTTTCAGCCAGCTGTCAATCAGTACTCCCAGGTCCCTTTCTGTCTGGCTGCTCTCCAGCCACTTTGACCCCAGAGCCTGTAGCTCTGCATGGGGTTGTCGTGGCCAAAGTGCAGCACCCAGCACTTGGACTTGTTGAATGTCATCATGTTGGACTCTGCCCATCTGTCCAGCTGGTCAAGGTCTCTCTGGAGAGCCCTTCCACCCTCTAATCGACCAACACCTACTCCCAACTTGGTGTCACCTGCAAATTTACTCATGGCTGACTCAATCCCCTCATCCAGATCATCAATAAATATATTGAATAGGATGTTGTGTGGATGGTTACTTTCGGTTCAGGTCTTCCTCAGTTGACTACATTGTAGCACATAAATAAGGGAGTTTCTTATACATAAGCTTTGTAGTGTTTGGGATACATTTAGAAAATAAAGTATCCATTGCAGCAAAATTAAGAACTACATCATTCATTATCAAGTTGCTACCCAGGAAGAATTTCAAGCCATGCTAAGGAAGATAAATTACTATTCATAAATCCCTCATCATAAGGTTAATTCAGGGAAAAAAAAACCCACAACAGAATTTACAAAGAATAAATGAATGAGTGTTGTCTTATTTGCTACTGCTCTTTTTTTCCTACCAAACAACTTAAAACTACTCATTAGATCTAAGTCCTTAATGCCAATTCCTACCAATTATCTTATCCATTACTCATTTTTTACATACTATTAGAAATAAAATATTTCAGATTAAGAGTGGAAAGCTGATCCTCAACCATTTCTAACAGCAGGAAAGCTACTCACATGCTTACTTGGGTTCCAATGAGCCAATTGGATTCTTTTGTTCACAAGCAGATTATTAGATTCACAAGTCTTTCTCCTACTCTAATTGGATTTCCAATACAACCTAACTGCTGAAAATCTTGCTGTCTTAGCTATCTACATGATACAGGGGATTTTTAAGAGCTTTAGCTGGACTTTAATAAGCAAACCCTTTTGTAAATCTGGCTCAGAGTGCTTGAAAGCGAACACAAAAAAGGAAGATAAGCCTGGCAACACCAATGCCAGTAATTTTAGTAATGGAAAGAGACCTAGCAAATGGTCTTGGCAAGGTAATGGCAGGCAGGGGTTTGAATCCACAGCCCCAGGCAGGACCTCGCAGTGTGACTACAACCCACTGTGATCTGTCTAGACACCCCCAGGGAGGGCAGGCGACCCACAGCAAAGGGGAGCAGAGCAGGCAAACAAGGTGGGCACCACAGCTTGCAAGGCAATTTGTACAGGAAGTCTCTCTGAGCTTGACAAGGTAAATAGCAGCATTAAAAACACAACTGAAATAAAAGAGAACCTTCCCACTGATGTCTTTTACGTGATGCCCATTACTCCCCTTCTCACCAGCAGGTAAGTTTGGGGACACACTTCTGGAAGAGCAGAAAGCCATTTGGCTTTTTTATGCACAATTCAGTGATGCTGCCTAATGAAAAATTCACCACATTCACTTAATTCAGCATTTTTTCATGTTTTCAGGAGAGCAGTTTGAAAAGGTTCACTAAGAAGATGATACCCATTAATCAGTCTGGTTTGCAAACTCCAAAGTGACAGAATGCCAACTAAAGCATGCAACAGGGCTGCATCCTCTCTCTTCACCTATTTGTTGATAAAAGACAAGTTCTTTTTGATTGTGCTCATTTTTGTCTACAGGATTCTTACTACTGACTTCTGGGATTTATTTCTAAATACCATTTCCTTTCTTGGAGAGGAACATCCTAACCAATTACACTTCTATAAATACAGAATAACTTCACAGGTTTCAGTGATTTAAATAACTGAAGAACCATTCATTGATGATTATTTCACTTCAGGCACAAACTTACCTAAAAATGGATCACTGTATTCTGTATTAGACAGCTTCATCAAGTTGTTTTCCAAAGTCTCCATCACTTTAGCTGCAATAAATGCAATATTCATATCAGCATTCATGTGTATTTTGTAAGTAAAAGAAACACTTTCAAAAGCTGTCAGTGATTCAGATGAAACATTTTCAGCTGGAATATGGAAAGCATTTTCCATTGATGGTAAAAGACCAAGACCACTTTAGTGAAGACTTTCACTCTATTCCTGAGAAGCTTAATTCAGTGAAATACCTTACTGGAGTAATAATTAGTGCTTATTAACATTTAGAAAGGACTTATCAAAATTTAGAAGCCAGGTAAGTTAATTTATTCTACAAAGGTGCAGAATCACAGAATCACCAAAGTTGGAAGAGACCTCAAAGATCATCAAGTCCAACCTGTCACCCAACATCTCATGACTAAACCATGGCATCAAGTGCCACATCCAATCCCCTCTTGAACACCTCCAGGGATGGTGACTCCACCACCTCCCTGGGCAGCTCATTCCAATGGCTAACAACTCTCTCTGGGAAGAACTTTCTCCTCACCTCGAGCCTAAACTTCCCCTGGCACAGCTTGAGACTGTGTTCTCTTGTTCTAGTGCTGGTTGCCTGGGAGAAGAGACCAAATCTCTCCTGGCTACAACCAGCCTTCAGGTAGTTGTTAACAGCAATAAGGTCTCCCCTGAGCCTCATATATGCATACACTTATGACAATAATGTATCTCAATAGCATACAACAGGTGACACCCACCTCCAACTAGTGTCCCTGTTAAGGCATGTCTATCCATTCAAATAGAAATCCTAAAATAAAAGTAGTTCCTTTATCCAACACAAGGTAAAATTCCCAGGAATTTACTCCCTTTTCTCTCATTCTCTCCATACCACTCTTCCCCACTTCTGCTATTCACGAATGAATGCACATCTGCTCCTACATGTTCATACTTAAAGACACTTCTTGCCAAAGGTCTAATATTTACTTTTTTTCTCTCTCCTGGAACAGGCTACAGAAACCTTCATGCCCACTCCCAGCACACAGGAGCACTTTCTGCCATTCAGAAAAATAAAATAAATATTAGTTTAAGCCTCACTTCAAACATTATAGAAATCCACCCAAGCTCCTTTATGCAAAAACATCCCTGCAACACATTGTAGCTCTTTATACCTGAGCAGATGCTTCTCTAATTTAACAAGAGATGGTAAAACAGTATCTCTAACACCAGAACTGGCCACAGTGGTGTTAAGTTAATGGTTGGACCTGATGAGCTTCGAGGTCTTTTCCATCCAAACCAATTCTCTGATTTTCTCTCTCTCTCATAGGACTTCAAATGATGACCCCATCAGTCCCTTTCATTCCCACAGTTGGAATTACCCTCTGAAAAAGAGAAAGCTCCTACCTCGTTCTGACACTACATCCACTGTAGCTGTAGATGTCCCTGCACTCAGAGGCTGAGGCTGGGGCTGGGGCTGCACACGGTTTGGCTGCAGAAATGACGAATGCTTGCTCAGACTCTGAGGATGTGTTTGGCTCTGGGCTAGGCATGGCATAGATCTTCTGGAGGGTTTTAATGGATGCTCTTTCACTGTCTCACTCTTGCTTGTGTTCATACCTGAAAAAGCCAAGAGAAGAACATAAGCTCTGCCCTATTAGGCAGTGACAAAGCCAATTAAAAAAGAAATAATCATAATAAAAAAGGGAAAAGCCCACAAAATATCTGTGGCTCCAATACCAAGGGAAATGAAATACATGACACTTGCTATGAAGAGTGCTAAAGCCCCCTGCCTGTATAGGCTCAGCAGATCTGTGATTGTTGCACATGGAGTCAAAGATGCTCAGAAGATTACTGTAGAGAGTCTGTTTTACCGCACTATTTCTCTGCTTGACAGCACAATTTACCCTGCAGAATGTTCTTATAAATCTTAGCCTCTTAGTGATATATATTACCTCTCTCTGACTGTGCTACAATAAAATCAGTAATCCAAACATTTCTGCCACAAACTTCCAAGCAATTTTCCCCATCTAAATCTGTGCCACTTGTAGAAGGATGTCACACTCAGCATATTCTCTCTCTCTCTCAGCTAAATCTCAACATGAGTCCACAAAGAAGGTCCTTTGATTAGGAGGATACTCCCCATATTTAACTATAGTAACTAAGGTTTAAAAAGGCTTTTCATTACAAAACTTCCCTGACGTCACAGAACATTCTTTGCTTCAAATTAAGGCTTGAATTAAGTCTTGCTCTACCAAGAAATGTAGAACTTTATTAGTCCAATGAGGACGGTGTGTCCAGATCTGCATAACTGTTCTTGGTCAGGTAGAATAAGTATTAATTTAATAGAAGGTTAAGGAAGAAAGAGGTAAGCTTCTGCTGCCTCAGAAGGTGCCATAGCTCTTTAAAGAGATATGAGCAGAAAGGACCCTGCTGCTTAATGATTCTGCAGTGGATGCTCTGTGTCACAGAAGCACGCAGTGGCACTGGGCTACAGCACTGAGGGTGCTGAGTTCAGAGGAGAGCAATGCTATGTGACATCTCTGCTGTGCTACTCACAAGCTTCCTGAGAAGTATTCATTGTAGCTCTTCCTCAATGGATGTGTTTATTGGAACAAAGTCTATATCAGACACAGGAATGGGTAATAAAGAATAATATATACAAAGACGTACATCTTGGCTGTTCTGATTGCTGTCTACAACTACCTGAAGGAAGGTTGTAGACCGGTGGGGGTTGGTCTCTTCTCCCAGGCAACCAACACCAGAACAAGAGGACACAGTCTCAAGTTGCACCAGGGGAGGTTTAGGCTCAAGGTGAGGAGAAAGTTCTTCACAGAAAGAGTTGTGGGCCATTGGAATGTGCTGCCCAGGGAGGTGGTGGAGTCACCGTCCCTGGAGGTGTTCAAAAAGGGATTGGACGTGGCACTTGAAGCCATGGTTTAGTTAGTCATGAGGTGTTGGGTGACAGGTTGGACTTGATGATCTCTGAGATCTTTTCCAACCTATTGATTCTATGATTCTGGGAGGCTTTAACAACTGACTTCTTTAGCAGTGACACACTGCCAGCAATTACGGACCCCACCACATAATTATTGCGGTTGCCAAAAAGAATGCTTCTTTCATTTATCTGTATAGGAGTCACTGTGTACAGCAGGATGAATCACTTTATTACTGAAGAAATTTAAGGTAATGCAAATTATGTCACAATGCCATTCAATTTTAACAACAATTTCAGTGATACATATCAAAAAAGAGAATTCTTTTACCAGGCACTGCCTCAGATTAAAAGAAAATTATCCCCTTTTGCTTTCTCTCACTGTAGAGTCCTCTGTGTCATTTCAAACAAATTCCTTAATACCATGCTGCTTCTGCTTGGAGAGAGTGAGTCACAGTAAAGTAACCTCGTGGCACATTTGTTGTTATGCCAGCAGTATGATGCACCTTCAAGATTCCCATTTAACAAGTTAATTCATTCCCTGCTAGAGTGTTCACAATCTACTTCTGCAAGTTTTGGTGGCATCTGCTGTTGCATGCAAGTGCTTACTATGCTCTGGCACACAAACAGCTTGGGGTTGACATTATCAACTGGGAGACTACATTGATTTACTGAAATTATCTTTATTCCTTTCTCTCTTCTCCCTAGGGGTATTTTCTCAAATCTGTACCTTTCCAGCTAGAACTCTACTACAGAGAACTTGCTTGTTCAGGGAAATTTGGATCTGCAAGATCTGCAAAAGTACACACTTGGGGGGGGAAAAGAAAACCTTTTTTTTTTTTTCTAATGCAAATTGCATTTATTGTTTTATTTTCCTACAAGATATCCATAGATTCATACATTCTTAGAATAGTTTATGTTGGAAGGGACTTTGAAGACCACCTAGTTCCAACCCCTCTGTCATGTGCAGGGGCACTTTTTCCACTAAACCAGGTTGCTCAAGGCCTCACCCAACCTGGCCTGAAACACCTCCAGGGAGGGGGCATTCATGACCTCCCTAAGCAGCCTGTTCCAGTGTCTCACTACCCTCACTGTAAAGAATTTCTTCCTAATCTCCAGTCTAAATCTGTCCTTCTCAAGCTTCAATCCATTCTCTCTCATCCTACCACCACAAGCCCTTGTAAAAAGTCTCTTCACATCTTTCTTGCAGGCCTCCGTCACATACTGGAAGATCACCCAAAAATCTCCCCAGAACCTTCTTCAGGCTGAGCAGCCCCAACTCTCAGCTCATCCCCACAGAGGAAGTGCTCCAGCCCTCTAATAATCTTTGTTGCCTCTTCTGGACCCACTCCAGCAGCTCCGTGTCCTTCCTACGCTGGGCGCACCAGAACTGGATGCAGTACTGCAGGTGGGGTCTTGTAAAAGGAGAACAGAGGGGCAGAATCACCTCCCTTATCCTGCTTGTCACACTTATCATGCAATCATAGAATGGTCCAGGCCAGAAGGGACCTCCAAAGGTCATCTAGTCTGACTACCCCACAGGCAGCAGGGTCATCCTCAACCTCAATCCTTCGTCGAGCCTCACTTCTTTTGATAGAGCGCAGGACACGGTTGCCATCTGGGTGGCAAACACACATATTCCTCAGGCATTTAGCATTAACATGGAAATGAAGATAGCAAGAATATAAAAATCTCTCACATTG
The DNA here is from genome assembly GCF_026170545.1 of Melanerpes formicivorus. Classification (NCBI taxonomy): domain Eukaryota; kingdom Metazoa; phylum Chordata; class Aves; order Piciformes; family Picidae; genus Melanerpes; species Melanerpes formicivorus. Next base: position 3,670,920 of record NW_027142368.1, on the reverse strand, counting down.
GAGAAAAAGGTGATTAAAGTTTATGATTTAATCACATCCTGCCTTTTAGTTTAGCATTTCTGCCTTGGAAAGCATTCTTTCCAAGGGGAAGCTGGGGATTCCGGTTATGTAGGCAAATCCCTACATGGCTCAAAGCCAGAAGAGCCAGCTGTACTACATCTTCTCATTGCTTCCTGGCAGAGCAGGCAGGAAGACAGAGCTGGAGTATGATGAGCTTGTCTGATCATTAAATCAGTATGCACAATTTAATGCATGCTCAGCATTATGCCAAACTAACTCTAAATGAAGTCTGTTCTCACATGCCTCCAGGTTTTGGCCATTAGAAATATAAAAGAAAAATCCTCCTGTGCTTCATTCTGTGGCATACAAATGTAGTTGATAATTTCTCTACTATTAAGAGAAAAAAAAAAGATATTGTATTTAATTTGCTCCTAATTTTAGATGAGCAAAGTTTTACAGCTATTCCCTATGTATTATTAACCTAAACCTTAGGAAGGGTTCATTTCTGAGAGAACCTTAGCATAAACAAGGAGTAGCTACTATTATAAATCAAATCCATAACATCAGCTCTATAGAGAAATGCAATACATTAATGTCCACAATCAACAATATAGAGGTCTTACCAACTACTCATACAATCACATAAAAACACCTTTTTAACCATAAAAAACATTCAGTAAAGCCTTTGGCTTCACTTACCATATGCCACTAATTAAAAGGAAACATCATTCATGTTTCCTTTTATCAGGCTCTTGGATTGTTAATCTCAAATGTTTATTGTCAATGGCACCATCATAATTAGAATCTTCAGACACATGGGTAGAATAGAATAGAATAGAATAGAATAGAATAGAATAGAATAGAATAGAATAGAATAGAATAGACAAGACCAGGTTGGAAGAGTCTTCAAGATCATTGTGTCCAACCTATCATCCAATACCACCTAATCAACTAAACCATGCAACCAAGCACCCTATCAAGTCTCCTCCTGAACACCTCCAGTGATGGTGACTCCACCACCTCCTCAGGAGCCCATTCCAATGGCCAATCACTCTCTCTGTGTAAAAGTTCCTCCTAACCTCCAGCCTAAACCTCCCCTGGTGCAGCTTGAGACTGTGTCCTCTTGTTCTGATGCTGGTTGCCTAGGAGAAGAGACCAGCCCCAGCCTGTCTACAGCCTCCCTTAAGGTAGTTGTAGAGAGCCATAAGGTCTCCCCTGAGTCTCCTCTTCTCCAGTCTAAGCAACCCCAGCTCCCTCAGTCTCTCCTCATGGGGCTTGTTGTTCCAAGCCCCTCACCAACTTTGTTGCCCTTCTCTGGACACGCTCCAGCAAGAAGAAAAGCTTGCAATGGTCTTCATGACATTTAATGTGAAGAGATATTTTACAGTATCAAGTATAAACCAGCTCAGTTTTGAATAGTTTCCAATACTCAGTGGATGTAACAAGTACTTACTGCTAAAGAATAAGCTTACTCTCATAGGCAGCTACAATTACAAAAGAAAACTTAATGGAGGATAATTAGTCTATTAAATTCTGAGAAACATGAAGCAAAAGATACTAGGAAATGAAGAAATAATAAACTCTTTCAGTAACAGCAGAGGTTTCCTTATCTAGTTGGAATACTTCCACAAATACAAGGGATATTCTGTTTCATATTCTGTTTCATATTCATATTCCTTACACTGGGTATTCTGCCCATATTTGAGTAAGTCAGAAATATACCCATAGTTTCTTCTTTTATATACAAAAGGCACAATCAATCTGGATAACCTCAGACTTTGTTTTGTTATTATTAAAAAAACACCAAACAACAACCCAAAAGTAGAAAAAAAACCAAACAAAATACCCAAAACCCAGACAGACAAACACAAAAAGCTCCAACAGACAAGCAGCTGAACCCCACCCCCCCCCACCCCCAACAAAACAGCATGAAGTATTTTTATTATATTCAAACAGAAGCTTAGGTCAGAAGGGACCTTAGAGATCATCTACTCCAACTTCCCTGCCATGGGTGACTCTCAACTAGATTTGGCTGGTCAAAGCTTCATCCAAGCTGGCCTTGAACGCTCTCAGGGAGGAGGCATCCACAGCCTCCCTGGGCAGCCTGTTCCAGAGTCTCACCACCCTCATACTGAAGAGCTTCTTTCTAAGATCCAGTCTAAACCTACTCTCCCTCAGCTGAAAGTGTGCCTACACACCCTTATGAAAGTGTGTCTAGACATCCTCCAGCCTTCCTGCAGTATCTCTTCAGGTATTGGAAGGCAGCATTAAGGTCTTCCCAGAGTCTTCTCTTCTGAACGATGCCAGCTCCATCAGCCTATACTCTTACTAACAAACACTCTTAGAAAGCCTCATCATAAATGGAGAAAATTACCCAATGCTTTCCCTGAGAAGGAAAATAACAAGTAGACACATAATGATCATGGGAGAAAATCTTCAAGGATGGAGCCTATTTCTCTTCAGTACTATCAGTATAGCAGGAAAGCTGATGAATCCAAACTTTCTAAAGGTTTCAGATCACCTTCACTGTCCTTTCCATTATGAACAGGTCAACATAGAAACATAGATTCATTTCAGTTGGAAAAGACCTTCAGGATCACCAAGTCTAACTACAAATCTTCAACATTATTCCCATTAAGTCTAGCCAACATTATTCCTGGCAAAGTAGCCAGTGTTTTGGGTGAGTATAATTCCTAGGGTAGGAAATACATCCTGAATGATAGCAAGTCATTGTCATAGTAGTTTTCAATTTCATTCCACTACACAAGTAACAGTGATTTATGAGGGGGTTTATGAAATCATATGAGGTTTAATTATACCATTAATCATGCCCTTGAAGACTGCTTCCATTAAATACCATGATTTTACCTCAGCTTTTTGCAGTTGTAAATATTGTGAAAGGAACATAAACAACTAAAAACCCTTAATGCCTATGCTTGGGACTCTCATGATAGCTTTAACTTTTTTTTTCCCCCCCCTCTAAAGTTAGACTTGTGAGAAATAACTTTCAGTCCAGAAGGATAGCTAAGGACAGGGAAAGGAATTGGTGGGATTATCTGAAGACATTCCTCCCATTCAAGCTCTGTTTGCAAACAGGATTCTCTGTTTCTGTAACATTGACAGCAAACTCTTTTCAAACTGTCGTGGCCTTATTTTTCTCATACCTACTCCAGAGTAAACAACAAACAAACCAACCCCAAGCACAGACCTACTGCAGTGCTTTCACAGAGAATAAGAAATCATGTTTCTTCCATTACATACTGCTTACCCTCAGAGCACTGAGGCTAAAACCTGTTTCCCTGTGGAAGCAGCAGGAAATTCAGCTGCTGGAACTAAAGAATTGCTTGCAAGCTGCACAAAACTCTCCTCCTAAATATAGCAGGAGGTTGGCCTTATTCCCACATGGCCCCTATTGGGATAATTCCTGTAATGATCAGCTGTAAAATCAAACCCAGATCTGTTCTTTAAACAGCTTTACCTTGATAAAATTACATAATTAAGGTGCAGGAATGAGAAAACCCAAATCAAAATGCAAGTACAAACATGTTTCATTTGTATTTGCAAACACATTTTCTATGTATCCCCATTTTCTCTATCTCCATTCTGTTCTCCACCTTTGGTGGAGATAGGTATCTGCAAAATACCTATCTACCAAATGTAGAAAATCTGTCCTACATTGCAAGACTGATAGCAAAACACAATGAGATGCCAATGCTTAAGGGATGCTACATTGAAACATGCTTAGAAATCGGGTTTTGAGGGGTTTTGGGGGTTTTGAGTGAAATAATGACATTTATGCCATGAAATCTCTAAGCACTCTCCATATACCTTATTCTCACAGAATGAGGAAAAATTGTCTATTACACACAATCATTTCTTGGCCCTGACAGTTCTTAATTGAGTATTTTAAGTCCTTGTAAGGTATGGATTGCCATGTACACACATAACAACTGTTAGTATCCCCACCCAAGTGCAAGCACATTGCAAACTTTGGAATCAAATTGATTCAGCTAAGTTTTGAAAACAGCAGGTTTCTCACATCCTCACCTCCTAACAATTCACCCTACTTTCATAGAGTCATAGAATGGGTTGTGTTGGAAAGGACCTCCAAAGGTCATCCAATCCCAATCCTCTGCAGAGAGCAGGGACATCCTCCACTAGCTCAGGTTGCTCAGAGCCTTCTTGAGCCTCATCTTGAATATCTCCAGGGATGGAGCAAACTGTTCCCGTATTCCACCACCCTCGTGGTGTACAACTTGCTGCTAACATCCAATCTAAATCTGCTTTTCTCTAATTTCAAACCATTGCTCCTCATCATATCAATACAGGCCTTTGGAAAGAGTCCTTTTGCAGCCCCCCTTCAGGTACTGGAAGGCTGCTACTAGGTCTCTTTGGAGTCCTCTTTTCTCCAGCTCCCTCAGCCTGTCTTTGTAGCAGAGGTGTTCCAGCCCTCAATTTCCTTGATCATCTAATGCAGACCCCAAATCTATTTTTTCCTCATACCTGATTGAGAGCTGCTTTAAGACTTCATTTTCTTATCTCCTCCACAAGGAAATTACTTTTAATGAAACTTATTTAGTTTACTCATTTTGAAAAGAGTCAAAATGGAAAGGAAAAAAATGAATTCTTTTGTCTATAAAAATTCTAACTGAAGTTAAAAAATTGGCTTAGTTACTACATCAGTAAGGCAGAACTCACACCAAATTCATAGAATCATAGAATCAACAAGGTTAGAAGAGACCTCAAAGATCATCAAGTCCAACCTGTCACCCAACACCTCATGACTACCAAACCATGGCACCAAGTGCCACATCCAATCTCCTCTTGAACACCTCCAGGGATGGTGACTCCACCACCTCCCTAGGCAACTCATTTCAATGGCTAACAACTCTCTCTGGGAAGAACTTTCTCCTCACCTCCAGCCTAAACTTCCCCTGGCACAGCTTGAGACTGTGTCCTATTGTTCTGGTGCTGGTTGCCTTGGAGAAGAGACCAACCCCTTCCTGGCTACGACCACCTTTCAGGTAGTTGTAGACAGCAATAAGGTCTCCCCTGAGCCTCCTCTTCTCTAGGCTAAACAATCCCAGCTCCCTTAGCCTTTTCTCATAGGGCTTATGCTCGAGGCCTCTCCCCAGCCTTGTTGCCCTTCTCTGGACAGTTCAAGAGTCTGAATGTCCTTCTTACATTGAGGGGCCCAGAACTGGACACAATACTCAAGGTGTAAATTTAATACTTTACAGAATATTGTTCATTTGACATAAAACTTTCAGACTGTCTCATGATCACTACCAACAACACATTATTAACCATGTTAGTGAGATGCACTTTAAGCATTTTTAAATGTCTGATTCACAGGTAACAGCCAATGCATTTGATCTCCCCTGACAAAGTTGGGAGAAAGCTTTAAAGTAAAGAAGAGTCCAGATTTGTTTGCCAAGGGGGGGTCTACTTTCCACTGAAAGAAGAATTAAGAAGAGGAAATAGCTTTAAATGGTGATTTTATGCAATACCTTTCATAAAGTTTATCTCCATGATATCTAATTTAACCATATTTAACAGAACACAATTGGTGCCTGACTAATCAACAATGCTTTCATGCAAATAAAGCCAAATATTTTGGTGCTAAATTGAACATGAGGATTACAAAGCTTCAGAAGGCTGCTGACTAGACTGGAAGATCTCCAAAGGTGTTATAAACATAGCTGCCAGAATACATTAGAAATCCAAGAAAATATTCTATTTTCCTCCCCAAAGCCAGTACCACAGTAAATCTCTGGAAGGCTGCATGTCCTCAGCAAAGTAGCCTATTCCCCAGACCTCATTCTTGGAATTCTTCAGAAAAAGCTCAGAAGCCTCATGAGAACAGCACTGGTACAACTGAGTGGATTTAGCAACAATTTAATGAGGTTATGGAAAAGGATGAAAGTGCATTATTGCCTTTTAATAGAGCAAGGCAGGGTTAAGAAAGAAAATATAAACAGGTATCAAGGGGGTTGAGCCAGGTTATATTTATTTGCCAGCCAAACAAATAAGGAAACCAACTGGAGTGAACAGCCCAAGAAGGCATAAAATTAAAGACGCTGGTGCTGTCTCTCACTTGCATATCCAAGTGGCTAAATTCCCTTTTCACCTGAGAAGGTGAAGTCTGCTAGCAATCAACTCCTTTATGAGACAAGATGAACTGTGAAATGTCTTTTTTCATGTTGTGTATTCTGACACTGTTGGTTAGATTAGAAGTCAGCAAATCAGAAGCTGGGTTTTATGACCTAATTCACATTATAGCTGCTGCAACAATAAAGCTGTTCAGGCAAGACAAAAGGCATAGTGTCCTATGAAGCCATGTAATGCTGTGCACTTAATTCAAATAAAATGTGAATGGGGCTATGATTATAAAGCTCAGTTTTCTGCATATGTAAAACCTGTGTGAGATCCACCTTTGGTGAAAAGGGTAACACATTCTGCCAAGCAAATCAGAGTTAGAGAGAAGTGCTCAGTCCATTGAGTAGCAACAACACAACGTTCCTCAGATTTTGCTACAAGTCCATCTGGAACTTAGTTCTGAGAGAGACTCAGACAACAACTACCAAAAACTCAACCTGCAGAATACTTCAGTTTCTACTGAAATTCCAGAAACTGGGTGTCGAGATGAAGGTGCCAGTCTCTTTTCAGTGGTGCCCAGTGATAGGACAAGGAACAACAGGTACAAGCTCAAACACAGGAGGTTCCACATCAACATGAGGAGAAACTACGGTGAAGGTGACGGAGCGCTGGAGCAGGCTGCCCAGAAAGGTGGTGGAGTCTCCTTCTCTGGAGACTTTCAGTGTTGGGAGAGAAATTTCAACCCACCACACCCACCTGAATGTGTTCCTGTGTGACCTGCCCTAGGTGATCCTTCTTTGGCAGAGGGGTTGGACTGGATGATGTCTGAAGGTCCCTTCCAACCTCTAACACTCTGTGATTACAAACTGTCTCACACATTAGGAAAAGCTTCTTAACAAATAAGGTTAGCTAGCCCTAAAATATAGAATAGAATAGAATAGAATAGAATAGAATAGAATAGAATAGAATAGAATAGAATAGAATAGAATAGAATAGAATAGCATAGCATAGCATAGAATAGCATAGAATGGAATAGCATAGCATAGAATGGAATAGAATAAAGCAGGTTGAAAGAGACCTTCAAGATCATTGAGTCCAACCCATCATCCAACAGCATCTACTCAACTAAACCATGCAACCAAGCACCCCATTAAGTCTCCTCCTAAACACCTCCAATGATGGCAACTCCACCACCTCCCTGGGCAGCACATTCCAATGGGCAATCACTCTTTCTATGAAGAATTTCTTCCTAACATCCAGCCTAAACCTCCCCTGCTGCAGCTTGAGACTGTGTCCTCTTGTTCTGGTGCTGGTTGCCTGGGAGAAGAGACCAGCCCCAGCCTGTCTACAACCTCCCTTCAGGTAGTTGTAGAGAGCAATAAGGTCTCCCCTGAGCCTCCTCTTCTCCAGGCTAAGCAAGCCCAGCTCCCTCAGCCTTTCTTCATAGGGCTTGTGCATACTGTATGATGACTTTAAAAACAAAGCAAAACAAACCAAAGCCACCAAATAAAAACCCACAAACCCCAACAAAACAAACCCAAAACTCCAAGAAGAAACCAACAACCCCCAAACTTCTTCAATTCTTGTTTAGAAAAAGTTTAAAGCAAGTATGTGGGAAATACAACGTAGTCCCAAAACCAAGTTCCTTTACCCAGTGTGCAAAGCCAGTTGACACACAGAGAGGAGATACTTGCTTTATTTCAGTTGTGCAGAAACCAGTGCTAGGTGACAAACTGCACGTGCAGCAGGTTATACACAGGGCAGAACCCAAATGAACTATGTATGATTGGTTACATGATTTTACATCACATAAATGTTTGTACACCTGCTCCATCAATCACCTCATTCATTACACTAACATGGTCCTACATTTACATTTAAATCTTTCTCCCTGAGGTGTGGTGTTTTAGCACGAAGTTAAGTGGGGAACAATTTGTATTTTGTTGTTTGTCCAAATCTGTCTCTGGTTTATGTAAAGAAACCATAACAAAGCATTATCTACAAAAGCCGACAGAACTTTACCGTCTTGAAGTCCTGCTCACCATTACTGTGTCTTGTTTCTGGTCATTTTAACCTTCAAGGTCATTCTGTCCTTCAGCCTTCTTCCAATCTGGTTACCCTGTTTTTAGTCCAGTTCATTATATGCTTATTCAGCCACAAAGTTTTTAACTCTATCCTTCTGAAATCAGTACTGTAATCCTAACCTGTGGGTGAAGAACAGCCTAGTGGTCTCAAGAGGACCCTTTCAGCTCTATGCTATGATAGCCACACTCAGGATACGCTGCAGTTCTCTTAAGAGGGTTATCTGCTTAGGTGTGCTGGCAGTGGCTGAGACTTCAGTATCCTTCAGGAGTGTTTGCATCATGCTCCTCTGAGTTTGCAGGTTCATTTGCAGACAAGCACAAGAGAGCTGATTAAATACAACAGGATGTGCCACACAATATCTGCAATTAAGGCTGCAGAAGCCATTTATATTCTGGCATTTCTGAACTGAGCAGCACCACAGAGTCCACAAAAAAATAACAGTAAGGGCATGTGCAAGGACTTCTAGTAATAACTGATTAAATAAGAATTAACACAGCAGTATGAAAAACAATATAAAAAAAAATCAGCTATTTACAATTTATGTTCACAGTAATTTCCCTAACAGATTTTATAATCTTTTGAGAGCTGTTTCTGATTTAAGAGAGCAAACTCCTTGCTTTCATTCAACACTGAGATCCCATCTTCTCATTTCCCTTTGTCTTGAATGTTAAGCTAAAATCATGATATTATTTTCAAATTGCCTTCAAGAGATGATTCAGGAAAGTTCTTACCCAGCCTCTAGTACCCAAAGCTACCAAAAAAATACATTAGTCAGGACAAATTGAAGACATACAAAAGACTGAAGAAGCCAGAAGAAGCCATCCCTGCACATGTGTCCTCATGTGGTGCTTTGAAGGGTTCAATACAAGCAAAATCCTTGCTGGCCTAGTTTTTACAAAGTTCAGTTAGGATCCACAGCCCCACAAGCTTTAGCTCCTCAGACAAAATTGTACTATAGACTTTAACTCTTTCAGAAGGAAGCTATAGACCAACCCCTCAGGAGAGCTTTAAGACACAATAGAAAATATGTCTGGAAGAGTTTGATCTTTCTTCATGGATTCACAGTGGAAGAGACCCTCATCCTGTCCTCTCCCCTGCAGTGAGCAAGGACACTTCTAACTAGATCAGGCTGCTCAGGGCCACATACAAGTCTGACCTCCAGAACTGGGGCCTCAACCACATCCCTGGGCAGCCTGTTCCAATGTTCCAACACCATCACTGTGCGGAACTCCCTCCTTACATCCAAACTAAATCTACCCTGCTCCAATTTCAAACCATTGTCCATCATCCTATCACTACAAGCCCTTTTAAACAGTCCCTCCCCAGCCTTCCTGTAGGTCCCCTTCAGATACTGAAACACAGCTCTAAGGTCTCCCTGGAGCCTTCTATTCTCCAGGCTGAACAGTCATGATTCTTTCAGCCTGTCTTTGTAGGAGAGGTGCTCCAGCCCCCTCATTTTCTTGTGTGCTTCCACAGATGAGGATCAGCCAGCCTCTTTGCTCAAGTAACTCTTACTTAAATTTAACTTACTCTTCTACTTTCAATGAGGACAAATGAGTTTGCTGCTAAACTCTGTGATAAGCTAATCCATAATCACCAGAAACTTCATACCACATTTCACATTAGGATTTAGTGGCTCAACATATGAAGCAGTGAAATAATCCCTGGATTTAAGAATCCCTAAGTACTTATCTACAAAAGTGACACAAATGGCTTCAAAGCTCTTTGTACAGACTTTTAATATGCATTTACATGGTCATATGCATTCCAAAGTGCCTCTAAATGCTGCTACAATAATGAACACATCATAAAAATACATGAGATATGTACAGACCTGAGACCAGCAATCACCATGGCTTATTCAGGGATAAAAGAAAAACTACAAGTGTATGAAGAGCAAACTCAATTAAAGGAAATCAATTCCAACCTGTTACAGGAGAACAAAAGCAATGAATCATATTGAAATCACTCTTAATGTTATAAACAAACACATTAAGTTCCACCTCAGCATGAGGAAGAACTTCTTCACTGTGAGGGTCACAGAGCACTGGAACAGGCTCCCCAGAGAGGCTGTGGAATCTCCTTTATGGAGACTTTCAAGCTCTGTCTGGATGCCTTCCTGTGTGAGCTATGCTGGATTCTATGGTACTGCTCTGGCAGGGGGGTTGGAACTGAAGATCCCCAGAAGTCCCTTCCAACCCTTTTAGAATAAACCTTTATTTTAGAATAAACCAAACCAGGTTGGAAGAGACCTTCAAGATCATCGTGTCCAACCCATCAACCAATCCAACCCACCCAAACAGCTAACCCATGGCACCAAGTAACCCCTAATATCCTGTGATCCTGTAAACTGAAATTGTATTACCCACTACTGATGTGCAGACAGTTGAACACAAGGATTCAGGATCAGAAAAACAACATTTCTTGCACATCTGTCACTGGCTTCATAAACAATCTCTGCTGAATGGAAAAAATTACATTCCTCCTGTATGCAAAACCCTTATACACACTGAAAAGTATTTACTGTGGAAAAATAAAGGTCACTGTGAATCTAATTGTGTGATCAAGGATGACTAAGATGCTGAAGGGAGTGGAAGATCTCCCTTATGAGGAATGGCTGAGGGAACTGGGGCTCTTTAGCATAGAGAAGGGGAACCTGAGGGGTGACCTCACTCATGTTTATAAAGATGTGAAGGGCAGTGTTGGGAGGACAGAGCCAGGCTCAGTTCAGTGATGTCAAATAGGAGGCCAAAGGGCAATGGGTGTAAGCTGGAGCACAGGAAGTTCCATGTGAGAAGAAGGAAAAGCTTTTTCACTGTGAGGGTTACAGAGACCTGACACAGGATGCCCAGAGAGGTTGTGGAGTCTCCTTCTCTGAAGACATTCAAAGCTCACCTGGATGTGTTCCTGTGTGACCTGCCCTAGGTGATCCTGCTCTGGCAGTGAGGTTGGACTGGATGACCTTTTGAGGTTCCTTCCAACTCCCTAATCTTAATGATGAATGAATTAAGGATGAAACCTTCATTCATCCTATACTGTTTTTTTCTGTGCATAGGGGGGTTTAGCTCACCATATGAAATCTGAGAATCTGAGTAGATAGCACTAGTGAAAGACTACAACCCTACTCCCACATTCATGCCTTTTTCATTAAGGCACACATACTTAAAGCTGTTAATTTCACCTTTAGAAATTATGACTAAAGTTATCTTAACATACAATGCTAACATTTAGTTCTGATTGGAATTAGTAATCTTCAAGCCTAGATACACAATAAATGATTTATCACAAGTTTACATAGAACCTAAGTGTTGTTCTGGGGGAAGGCAAATCTGCAAGATCCTTTATGAAATATTTAGTGGTGAAACCTGTTAAAGGTAACTGGGGCACAAGCTTAGCAACATGGTTCATATCTGAAAAAGCAATAGAGTCATTGCTTGCTCTGTCCTTTCTAATTGCATTAAAAGCTAAACCAGCAGTTTTAGAAATGGCTGATTACTTGTACATGAAAAGCTTAATTGACCCTGAACTAAGATCATAGAATATATTGTTTGGAAGAGATCTTTAAAGTGGATCTAATCCAAACTCCCTGCAGTGAGCAGGGACATCTTCAACTAGATCAGCTTGCTCAGAGCCCTCTACAACCTGACCTGGTATGCCTCTTTTAAGTATTGAAAGGTCACAATAATCTTCCTGGAGCCTTCTCTTCTCCAGGCTGAAGGAACACAACTCATTCAGCCTATGCTCATAGCAGGAATGCCCAAGACCTCTGATAATTTTTATGGCCTCCTCTGGACCTTCTTCAAGGGGTCCATAATAATGGGCTCTAGGTAAATAAAGTTGTCTTTCCAAATTGAAGATAAAACAGCTGCATCACTTTCAAAAGCCTCTATTCCCACCTTTCTGCCCTGCCTTGCTGCTGAGGGCTGCTTACTCCACTGCAAAGACTGCAGCACTAAACCAGTTCAGTCCAAAATGCTGTACTTGCTCTGTAGACCACCTTCACTGCCTGCCCCAGCCAAACCACTGGGCTGTGTAATGAAACAACCATTACAATGCAAATATGCTCCTATTTTTAACTCTCCTGAGATTATAACCTCCAGCAGTCACTTTTACCTTTCCAAAGCAAGACTCCTCATCACCCTGAGATACATTCCAGTCCCCTTTGGCAGTGAAACTGTTGATGGCACAGACTGAGACAATAAATGTCTGCGGAAAAATAATTAGGTGTGCAAAATTTATGTGTCCATTTGAGCCTGACTTCTACAGTAGCTGAGGTTTTCAATGTGGTGAAAGGAGAGAAGTGTTGAGACTTATAGCACTCAAAATAATGATGGACTGTAGAAATTAAAAATAAAAGAAATGTTGTCACACTGAGGCAACTATTCCAGCAACATCTGAAGAGAGACAGAAGCCCAAGACTTCCTGGTAAAAGTTGGCTGTATTTTACTAGATCATTTGCCCTAGATCATATTTGCACTGGTTAAGCCACACCTTGAGTACTGTGTCCAGTTCTGGGCTCCTCAGTTTAGGAAAGATGTTGACTTGCTGGAACGTATCCAGAGAAGGGCAACAAAGCTGGGGAGGAGTTTGGAGCATAAGCCCTATGAGGACAGGCTGAGGGAGCTGGGGTTGCTTAGCCTGGAGAAGAGGAGGCTCAGAGGAGACCTTATTGCTCTCTACAACCACATGAAGGGTGGTTGTAGCCAGGAGGGGGTTGGTCTCTTCTCCCAGGCAACCAGCACTAGAACAAGAGGACACAGTCTCAAGCTGCACCAGGGCAGGTTTAGGTTGGAAGTTCTTCCCAGAAAGAGAGACTGGCCATTGGAATGTGCTGCCCAGGGAGGTGGTGGAGTCACCATCACTGGAGGTGTTTAGGAAGAGACTGGATGGGTTGCTTGCTGCCATGGTTTAGTTGATTAGATGATGTTGGATGATAGGTTGGACACGATGATCCCAAAGGTCTCTTCCAACCTGGTCTGGTCTGGTCTGGTCTGGTCTATTCTATTCTATTCTACTCTAGACTACTCCATCAACACTGTGGAGCATTGAGACAGATTCCAAATGATTTTTATATATATCTTTTTTCTTTTTAAAAGAATATATACATGCTTCAGAAAGCAACGAGGGCTTTCATGGTTTGAGCTGTGCTCGTTTCTGAGAATTTCTGCAAGCCAAAAGCGAAGTGCCAGATACTGGTTATATCTGCAGTCCAGTCCCACTGTTGCTCTGCTCAGTCAAGCACACACTGAAGGCATGACAGCATTAATACTTCAGTGTGCAGCCAGAAAAGGACGGGGCAAAGGAATTCAAAATCTGAGGAATCTGTCTGCAGGCCTTAGCACGGGGGATAAAGGCTAGATTATCATAGTATCAGTCACGGTTGGAAGGGACCACAAGGATCATCTAGTTCCAACCCCCCTGCCATGGGCAGGGACACCCCACACTAGATCAGGCTGGACAGAGCCTCATCCAGCCTGGTCTTAAACACCTCCAGGGATGGTGCCCCAACCACCTCCCTGGACAACCCATTCCACTCTCATGGTGAAGAACTTCCTCCTCACATCCAGCCTGAATCTCCCCACCTCAAGCTTCATTCCATTCCCCCTAGTCCTATCACTACCTGAGAGCCTGAGAAGTCCCTCCCCAGCCTTCTTTGTAGGCTCCCTTCAGATACTGGAAGGCCACAATTAGGTCACCTCAGATCCTTCTCTTCTCCAGACTGAACAGCCCCAACTCCTTCAACCTGTCCTCATAGGAGAGGTGCTCCAGCCCTCTGCTCATCCTTGTGGCCCTTCTCTGGACACCTTCCAACATGTCCATATCCCTCTTGGAGTGCTCACTGGGAGAAGGCACAGTCACAACTGTAGCCAATGCCAAGTTGCTTAAGCAAACACTTCTGATCATTCATGGATTTTGAGACTCGGTGAGTTCCAGCATTGTTATTATTTCTTTTGTTTTATTATTGCTGAAGTGACAGTTGGAGGAAGAGTATGCCCAGAAGAATACTTGGAAATGAGAGATGCCTGGGTTACATCTGAAGGGCTGGATGCGTCCTTTTATCTCACTTGCTCTCTGGCATCTCCATTTCCGGACAGAAAGGCAATGTATTCTGGATGGCTTTTAAAAATCAATTATGCATGCAGTTTTCAACTTCCCTTGTGTGGAAGGCAGGTCAGTGCCCATGCTTTTGAGAAAGACAATGGGAGCAGTTGTTTGGCACGCTGCCAGACTATCTTTAAAGTCTGTTCTTACCGTTGTAAACGTTAATACCACCCCTGAGGAGGCTTTTCTTTTACTCTGACTCAGAGCTGCTATTATGTAATTCATTCTCCTCTCCCATTTTCCTGCTCTGTTCGGATTCCTAAGTACCTGCACAATGATTATATTTGCCCTTCTATATAATTCTTTGATGCACTTGGTTTAAAGCAGTGACAGACTGCTGCCTGACGTCTCAGAAGGAGTACTTTGTATGCTGAGCACACTTCTGGGCAAAGTAAGATACATCTGTTTCAGATGTGGTATCAGGCAGCGCTCAGAACTAAATCACTGACACTTCCTACATTGCTGGTACGTTGTTTTGGCAAGAGACGGGGTAATATATGTCATAGATGTGATGTGTAAGGAGGTATTACAAATGACTGCTGTTAATATTATCTGCTCTTTCAATACTTCACTAAACATCATCTACATTGGAATGAGAGTTTTACAAGAAATTCATTTCAATGACTGCAGCTTGCATTTGGTGTCTTAACACACCACAGACACATTGCTCTCCTAGTGCTGTGGATCTGGAATAAATCTCCATCATCTTTTAAATCTGTTTTCAAAAGGTCCTCTCAAACCAAACCAGAAAACCCCTTGAGGGGGAGGAAGTGACTAAAAAAAAACCCAACAAACAAACAACTTTTGACACTGTCCCTCCATTGACAGTTGTTTGTGACACTGGCTCAGGGGAGACCTTATTGCTGTCTACAACTACCTGAAGGGTGGTTGTAGCCAGGAGGGAGATGGTCTCTTCTCTCAAGCAACCAGCGCCAGAACAAGAGGACACAGTCTCAAGCTGCACCAGGGGAAGTTTAGGCTGGAGGTGAGGAGAAAGTTCTTCACTGAGAGAGTCATTCGTCATTGGGATGTGCTGCCCAGGGAGGTGGTGGAGTCACCATCCCTGGAGGTGTTCAAGAGGGGATTGGACATGGCACTTTGTGCCATGGTTTAGTCACGAGGTCTGTGGTGACAGGTTGGACTTGACGATCTTTGAGGTCTCTTCCAGCCTTAGTGATTCTGTGATCATAACCTGGATTTCCCTCCACAAGTCAGGAGACCAGAGCACCAGCCAGACACTGCTGAGCTCCGCATCAGACACTGCGCTGCATTTGTTGCGCGTGTCAGAAGGAACACAAAAGGACAGACAGCTTAGACATCCTGACGAGGTCTCCACACATACAAAACCCAGTCACTTACAACTTGCCACAGATGCTCATAGTTTGGAATTCTACAGCTTTTCTGTCATCATTTAAACGTGCCATGTAAGGTAGTACTCTGATAAATGTACCTGGGGCCCGTGTAGAGATTGCTCTCTGGTAATGCATTCTGAGAAGGAAGGTGCCTTAAAATATTATGAGGCAGTGGAGAAATATGGAGGCTTGCCCATATGTTTGTAAGAACAGCCACAGTCACAGAATCATAGAATTGTTAGGGTTGGAAGGGACCTCAAGGATTGTCTAGTTCCAATTCCCCTGCCATGGGCAGGGACACCTCAACTCTAGAGCAGGTTGTTCACAGCCACATCTAGCCTGGCATTAAAAATCTCCAGGGATGGTGTTTCTACCACCTCCCTGAGCAACCTGTTCCAGTGTCTCACCACCCTAATGAGAAAGAACTTTCTCCTAACATCCAATTTGAATCTACCCACTTCTAGTTTTGTTCCATTCCCCCTAGTCCTATCAATACGTGACACCCTAAAAAGTCCCTCCTCAGCTTTATTGTAGGCCCCCTAAGATACAGAAAGGCCACAATAAGGTCTCAGAGCATTCCCTTCTCCAGAGTGAACAGCCCCAACTCTCTCAGTCTGTTCTCACAAGAGAGGTGCTCCAGCCTTTCTCTGAACATGCTCCAGCACCTCCAGAGCCTTCCTGTAACAGGTGCTCCAGAGCTGGACATAATACTCTAGGTGGGGTCTCACCCACATCCAGCATACAGAAAACAACCACGATCCATGCAGCACTACCACAGCATTTTGAAAGTCACTCTTTGCTCCTAGGGACCTGCAGTAACCATCCACACTATAAAATAATGAAACAAGAAACAAAGGGAGCACTATGCAGGATCTTTCCCTGAGCTAGCAGCTGACACCTACAACACAGCCCTTCTGCATGACAGGATCAGCATTGTTTGATTTCACAAGCACTGAAGCCTGAGGGATATCGGACTACTAAAGTTATTTTTTTCATTAGAGTATTGTTTTTGGACACTGGATTGCTGATATTTACACAGCACTGGCACTCCTGGATGCTTAAAATCATGAATACTTTCACAAGTTCTGGGAAAAGGTGTCATTTTGGGCATTTCAGGGAGATAATTAAGTTTCTGACTCCAGTTCTCATGTCTTAAGAACAATTCCTGCAGCTGAAGGAAAAATCTCTTCTAAATTGTAGGTGCACATTCACTAATCCATGTGACTTTATTTACTTAACACTTTGTCATGGTCTTTATTAACACCAGCTATATACTTCTTCAGTGAAAACCAAAAAATAATATAGAATAGAATAGAATAGAATAGAACAGAATAGAATAGAATAGAATAGAATAGAATAGAATAGAATAGAATAGAATAGAATAGAATAGAATAGAATAGAATAGAATAGAATAGAATAGAATAGACCAGGTTGGAAGAGACCTTCAAGATCATCGAGTCCAACCCATCATCCAACAGCATCTACTCAACTAAACCATGCAACCAAGCACTCCATTAAGTCTCCTCCTAAACACCCCCATTGATGGCACCTCCACCACCTCCCTGGGCAGCTCATTCCAATAGGCAATCACTCTCTCTATGAAGAATTTCTTCCTAACATTCAGTCTAAACCTGCCCTGGTGCAGCTTGAGACTCTGTCCTCTTGTTCTGGTGCTGGATGCCTGGGAGAAGAGACCAACCCCCACTTGGCTACAGCCTCCCTTAAGGTAGTTGTAGAGAGCCATAAGGTCACCCCTGAGTCTCCTCTTCTCCAGGCTAAGCAACCCCAGCTCCCTCAGCCTCTCCTCACAGGGCTTGTGCTCCAAACCCCTCACCAGCTTTGTTGACTTCAAAGCATCAACAAGTTGTGACACCTACAACAGAAGATTCCCCCTAACCCCAGGTGCCCTAGGGAAGTGACATTCAGCTTTTGTTCTTACACCTTTGCACACATTGAAACAAACTGAGATGTGATTTTGTGGCTCACAGGCCACATACGAACTGCCAGCAGATGGTGAAGATAGACTTCATCTCTGTGCAATTATTGGTCTCCTGAGAATTTGTCTGCAGATCACTACAGTTGTGAGGCTGAAGAATCACAGAATGTTAGAGATTGGAAGGGACCTCCAGAGATTGTCGAGTCCAACCTCCCTGCCAAAAGCAGCATCACCCAGGGTACTCTGCACAGGAATGCATCCAGACTGGTTTTGAAAGTTTCCAGAGAAGGAGACACCACAACCTCCCTGGGCAGCTTGTTCCAGTCCTTAAGTCACCCTCACTGTAAAGAAGTCTCTCCTCAGGGTGAGGTGAAACCTTCTATGTTCAAGTTTGTATTCATTGGTCCTTGTCTTGTGCACCACCAAAAAGAGATTAGTCTTCTCCACCTGACACCCATGCCTCAGATATTTATAGGCATTGATCAGATCCCCACTCAGCCTTCTTTTCAGCCACAGATCTCTCAGTATCTCTTTGCAGGGTAGATGCTCAAGTCCCCTAATCATCCTCGTGGCTCCCCCTTGGACTCCCTCCAGCAGATCTCTGTCTCTCTTGAGGGACTGTTTTTTTCCCTCTACCAAGTGCAGCACAGCTCCCTGTTAGCTTTCAGTGACTGGTGAGATTTGCCATGTGACAAAGGCTGCTTAGAGCAAGACAAAACGAAAAGGCTTTCTTTAGCCTCCTCCAGCAACCTTTGTACCAAACTCCAGTCAGCTACCTGAACATTAGTCCCACGTGGAGAGCTCCATGTGTCCTGAGACGTGCTGTGGAGGTGTACAGAGCTATTTTAAAAAATCTGCAATTTTATAATTTCCCTAAATTACAGGGGAAAAGTTGAGCTCATTACTAAAGCACTGTAAAACTCTAAAGGTTAAATATCTGAGGAAAAGATATAAAATAATCCCCAGTGCTTTCTCAAAGCCCGTGATTTAAAGAGAAAATGATATCCTTTCAACAAACACAATTAAGCAAAATGCAGAGAACTGTGCACCTCTTTTATATTCATCTTTGCACTTGATGTAGATGTCAGTATTACTGCAAGTTATTTTTGCTTTTAATGAATGTGTTCCAACAGACACAGAATGTCTTTTGGTAATGTTTTAGAACTTTATGAATTTGCAGAATTCTCACAGAGAACATAATTTTCATTTCTCTCTGTCAAATCTGAATGCTTTGCATGATGCTGCATCTCCTCCTCTCCTTCCAACCAGCTCAGTGCCTTCGGTAGGAAAAGATGCAAACTGCAGCAGGAACCAGAGAGGGTGCGGAACTGTGCATCCTGCAGGATGTGTGTCTTACCATACAATACATAAGCCTAAGAAATTAGTGTCAAAAGGTCTTTCTTGAGCAAGTCCTTCCATTGAACACACACATACACACACAATGATGAGATCCAGCTCCAAAGACTGATTTTATCTTTGCCACTAGATTGTAACCACAAAAGAATCACAGAACTATGGAACAGTCAAGGTTGGAAAGGACCTCAAGGATCATCATAGTATCATAGTATCAGTCAGGGTTGGAAGGGACCACAAGGATCATCTAGTTCCAACCCCCCTGCCATGGCCAGGGACACCCCACACTAGATCAGGCTGGACAGAGCCTCATCCAGCCTGCTCTTAAACACCTTCAAGGATGGCGCCACAACCACCTCCCTGGACAACCCATTCCAGGGCTTCACCACTCTCATGGTGAAAAACTTCCTCCTCACATCTAGCCTGAATCTCCCCACCTCCAGCTTCATTCCATTCCCCCTAGTCCTATCACTACCTGAGAGCCTGAGAAGTCCCTCCACAGCCTTCTTTTATGCCCCTTTCAGATACTGGAAGGCCACAATGAGGTCACCTCGGAGCCTTCTCTTCTCCAGACTGAACAGCCCCAACTCCTTCAATCTGTCGTCATAGGAGAGGTGCTGCAGCCCTCTGCTCATCCTTGTGGCCCTTCTCTGGACATGTTCCAGCATGTCCATATCCCTCTTGTAATAGGGGCTCCAGAACTGGAGGCAGTACTCCAGGTGGGGTCTCAACAGAGCTGAGTAGAGGGGGAGGATCACCTCCCTTGACCTGCTGGCCACACTTCTGATGCAGCCTAGGATCTGATTGGCTTTGCGGGCTGCAAGTGCACACTGAGAGCTCCTGTTGAGCTTCTTGTCCACCAGCACCCCCAAGTCTCTCTCCTCAGGGCTGCTCTCCAGCCAGTCACTGCCCAGCCTGGATTTGTGCCTGGGATTGACTCGATCCAGATGCATGACCCTGCACTTGGTCTTGTTGAACCTCATGAGGTTCATCATCTAGATCCAAGCCCTGTGACAAAGGCAGGGACACTTTCAAATAGATCAGGTTGCCCAGAGCCACAAGAAATATCCTGCTGAATCCATTAAGCATATTAAGAATAAGACACAAATGTAAAGTTCTTTCTTAGACAAGACTATAGTCTGACCTCCCACTCAGCACAGGTCTTAGCACCTTTCACATAAATTGATTCCATCTTCCTTGGCATGAAAGGAAGCTGTACAGCATGAAGCTATGGGACCACCTTCATAGACAGAGGTGGTCTACAGGGCAGCAAGGCTGGTTTTAATTCTGTGTTACTGCCACAAGCTCAGCTATTATAGGTAGAAGGATGGAAAATGTCTCAGAAATTATGTTTTCCACAGCTGCTACAGGCTAAAGAGTATTAGCTTCACTGATTGTATCAGATAATATCACGGCCACTGCAAAGTAGAAATTTAAAATAAGAGTGTAGTTTCTCTTATTAAACATACTGTTTAAATAAGGATTTGTCTCACTCTCTAACTTAAAATGCCAGCAGAACTTGCAATTAACCTTTCTTTAATTTGGAGTTACAAATACCAACAAGTTATCCAAAGGTTATCTTTTTAAGTAGATTGCAGGATCTCACAAGGATCAGTATCACAGATTGCATTTAATCATAGAATAGTTTGGGTAGGAAGGGACCTTGAAAGGTGATCTAGTCCAACCCCCTTGCAATAAGCAGGGACATCTCCAACTACAGCAGGCTGCTCAGAGCCTCATCCAACCTTACCTTGAATCCTTCCAGGGATGAGGCATTTGCCACCTCCCTGAGCAACCTGGGCCAGTGTGTCACCACCACTGGAAAAACTATTTTCCTTATACCTACTGCGAATCTCCCCTCCTTTACTGTAAAAAAAAAAAAATCACCCCTTGTTCTATACCAACAGGTCCTGATAAAGATTGCCCCCATTGTGCTTATAGGCCCCCTTTCAAATCAACTTGTTAATAGAGTCATACACAAACTGGGGGCCAGGAAAGCAGAGACTGGATGAGGCACTTGGTGCCATGGTTTAGTTGATCAGATGGTGCTGGGTGATGGGTTGGACTTGATGATCTCGAAGGTCTTTTCCAAACTGGTCAAATTCTATTCTATTCTATTCTATTCTATTCTATTCTATTCTATTCTATTCTATTCTATTCTATTCTATTCTATTCTACCCTATTCTAATCTATTCTACCCTATTCTATCCTATCCTACCCTATCCTATTCTATCCTATCCTTCCCTATCCTATTCTACCCTACCCTATCCTACCCTACCCTATCCTATCCTACCCTACCCTATTCTATCCTACCCTATCCTATTCTTAGTTTCATAGTTTCATTCAGGGTTGGAAGGGACCACAAGGATCATCTAGTTCCAACCCCCTTGCCATGGGCAGGGACACCCCACACTAGATCAGGCTGGACAGAGCCTCATCCAGCCTGCTCTTAAACACCCCCAGGGACGGGGCCTCGACCACCTCCCTGGACAAACCATTTCAGGGTTTCACCCCTCTCATGGTGAAGAACCTCCTCCTCACATCTAGCCTGAATCTCCCCACCTCCAGCTTCATTCCATTCCCCCTAGTCCTATCACTACCTGAGATCCTGATTCTACCCTACCCTATTCTATCCTATCCTATCCTACCCTACCCTATCCTATCCTACCCTATCCTATTCTATCCTACCCTATCCTATCCTACCCTATCCTATTCTATCCTACCCTATCCTATTCTATTCTATCCTATCCTACTCACTCAAAATTTTATCTCAAAATACTTTCAAAGTTTTGCAATTTTAACATCCTGCATAAAATAATTTAACAGTGCAGGATCAGGGCTGTTTCATGGTCTGAAGTCTGTGGATGTGCGACATGAGAAAGCCCCACCCCAAAAAAACACACTTAATTTCCTCTCCTTAGATGGCAATTTTTGAATTAAATGTATTTTCCTGCAGTACATTTCTGTCACATCAAATAGAATTAATTCATAACAAGATGAGAGCACAGCAAACTGGCTGGAATGTCACACCATGTCGAATGCTTAAGGAAATTGCCTCCTTTTTCCCCCTCCTGTGGCTATACAGTTATCTACCATTAAAAGAAAAATAAAATTAACCACAGTTGTTGCTACTACACTGTTTATCTTTTGGGTGGAATACTCAGTAACAGAGAATGCATTAATTTACAAAAGGTGAAGAAAACAGTACGGCAGATGGGGGAAAAATCATGTTTAACATTAGAAGAGAAGTTGCCTGTGGGAACATTCTGGAGTAGAGGGTAGGCAGAACAATTCACAGATATTAAATTCAAATATATATCAAAAAGCATTTTCTGAGCACTGTCCAAGGAACTGCAGCTGCAGTTATATAAAACATGATGAAAGGTATTTTGAAAGCAAAACACAGTTGGAAGCCGTTCAAATCATAAATCAATACTTCTATTAACCCACAACCGTTTGGCTTCATACCTAGAAATGGCAAGAGAAGCAACCTGAAAAAGTTTCAGTGCAAAATTTACTTGGTATTTGAGGTTCACTGAAAAACCCCTCTTGTGCTTCTATAGCTCATAGTCTGATACGGAAAAAGTAGGACAGGACAGGACAGGACAGGACAGGACAGGACAGGATAGAATAGAATAGAATAGAATAGAATAGAATAGAATAGAATAGAATAGAATAGAATAGAATAGAATAGAATAGAATAGAATAGAATAGAATAGAATAGAATAGAATAGAATAGAATAGAATAGAATAGAATAGAATAGAATAGAATAGAATAGAATAGAATTAACCAGGTTGGAAAAGACCTTCAAGATCATCAAGTCTAACCTATCATCCAACACCATCTAATCAACTAAACCATGGCACCAAGTGCCTCATCCAGTCTCTTCCTGAACACCTCCAGGGACGGTGACTCCACCACCTCCCTGGGCAGCACATTCCAACGGGCCAATTTCTCTTTCTATGAAGAACTTCATCCTAACATCCAGCCTAAACCTCCCCTGGCACAGCTTGAGACTGTCCTCTTGTTCTGGTGCTGCTTGCCCAGGAGAAGAGACTAACCCCTGCCTGGCTACAACCTCCCTTCAGATAGTTGTAGAGAGCAAGAAGGTGTCCTCTGAACCTCCTCTTATCCAGGCTAAGCAACCCCAGCTCCATCAGCCTCTCCTCGCAGGGCTGTGCTCCAAACCCCTCTCCAGCTTTGTTACCCTTCTGTGGACACGTTCCAGAGAAGGAACATCTTTCCTAAACTAAGGGCTCCAGAACTGGACACAGGACTCAAGGTGTGGCCTAACCAGTGCTGAGTACAGGGCTCCTGCTGGCCACACTATTCCTGATGCAGGCCAGGATGCCTTCTTGGCCACCTGGGCACACTGCTGGCTCATGTTCAGCCTACTATCAACCAGTACCCCCAGGTCCCTTTCTGCCTGGCTGCTCTCCAGCCACTCTGACCCCAGCCTGTAGCATGGTAATTAATAGGAAATTAGCATAAGAACAAAGACCATATACCAGTGCTTCCTCTTTCTATGCAACCTTGTTTCCCAACACAAATAATAGATTAGTGTAAGATAAAGGGAAAAAAAGGAACAGGAATAGAATTTGTAGAAGAATTGTCAGGGCTGATAATTTCTGTGAAAGAAACATATCCCTAAACATAGAAGAAGAGTGAAAATGTACAGAGGCTCTTTTCAATTACACTTCAAGAGAAAGCCTGGTGATATATTAATTCTGAAGACAGCAATGTTCAGCTGACAACCAGTTCTAAGCATCAGCACACAAAGCACTGACAAACTGTGATTTACAAAACCTGAACATCATTTTCTAATAATTCCTATTTGCAGATGCCTCCTTTCTCTCATGAGCCATGCAGGCTCAGAGGAGACCTTACTGCTCTCTACAACTACCTGAAGGGAGGTTGTAGCCAGGTGGTGCTTGGTTTCTTCTCCCAGGCAACCATCACCAGAACAAGAGGACACAGTCTCAAGCTGCACCACAGGAAGTTTAGGCTGAATGTTAGGAAGACATTCTTCATAGAAG
The DNA here is from genome assembly GCF_026170545.1 of Melanerpes formicivorus. NCBI lineage: Eukaryota > Metazoa > Chordata > Aves > Piciformes > Picidae > Melanerpes > Melanerpes formicivorus. Next base: position 3,646,956 of record NW_027142368.1, on the reverse strand, counting down.
GAGTGATTGCCCATTGGAATGGGCTGCCCAGGGAGGTGGTGGATTCACCATCACTGGAGGTGTTCAGGAAGAGACTGGATGAGGCACTTGGTGCCATGTTTTAGTTGATTAGATAGTGTTGGATAATAGGTTGGACTCGATGATCTTGAAGGTCTTTTCCAATCTGGTCTATTCTATTCTATTCTATTCTATTCTATTCTATTCTATTCTATTCTATTCTATTCTATTAATAGGAAATTAGTATATTCCAAATTGCATGGCAGAGCTGCCTTACCTGGAAGTTTGTGGGGTTTTTTAATTATTTGTAATGGCAGTTCTGGGTAGGTTGCCAAGAACATAGCTATGGACCTTCTTCCTAGGTCCACCTACAACATTTGCCTCTACATCCAAATGGTGAAGGGGGAGATAAGGATACATACTGATGATTTCAGGGTTTGAACTGTAAGAGATAGCTTCAATTAATGTATATAGCTTGACTAAAAGGATGCAAAAGATGCAAGAGAAATCCTTCGCAAAAAGGATGAGAAGAGCTACACACCAGTAAGCCAAAATCAAATGGCAGCAAATTAATCAGCAATGATTACAAATACTAATATTTTAAAATTTAATTAATAGTGTTAACTACTATTATTTTTGTTAATAATTAGTAAATTCCTTTTAAATCAGGAACTGTTACATTTTATGCCCACAATATTTGGGAAGTTTCCCTTCCTAAATGACAATGGAGAAAAGAAGGGAATGTGAAAAAAGAAAAGGAAAAAAAGATGCTATTGTATTAGGGAAAGACAAGAGGAATAGAGAAGTTTGGGAAGTAACTTGTATGTATTCACTGTTTCAAAAAGGGTTTAGGAATGAACAAGAGGAAAATCAACTTCTTATACAACATTTGTTGTGAAGCAATTCGATAAGAAACATCCCTTTGATGAAGTAGCATTTCTGTATTCTTCCTTGCCTTCAGCCGAAAGCTCTGCAGCTGTACTCACCAGTCTGCTTTTATATTGCTTCTGGTAAAATAGCAAAAGGAATAGAAATACATTGTGGAAAAGAAAAAGGAAAATCTCAACTCTATTCTTCCTCTCCATTTTTTTTCCTCCCTTTACATAATAGCAATTATTTTGCTTTCTTCCATGAAGCTTGGCCAGCGCTTATCAAAGGCAAACTGACTTCCAATTAGAACTACATTCCTACTTCTGCCATAAAAAGAAATCTAAAACTTCCCAAATTAACCAAATGGATTTTCAGCCCTGCTAGTGGATTAATACCATAGTACTACATCTGACCAACTGCTTAGATTCAATTTCAGATAAAATGAAAAATAACATTACTTGGTATTTCGCACTGCAGCCAACAGATTAAACCTTTCTTACTGTAGTGATTCCAGCTGTCTGGCTCCACAATCCTTCAGCCTTTGATTTCAAAAGTTGTTTCCAGATACTACGCCAAATACATTTTGCTGACAGAAAAATCTTTGCACATTATCATTGGAAACACTTTGTCACTGGGGCTGTTCATTTCGATGACATACTTGTTGGACTTCTTACTGAGGCACAGAGATATCTGTCACTGTAGTCTGCTCTGGTGAGACCTCACCTGCAGTATTGTATCCAGCTCAGGAGCCCTCAACACAGCAAGGATAAGGACCCGGTGGAGCAGGTCCAGAGAAGGGCCATGAAGATGATCAAGAGGCTGGAGGACCTCTGCTAAAAGGACAGGCTGAGGGACCTGGGATTGTTCAGACTGCAGAAGAGAAGGCTGAGGGGAGACCTAATATCAGCCTTCCAGTACCTGAAGGGGGCCTCCAAGAAGGCTGTAGAGGGACTGTTTCCAAAGTCCTATAGAGATAGGATGAGAGGCAATGGTTTGAAACCAGAGAAGATTTAGATTGGATGTTAGGAAGAAGTTCTGTACCATGAGAGTGGCGGAACACCGGAACGGGTTGCCCATGGAGGTAGTTGAGGTCCCACACCTGGGGATATTCAAGGTGAGGCTCAACATGGCTCTGCTCTGAGCAACCTGATCTAGTGGAGGATGTCCCTGCTGACTGCAGGGAGTCTGGACTTAATGACCTTTGAACATCCCTTCCAAGCCAAACCATTCTATGACTCTGATATTGATGACAATGAAAACAAACGACCTATTTTATCTGAAAAATAAAACTCCAAGGAATATATTCTTAAAACAATCTAAAAGCACCCTGATTTCCTACACTATTCATAGAAAATTTTAGTGAGGTGGATGCAAAAGGTCAGCTTCCTCGTGGCATATTAAGGCTCACATAGTTAATGTAAGAGTGATGGTTTAAGAGGCAGGCTGATAGCTGCTCTCTTTCTCTGAAGTACAGACGTATATACCAGACATATCAAATATAAATGTACATTTGGCAACTTAACAAGACTGCTGGAAATGAACTAAAATCTCATACCCATGTAGAAATGAGCTCTTTCAAGGCCCCAGTGTCACTCAAGGATCCCCAGATGAATGCAGAGGAAGAAACAGCTTCAATTACTCAACAGCAAAAGGCAACTACCAAAACATCGACCTTCTTTCCAGCCACTTAATCTTCCCCTGTCCCTTTAGAAGTCATGAAAGGGCTCTTATGAGTACAAAAGTAACAGACACCTCTCATACACTCTTCATAATAGCACAGTCTTCTAGCAAAGTAATGGAAAGTTGAAAGGACCCCCAGAAAACCTTTTGCTCTCTAGTACCTGAAAGCTAGGACAGGAAGGGCAGAGCTTGAATTCTTACAAATGAGTCAATGATATAAACATCAAGATCACAAACAATGACCTAATCACAAAAAAATACAAACCCAGGTATTTGCACAGCAGGGAAAGGCCAGGTTGGATGAGGCCTTGAGCAACCTGGTCTAGTGGAAGCTGTCCCTGCCTGTGGCAGGGGGGGTGGGAATTAGCAGATCTTTAAGGTCCCTTCCAACTCAAACCAGTCTGAATCCACAAATCTATGAAATCTTCTCCTTGGTGGAGCGGTGGAATACATTCTGTCACTTCATCACTTCAAGCATCTACCATTTCAGACCTCAATAGAGATAACAGAACAAACCCACTAACTTTCTCTTGGTTCCCTCTCTATATAGTCCCTTTGGTGTTACCTATTTCTCTCAGCACTTCCAGTAGTACACAATTAGATTATCTGAGCATTCAGGGAATGCAAGAGAGGAAATTTATGTTAAATCTACAATTTATAAGATACTTTCTTCACAGCATATCCTAATTGGCCAGACACCAAGTGAGGCAGCTTTGCAATCCTTCTCTGACTTCACTGTTTTTAGCTGCTTGTCATGAATTGAGAACACAACCAACAGAACTGGTCAGAAATGCTCAGACCAGGGACTCTACAGCAGTGAATCCAAATTTTCACAGGATCAGAATTGCCCTGAAATTTGATCAGCTCTTCCCACCAGGCACACTAATGAAGCTTTCAAAACAGCCTATTAAAACTTCCACAAAAAGAAAGTGATTGACAGTAGAAACAAGTGAATAATCATTAAAAAAAGTAAGGAGATCAGAAAGAAAATTACAATCGTGATACCCTAATTATTCCACCTCTGCATAGCACTTTGAGCTGATGCCTTAAAACTCATTTCTCCTGGGAGCCTCTGTGTGGAGAACAGAAGTGTTCGCAGTTAAAAGTTGGATAAGTAAATAAATAAAAAAGTAAAAAAAAAAAACACACCAAACAAACCATGGTATTTATTAACTTTTTCTGCAATAGCTTTAGAAACAGCTTCAGAGTTTGGAGAGGTGGTAGGGAGCCCTACGAGGAAAGGCTGAGGGAGCTGGGATTGTTTAGCCTGGGGAAGAGGAGGCTCAGGGGAGACCTTATTGCTCTCTGCAACTACCTGACGGGAGGTTGTAGCCAGGAGGGGGTTGGTCTCTTCTCCCAAGCAACCAGCACCAGAACAAGAGGACACAGTCTCAAGCTGTGCCAGGGGAAGTTTAGGCTGGAGGTGAGGAGAATGCTCTTCCCAGAGAGAATTGTTAGCCATTGGAATGGGCTGCCGAGGGAGGTGGTGGAGTCACCATCCCTGGAGGTGTTCAAGAGGGGACTGGATGTGGCACTTGGTGCCATGGTTTAGTCATGAGGTCTGTGGTGACAGGTTGGACTTGATGATCTTTGAGGTCTCCTCCAACCTTGGTAATTCTGTGAGTACTTCCCATTGACATACACTAAACTATAAAACACCTTTGGTTAGTTGGTTGGTTTTGTTTGTTTGCTTGCTTTTTACCTTCTAATTCACGGATAAGCATCACATTAATATCTCTTCTGCCACCTTTTTTACCTAATGATTGTGCTATTTTCAAACTCATTGCTCCACATGCTAAAGAAAAAAAAAGGAAGTCTCTGATGAACAGCTCCAATGTTCTTTTTTAATGGTTGAATTTCAAAACTTCTGTGGCATACGGGGGATGCCTGCCTAGAAGATAAGAAAGAATTGAACAAAACTTGGTGCCATGGTCTAGTAGACATGAGGTCTTAGGTGACAGGTTGGACTTGACGATCTTTGAGGTCTTTTCCAACCTTGTTGATTATATGAAAACAGAACAGCCACATGAAAAATAATAATTGTTTAGAAAAAAAAATGGTTTCTATACTGTTCAGTGTGGTATAAAGAAGATTGCCCTTTTTAGTGAGAGACAGTCAGCATGTATTTGTAATATGAAATCTGGAAAGCTGACAGCACAAAATGGTTTGAATATTCCCCTTGAAAAGCATCCAGTTTCTAGGTGCTTCTCCCTCTTTTCCCAAATCTCTCACTTTTTCCTGGAACTTTACACAGCATTTTGTCAAGAATTCATGTCTACTAATTTTGCTGCTTGTAGTTTTCAGTCGCCATACATACCAAGGACACTTATTCTTTTTACCTTAAATTACAAGGCTTTTAAAGTAGTCCAAAGTTACTCTCAACAAGGGTGAGTGCTGATTGCTAACCTCAAATAGAATTTAGCTCCAATAAAAACATTTTTCTGAGTTAGAGAAAAATGCCTTCAGAGCAGGTATTCCTCTCTCTCTCTTTTTTTTCCTTGTTAAAGGGGAAAAAAATGCTGACTAGCCAGTTTACTCAAGTTCTTGATTCCTTACCTTGTTTTCATTCCAGCACCTCAAGAAACTAGAATTCCTCCTGCCTAGGCATAAAAAAGTCTGACAGCAACTATCTATGGATGGCCATAGGTATGAAATTCATAAATGCTATGAGATTGTGCATTAACCAAAGGATGGCAGCAGTAGGTAACAAGCACAACTTCCTTCTTTGCTTTTATGTGACCTTGAGAACATCTGACTTGTGCTCAGATTCTCCAAGACCTAGCAGTGCACTCCTGGCAATTATATAGAAGTGATACAAGAGGTGAAGGAGGTTCTTCACTTGACCAACTAATACCTTTGTGAGAAATAGTATCAAAAAGCCCTGGGGAAGTCATATGTGATCTGAAGATTTAATTTCCACAGCTCACTAAACTGATCATTAAGTCTCAATCATTAAGTCTCAAACAGTAAAAGGTTGTTTCTATCACTGACTAACCACAACCACTACAGAACTCCTACTGTTGGATGCTAGGTACTAAACTTATCTTCATTTACAAGGAAATCCTAAACACCTCAGAAACCAAATCTGTGGCCCTTCAGGAAATTCACTCCAGAACCACTGCACCAGAATTGGACATCAAGTCACAAGTGGTGACCAAGATGGAAATCAGCCCAGTCAAGACAGACAAGAAGATCTAAAGCCATGTCATTAGGATATGAAGCATCATTTTTCATCTTGAAGAAAATGTTTCCATTAAAATACAAGGCACTTCCAAACACAAATTTCACTTTGTTCATTCCTGAATACAGGTTGATTGCATGTTTATTTTTAGATTTCCTGGAATATAAACTTGGAGATGCTCCTTGCCTAAAGTAACAGAAAGTTGGGATTGATCCCTAACAACGTATTATATTTAATTCAGAGTGATATCCTGAAAAATAGCAGTTTCTTCACACCTTAGCTATGGAAAAAACTCTGACAGTCTAGGAGATAAAGCTCAGGGAATTTCTCTTTACACAGGGCCAAAATCTGAAGTATTGTTCTAGCCTCATGAGCCTGTTCTTCTTATCATTTTGGAGAGTGACTATACAGTGTTTTTAATTCCTCTACAGTCACTACTTACATTTGATAATGGGATACAGGATGTACCATTTTTCATTCATAGCTAAACCCCATAAAAGCAAATCCAACCAAAATCTCAGATGCGTCCAGAGCAACCCCATTGTTATCACTGGGAGTACGTGGGGCTTCCATGTGGATGACATCCATACAATCTTAATGACAAAGTTTTATTTATGCCCAAGTATGCTCAAGATAATTACCAAATCAATCATCATGAAATACCTTTGAGTCCAACCACGTTTCAGGAAGGACAGCAGTAATGATAAGTGCTTTCTTGTGACAGGCTGTTATTCCACTCCATTTTTCCATTTTATTTAGATGCTGGATGTCTAAAACAACTTCAAAGTCCTGCGCTTCTTAAAAGTGTGAATTATTAATAGCAACATGGTTAAGCTCCTGTGCATTATTCATTTATTCCTACCAACTATTCGTGCTTCTGAAAATCCTTCTCTTCCTTTTCTACTGAACCCTATATTCCAAGGCACTTCACAACAGCAAGAGCAGCGCATTGGTGGCTGCTGAACAGACAACAGCACCTGCTTATAATACACTAACATGAGCAAATTGCAGAGCAAAGCATTTTGCCTGAAAAATCCTTGCTTTTGCACGTTAGAAAAAGGTTTTGTAGTTATTTTAAAATGTTGATCCTAAAATATGTTGATTCCTCTTCCCCCGATTTGGTTTCTCCCCTAACAAGTCTTGTACAGTCCTCAGATGCCCTCCCCCTGCATCCCACGATGTCTCCTGTATGCCTAGGCAGTCAGTCTTGGATGTGCTGCAGAGAGCTGCTGACAGGGATCTGTGGCTTTTATACCTCTAGTCTGCAGCTGCTTGAGTGATATCTACCTGTCTACCAGCCGTCCTCAGCAGGCCAGATGACTTATGATGAAGCATGCAGCTTGCCTAAGTCAGAATTCTGGGCTGACTCCGGGTGTAGCCAGGACTGCATCATAATGAACGCAGATATGAAAAGTGCCAACCAGGAAGAGCTATTCAGGTCTAAATTAGTATTTTTAAGAATTAATTTAATTTTCTGGTGCACACACTTATTTCAAAGAAGTTTTAGATACTTGGGGTAAGCTTTTTTAAGTCCTAGAGTGCACTGAATACTAACACCTCGCAAATAGTATTAGGTACAGAACTCCTCCCAGTTACTGCATCATGAGATAGCCAAGCAGTATTAAAAGCCCTGACAGAGAGCTCTCCATTTCTTTGAAAAAAAATCTTTTTAAAATCTGACTGTGAGTGATTCAAAGCCCCTCAAGTGTGACAGTGTTCAGTGGAACTCCATCTGAATAGTTCTGGAATGACAGCCATCCTCTAGAAAGAATCAGCCCTCAGAGATGTACAAGTGTGTACTGAATGCATGATATATATATAAGAAGTAAATTTTTCAATACATAAAAACATACATATGAATATCTCATGTCTATCTTTGAACATAGCAACAAAATGGAAGTTTTTCCACACAAGAGGAATTTAGGCCCCCAGGCCTCTCCACTGAGACTGTTCAAAATCCAGCAATGCATTTCACCACGTTTCAATTTTAGGAGCGATGCCAAAACCAAGCCACAAACATTTTATGTGAGAGCAAATGGCAATGCACAGGTCTTGTGCTTTTCTCCTCCAGCCCCTGCAGAGCATCCAGACATACATTTTTCATTCAAGTGCTGCCTGAATTTCTCTCTCTGAGCCGTTTGGCTCTATGCACACTTACATTTACTATTTTTCACACTCTCACAGTCTCACCTTCTTTGACATTTGAATATCATCTGTGAGCTACTTTGTCCCCTTTCTTTTAGCAAGTGACTTTGAAATCAATACTCAGTGCTGAAGCTGGTGCTGCTGACATGGCTTTATGTGAAGTGTTCTGTTGAGCTAGCTGCAAATCCCTGGTGTACAGACCTACTTCAGTACAACCAGCTAAGGAGCACTGGTAACACATAAAAGGCTGCTCAATATGCTCAGTCTGCTTCCCCTACCTAGTCCTCTATCTAGCTATATTTAACTGCCTATATCCATCTACCCACCCACCATTCCTGCATCTCTACATCATTACTCACCTTTCAGTGCTAGTTTGTTTGGGTTGGGTTTTTTTCCCTTGTTCTTTAAAAATTCCTCCCTATAATGCCTCAACTCAATTCAGGAATTTCTGGAGTTTCTAGGATTGCCTTCTTCTCCTAGCACTTTCACTGGTTAATCCTCTTTGCTCTTTCATTGCTATTTTCTCATACTCACTTTTAGAACCACCACACAGAAAAGGAAGCTAATGGACAGCCACAAAATAGCCCAAAGATAAAAAGGGTTCTTCCCTGCCAAAAAAATATGAATAATGGTTCAGGAAAATTAATTAATTAGAAGTACTGACTCCACTGGTATTAAGAAGCAGAGAGATAGGTGAATGCAGATACTATATAGATCAGACCTTCTGGCATAGCAGGGCATGCTGCTGGTGAAGTTAAGTAAGGAGTGAGTGAGGTTTTGTGCAAGAGTAATTCTACTGAATCAGACAAGCAGTGAAGAGAATATGACATTTCAAACATTTTCTAAAGCCCGAGCTTGCCATCATCACAGCAGCTATCTGAAGCATACGTGACTAGCTACAGCTCTTCAGTAACTGTGATGTACTTATGAATTTTTAAATGCAGATTTGAGAGAGCTCCAGTTTCCTTTGTGTACCCTCCCCGAGCTACACAGAAATGCAGTAAGAATCACAGCCAAGATGCAAGGAAACCCATGTGTCTTCTTGTCCCATGTTGTTACTAAAGAAAAAAACCAAAACCCCATACGAACAGTGGCAATCTGTTGTTCAAAAGGAATTTTTGCAGATGCTCTTCAAACAGGATCCTCTTCAAACTATGCTTCCTTCTCCTGAGTTGCAGATGAAATTCAATTCACCATTCTTTCATGGTAGGTTTTCTTTTATTCCCCCCCTCTAAAGACCCAGGAGATCAGATCAGTTACGTGACAAATATTACTACTTGTCTGATGTTTCTACATTAGAGATGACCCAAAAAGATAACTGAGAGATGAGGTTTTTCAAAGCCTCATTTAAAAGAGTCAGATGGATTGTAAATTAATCTGTGACCTCACCAGTCAGACAAATGAACAATTCCTCCCTTAAGTAATCACACTGGCTTCAAGCCCTCACAAGCCAGATGAGAGCCCAAATTGAGGCAGACTCAGAATCTCATTCTAAGGAAACAGTGATGACTTTGCATTCATTGAGGCTCAGTTGTTAAAACATATTGCTGTACACTGTTGCTTAGGTCTGGGCTACACTTGGCTCCAATAAGTAATCCACTGTAACACATACTTTAGGTTATATAGAACTGAACTAATTCTAGAACAAGCTGGGTAAATAGAATTTAAGATTTATGACCTGGTTAAGCCCAAGTACGCTGCTCTCTGTAAACCTCATTGCACATTTAAGTCAAGACAACATAGACATACTCTTCACCTTAAACAGGCCCAAGCAGAAAACAAGAGATGTTCATGCTCCTCAGCAAGCTTCTGAATTTAGCATAGTTAATTATTATTATTATCACAGTGTATCTAAAATATGAATGGCTAGGTTCTCCTTCAGTTTCCACTGGATGAATAATAACACAAAGGCACCACTACTCTTCCAGTTGGTACTGTATAGCTAGTTACATTGCTTGGAACACAGGGCTCTTGGTACTGTTAATTAAGATGATGTTTCCATTTCTCGTGATTGTGGGAGCTGTAAAATACCCTTAATCATAACATATGCCGACTACTGCTAATTATGTTGCACAACTTTGCAACAAAAACTGGCACATTGAAACCACCATTATGAAAAATCAACAGAATTTACATTGGCAGAGAGGTTTCATTTATCATTCATGGCCAGGTTGGATGAGGCTTTGAGCAACCTGGTCTAGCGGAAGGTGTCCCTGCTTATGTGGGCGGGTTAGAACTGGGGGGATGATCTTCAAGGTTCCTCCCAACCCAAACCATTCCATGAATCTATGAATCATCCTCATTTAGCAGATTTCAAAAATGAGGGAAAAAAAAAGCAGAATAAACCAAACAAAATATTAAGGCAGAGCTGCACATTTTTGGGGTGATTACCAAATGAAATATAAATGCTAAAATGCCTGGCTCATAGTCTTTACACAAGCCCTATGAGGAGAGATTGAGGGTGATGGGGTTGCTTAGCCTGGAGGAGACTCAGGGGTGACCTCATTGCTCTCTACAACTACCTGAAGGGAGGTTGTAGACAGGCAGAGGTTGGTCTCTTCTCCCAGGCAACCAGCACCAGAACAAGAGGACACAGTCCCAGGCTGCACCAGGGGAGGTTCAGACTGGAGGTTAGGAAGAAATTCTACACAGAGAGGGGATTGCCCATTGGAATGGGCTGCCCAAGGAGGTGGTGGAGTCACCATCACTGGAGGTGTTCAGGAGGAGACTTGATAGGGTGCTTGGTTGCATGGTGTTGGATGATAGGTTGGACATGATGATCTTGAAGATCTCTTCCAACCTGGTCTGGTCTGGTCTATTCTATTCTATTCTACTCTAAAATGAGAGTTTGAAAGAAAAATCAACATTGGCAGGGCTTGACTATTTTAACAGGTCCTTACTGAGGAAGTTTTGAAAAGCTTTGGAACAGGTAGAACTTTTTTCCACAGATAATACTACATCAAGTTATACTTAAATCAGAACGTAGGAAGCTAATGACCAGAAATCTTAGCACAGCATCATTGTCTGTAGCTGACTAGCATTTATGTGACAGACCCAAAATTCCTGATTTCCTTAGCTTTCTCATTTAAAATATTCATTCAGTGAAGAAAAAAAATAGGACTTTTTTCCTACAGCACTCATGCACCTGCATAATATAAGGTTTAGTATGTCATATTTAATGATTATTTTCAAAGAAGCTCTGTATTTTATTGAATTTACAACCCACAGCACCATAATCTGGAATAAAAAACACCCCTCCAAAGTGTTTGATTGAAAAAGCTGAAGTGCATCTTAAATTCTGCAGCTGCACCAGGCAACAAAACTAAGAGCAAACACAACAAGGTAAAGCTCATTAAAAACTGGGCCTGGCTTTTCAGTGCCCTGGAAGAGCTTCACGAATGGCACTATCCAAACAGGGTGTCATTTAAGGGAGTGTATTAATAGCCCCATTACTCTCTGATTTCAGAGTCAAGATGAGGACAGCTTTGGAATTTGTTGTACTTGTTAGTTCTCCTTGGAATGCAAACGAAAGAGCTGAGCCCTAAAAATTCCTTGACTGTCACTGAGATGGGAACACAGCCTTTCTGCTCTGGAGAACCACAGTGAAGAGTCACAATCTCTCATGAATTTTTGTGTGACAGAATTGCATCTTCTTGTAACTTCAGCAGCCTCTTTGGATTATTAAGTTTACTAGGCCCACTGGTGCCACTGAAGTATCAAATGCCCTTAGAGAATTCGCCAGGAGAATCTTAATTACAAGCCCAAGCTTCTGAATACTGAAAACTCTAGAGCCATATAAAAAAATGTGACCTTTAGGAATCCTCATTTAACTTCACAATTTAAATGCAAATTAAATTCACAAGTTGTTTTATAAAGAATTCAGGTCATTAAGATCTTAACAAAGTAAAACAACAGCAGCTAATAAGTTGCTCTGCAACTGCAGTGGTCCACTCAGCAGCTCCAAGCTTAGTTTAAGGATACCAGGGTAATGAAGTAACAAGTGGAGTACTGCCTCCAATTAGGTGACCCCAGCATAAGAGGAACATAGACCTGCTGGAGTCAGTGCAGAGCAAGGTCACAAAGATGATCTGAGGGCTACAGAATCTGCCCTATGGGGACAAGCTGAGAGAGTTGGGGCTGTTCAGCCTGGAGAAGAGGCGGCTCTGGGAAGACCTTAGAGCAGCCTTCCAGTACCTGAAGGGGGCCTACAAGAAAACTGGGAAGGGACTTCTTACCACAGTGATAGGACAAGAGGGAATGGATTGAAATTTGAGGATGGGAGATTTAGGCTGGGGTTGAGGAAGAAATGCTTCACAGTGGAGGTGGGGAATCACTGGAACAGGTTGTCCAAGGAGGCTGTGGATGCTACCTCCCTGGAGGTGTTCATGGCCTGGTTGGATGAGGCGTTGAGAAGCCTGGTCTAGCAGGAGGTCTAGTTGGAACCAGATGATCTTCAAGGTCCCTTTCAACCTGAACCATTCTATGAATATATGAAAGGAGAGCAGTGGTAGCTTTTTAGAGATTCTCAACCCAACCATCCATCTAAGTCGCACAACAGCTTCAGATAATATCTAAAACGAAACAAAATATTTGGCACTGATCAGAAGTGAAGATCTAAGAATATGTCTTTTAAGGAGACTCTTGATTTATTCAGAAGTCACACAATTGCAAGATATACCATTTCAGAAGCTACATCACTCATCAAAGACACAATGATTACTGAAGTTACTGAACTCCCTCCTGTCCAATTACACGCCACAAGTTAGCCCCTGGATTTTAATCTGCAGTGCATGTTCCTAAAACTCATATGCCATGCACAAAACAGCTTGGTTTTAAGGCAGAAACATATTTTTTGTTTCCTAGCCTTGAACTCTTTCATTAAAAAGCTTGATAGGGGTATTAAAAAGAACAACAGTCAATAAAAGAACATAGCAGTGTGTGCAGGAAATTGCAGTCTGTGCATCTGGACTAAACTCTTAACTGTTTAAAGTTGTAGGCATTCTAATTGCCTTGTCCTGCACTTTAAACCCAGGTTTCACCTTCTGTCAGGTCAGAAACATTCAAACCCATTCCCCATCCAGCACCTGTTAAAAGATGAGCCTCCTGCTAATTAGGTTGCTTTTCCTTCTGAAGGGCGTATTTTTTTCCTCAACAGAGCTTCCTAATAAAACAAGGAATTGCTTTGCTCCAGTCCCATGCTCATTACAGAAAGCACAAAGCCTACCATAGGGCTACTGTATACTTCTATGCCCTGCACTTAAAAGATTGTTATTCACTCATGATTGAGATCAAAGACCAAACCCTGTCTTTCCCTGGTATTATTAAGCTACAAATTCTCTGCAAAGGTAATCTTTGTTCTTATCTATATTAGCTGACTCTCATTTCTCCTTCTCCAAGAAGCATTTATTTCTTAGCAGTTTTAAGCAAAATTGTATATTAATATGTGATTACTTTTTTTTTCTAGAAGGATATTTGGGATAAAATTAGAAAGCTAGCAGCAGTTCTTCCTTTTGCTCTGACATCCTTCAGGGGCCATATGTCGCATCACCTTTTGTCAGAGTTAAAAGTAGGAAGGACTATTTATTTATTTATTTATTTGTTCATCTTTGAGAAAATTACAGAGAAAAGGAATTTCAGCAAAAGCAGTTTCTGCCAAAGCAAAGGTTAAAAATAGTCACAAAATACTACACAGATGGCTCAACAGACCTACCACACTACTGTGCAGAGACACAGATTAGTCTACCTCTAGGACAATGCTCTTTTTGTCAGGCATACCTTCAGACACGAGCAGAAAATCAAAAATTGTGGGGGTGAAGAGAATGTGATTTGGTTTTTCAGAACTCTGTCTTTTTATAACACTACACTGAGCTCTGCTGCAGCTTTTTGAGCACTGAGGATTTCACTCTGCTTACACAACATGAACAAAGAGCAAGATAAAACCATGGTGGAACATTATACTGTGAACACCTCCTCACTCAGCCAAGAGGGGAAAAAGAAATTAGAAAAACCCTCCTCAAACTCTAACTAGAGACAAATCCATGGGATAAAAATGCTTTTCTCCTCTTTTCTCCTCAGCATTGAAGGTTCCTGGACAACCAAGAGACTGGAGAACTTGGTCCTATTCTTTCAAGCCTTCTAAAGACAGTGGTACCAAAACCACTGCCTGTTTTCTTAGCTAGAACAAAGTGCTCAGAAGAGGTAAGGAAACAAAATGCTTTCTAGCCTATTCTATCTCCCATCTTAAGAGTTCCCTCTCTTCAAGCAGGGAGCTTGGACACCAGGGTAGCTGGAAGTAGGTGCAAGCTCTATTTCTGGAAAAAAAGTTAACATTAATTTCTATTTGTTTTCAAGAACTGATTAGACTAGACTAGAATAGAATTGAATAGAATAGACCAGGTTGGGAGAGAACTTCAAGATCATCACGTCCAACCTATAATCCAACACCATCTAATCAACTAAACCATGCAACCAAGCACCCCATCGAGTCTCCTCCTAAACACCTCCAGTGAGGGTGACTCCACCACCTCCCTGGGCAGCCAATTCCAATGGGCAATCACTTTCTCTATGAAGAATTTCTTCCTAACATCCAGTTTAAACCTCCCCTGGCACAGCTTGAGACTGTGTCCTCTTGTTCTGGTGCTGGCTGCCTGGGAGAAGCGACCAGCCCCCACCTCTCTACAACCTCCCTTCAGGTAGTTGTGGAGAGCAATAAGGTCTCCCCTGAGCCTCCTCTTCTCCAGGCTAAACAACCCCAGCTCTCTCAGCCTTTGTTATCTTTGTTGATTTATGCCTTTCCCACATGATTGAGAAGCCACATAAAAATAATGCCCTTTCAATCCCCCATCCAAAGAAATGAAGCTTGGTCTTAATGCAAGTGAAGCATACAAGGCACAGCTGTGATGGGCAGTTGGCCATTTCACGAGGATTACCACAGATTCTGTGGGAAAAAAAAGGGAATTTAGGGCACTGTTTTGTGAGCAGCTAGAAAACAAACAGTGCAGTTAGCCAAAATCTCAGCTACATTAGGTTAAAAAACAACAGTAACTGAAGTGGGAGAATGATATAATACCAAGTTTGAAAAAAAAACAAACCCTACACAAAATGACATGAGACTGCTGCTGAGACATCAGTGCCTATGAACTCCACAGGACCAGATTCCCAGCTTCTTCTAAATACCTCCTGATTAGATAATAAGTTCTTGATTATGATTTAGGTTTGCTTAGGCTGTCTGTAGCCTTTTGCCCAAGACTTCATGCTGTCCTCCCTCATCCCCCAAAGCTGTAGGTTAAGAACTCATTCAGGTGGATTTAGCACACATCACACTTCACTGGAGATGCTCGGAAAAGCGACGTACATACTAGTCAATGCTGTACAGGCTCCAGAGCTCCATGAGAGCATCCTCTTTTCCACAGCCTCACAACTGGGAAGACACCTTAATCAAGATTTCTTCAGGAACAGGGAGAACAAGAAGCTACTTAACAATCAACTGACAAAACCCACTAGGTTCTTGTGATGCTTTATGATTACCACAAACATACAGCTTCATAAATCATACGGTGTGGCTTTGTTTCAAACAAAATTTCACCCCTGCACTTGAACATCAAGAATTCCGGTTTTGGCTGTTTGTTTAAAGATAATTACAGCTGAACTGCTCCTGTAGGGCCTTGACAGGGACTCTGGAGCCTGCTAATCACTGCTGTAATATAAGAAATATTTTCTTATGAAAAACTAAGGATTAATAGTGTGGCTCCAAGTCACTTGATGCTTTTATAAGCATGTCTATGATGGCAAAAAAAAAAACCTTCTTTTTAATACTAATTAACTACCTCTGAACCTGGCTAAACCACATACTTTACAGTCTGAAACAGCACCACTCATTACTGCACACAAGACAGGCATCAAATGCAAAACCTCCACAGCAAGGCACTAAATTTATTATGGAATTACCAGAATGGAGTAAGTGCTCTGAATTATTTATTTTCCACTAACCATTGAAAGAGAAGAGCTGGAATGAGGCAAAATCCAATAAGTGAATCCATGCTTTATGCATGAAGAATACTATATTAAAGCATAATTTATGGCACCCTGTACTCTAAGGGAAAGGGGGAAAAGAGATAAAAGAGTTTGTTAACAACCATGACAATCAGAAGAGCAGAGAGGGATGTTCTCAATGCTTCATTTTGCCCATCAAAGTAGAATTAAAGAGAAAAATATATAAAGTAGAGTAAAAATATCAATTCCAGAACCAAGGGGGTGGGGGTGGGTCAAAAAGACCCCACAATACAACAATCCACCAAACACACAAAAATTCGTTGCGTTTTTCTCTCATGAATACAAAAAAAAAGAGACTTTATAGGGGTGGTAACCACAACTGAAAATTTCCCTTTTCATTTGTTGACCAGCAAAAGCTTTTGTTTAGTAACTAAAAGCCTCAAACAGACAAACAACCGGATCCAAGGATTGCACCCAAGTGCACCTGTAACGCCAGAGGCCCCTGCACCATTTAAGCTGTTACCGCTTCTCAAGATTTAGACTGGGATCGCAGCCCCATATGGAGATCAGAATCGAACCCAGAAACAGCTGCAGCGCACTCCAGAGTGAAAGACCTGTCCAGCATGTGGACATCACTGAAATCACCTGTACCGCAACTGGAAACAACAAAGCAGCACCGTTTCTTTCTCAGGGAGAGAAACTTTACCACCGCGGGACCGGGACCAGGGACGCAGGCGGAAACGGGGCCGCATCCCCCCGGCCCCGGGGGGGTGGTCGCAGCCTCGCCCCGCTGAGTGTCCTCCCCGTGCGCCGCAGCCTCTTGACTTGAGAAGCGGTGAAATACCCGAGAGCACCCAGCCGCCTGCGGAGCAGCACCCAGCTGCCAGCCGACATGCGGACACAGGCAGGCATGTGTGTGGGCACGCACGTACGGCGCACCTGGCACCCCCGGGCGGTACTCGCACGGACACCGCAGCGGGGACCCGCGCCCGCTGAAAGCGATGCGCATCCTCTCCCTCCCCGGCACTTGCACAGCGGGCGGCGGCGGGGCCACCCCCATGGCTGCTGAGAGGGCAGAGGGGTTTCTACTGACCTTTTTGCTGCCGAAAGGACTGGATGGAGCCCGAGTGGTGAACCATCTCGGCGGACGGCAACGTGCCAGCCAGCCGCCGGCTGCAGCGGCCGCGGGGCGGGAACCCAGCGGCGAGGCCTGGCCCGCCCCGGCCCAGCTCGGCCCGCCCCGGCCCGGCCCGCAGCCCCCAGCACCGCTGTCGCTCTGGCAACGGGCGGAGCGGCGCGGCCCGGTCCGGTCCGCCGCTCAGCGGTAGAACGAGGGAATGGCAGCGGCAGCAGCCAGGCAGGGAGAGGCGGCACCGCGGGGTTCGAGATGCCGAGGGGCAGGCTCAGACCCGCGGCTTCCCCCCCTCTTGGTGGAAGGGAATTCATAGACTCATAGGTCATTAAGGTTGATAAAACCTTGAAGATCACGGAGTCCAACCGTAACCCGACTACCACGACCACTAAACTGTATCCTGAAATGCCACATCCACAGCTTCTTGAACACCTCCAGGGATGGCAACTCCACCACTTCCCTGGGCAGCCTGCTCCAATGCCCCACCACTCTCTCAGTAAAGAAGATTTTCCCTAATGTCCAATCTAAATCTCCTCTGGCACAACTTAAATCCATTTCATCTCATCCTGCCACTGGTTACTCAGGAGAAGAAACCAACACCAGTTTCCCCACAGCCTCCTTTCAGGGAGTTGTAGAGAGCAGTATGATCTCCCCTCAGCCTTCTCTTCCCCAGACTAAACTACCTCAGCTCCCTCAATCATTCTTCTGTATGTCATGCCCTCCAAACTCCTCAACAGCCTTGTTGCCCTTCTCTGGACACGTTCCAGGACCTCAATGTCTTTCCTATCCTGTGGCACCCAAAATTCAATCAATCTCTTACCACACTGAGCCCACAGGGCTGGACTGGCAGGAACAGCACCTTCCTGCAGGGCAGAAGAGTCTGCAGCTTCCCAAAAATCCTTCATCAGGCTGGATTTGTTGTCCCTGTCTCCTTAGTGTAACCCGTGGTGTCTCTCTTTAAAAGACATCAGGTGTTACTGGTTAGGTAATGAGAAGCTGAGTATGAACTGCACCTCATTCACACAAGTGTTCACATCTAGGCATTAGAAGTTAAGCTACTATTCCAGCCCCACCAGCCCTGTCACTGTACCACAAACTCATGTTGCATCACCAGCATTTCCTCTCCCTCCCCCCCCCCCCCCCCCATATATATTGTAAATCTTAACAGTTTTAATCATCCTGGAAACAGCTTTTGTGAAAACACACTAAATTGCACATTCAAGGTCTGATGTGGCCCATTTCTATGGTGTTTGTGTTCATTTCCCTTTTCTCCACAGTATGTGCCAAGAGACTCATTCCAGATGATAAAATATTCAGATTTATAAGGCTTTAATTTCTTTCTGTCTTCAGCTCAGTTATTCTCCGTGGATTCTGAGTATATTTCACAATAGTGTCATCCAACTCCTTTTAGTATGCTTTGCTTTTAATTTTTTTTACCACAACAATCTCTTTTCCCAATCTTCCTAAATTCAGTCACTCCAGTATTCCACCTCTGGTTTAGCAACATCTATCTCCTCTTCTCCATTTAGGGATGCACACATTCACGCAACAAAAGTCAATTAAATCCCCTGTTGCAACCCGTGCAGCTAGTGGCAATATCTGTATCATTCCTTCAAAGTCTGTGGTTCCATTTGTATGCTAGATCACAGTATCACAGTATCACAGTATCGCTAAGATTGGAAGAGACCTCAAGGATCATCGAGTCCAACCTGTCACCACAGACCTCATGACTAGAGGATGGCACCAAGTGCCACGTCCAATCCCCTCTTGAACACCTCCAGGGATGATGACTCCACCACCTCCCCAGGCAGCCCATTCCAATGACCAATGACTCACTTGGTGAAGACCTTTCTCCTCACCTCGAGCCTAAACTTCCCCTGGCGCAGCTTGAGACTGTGTCACAGTATCACAGTATCACAGTATCACTTAGGTTGGAAAGGACCTCGAGGATCATCAAGTCCAACCTATCAACACAGACCCCATGACTAGACCATGGCACCAAGTGCCACGTCCAATCTCCCCTTGAACGCCTCCAGGGTCGATGACTCAACCACCTCCCTGGGCAAACGGTTCCAATGCCGAATGACTCGCTCGGTGAAGAACTTCCTCCTCACCTCGAGTCTGAACCTCCCCTGGCGCAGCTTGAGACTGTGTCCCCTTGTTCTGGTGCTGGTTGCCTGGGAGAAAAGACCAACCCCTTCCTGACTACAACTACCTTTCAGGTAGCTGTAAGAGGGCAATGAGGTCACCCCTGAGCCTCCTCTTCTCCAGGCTAAACAATCCTAGCTCCCTCAGTCTCTCCTCATAGGGCTTGTGCTCTCACCAGCCTCGTTGCCCTTCTCTGGACATGTTCAAGTGTCTCAATGTCCTTCTTAAACTGAGGGGCCCAGATCTGGACACAGGACTCAAGGTGTGGCCTAACCAATGCAAAGTACAGGGGCACAATGACTTCCCTGCTCCTGCTGGCCACACTATTCCTAATGCAGGCCAGGATATTATTGGCCTTCTTGGCCACCTGGGCACACTGCTGGCTCATGTTTAGGCAGCTGTCAATCAGCACCCCCAGATCCCAGCCACTCTGAACCCAGCCTGTAGCTCTGCATGGGGTTGCCGTGGCCAAAGTGCAGCACCTGACACTTAGGCTTGTTAAATGCCATCCCATTGGACTCCGCTCATCTGTCCAGTCGGTCAATGTACAGATGTACAAGAGGTTCCCTTTGACAGGAAAGCAAAGCTGGAACTTTCCTGGAGTTGACTGGGATTTGTAGTATGCCATCTGCTTCAAAAACTGACATGATTTCCACCTTCCAGATTCCTACTACAGGCTAGCCTGTGCTACAAAGTTGTACTACTTCGTCTATATCAGATTAATTAAGCCACCACAATGGATCCATGCTTTGGTTTGAGCATAAGGATGTTTTTCTGCTATGAAAACACACTAGCCAGCCATATATAAACTAATACATCCTTAGACAGGTAAAACAGAAGTTGCATCCTAACCAGGGAGCTATTCTCCAGCACTTTTTTTTTCTAGAGTACACCAGACATAACTCTTACATAACATGCAGCTGACACATCCAACTGTTACCATAATAGGGAAAAAAAATCACCTTACCTCCTCAGGAGAGCTGACCAGATTTTGTTTGTATGTGGAACATTTGCAGAAGGTTTGTTGTCAGTTAGTTTAGGAAAAGATGCAGAAGCTACGGTGCTCTGAAGACATTATCCTACTCATTTGTCAGGCTCCAGTGGCTTTCTGCACACTGAAGGTAATAGATAAGGCATTCCTCTGCACTCTTGCAATCTCAGGGAAACTGCTGGGAACAGATCTTCCCTGCTGAGACACAGCACTATAAAATGTTGCATGGCAGAATAAGGCAAGTGGAGACCAGCCAGGCTGGCTCTTGTTGATCAACAAATGCTGGAAAACCAGGAGCAAGGCAAAAGAAGAGGCAGAATCAAAGCCCGGTTGTTTGCTTTCAAGCTTTAATGTAGATGCTAGAGTGGATAAGTAGGGATTAAAAGCAAATCTATACTCGGGAGCTGCAAGTCACCAGGGAAAAATTAAGTATAAAACAAACTATAAACTTAGTAATCATATGTAGTCTTCAAACAGCAAGAGTAGTTCTTACACTCTAGTGGTCTAAAGCTTTAAGCTTTGCCAGGTTCTAGGCCAGAACTATTTCTGAGAGACCTTAGCTGGCACCTTTGACTTGCAGGTGAAGTAGAAGAGCAGCATACATCATGCTCCCTTTCTTACCAGAGGAAAACACAGAAGGACCATTACCTGCTCTCTTGTGATAATATCTACAAAACGCAGAAGGGAAGAAAAGGTGCTGATAAGTGTATTTATAGCCTGAAGAAGTTATCTCTCACACTCTCAGAAAAGAGGCTGTCAGCTGCCATCCATCTAATTTCTACTCCAAAGTCCTCCATGGAGAGTTACAGAACACATCTATCATACGCTATTAGTGCACTGACAGGAAAGAGAAAGCCAGGCTAAGGTAGTGCTCAGAAACTCAGCATAAGAATTAAATTCTGAGGATGAATATTAGTTGTTTTTCTACTCGTTTCTTAATACTAAAGCTCTATTTTTAGCAGTAGATTGCACATACATGTGAAACAACAGGTACAACAGCTGGGGCTAACGTCTGTGAAGAGAAGGAAAAGACATATCTCCAAAGGTGATTTCAGTTCAGTCCTTCACATTGTCAGCTAAGTAAGCTTGATACTTTCAAAACATAATCTGAGAATCTGGAAAGATAATTCTTCAGTAAATTAGGACCCAGTTCAAGAATATTTTTAGAGAGTAAATAACAGAATGGTTATGATTTGATGGCTTAAATATCCCCGTGCTCTTTAACATCTTTATTGCTGATTTGGGTGAGGGCACTGAGTCCATCATCAGTAAATTTGCAGACGACACCAAGCTGGGGGCAGGTGTTGATCTCCTGGAGGGTAGAGGGGCTTTGCAGAGGGACCTCTACAGGCTGGACAAATGGGCAGAATCCAATGGCATGAGATTTAACACACCCAAGTGCTGGGTTCTACACATTGGCCACAGCAACCCCATGCAGTGCTACAGGCTGGGCTCAGAGTGGCTGAAGAGCGGACAGGAAGAGAGGGACCTGGGAGTACTGGTCGAGGGGGAGGTTGGTCTCTTCTCCCAGGAAACCAGCACCAGAACAAGAGGACACAGTCTCAAGCTGCACCAGGGGAGGTTTAGGCTGGAGGTGAGGAGAAAGTTCTTCACAGAGAGAGTTGTTATCCATTGGAATGTGCTGCCCAGGGAGGTGGTGGAGTCACCATCCCTGGAGGTGTTCAAGAGGGGATTGGATGTTGCACTTGGTGCCATGGTTTGGTAGTCATGAGGTGTTGGGTGACAGGTTGGACTTAATGATCTTTGAGGTCTCTTCCAACCTTGTTGTTTCTATGATTTCTATGATGGTAGGCTGAACGTGAGCCTGCAGTGTGCCCAGAAGGCCAAGAGGGCCAATGACATCCTGGCCTGTATCAGGAACAGTGTGGCTAGTAGGAGCAGGGAGGTCATTCTGCCCCTGTACACTGCACTGGCTAGGCCACACCTTGAGTACTGTGTCCAGTTCTGGGCCCCTCAGTTTAGGAAGGATGTTGACTTGCTGGAACATGTCCAGAGAAGGACAACAAAGTTGGTGAGGAGTTTGGAGCACAATCCCTATGAGGAGAGGCTGAGGGAGCTGGGGTTGCTTAGCCTGGAGAAGAGGAGGCTCAGGGGAGACCTTATTACTCTCTACAACTACCTGAAGGGAGGTTGTAGACAGCTGGGGTCTGGTCTCTTCTCCCAGGCAACCAACACCAGAACAAGAGGACACAGTCTCAAGCTGCACCAGGGGAGGTTTAGGCTGGAGGTTAAGAAGAAGTTCTACACAGAGAGAGTGATTGCCCATTGGAATGGGCTGCCCAGGGAGGAACCGTCATTGGAGGTGTTTAGAAGGAGACTTGATAGAGTGCTTGGTTGCATGGTTTAGTTGATTAGGTAGTGTTGGATGATAGGTTGGACGCTATGATCTCAAAGATCTCTTCCAACCTGGTCTATTCTATTCTATTCTATTCTAAATAAGTAGGAAATAGAATCACAGAATCAGCCAGGTTGGAAGAGACCTCCAAGATCATCAAGTCCAGTCAATCACCTAACCCTAACTAATTAAGTACACCTTGGCACTAATTGCCTCATCCAGTCTTTTCTTGACCACCTCCAGGGACATCGACCCCACCACCTCCCTGGGCAGCCCATTCCTAAGCTTCGTAAGCACAAGCTAGGGTGGGTCTGAAGCTTATTAAAATAAAAATCCACCCTCACACTAACAAGTATCTTTTGAAATCATTACTTACATTAAGCTAAGTCTCACATTATATCTCTGTAACATTTATAAACATTTTCTAAAATAGATCAAAGCTCTGGACTTAGTGAAGAGATCAGGATCAAAGAGAACTGGACTGAAACCTTGTATCTATGATTTCTACAAGTCAACAGAACCAAAATCAAGTTTCAGAAGTCTTGAGGAATGTGTACCCCCACATCCTACTGAGTTTTTGCTCAGGTTGGAGGTGTTTGACATGAACTCTGACAGACAGACATGCCTTTTGCCTGGGATGGAGTCTTTCTCAGGAGAGACCAGATGTGAGATTTGCTATTTTGGTCTCACTTCACCATAATATGTCTGTATGACTTGAGATCTGTAAAAGTTTTGCATGATGAGAGCAGGTGAATTAAGTCTACAGAATTAAGTCTACTTCTTATCAGGAAGTTCCCTACGAAAACAGACTATGAGAGATATCTTTTAAATTCAATGTTGTACTTCCATAGTGCTTTCCAGAAGGTCACATGAAATGTAACCTTACATTAAAACCTAATTAGCTTGTGGTAAGTGGCATATGCCAATTGTTTCCTAAGAAATACAGGCATCACAAAAATTAATTACAGCCAGCTGTTAACTATTGCCCAGAAAGAAAACTCAACTCATGAGGTTCAGCAAGATTCTGCACCTAAAAAAATCCATACATCAATTCAGGCTGAGCAGCAGCTCCGATGGGAAGGACCTGAAGGTTATGGGAAACACCATCTTGAACACCAGCCAGCTGTGCACTTGCATCACAAATAAGGCAACCCCTAGGAGAAATGGAGCCAGCAGACCAAAGGGTTATTAATCATTTTTACTTGGCATGACTATAACTGCATCGCAATTTTGTGTCTAGCTTTCTTGTCATGTTTCCTCTTAGTTCAAGAAAGGTGTTGGAAAATGGGAGAAGATCCATGAAAAGGCCTTCCAAGATGGCCAGAGGTCTACAATGTCTACTGTGTGAAATAAAAAAAAAACAAAACAGAAAATTAATCTGAAGAAGAAAATGAAGAATAAAATAATCTGAAGAATAAATCCAGCAGCCTACAGTTACTTTAAAGTCACTTTACAAAGGTGACAGCACCAAACTGCCATTAAAACTTCAGCAAACATAGAATAGAATAGAATAGAATAGAATAGAATAGAATAGAATAGAATAGAATAGAATAGAATAGAATAGAATAGAATAGAATAGAATAGAATAGACCAGGTTGGAAGAGATCTTTGAGATCATAGCGTCCAACCTATCATCCAACACCACCCAATCAAATAAACGATGCAACCAAGCACTCTATCAAGTCTCCTTCTAAACACCTCCAATGATGGTGTCTCCACCACCTCCCCAGGCAGCCCATTCCAATGGGCAATCACTCTCTCTGTGTAGAACTTCTTCGTCACCTCCAGCCTAAACCTCCCCTGGTGCAGCTTGAGACTGTGTCCTCTTGTTCTGGTGTTGATTGCCTGGGAGAAGAGGCCAGCCCTTTGAGATCGAGTCCAACCTATCATCCAACATCATCTAATCAACTAAACCATGGCACCAAGCACCCCATCCAGTCTCTTCCTAAACACCTCCAGTGATGGTGCCTCCACCACCTCCCCGGGCAGCACATTCCAATGGCAAATCACTCTTTATATGAAGAACTTCTTCCTGACATCTAACCTAAACCTCCCTCGATGCAGCTTGAGACTGTGTCCTCTTCTTCTGTTGCTGGTTGCCTGGGAGAAGAGAGCAACCCCCACCTGCTACAACCTCCCTTCAGGGAGTTGTAGACAGTAATAAAGTCTGCTCTGAGCCTCCTCTTCTCCAGGCTAAGCAACCCCAGCTCCCTCAGCCTCTCCTCATATGGCTTATGCTCCAGACCCTTTGCCATCTTTGTTGCCCTTCTCTGGACACGTTCCAGCAACTCAACATCTTTCCTAAACCAAGGAGCCCAGAATTGGACACAGTACTCAAGGTGGCCTAGAGGATTAATTCAGAACGAGCTGCCCCTTCTCAAACATTCCAAAACTCTTGCTAAATGCAGTTTCCAAACAATTGCAAGAAAACTTTACAGAACATTGTAATTCTTTAGCCTAAAATGTTGTCTGAGGGCACTAAATGTTTAGAGCAGCATCCAAAAATTATTGATCTTTCTGGGAATTTTTATGTAATGAGTTTAAACAGCATGAAGAATTAATATTTACAGAATTGGTGAGTCCATCTCTTTCAAGGAGGGCAGTTCTGTACTAGCTGAAGCTCTGCAATGCTAAATTAATCTTTTACGATATTTGCAGTAAGATTGTTTACAAATGTTCTGATCTTATTGAAAACACAAAGAGGAGGCCCTTCATCAGCTCTAACGAAGGTGTCAGTCACTATGGAGAAGGTCTAGGAAGCAGATTATGGAGCATGCTGAAGTGTGTAGCAGATGAATTGAAATTTTGAATATTTCTATAATGATTTTACTGTGTGTTGCTAAGACACTAGCCTGTGAAATCTCACCAATTTCCATATTTTAATATTTCATTTCTATGGTAATTTTAGAGACCTTGTCTCTGTTGAGATAGAATTTTCCTACATCCGTGGAGCTGGCTCCATTTTCTGACTGATATAAAGCGTTTGGGCCTTAACGCTGTAGCCCAGTTCAAATGGGATGCTTTGATATAAGCTTGTGTTGTACAGATTCATGTTTTCCTCCTAATCATTTCATAGATTCATAGAATGTTTTAGGTTGCAAGATCATCTAGTTCTAACACCCCATGCCATGGGCAGGGACACCTCCTGCTAGTCCAGGTTGTTGAAGACCTCATCTTCATTTGCTGACGACACCAAGCTGGGGGCAAGAGTTGATCTGCTGGAGGGTAGAGAGGCTCTGCAGAGAGACCTCAACAGGCTGGACAGATGGGCAGAATCCAACGGCATGAGATTTAACACATCCAAGTGCCGGGTTCTGCACATTGGCCACAACAACCCCGTGCAGTGCTACAGGCTGGGGTCAGAGTGGCTAGAGAGCAGCCAGGCAGAGAGGGACCTGGGGGAGCTGGTTGATGGTAGGCTTAACATGAGCCTGCAGTGTGCCCAGGCAGCCAAGAGGGCCAATGGCATCCTGGCCTGCATCAAGAATAGTGTGGCCAGCAGGAGCAGGGAGGTCATTGTGCCCCTGTACACTGCACTGGTTAGGCCACACCTTGAGTACTGTGTCCAGTTCTGGGCCCCTCAGTTTAGGAAGGATGTTGACTTGCTGGAACGAGTCCAGAGAAGAGCAACAAAGTTGGTGAGGGGTTTGGAACACAATCCCTATGAGGAGAGGCTGAGGGAGCTGGGGCTGCTTAGTCTGGAGAAGAGGAGACTCAGGGGTGACCTTATCACTCTCTACAACTCCCTGAAGGGAGGTTGTAGACAGGCTGATGATGGTCTCTTCTCCCAGGCACCCAGTACCAGAACAAGAGGACACAGTCTCAGGCTGCACCAGGGGAGGTTCAGGTTGGATGTTAGGAAGAAGTTCTATACAGAAAGAGTGATTGCGCTATGGAATGGGTTGCCCGGGGAGGTGGTGGAGTCGCCGTCATTGAAGGTGTTCAGAAGGAGACTTGATGGGGTGCTTGGTGCCATGGGTTAGCTGTTTGGGTGGGTTGGATTGGTTGATGGGTTGGACACGATGATCTTGAAGGTCTCTTCCAACCTGGTTTGGTTTATTCTAATAAAGGTTTATTCTAATATCCAACCTGTTCCTGAATAGCTCCAGGGAGGTATCAATGACCTCCCTGGGCAACCTGTTCCAGTGTCTCACCACCCTCACTGAAAAGAATTTCTTCCTAATCTCCAGTCTAAACCTCCCCTCCTCAAGCTTGAAGCAATTCCTTCTCATCCTATTACTACAAGCCCACAGCATGCCTGCATTTCCCTCTTGGCCAACCTGTCATCTTCCAAAGCAAAAACAACTCCTGAGAATTTCTTCACAGGTGACCATTCATTGCAGTGCCATCAATGAAATCATAACAGGGGGTTTCAGTTAGCATCTTCACAGAAATTTCTCTCTTCAGCATCATGCTCACATGCAGCTTTGGCTTTATTTCCTGTTGCGTTACAGACTCCTTCATGGTTGCAAAGCCTCGTGCTGAGTACTATGTCCTCATTCCAGCTCCCCACGAGAAACATGGCATGTATTTTCTCTGACAGCAACGTTTGGGAGTGGATCAATGCTGAACATGTGAGCTGCAAAGCCCACACACATATGTACCACGCATCAATCACCTCCCCATCATTTTGGAAGAAACATACTGAAGTGGGTTTTCCCATCCCACAGATTTCTGCATTCCACCACCACAGAACCTGCCTGCTTTGCTATACCAGGTGAACTCCCACAAGAATCATGACTCCTAGCACTGATGCTGTAGACAATGTTTTCAGAGAAGCTATCAAGGTGCCATCTGGCCTAGATGTTGTGTTCCTACCTTACAGAACAGGAAGACAAGCAATAGCGATATTGCAGAGACTTTTGTTATAAAATTGATCTGAGTGTCCTTGAACACCACATCCAAGTGCAATAATGTGGGCTTTAAAAAATACAGAGCAAAAATACAGTGCCATGCTGCATAACTGAGTATTTTATGTGGATTTTCAAAATACCTAAGACTGATGGAAAGGTGGGGGAAGATTTTCAAATGCAATGTATGTGTGATCACATACCGCTTTTCATTTGGTAATGATTTGTCAGCGCTAATTTCTGTGTTTCTGTTCTAAAACATCATGAGGAATAAATGTGTTGGAGTTTAAGTACTGCCTTGTTGACTTTGCAACCCGGAAAGTTAATGCAATGCAGTAGTGCAGTACAGGTGAGGAAAAAGCAGCCATCAGAAAGCAGTTAACGGAAGAGGAGTGCTCTCCTTGTCTACAACACCACTTATTCAGTGGTGCTGTAGTAGGGTCCATGCTAAAAGTACTCAAGCCAAATCACCTGTGAATGTTCTTAAAGACTGATTTTAAAAGATATCTAGATTACATTTGGTTCCTTTACACACAGAGATAATCTATTAATCTATAAGTCTATGGCTTGCCATCAGAATATATGATTTATATCTACACCTCTATATCTCAACCGCCGGGGACCAGCCGCTGCTCTCCTTTTCGGGCTGCGGGAATCGCCATCGCTGCCGAGTTTTAGCCGCGGGGAAGGAGCAGCCGCTCTTTCACGTGGTCAGACTCGTGGTCCCAGCGGCGGGAGCGGCTGAATTTAAAAGGCTCTGCTGCGGCTCGGGGGGTTCACTTCGTCGGGCAGCCCGTGTTCTCCTGTACGCTCACGCGCCGCCCATTTTTTTTTTTTTTTTTTGTTTTTGTTTTTGTTTTTGTTTTTAAATTGGCAGTAGGTGCTGTGGCCAGGGACAGCCATGGTTGTAACTCGCAGCAAAATCTCCCTTAAAAAATCAGTGTCGACCCAGACGGAGGTAGAACAGAAGCAGGTAGCTGTCCAGGTATCTGGCTGTAGAGAATGCTGGAGCCTGGCCCTTGAGACGCAGGGTAGTGGGGGCAACTCTTGTATAAGGTGTGAGCAGGTTGACTATCTACTTAATATGGTGGCCAGACTGAGGGATAAGTTTGCTAGCCTTAGAAATGTAAGGAAATGTAGGAAAGAGATGAACCAGAGGAGGAAAGAGATGAACCAGAGGAGGAAGGAGATGGACCAAAAGAGGAAAGAGGTGAATCAGAATCAGAAGAGGAAAGAGTTGAATGGGAGTAAGCAGGCTCTGCAGGCTCCCCCAGCAGAGGCTGGTTATTCAAAAAGCAGAGGTGAATGGACGCAGGTTACTCTCAAAAGACGCAAAGTTAAACCTCCTTGCCTCCCCTCACCTTCCCCACTGCTCTTAGAAAACAGATATGGAGCACTGGAAATTGAGGGTGAGGTGGTCCTGATGCCGGAGGACACACCATCTGGGGTTCTCCCTAAAGCTAAGCAGCCTAAGATTAAACAGCCTAAGGCAAAGCAGCCTAAGGTCAAACAGTCTTCTGCTGGCATCAGGACCTGTTCCCTCAATAAAAAGAGGAGGGTAGTTGTTATTGGTGATTCCCTTCTGAGGGGAATGGAGGGCCCTATATGTCGGCCTGACCCATCTCATAGGGAACTCTGTTGTCTGCCAGGAGCCCAAGTTAATGATGTTACCAGTAGGCTGCCTAAACTGGTACAGCCCTCTGACTACTACCCCTTACTAGTTATGCAGTTAGGGAATGATGATGTTGCAACCAGAACTCCCAGGGCTATCAAAGATGACTTCAGGGCCCTGGGAGACCTGGTTGAGGGGTCAGGGGCACAAATAATTTTTTCATCAATACCTTTAACTGCAGGAGGGAATACAGTAAGGAACAGGTCAGCAGCTATAGTTAACAAGTGGCTTAGAGGCTGGTGCAGTCAAAAGAATTTTGGGTTTTTTGATATTGGGAAACTTTCCACTGCACCAGGCCAGCTGGCAACAGATAGAGTACATCTGTCCCAGAGAAGGGGAAAGATCACTGTATATGAGAACGGACTGTCCCCCAAAGATAAAAAAATCCTGGGTAGGGAATTGGCGGGTCTCATAGACAGGGCTTTAAACTAGTTTCGAAGGGGGAAGGGGCTGAAGAGAGTCCTCTCAGACAAGAGTCTGGGGGCGACAAGCTAGAGTTGGAGGTGAAACCAGCAGCCCAGCTGAAGTGCATGTACACTAATGCACGAAGCATGGGTAACAAACAGGAGGAGCTGGAAGCCTTGATGCAGCAGGAAAATTATGATATAGTTGCCATCACAGAGATGTGGTGGGACGACTCACACGACTGGAGCGCTGCAATTGACGGTTACAAGCTCTTCAGGAGAGACAGGCGAGGAAGAAGGGGTGGAGGGGTGGCCCTGTACATCAGAAAGACACTAGATGCCATTGAGATGGAGATTAGGGATGATCGGGTTGAATGCTTGTGGATAAGAATTAGAGGGAAGACCAGCAGGGCAGACACCCTGGTTGGAGTCTGTTATAGACCACCCAACCAGGAGGAAGATGTTGACGAAGCATTCTATAGGCAGCTTAGGGCTGTCTCAAGATCTCCGGACCTTGTTCTCATGGGTGACTTCAACCTGCCTGACATCTGCTGGGAACTCAACACGGCAGAGAGGAGACAGTCTAGAAGGTTTTTAGAATGCATGGAGGACAGCTTCTTATCCCAGGTGCTGCGAGAGCCTACCAGGGGCAAGGCTATGCTTGACCTCCTCTTCACCAACAGGGAAGGACTGGTGGGTGATGTGGTGGTTGGAGGGTGTTTGGGGTCCAGTGACCACGAGATAATTGAATTCTCGGTTTTTGGTCAAGCCAAGAGGGGCGGCAAGAAGACCTCCACTCTGGACTTCCGGAGGGCAGACTTTGGGTTACTCAAGGAACTAATTCAGAGGGTTCCTTGGGATAAAGCCCTTAAAAACAAAGGGGTCCAGGAGAGCTGGACCTACTTCAATGAAGAATTGTTGAAGGCTCAGGGACAGGCTGTGCCAATGTGCCAGAAGATGAGCCGCCGGGGCAGACGGCCAGCCTGGATGGTTCATGAACTTTTAATGGAACTGAGGGAAAAAAAGAGGGTGTATCACCTTTGGAAGAGAGGGGAGGCAACCCACAGAATGTTTAAGGATGTTGCTAGGTCTTGTAGGAAGAGAATTAGGGAGGCAAAAGCACACTTGGAACTTAAACTGGCCTCTACTGTGAAGGACAACAAAAAGTCCTTCTATAAATACATTAATAGTAAGAGGAAGGGGAAGGAAAACCTCCACTCCTTGATGGATACGGAGGGGAACATTGTAACCAAGGATAAGGAAAAGGCAGAGATACTTAACACCTTCTTTGCCTCAATTTTTACTAGAAGGGCAGAACGTCTTCCTGACAGCTGGTCTGCAGAGCTAGCAGAAGGAGCCAGGGAGCTGCACAGTTTCCCTATGTTCCATGAGGCGGTAGTTGGAACTCTCCTTAGCAGCTTGGATCCCCACAAGTCCATGGGACCAGATGGGATTCATCCTAGGGTGCTGAGAGAGCTGGCAGATGAGCTGGCCAAGCCACTCTCCATAATTTTCCAGCAGTCCTGGCTCACTGGCGAGGTCCCAGAGGACTGGAAGCTGGCCAACGTGGTGCCCATCCATAAGAAGGGCCGGTTGGATGAGCCAGGGAATTACAGGCCTGTCAGCCTGACCTCAGTGCCAGGCAAGATCATGGAACAGGTCATCCTGAGTTCAATAACACAACACTTACAGGATGGCCAAGGGTTCAGGCCTAGCCAGCATGGATTTAGGAAGGGCAGGTCCTGCCTGACCAACCTGATCTCCTTCTATGATCAGGTGACCCGCCTGGTGGATGTGGGGAGGCCTGTTGATGTAGTCTACCTGGACCTCAGCAAGGCCTTTGACACCGTCCCCCATAGCAAACTGCTGGCCAAGCTGTCAGCCCATGGCTTGGACGGGAGCACACTGCGATGGGTTAGGAACTGGCTGGAGGGCCGAGCCCAGAGAGTGGTGGTGAATGGTGCCACATCCAGCTGGCAACCAGTCACTAGTGGTGTGCCCCAAGGATCAGTGCTGGGCCCTGTGCTCTTTAACATCTTTATTGATGATCTGGATGAGGGCATTGAGTCCATCATCAGTAAATTTGCTGACGACACCAAGCTGGGGGCAAGAGTTGATCTGCTGGAGGGTAGAGAGGCTCTGCAGAGAGACCTGGACAGGCTGGACAGATGGGCAGAATCCAACGGCATGAGATTTAACACATCCAAATGCCGGGTTCTGCACATTGGCCACAACAACCCCATGCAGTGCTACAGGCTGGGGTCAGAGTGGTTAGAGAGCAGCCAGGCAGAGAGGGATCTGGGGGTGCTGGTTGATGGTAGGCTTAACATGAGCCTGCAGTGTGCCCAGGCAGCCAAGAGGGCCAATGGCATCCTGGCCTGCATCAAGAATAGTGTGGCCAGCAGGAGCAGGGAGGTCATTCTGCCCCTGTACACTGCACTGGTTAGGCCACACCTCGAGTACTGTGTCCAGTTCTGGGCCCCTCAGTTTAGGAAGGATGTTGACTTGCTGGAACGAGTCCAGAGAAGAGCAACAAAGTTGGTGAGGGGTTTGGAACACAAGCCCTATGAGGAGAGGCTGAGGGAGCTGGGGCTGCTTAGCCTGGAGAAGAGGAGACTTAGGGGTGACCTTATCACTCTCTACAACTACCTGAAGGGAGGTTGTAGACAGGCTGATGATGGTCTCTTCTCCCAGGCACCCAGTACCAGAACAAGAGGACACAGTCTCAAGCTGCGCCAGGGGAGGTTCAGGTTGGATGTTAGGAAGAAGTTCTATACAGAAAGAGTGATTGCGCTATGGAACGGGTTGCCCGGGGAGGTGGTGGAGTCGCCGTCATTGAAGGTGTTCAGAAGGAGACTTGATGGGGTGCTTGGTGCCATGGGTTAGCTGTTTGGGTGGGTTGGATTGGTTGATGGGTTGGACACGATGATCTTGAAGGTCTCTTCCAACCTGGTTTGGTTTATTCTAATAAAGGTTATTCTAATAAAGGTTATTCTCTTACATGACTCAAGTGAACTCACCACAGACAGAATATCTGTACGCCACTTGTATCCTGGACAAATAGCAGTTATATGCCAAATCCCAGAAAAAAATTTTCTTGGAACACACAGCATATAAAGTCCTAAGAATAATAAACAAGAGTATGAATGCTGGGACTGTATGGACTACCCACCAGACACACCAGCAGAACCGGAATGTAAATTAGGGTTACGCAAAAAAAAGCAACCCACAAGTTGCTTGTGTTTTGGGTTTGTTTATTTTTTTCTTCTCCTCTGACTTCTATTCCTATTCCTATTGAAATTCTTCTTTTCAGTTTCAGGCAGTGTTGTATTTCTCAAGCTCTTTTATCCTCCAAGTTTGGCATTTGAAGATGTCACACATTGAAAAAGCAAATAGTATGTGACCACAGAAACAATACCAAAATGCAAGTGAGCTCCATGTACCTTTAAGTATAATCTTCTAAGCTATTATAGTGGAATAAAGGTTTTCTTCTCTGAAGAAAGTTTTTCTGTCTTAAATGTCTCTACTTCTAAATGGAAATTGGAGAAGTTGTGAAAATGTGCAAGTATCAGCACAAGGGATGAAATATTTTTTCCCTAAGAAGAAGGGCATTTTTTGTTTAGCTTTTGCAGTAGGTGGAAGGGCACAGAGCATTTTCAATGTGATGTTTCTAAGACAAGGCAAATAGTAAGTAAAAAATTTGCTCTGCCTCCCTCCCTCTCACATTTTGCCTCTAAGGCATCTATGCAAGAAACACAGCGTACTTTCACTTCCCAGTGGGGTGAGAACATGAAGGAGGACATAAAGGTCTTATCTAGATGTGTACATGCATTTATATATAGCCTATAGACTTCAGATAGGATGTAAAGTAAGAAGTGCATTCCCACAGGCTCCAGGGGGGTGCCAGGAGAAAAGACTGTTTCAGTTCCATCCCACTTCAGCAGAGAAATAGGGGTGATGGATGTTTCTTCCCAAACCCACCTTCTGAAGTTTAGATTGCTAAACCTAATGGCAAATTTGTTACTCTGTTGTTTTATAGTTACTAACAGTTGGGGTGGGATTGGGAGCTCAAGATTAGGATAAAAATTCATGAGGCATTTATCTTTACTTCATTAGGAATGGTTAACTATCTTAACTTCATTGAACACAGATGACAGAATGTTATACATAAATAGAGCTAGAGAATAACTGAATCTATCATCTGTTTAAATTCAGGCCAAGTTTTCTGCCTTGCTTCATCCTACTGGCTACATTCATTTATGCTGCCTTACAGGCCTGAATTAACAGAAAGCTGGAGGCACAGTATATAATATCTTCAATTTAAGCATAATAGCTTATCTACCTTTAATCTGGTAGGACAATTTATGCTTCCAAAGCCTAATTTCCAAATCCTATTTCCAAATCCATTTTCAGAAGGTCTGACTACGAAATCACATTAATAGCTGTTCGATCCCTGATTCTAAACAGCCTGGGAAAAAGCTGATCATTTTCAGGCAAAGTGGAATGGCAGGCAACGGAACTACATTTGTTTTACTTAATAAGATGGCTTTATATTAAGGTAAAAATAGCATATGCACAGATGCAGCTTTCCAAGTCTACTTTTTCTATTTGTCTTAGGTAGAAAGATTTTGAATGGCTAGAATCCTAAGCAGCAATGGTTTTGCAATGTAAATATTGATGATCATTGTGGAATGGAATTATCCCGATTACTTACTGTGGAATTATGCTGATTAATGCCACAGTGCTTCATTGGTTTTGGTTAAGTTATCCATGCTAGCTACTCTGAAAACTGTATTCTTGTCAATGTTAAACCTTTTCTAACTGCTTATTTCTAAGAGAGTAGCGTTTTTGAGCTGTCAGTTTATTTGCATGCATTTCATTGAAAAATTCGTATTTAGTCATGCATGAAGAGTTATTAATAAACAGTTCTACTTCCATCATCATCACAAAGACAAAATAGATGGAAAAAAAAGAGAAAAAAAGTACATACCTACTCCTTGGTTGTACGTAGCATCTGGATTTCACATGCTTCGAAGCGCTACATCTCACCAGCCTGGTCAGTGCCTTTCAGTGGTTTTACTGCTCTTTAAGTGCGGGCTGTTCCTGGCTATTACTGCTGCAGAAGTAATGTGAACTGACTGACTGTACTGTATCTTATCTCAGCATCATTTAGAACTATACAGATGAAGTAAGCTGTCAAGAGCAGAAAAAATGTTTGTCAGTCTCAGCGCACCCAGGGCAAGAGCTGCAAATCGTTTTCACATGCTCTTTCAACTTCTTGCTTCTAAAATACACACAAAAGCTTTGCACTTCAAATAGATAGGTCTCATTTCCCTCTACAAACTGAAAACCAGAAATATGAAGCACTTTTGTATGTTGTCCAAATCCGAGGGCTGCAGTTTCTCAAAATGAAAAAGCCAGCCCCAGTTCCACCTCACTGTCACGTGCCTCTTCTTTCACTGTTTATCTAAAAAGCACATACTGCCAGTGCTGCAGGAGAGCCTGATGGCTTAATGACGTATGGAGCTTTGAGAACAGAGACAAAATGTTTATTTTGAATGATTATTGAAGCCTTCATCTCTTGTTTATTCCTTTAGAAGTGTGAAGCAATCATAATTCCAGTAAGACTGCTTAAATTGCACAGTTGCAAGCACACACTC
The DNA here is from genome assembly GCF_026170545.1 of Melanerpes formicivorus. NCBI lineage: Eukaryota > Metazoa > Chordata > Aves > Piciformes > Picidae > Melanerpes > Melanerpes formicivorus. The sequence goes on along the minus strand of NW_027142368.1, from coordinate 3,611,878 downwards.
TGTCACTTGAACCAGATCCTTCAGTTCCCAGAACAGTACAGAAGGATACTCAAAGACAGAATTATAGAATGGTTTGGGTTGGGAGGGACCTTAAAGATCATCTAGTTCCAATGCCCTGCCATGGGCAAAGATATCTTCTGCTAGACCGGGTTGCTCAGAGCCCTGTCCAACCTGACCTGGAACACCTCCAGGGAGGGGACATGCACTGTAAACAATTCCTTCCTAACATCCAGTCTAAAACTCCTCTCTTCCAGCTCAAAGCCATTGCTCCTCATCATATCACTACAAAGTCTTGTCAAAAGTCCCTCCCCACCTGCCCTGCAGGTCCCTTAAGGTACTGGAAGTCTTCTATTTGGTCTCCCTGGAGCCTCCTCTGCAGAGAAGGTACGTGCAGCCTCTCTGCATAGGGAAGGTGCTCCAGCCTTCTGACCATCTTCATGGCCTCTTCTGGACCTACTCCAGCAGTTGCATGTCTTTCTTGTATTGGGGCACCAGAACTGGACGCAGTACGCCAGGTGGGTCCCCAACACTACATGTGCAGAGAAAAAGAGAGTAACTTGGCAAACTTTCCACTTCCCCCAGCCAGTCTGCACATGGGAAAAGCCAGCAGGTAGGGAGATTTCAGCCATTTTACCAACCTCTCCAGAGGAGCAGAGTCATATTTCTCTCTAATTCAGATCACCTGCAAACCTTATGGTTCTGTCTCAGTTAACCGGTGTCACTGAAACAAGACATGCTGCAACCTTAGATGACAAAGGTTGTGGTCTTTATGAAAAGGAAGCACAATTACTAGAGTTTGAAGATTGAAGAGAGGTAGGGCTAAACTATTAGCAATTTTGGCTTTCAACCAGTACCCTAACTGGAAAGCCCCTTATTTTTCCACATTTTTGCTGTTAGCAGTCTTACAAGCCAAAAAAAAAGCTCAATCCAACGTCAGGTGAGAATTTTACCAGAGAAACCTTATGGCTACAAACCTCACAGCCATTAACAGCATAGAGGAATCATAGAATAGTTTGGGATGGAAGGGACCCCCAAAGATCATCTAGTCCAACCCCCTGCAGTCCATGGATTCTGAAAAATATAGTAGAGTGTAGACAGGTGGGGGCTGGTCTCTTCTCCCAGGCAACCAGCACCAGAACAAGAGGACACAGTCTCAAGCTGTGCCAGGGGAGGTTTAGACTGGATGTTAGGAAGAAATTCTTCACAGAAAGAGAGATTGGCCATTGGAATGGGCTGCCTGGGGAGGTGGTGGGGTCACCATCACTGGAGGTGTTTAGGAGGAGAATTGATAGGTTGTTTGATGCCATGGTTTAGTTGATTAGGTAGTGTTGGATGACGGTTGGACACAATGATCTTGAAGGTCTCTTCCAACCTGGTCCATTCCATTCCATTCCATTCCATTCCATTCCATTCCATTCCATTCCATTCCATTCCATTCCATTCCACTCTATTCTATTCTACTCTGTTCTATTCTATTTATGGAATAGAATTTAAAACAGCATCCAATACCTCACTTTTCAAATGTAAATGTAGCTTCTGAATAGCAATTATTCCTTTTGCATGAGTAGGTGTGTATGACAAAAATGCCTCCAGATACATCTTGATGATGGAGTTACAGGAAGACTGCCAGAGCTGCTCCCTCGCTCGCACCCTGATCAGGTCCATACTCCAGCCACAGTAATTAATCCCAGCCCAACCAAGAGGCAGAATAAATGAATTGCCTGTATGTTTTTCTTAGCCTCAGATTTAATGCTTCACAGCAGTAACAGCTTATTAGGGAGCATGAATCCTTTTTTTCCTTGTTTTAATACATTGATAGCACCTAAGATCTCCATGGCTATTTTTAGTTATATTTGCACTGTAATAGTGACACCCACTGGCCAATGTAAATAGTACCAGGTTGTTTTCAGCTGAATAAGGCTCGGTGGTTAAACTGATAGAATTGTAGAGTGGTTTAGATTGGAAAGGACCTCCAAAGGTCATCTAGTCCAACCCCCCTGCAGCCAGCAGGGGCATCCACCACTAGATCAGGTTGCTCAAAGTCTTGTTGAGCCTGATCTTGAATATTTCTAGGGATGGGGCCTCAACTGCCTCCCTGGGCAACCTATTCCAGTGTTCTACCACCCTCCTGGTGCAGAATGTCTTCCTAACATCCAATCTAAATCTCCGCTTCCCTCATTTCAAATCATCATCCCTTGTCCTATCGCTGCAGGCCTTTGGAAACAGTCCCTCTGCAGCCTTCTTGTTCGCCCCCTTCAGGTACTGGAAGGCTGCTATCAGATCTCCCCAGGAGTCTTCTCCAGACTGATCAACTCCAGCTCCCGTAGCCTGTCCTTGTAGCAGAGGTGCTCCAGCCCCCTGATTGTCTTTGAGGCTCTCCTCTGGACCTTTTCCATCAGGTCCATATCCTTGCTGTGTTGAGGATTCCAGAGCTGGATGCAGTACTCCAGGTGAGGTCTTATAAGAGCAGAGTAAAGTAGCAGAATCTCCTCTCAATCTGCTGGCCATGCTGCTTTTGATGCAGCCCAGGATGCCACCGAGACTTTAAGTATCTAAAGAGTCAACTTAGTAAGGACAAGCAGAAATTTACTTGTTATGGGGACATCTGCTGCTTAGTCACTCAATTACCAAATAAATAAAGAAAGAAAGAAGAAATTTTTGTCATTTTGGAATGGCACTAAGTTCTGGATATTGGGGGGGGGGGGGGGGGAAAGAAGGATTTTTTTTCTTTACCAGGCCAAACTTCTACCACTGATAAAGGTAGCATCAGAATAGGATGGGAGCTTGGTGTGGCAGGACAGTGAGTAATGGTTTTAAAGTAAAAGAGGACAAATTTAGACTAAATACAAGAAAGAATTTTTCTACAGTGAGGGTAGTAAAACACTGGCACAGGTTGCTCAGAGAGGTGGTAAGAGATCTCTCCCTGGGAATGTCCAAGGTCCAGGTTGAATAGGGCTCTTAGCAACCTGATTTAGTTGAAGACATCCCTGCTTACTGCAAAAGGATTAGACTAGATGTCCTCCAAAGGTCTCTTCCAACCTAATGCATTCTATGATTCTATGACTATAATAATTCTAGCGTGATAAGCAACAGCAAGAACAAATTGTCCACCTGCAGTAGGGAAGGTGAGGAGCAGAGGAAATACACCCTATTGAAGAGCAGCTGATGCTTTAAGCTTTGGAGGATTTTCTATAAGAAATGAGGTAAAAGTAAGAGAATAGATAAGAGAAAGAATATAAATCCAGTTGCTGTTTGCTGAGGGCTGATGGCAAAATTAAATGGAAAAGGAACAAAGAAGAAAAGGTGCATAAACTCAACATATAGATGCATTCATGTTCTGAGCTAAGTGTTGCAAAAACTGTTAGCATTGTCAAGAACAACACTGAAGTGTTTCACTGTTCCTTTAAAAATGACAGCTCTGGAATCCTTGTGTGTGTCTATTTTTGGTTTTTGTTCCTTCTAAAGATCACAGGGTGTTAGGGGTTGGAAGGGACCTCTGAAGATCATTGAGTCCAACCCCCTTGCCAGAGCAGGACCATAGAATCTAGTACAGGTTGCACAGGAACACATCCAGAAGGGTCTTGAAAGTCTCCAGAGAAGGAGATTCCACAACCCCTCTGGGGAGTTTATTCCAGTGTTGTGTATCCCGCACAGTGAAGAAGTTCCTCCTCACGTTGAGGTGGAACCTCCTGTGCTGTAGTTTATATAGAACAGGGCAGAGCAGAGCAGAGCAGAGCAGAGCAGAGCAGAGCAGAGCAGAGCAGATCAGAGCAGAATAGAATAGAATAGAATAGAATAGAATAGAATAGAATAGAATAGAATAGAATAGAATAGAAGTCGAGTAGAATAGAATAGAATAGACCAGACCAGGTTCCATCACCCCTTGTCTTATCACAGGATGCAACTGAGCAGAGCCTGTCCCCTCCCTCTTGATCCCCAGCCCCCCCAAAAGAGAAATCACCAGATACTCTCTGTCTATCCTGTTAGGAATGTACAAAAATAGACAAACTCTGCTACAAACATTGTGTATCTGGTCCTTTTCCCTAGACTTAAAAGGCAGGACCACCCGTGTGCCATGTGGCAGGGAAAAAAACTGGTAATAACAAGAAATCATTTAATCTTGGTGTTGAGGAATCAGTTAGCAGCAAACAGTTAGGTTGCAAACAGGAGCCTGTGTTCACAGGACAGAGCAGCAGAGGAGAAAGGGAGGTAAACAAGGAATGTGGGCTTAGATGGTTGAACATTTTTCTGAGTTTCCTTTCTGTCCTTCTGTCAGTACTGCTGAAAGAAAACATGCTCAGTATGGTGGGAGGGAAATGCTCACAGATACGTCCCTAAACAGCTATCTGGTGGAATGTGAGGCACTTGCCAGTTTTATGCCACTGCTTTTGTCTGAGATGAAGATTGTAGGAGATGCATCAGGAAGAAGCGGCATGCTGCAGCTTCCCAGAGAGCTTTAGATTTCTTTCAGACAAATCAGTTGTTAATCTGAGTTATTTATGCCATGAGGTCCTCCTTTAAGGGTGAGCAGTCTAGTGACCAGAGGAGGTATTTGATGGTATATGACTTCAGCTGGGTAGAAACTGCTGTTATGATAAATATTTAATAATTTATGTGAACCATTCCCTCCTACAACATCTTCAGTAAAAGAAAACATCTGACAGATAGGAGATCTGGAAGGTGGGAGGTTTATATTCTGCTTATGCTCTGAGACACAGCAGTGAGTGAGTCTTAATGAGTGTTGAATAATGTGTCCAGTTCTGAATTGAGATTCAGAAGGACATTGAGACACTTGAACATGTCCAGAGAAGGGCAACGAGGCTGGGGAGAGGCCTCGAGTACAAGCCGTACGAGGAGAGGCTGAAGGAGCTGAGATTGTTTAGCTTGGAGAAGAGAAGGCTCAGAGGAGACCTTATTGCTGTCTACAACTACCTGAAGGGTGGTTGTAGCCAGGAGGGGGTTGGTCTCTTCTCTCAGGCAACCAGCACCAGAACAAGAGGACACAATCTCAAACTGCACCAGGGGAAGTTTAGGCTGGAGGTGAGGAGAAAGTTCTCCACAGAGAGAGTTGTTAGCCATTGGAATGTGCTGCCCAGGGAGATGGTAGAGTCACCGTCCCTGGAGGTGTTCAAGAGGGGATTGGACGTTGCACTTGGTGCCATGGTCTAGTAGTCATGAGGTGTTGGATGACAGGTTGGACTTGATGATCTTTGAGGTCTTTTCCAACCTTGTTGATTCTATGATTCTATTCTATGATTAATAATGTGGTACTGCCCCTCTGCTACCACAGGCAGCTGCAACAGCTTCTACATTGTCTTGTCCCCAGCTTGTGACCTACTCAGCTGCTTTTCTGAAGCAGAAATGCTGGTGTGTACATGCCAAAAGCATCAGAAAAGTTTCCTGAGTAGCTGTGCTCAGTGTTCTCTGCATTCAGCTGAGAGGCTGCATAAACGTGCCCAACAGAAAAACAATTTCTGCAGTGTTAGTAATTAAATAGTCCTGTCTGGGAGAGTGCAACAGCTGTGGGACTGCTGGTGTCCTGACAAACCATAAAACCTGTGGTAGAAAGTAGAATAAGAAACTGTGATGTGTTAAACCCCACAGGAATCTTTTCAGCTATAGAAGTTTAACCTCTGTGCATGAATCTGCAGGGTTTGGAGGATGTGCCTGGGTGATAAGCTCAAAAGGGATGATGTCAAAGAACAGAAAAAAGATGTTGCCTGTCATATGTACTGTTCTTGATCTGGATAACTTAGGTTTCAGTAAATGTTCCCATACATACATAGGATGAGGGGCAATGGATGTAAACTCAATCACAGGAAATTCCATCTCAACTTGAGAAAAATCTTTTTACTGTGAGGGTAACAGAGCACTGGAACAGGCTGCCCTGAAAGGTTGTGGAGTCTCCTTCTCTAGAGGCCTTCAAAATTCACCTGGACATGTGCCTGTGTGACCTAAGTGGTCCTACTTTTCAGGGGGATTGGACTTGAAGATCTCTGGAAGTCCCTTCCAACCTGTAACATTCTAAGATTCCATGATTTGCCATCTTCTAGAAGCACTGAAAGTAACTGAAGAGGTTGTTAATATCCGTTATCACAATTACAACTTAAATCTAGAGGCAGACACCCAAATGGATAATTGAATCTACTCTCCAGTTATAAACTGAAAGTATGAAAATGAATAAATGTGAAGTCAAATAAGAACATAATGGTTATTTCAGCATGAATTTCCAGGGAACAGTGTAAGTTTTAAAACCTTCTCACTCAATCCAATAATCATTAGATATGAACAAGACTGGCTTGAAGGGACGAATTATTACTATTGGAGAGTCATCTTGGTGTCAAGGCCAAGTGGTTGCTACTGCTCTTCAATCAGCTAGATAGAAAATGGTGTGACTCTAGCTTCAGGGAGAATGAATGGATCATAGAACTATTTAGGCTGGAAGAAACCTTTGAGGTTATTGAGTCCAACCATTAACCCAACATTACCAAGTTCATGGCTAAACCATGCCACCAAGCACCACTTCCACAAGTCTTTTAAAGATCCTCAGGGATGATAATTCAATCATTTCCCTGGGCAGCCTCTGTCCCTACTTGACAATCCTTTCAGTGAAGAAATTTATCATAATATCCAACCTTAACCAATCCTGGGGCAACTAGAGGCTGTTTCTTCTCATTCTGTGACTTCCCCTTTGAGAGAACAAGCCAACACCCACCTCAATACAACCTCCTTTCAGCTGGTTGTACACAGCCAGAAGGTCTCCCCTCACAGAATCACAGAATGTTAGGGTTTGGAAGAGACCTCAAAAAGATCATCTAGTCCACACAGCCTGCCAGAGCAGGATCACCTTGAGTAGGTCACACAGGAACACATCCAGGTGGGTTTGGAATATCTCCAGAGAAGGAGCCTCCTTTTCTCCAAAGTAAATGACCCCAGTTCCCTCAGCTGCTGCACACTAGACCTGTTCTCTAGACCCTTCACCAGCTTTGCTACCCTTCTCTGGACCTGCACCAGCACCTCAATGTCTTTCCTCCAGCAAGGAGACCAAAACTGAACTGGATGTTAAAGATGCAGTCTCACCAGTGCTGAGTACAAGGGAAGCCTCTTCTTGATGCCTCCTGTCACCCTTAAGTGGTTAATTTGGCACAGGCCCTCAGTCAGTATCTAGTTTTACAAGTGAACTCTAGAAGGTGCTTGCTTATGCAGTTTCAGTGATTTACTAGCTGAAATTAAATTCTGGACTTTCCTAAAAAGGGCTGAACCAAGGTTTTTGAGTAGGAGAAACATTCTTAATGAATGCCAGCATGATCAAAACCCACAGTCAGGACAGCTAGAAATCAACTCGTGTGGATTTGGGTTCAAGCTAGGGCTAAAAGTTGTTGGTAGCATAAACCCCAAAGAATGCCTCTTAGCAGAGAAGAGCATCTAAGTCAGATGCAGTCAATAAACACCTTGATTCTTCTGTTTCTGTGGCAGGAAAACAAGACTCTGATGTGGTCTGTTAGACTTTTAAACATGCTGACAGAGGACTGTATCCAAACAGAGGACACCTTCCTCTGTGTAGATTGGATCCCAGGCAACCAGCACCAGAACAAGAGGACACAGTCTCAAGCTGCACCAGGGGAAGTTTAGGCTCGAGGTGAGGAGAAAGTTTTTCACAGAGAGAGTTGTTAGCCACTGGAATGTGCTGCCCAGGGAGGTGGTGGAGTCACCATCCCTGGAGGTGTTCAAGAGGGGATTGGACGTGGCACTTGGAGCCATGGTTTAGAAGTCATGAGGTGTTGGGTGACAGGTTGGACTTGATGATCTTTGAGGTCTTTTCCAACTTTATAAGGAAGCTCAGCCCCTTTATCCAACAGTGTGGACAAGCTCCTGTTTTCTTTATGGAAATAGGACCAACTTTTCTCTTCTTTTCTCCATATCAAATAGGACATTACCTCTTTCCTTTCCTCTAAGTCTTGTCTATATTATAGTTAGGTCCTGAGGATTTTGGAGCACTAGTTATTTGTTGTACAAAATGTATGAACCTTTGCTACTAAAGTGTCTGACTTTGTTTGGGCTCTCTTATCATTGCCAGAGTGAAAAGAATTAAAACAAAAACAAGATATAGGCAGACCGGATACTGCTCCCACTGAGTGACTTGAGACAGATCTGGTTTGGGCCTAAAATAGGATTTATTTATACCAGCTGATTATCTGATCCTTCTTTCCCCCTCATTTCTCAAAGCAAAGCCAAAATTAACCTAGTTGAAGGACTCCTTTACAATTCTTCATCTTTACAGTTGTCAGTGCTTCTTCGTCTTCCTACTGAGACTAGGCCTTGAAGCACCAAAATATCACAGGAAAGGCATTTCACATGCTAATAATGACTAGGAACAGGAAATAATGCAAAGCTCATGAGAAAACACATCTGGCAAGTGTTCAGGCTCAAGTCATTGAGATGCTGTACTCCACGAGAGTAAAAGAAGTTGCTCACAATTTCCAAGCTGGACTTGACCTATGGAACTCATTTATAAATAGTCCATGGAAGCAGTCAAAGAGGAAAGAAAGAAACACTGTGACTGGGAATGTTACAGCATTTTGGGGAATGAGAGTAGAATAGAATAGAATAGAATAGAATAGAATAGAATAGAATAGAATAGAATAGAATAGAATAGAATAGAATAGAATAGAATAGAATAGAATAGAATTAACCAGGTTGTAAGAGACCTTCAAGATCATCATGTCCAACCTATCATCCAACACCACCTAATCAACTAAACCATGGCACCAAGCACCCTACCAAGTCTCCTTCTAAACACCTCCAATGATGGTGTCGCCACCACCTCCTTGGGCAGCACATTCCAATGGGCAATCACTCTCTCTGTGTATAATTTCTTCCTAACATCCAATCTGAATCTCCCCTGGTGCAGCTTGAGACTGTGTCCTCTTGTTCTGGTGCTGGTTGCCTGGGAGAGGAGACCAGCCCCCACCTGGCTACAACCTCCCTTCAGGTAGTTGTAGAGAGCAAAAAGGTCTCCCCTGAGCCTCCTCTTCAGGCTAAGCAACCCCCGCTCCCTCAGCCTCTCCTCATAGGGCTTGTGCTCCAAACCCCTCACCAACCTTGTTGCCCTTCACTGGATATGTTCCAGCAAGTCAACATCCTTCCTAAACTGAGTAGCCCAGAACTGGACACAGGACTCAAGGTGTGGCCTAACCAGTGCAGTGTACAGGGGCAGAATGACCTCCCTGCTCCTGCTGGCCACACTGTTCCTGATACAGGCTGGGATGCCATTGGCCTTCTTGACTGCCTGGGCACACTGCAGGCTCATGTTCAGCCTACCATCAACCAGTACCCCCAGGTCCCCCTCTTCCTGGCTGCTCTCCAGCCACTCTGAGAAGCAAGGAATTGCAGAGGAAATGTCCCCTGTATTTTTGCCCCTCCTAAATTATTTGCATTAGTTGTATGTATTGGTTTAATACTTTTTTTTTGCTTAATGACCTAATGAAATTCTTGATTCTACTTTAAAACTTGAAGGAAAAAAACCCAACCAACCTAGAATTGTATTTCGAAAAGTCACTAGAGGGAGCTCTGAGTTTATCTGTTAACTCGGAAAGCAAACGAGAAGGGGAATGCAATCATTGTTTTGGTGCAGTTTTTATCAGCGCGAATGAGTTTTTCCCCCTTTATGCAATTACTCGGCTAAGCAAAACACATCAAACGAAACGCAAAGCAGAGAAAAAACCTCCAAACAAACAATAAAAGCCCTAAACCAACCCACAGATTCACTCTGTGACATATCACATGGACCTTGCTATTTGGCTGGAGAGTTTATTCTTCCCTCCCTCCCCCCCCCCACCTCCATGTAATTCAAAGGCAAGGCAAGCCTCGGATAGAAAATCTGACATTTTATAGCCACAGACCTCTGCTGTGGAAGACTATCCCTGTTTTGCCAAAGAAATCTCAGAGAAATCCAGTGTGTTGTGGGGTTCTGTATTTAATTATTCCTGATCTTTTTGTTCCTTTTTAAAAAGCAAAACCAAAACAAACACACACACCCACACACACCCCAATAAACTCTGTCTGCTATTCACTTCAAATATTCCCAAAAGCAAATAATCTGAATTCCAGTGAATTATTACTTCAACTGTTACACAGAATTTTCTAACATCATCTGCAAAGTGTAGGGGAAAAAAAGCGACCACTGCAGCTTTAAACTCATCCTTGATGTGTCCAGAGCAGCTCCAGGGCTTCCCTGGGGACAGATTTCGACCCTCTAAAATTCCCTAAACTAAAAGGGCTATGCACAAACTCTTACAGTGCAAAAGTTGCTACTTCTTTCCAGGTGCCTTTTTTTTTCATCAGAGATTTTGCTTCAATTTGCAGTGAGACAACAAAACACAACAAAAGTCACTTAGAGGTCCACTGCTCTGTAGCTAAACTGTCCTAATTCTTCCTGTCCCTTCATCCCAGTTCCCAAGGAGCGCTCTGGCAGAGCAGCTCTGCTCTACTCAGGAAACGTTTTTGGAGCAATGCAACATTGTGTTAGAGAGAATCCCAATCCACTGTAGCAGCAGCCTGGAATAAGAGCAGGTATCTAGTTAAAGAGAGCATACACCAAAGAATCTCCTGGACTGAGGATACTCTTTTCACAACACACACACAAAATCTATGCCTGGTCATCTTCTCATTATAGCACAAGACTTGCCTGAGCTCCTGCCTTGCTGAGAGGTGAAAGGGGATCACTGGACAATATTAGAGCAGAGAATGATAGATATGAAAGGCTTTTTAAAATAACTCACTGAAGTTACCCAGAGCAGGTACTTCAGAGAAAGAGGAACCTATGTGTAACCATCCAGAGGTGAGGAAGCTCTCAAAAATCTGTATGTTCTTGATACACTGCATTAGTTTGAATGAAGTTTGATGTTTAGGCTTTAATATTTTGCATTAAGGATTGATGATGAACACATTCTTAGCAGAATTATCCACCAGTCACTAAAAAGACAGCCCATCACTCTCCATCTTTACCCTTATTTCTGTGTCCTCTGAGAAATGGAATCTGAAAGAAATTGCCATATGATCTGATAGTAGCTGAATCTCAGAATCACAGAATCAGCCAGGTTGGAAAAGACCCCAGAGATCATCAAGCCCAACCTATTACCTAATACCTCATGACAACTAAACCATGACTACAAGTGCCACATCCAATCCTTGTTGAACACTTCCAGGGACGGTGACTCCACCACCTCCACAGGCAGCACATTCCAATGGCCAATTACTATTTCTGTGAAGAACATTCACCTCACCTGGCATAGCTTGAGACTGTGTCCTCTTGTTCTGGTGCTGGGTGCCTGGGAAAAGAGACCAACCCCCACCTGTCTACAACCTCCCTTCAGGTAGTTGTAGAGAACAATAAGGTCTCCCCTGAGCCTCCTCTTCTCCAGGCTAAACAACTCCAGCTCCCTCAGCCTCTCCTCATAGGGCTGTGATCTAGACCTTTTCCCAGCCTTGTTGCCCTTCTCTGGACACATTCAAATGTCTCAATGCCCTTCTTTAATTGAGAAACCCAGAACTGGACACAGTACTCAAGGTGTGCCCTAAGCAATGCTGAGTACAGGCACACAATGACCTCCCTGCAGAGATCACTTCACTTACCACCTAGTCAGAACTCATGCTCACCATCACACAATAGTAAATTTAGAGACATTTCCAGCTGTTGTTGGCATAGACTGAATTCCTTTCTGAAATACAGACCTTTGTCCAGAGAAATTTATCTGTGTCACTTTTGAGAGGTGAACCCATGTAGCCACATAAGTGACCAGAGACATTGTTGATTATGACTTTCATCCTTCCTGATCCATAGTTTTAGGTTTGTATATAAGAAAGACTGAAGCCAGAAAATAATACACACAATGTATGCACTAACCAGGAAAGAGCCCTTGCTAAATAGGAGCATTTCCCCTTCCCAGCGAGGCAGGGAGACTGTTTCCCAGTGACACCACCTGAGTGCCATTCTTTGAAGACTCAGAAATGTGCCATTTTGAAGGATCATTTAATTTACCTTTTACCTGGCCTTCCAGTATCTGAAGGGGGCCTACAAGAGGGCTGGGGAGGGATTTCTCAGGATATCAGGTAGTGATAGGACTAAGGAGAATGGAATGAAGATGGAGGTGGGAAGATTCAGACTGGAGGTGAAGAGGAAGTTCTTCAGCATGAGAGTGGTGAAGCCCTGGAATGGGTTGTCCAGGGAGGTGGTTGAGGCCCCATCCCTGGAGGTGTTTAAGCCCAGGCTGGATGAGGCTCTGGCCAGCCTGATCTAGTGTGAGGTGTCCCTGCCCATGGCAGAGGGGTTGGAACTAGATGATCCTTGTGGTCCCTTCCAACCCTGACTGATACTATTAACAAATAACTACAGGAACATGACCAGACTGCAACATCCACACCCTAGGATACTTCAGAAAAGGAGAAAAAAAAACCAGATCAAACTGACTTTGAAATAAAGTTAAGTCAACCGGTTTTCCTTTGACCTCACATACAAATTTCATCACAGACAGTAATCTCACCACCTAAACTGACACAGAGCCTGTGTTTGGCATCTCAAACTGGATGTCTTTCAGCGCATTATACAGAAGCATTTTCCATATTGACTAACAAAATCCATGCTAAGAAACCCCAGTTCTGCTTTCCCCTGCAGCCCAAGGGTTTTAAGTACTTCAACACCTGCAAACTAAGGATCAGAGAACATGGAAATGACTCACCAGGCGCATTTGCTGTTGTTTTCCTCCTTTTTCTAGCCATAAGCTCAGCTAATATTCAGTTTTTCAGCTCTGTCCTTCAGCACACCTGTAGATTAAGCTAAAAATTGAACTTAGACCTGTGTTGCTGCTTGGTTTTTGCTACTGCTGAGACCTACCTGCAGTTATTTTTGTGTCCTCTGGTGATAGTACCACTAATCACGTAAAACTAGAGCAAATTGACAGAGACTCAATAGCCCTCTGGAACACAAAGGATAAAGAAAATCTGGGGAAGGAAAGTGAAAACTCTAAATGCTGATTTTCCCCACAGCTCATTTTCTCATCATTTCCTTCCCTTCGGTTTCTTAACAGTAGGATCTGACAGCATGATCCTGCTCCACCACATAGCTCCAACCAGTTCCTGTTATATTTATCATCGACTTAAGGACTTAAAAGAGAATCTTTTAACACAATAATGCTAGAGGCTTTCAGACCTTCTAGGAATTTCTGAAGCTGAAGAAGTAAACTAAAGAAGTAAAGAAGTAGTAAAGAAGTAAAGGAAAAGAATTCCAAAAGAGAATGAGATCCTGGGCTGCATCAAGAGAAGTGTGGCCAGCAGGTCATGGGAGGTGATTCTCCCCCTCTACTCAGCTCTGGTGAGACCCCACCTGGAGTACTGCCTCCAGTTCTGGAGCCCCTATTACAAGAGGGATATGGACATGCTGGAATGTGTCCAGAGAAGGGCCATGAGGATGAGCAGAGGGCTGGAGCACCTCTCCTATGAGGACAGACTGAAGGAGTTGGGGCTGTTCAGTCTGGAGAACAGAAGACTCCAAGGTGACCTAATTGTGGCCTTCCAGTATCTGAAGGGGGCCTACAAGAAGGCTGTGGAGGGACTTCTCAGGATATCAGGTAGTGATAGGACTAGGGGGAATGGAATGAAGCTGGAGGTGGGGAGATTCGGGCTGGATGTGAGGAGGAGGTTCTTCCCCATGAGAGTGGTGAAGCCCTGGAATGGGTTGTCCAGGGAGGTGGTTGAGGCCCCGTCCCTGGAGGTGTTTAAGAGCAGGCTGGATGAGGCTCTGGCCAGCCTGATCTAGCGTGAGGGGTGCCTGCCCATGGCAGGATGGTTGGAACTAGATGATCCTTGTGGTCCCTTCCAACCCTGACTGATACTATGATACTATACAGATAAAACAACTCATACTCAGGTCTAGAGTGCTGCTTGACCATATTTCAGGTCAAAAAAACCTAAAAACCCATGAGGTCCTGAGTTAATTTCCCATTCCAGATGAATACAAGTGTTGAAATAGGTAGCACAAGAAGCAGCAGACAGTCCTTGATGCATTTTAGGAGAACAGCTGTCTTAGTGAGTTTTGATTACTTTTCCAGTCTGTGAAGTCTGCTTTATTTTTTTTAAATATTAATTTATAGCTTAAAATCTCTTCAGTCTGTAGGGCAGACAGAGAATTTCTCCCAGTGCAGTGAACTGTGGTGATATCAACTATTTAATTTCTCAGATAATGAATAATAAATATTAATTTATGGCTTAAACAAAAATCTCTTCACTCTGTAAGGCAGACAGAGAATTTCTCCCAGTGCAGTGAGCTGTGGTGATATTAACTATTTAATTTCTCAGGTAATTAATGAAATGAATGCAGGGTGAAATTGATTTCCAAAGATGAGCTCTTCTCTCATTTCTATTTAACAGACACAAAATTAAGTCTAATGTGACAATGATACCTTAAACAGCATCACCAATGTGAGAAAATGAGCATCTGGTGATCATATTTAATGCTGCAACCACTGTCAGCTGATGCAGCAAAACCCAGATGTGCAAGCTGGTGCTGTAGCAAATAAGGAGCCTTTCAGTTCCTCCAAAGGTCAGTTATGGCATTTTGTGGAACTGGAGAGGAATGTGTAAATATGATTTACAGTAAACAGAGAAGTTGCTTCATTCTGACTGTGAGAACCCATCTAGTAGAAGATCAAATCAATAGGTATGCTTGCCATTTTGTTTAATTTTCTAGAAGATGGGCTGACTTCTTCTCCTGGTTCTGCAAGGAGCATGCTGTGCAATAAAGCAAATTATTTCACCACTCCCAGTCCCATTACTTGTGAATATTAATCATTACTCATCTCATGAGAAAGGGAGCATGCCAAGTGTCTTGAGCATTGATGCTGTCAAACTAAATCAACTGATTGGCAATTGATTATTTTGATTCTCAGTTAAGATTTGCAATACCTGGGGTTTGGACTCAATGAGCTCCAGAGGTCTCTTCCTACCCCTAACCTCCTGTGTGATCCTGTGATCTGGTTGAAGCTCTGCTCCCAGTGTTTACATTGGTTTAATATGAATACAGAATCACAGAATCAAAGAATCACCGAGGTTGGAAGAGACCTCAAAGATCATAAAGTCCAACCTGTCACTACAGACCTCATGACTAAACCATGGCACCAAGGGCTACATCCAATCCCCTCTTGAACACCTCCAGGGATAGCGACTCCATCACCTCCCTGGGCAGCACATTCCAATGGCTAATGACTCTCTCAGTGAAGAACATATGATAAAGTCTAGTCTGAGAAGAGCCATACTCTCCTGTTTAAGTGAGTAGCCTTTTTTTCACTTCATTTCTTGTGTAAAGGACAGAAAATAAAGAGACATGGTGTAGGAGGACTTCCTGTGGTTTTGTAAGACAAGTGAAAGCATCAGCAGATTGGGTAAGCAACAACATAAGTCAGAAAGCTCACATGGGCCAAGCCCACAGCTTCTCCAGATAAAGATTTTTCTCATGGGAAATGCAGATTCTCAATCCTTCAGACTGCAACTGTCAGTGATGTCAGTCAAAATGAACTTATGGCTCTAAAGATGTCTCCATCTCATTTTTGCAGTGCAACCCAGAACAGAGGCACTCATCAGAGCTGTACTCTCATGACTTTGAGTGATGTTGTGTAAGCTCATTGCTTCTAAAAAGAGCAACATCAAATAAAAGCATAAAGAGCTAGTATGGGATGTCCTTGCCCATGGCAGGGGGGTTGGAACTGGATGATCCTTGTGGTCCCTTCCAACCCTGATACTGTGATACTATGAAACCTGACTTGGTTTTATATGCATTATTCATTGCATTAATATGCCTTTAAAAAAGAATCCTTCCTTACACGGGGAAGACTCCCAGTTGCTTGTGTCCATCTCCTGTATGACACAAATTTAGGACTTGGAGGTGTTGGCTTTCACAGCATCACAAAATCAAAGAATGATAGGGGTTGAAAAGGACCTCTGAGGATGATCTAGTCCAATCCCCTACCAGAGCAGGATCACCTAGAGCAGGTTGCACAGGACAGTGTCCAGGCAGGTTTTGAATGACTCCAGAGATGGAGACTCCACCACCTCTCTGGGCAGCTGGTTCCAGTGCTCTGTTACCTGCAACATAAAGAAATTCTTTCACATGTTTAGATAGAACTTTTCATGTTCAAGTTTGTGCCTGCTACCTCTTGTCCCATCACTGGGCACCACTGAAAAAACACTGTCCCATTCTCCTGATACCCACCCTTGAAATACTTATAAGCACTGATAAGATCCCTCCTCACTCTTCTCCAGGCTAAAGAGCTGCAAGTCGCTCATGCCACCATGTTTCTGAGAGATATCCATTCAGGGTTACCACAAAAAAGAGTACAAATTAAAAGATTGGATGGATCCTGATTATTTGGCTAGCAAGTTCCTCACCCTCCCTGCAGGGTGGTCTAGACAGCTCCAACATTCAGGTTTTCTGTCTCCCTGGCACCTTCTCTTTCAGGTCTCTTGAGCTCTACAACACATAGTAGCAAAGTGAAGCACATCCTTCTCCGTTTCAGTTTTCCTTGTATCTGCACAAATGATCCTGTCATGGAGCATCTTCCTATCCCTGGGTTATAAAAGTAGTAAATAATGGATGCCTGCTTGTCATGGTTTCCTAGTCTTAGCTTGATGAATCCTTTCCAGTGTGACCACTTTTGTCTGTTTTCTGTCTCCCTGGGACAGAGGCCACTCTCCAGCTTTGGCCCTTCCCCAGGTGCTCCTGGGTCTGCTGTGTTGTTTTCAGATGCCATATCTAGGGCCATACAAGACACCAAGGGTGCTGCACAGTGATGGATGCCACAGGAAGGCTTAGCTGTCCTTTCTCTTTGGTCCTCAAATTTTTTCTCCCCTGCAATAATACTTTGTTTTCTGGGCAGGACTTTGGTTTGAGAAACAAGGTTTCTGGTGCTAGCAGAAAATATGAAGTTCCTCACCATGTTTAGGCTGTATTTGCTTTTCCCCCCTGGCACTGCTTTGCTTTTTATCAAGTGGTGGATTCACAGATGAATGTTAAGCAGTCAGACTGCTAGCAACAGACTGAGCAAACTAATCTGTATGTTGCTCCAGAAAGACTCTGTTATCATTTTTATCTCAGGGTATTCATCAGCATTTTAAAAGATGCTCAGTTAACAGATAAAGTTCAAATTGCACTACAAACAAAATCAGTAGCTACAAGCAAATTAATCCAAGCATGCAGCACTTAATAAACACAAATTGGTTTTGTAATAGTCATGTGGCAACTCAGTTTCTAGTCTTAACTCCCGGTGACAAACAACATCAAAAAGGTAGCTTGAGTATTTCTCTTTTAGTGTTTGATGTTTGGTTTGTTTTTCATATCCTAAATAAATTGAGCTTTCTTTCTTTGTTTATTTGTTTTGCTTTATTACCTTTAGATGTTTTTCACCTTTCAAATACATGAACTTTTATTTACCACCAAATATATCATCTTTTTTAGTGGTGGTAAGAGATGTTCCCCACCATAAGCAGTACTCAGGATTTCGCTGCACTTGGAAGACAATCATAAAGCTTGGGAAAGGTCTCTAAGATCATTGGGTCCAATCGTTAATGCAACACCACCATGACCACAAAACTATTTCCCAAAGTGCCTCATCTACATCTTTTTTGAACATCTCTGGGAATGCTGGCTCCCTGGGCAGCCTGTTCCAATGCCTTACCTCTCTCTCAGTAAAGAAGGTTTTCCTAACATCCAATCTAAACCTCCCCTGGCACAGCTTAAACACATTTCCTCTCACCCTATCACTAGTTACTTGAGAAAAGAGACCAACACCACCTTATTACAACCTCCTCCTCTCAGAGAGCAACATGGTCTCCCCTCAGCCTCCTCTTCTCTAGGGTAAACAACCCCAGTTCCCTCAGTCCCTCCTCATAAAATCTGTACTCCAGACCCTCCACCAGCTTTGTTGCCCTTTAATGGCGTTTTACAATATGGAGCTGAAGTTACAGCTTCAGGCGTTCATCTGTCTAATCCGAAGGATGCAACAAACCCTTTTACTCCTGTTGAGTCATGTGTTTAAACGTTTAGCCTTTGGCTCTGCAAAGCCTGTGAATTCTAAACTACACCAGAAGGAAACACTGAACAACACAAAACCACCAGGATAATCCTCAGCTGATTTAAAAACTGGCATAGTGCCACTGGCACATTAGCAACAGCCTAAGATTAGTTGTATAGTTTCTCATGTAATTCACAAATTTATCTACTATAAAAACAAGATTCTGTCAGCTAGCTGCTAGTAAATAAACTCTGACTTGGTAGGTCTAATCACACAGAAATACAATCTACCAGATCTGTATGTTGCTCCAGATCTCACAGAGGTGTTCACATACATATCGCAGAATCATGGAATGGCTTAGGTTAGAAGGAACCCCCGAGGTCATCTACCCCAACCTCCCTATCACGGGCAGGGACACCTCTCAACCAGACTCAGCTGCCCAAGGCCACATCCAACATGGCCTTGAGCACCCCCAGAGAGGAGGCATCCACAGCCTCCCCAGGCAGCCTGTTCCAGAGTCCAAACCCCTTGTACTAAAGAACTACCTAAGATCCAGTCTAACCCTGCTCTCCCTCAGCTTCAAACCATTTTCCCTTGGCCTGTTTCTAGACACCCTTGTGAAATAGTCCCTCTCCAGCCTTCCTATAGGATCCCTTCAGGTGTTGGAAGACAGCTTTAAGGTTTCCCTGGAGCCTCCTCTTCTCCAGGCAGAACAATCCCAGCTCCCTCAACCTATCCTCACAGCAGAGGTGCTCCAGCCCTTCCATCTTCCTCATGGCCTTCCTTTGGCCAGCCTGGTAAATAACTTTTTGATTGTCTCTACCAAAAATTTAGCATTTAATCTACAAGGTTACCAGGCAGAGGATTTTCCTTTTCACTTTTAGCATGACACTGCCCATATGGAGAAGACACATTCTGGGTGGCTTGTGCACTTCCCTAATTTGAGTTAAGTAGTGATACACACCTGAAGTGCTGGTACCATGCACACTTAGCTTACTTCTGGTAATTCTGCATATAGATTTCACCACACAGTAAGGAAAGTACTTACAAAAATATCCCAAGACATTGTGCTGAATGAAGTCCTATTCTTTCCTGAATCTGATTTGCTGCTTGTGGTATTTGGCCACAAGGTTGGGGTGAGGGAGGGTGGATCTTCAGTATATCACAGAATCAACCAGGTTGGAAAAGTCCGCAGAGATCATCAAGTCCAACCTATCACCTAACACCACCTTTGCTATCTGAGCACACTTACTAGTTTTACTTAAGCTGAAACCTCTGTGATGTGCATATAAGCTTCCATTAACTCAGTATGAGCTCACAAAAGCACAAAGCAGACACGTGGGATGACAGTACCATACCTGACTTATTCATGGGGATTCTTCACTCTTTGATTCTTCCCAGGAAGCTGGTTTTAAAGTGTGACAGCATTTTTGTATGACCCTCCTTTCCTCTCTTACAAGATTCAAACCTGAGTGAACATTCATTTTTTTTTGACCCACAAGTAAAACACAGGGTTAGCTAAGCCTGGAATCACTTCTAACATTAATTTTCTGTGACCTTGGTGAACTGAAGTGACATTTGATCCAGACTCTGCAAGGAACACAGCGGCAGGACAACAGCAGAATACAGAGCACACAGCCATTCGCTTGCACTGCTCGCTTGCTGCTTACAAAATCAACTCCCCTACAGCTCTAATTGTGCTGCAGTACACAGAGCTTTTGTAGAATTGAGGAGATTCAAAGATTTCTGTGATTTAAAAGGAGAAATCTCTCTCTCCTATGGAGAAAAGCACAATCTATTTTTTCTGAGCTATGTGACCATTCTGTACAAACTGAGGAAAAAGCCGAACTCTTCCCTCATGCCAGAAGTGTTTAGAAATTCAGTTCTCTGAAAGCTGTCTGATTCTAATAAAAGCAGTACATTTGTCATATGAGCTCCTGCATTTGCCCAGGGAGGTTGAGGAGTCTCCCTCTCTGGAGACATTCAAGACCCATCTGGATGTGTTCCCGTGTGATCTGGTATAGGTGATCCTGCTCTGGCAGGGGGGTTGGAGTGGATGAGCTTTGGAGGTCCCTTACAGCCCCTAACATTCTGTGAAGAAGCTTCCATCTCTGCTGTTGTGTCTTTCAGATCCTGCAACTCCCTGAGAGTCACACCTGATTAACCCACATTTATGGAAAGAGGCAGTAAAAGGGGGCTAAGTACAGCCCAGTGCTCAAGCAATGCTCTAGCCTGCCATTTATGTAGAAAAATCTGAAGTGAAAATATGATAGCTCTGAACCCAGTGGAGTGGGAAAAGACAAGAAATATTTAATGTGCAGGAATATTTTCAATATTGTGTCATGCATGAATCTCTAAATAGTGGAGAGAACAATAGAGCCCCCACTGCAGACATTCCAGCTTCCTCAGGCAAAACTGGGAGCCCTCAGATATGCACAGGCTGACCACCCACTTGAACTGATGTACCACAGGGTTCCCTCTGGAGATTATGGATGGTATGAAGAAAGTGGGAAGAGAGGAGAGCCTTTGTGTATAGACAAGGGGTTGCTAAATAAACTCTGTTATACCTGCCTCATCTTTTTACTTTACACTAGAATGATAACAAACAAAACCAAACCAACCACCAACAACAAAACACCCCAACCCCAGAAACAACCCCAAACCTGCAAAAGCAAAGTCAAACCCAAATAAGAGAAAATGAAAGAAAGGAGGAAAATCATCCCTTGCAAACTTAAAGAGAGAAACTCTGATATGTCAGCACCAGTATCTGCCACAAACTGAGGGAATGCTGACTGGAAGAGAACTAGCTCTATATGCTTCTGGCAGCAGTAAGTCATTCCAGCTGGTTCCAAAAACATTTTGCTTCTGCATCCCCCTAGCTTGCATCCCTCTCCTCCAGAAACACACTTCTGCCTGTTCCTCTGCTCTTGCTCTGGCATCCACCAAATTCCTCCCTGGGCCGTTTCACCTACCTAACATAACAGAAAATTAAACTGGCAGGGAAAGAAGTGGTAAAAAGGTTGTGTGTAGGGTTTGCAAAATGAAGCAGCTCACCAAAGGGCTCAATGCAGGTGAGAGTTGCTCATAACATATGCTGCAGGTGGGAGTGAGCATAGAGAACAGGAGGGGAGGGGAGTGAGAATACCTCTGCCGTAAGCATATTCCTCCTGTGTTCAAAGACAGAGATAGGCATATCAAGAGAGTAAAAATCCTAAAGGTTTGAACTCCCTCCAACACTGCTTCGAAGATAACATACCTTTTGGGTCCTATTTGGGGTTTAGGTTTGTTGTAAATACATATTCATGTTTTCAAAAGTCATTAGACAGCACATAGCTCACCACAGAACATCGACTGTTTGCCACGGAAATGCCTAGGCTGCATCAATTATGGTTTTGCTAAGAGAGGGCTTCTTTACTTTAAGATTTTGAGAGCTAATGGAGAAGTTTGAAATGTATGCATTGATTAGTGAAGAAAACCTTCAAAACCAGCAAACTCTTGGCCAAGGTGTCAGCCCGTGGCTTGGAACAGAAGCACTCTGCACTGGGTTAGAAACTGGCTTGGAGGGCTGTGCCCAGGAGGGGATTGGTCTCTTCTTCCAGGCAATCAGCACCAGAACAAGAGGACACAGTCTCAAGCTGTGCCAGGAGAAGTTTAGGCTGGAGGTGAGGAGAAAGTTCTTCAATGAGAGAGTCATTCATCATTGGAATGTGCTGCCCAGGGAGGTGGTGGAGTCACCATCCCTGGACGTGTTCAAGAGGGGATTGGACGTGGCACTTGATGCCATGGTTTAGTGGTCAGGAGGTGTTGGGTGACAGGTTGGACTTGATGATCTTTGACATCTTTTTCAACCTTATTGATTCTATGATAATGAAAGCAGATTGATTTTTTTTCCCCTGCCTGGTAGCTTTACTATGTCTTACTACAGTAATTTTGCATGCATTAAACGTTTCCAGCAGTTTGGGAGATAATCTTTAACACAAACTCCATGGTTTGCCAGTATCTTCACCTAGGCACCTGAAATGGAACAGCTTTACAGTTTGCCTCAGCAATCTAAAGAGGAGTCCCAAGGGATAGGGCAATGCAGAGCATTAAATGAAGTTATGAAGAGAGGGGAAAAAAGTAATTGAGCTACACATAATATTCTCATGATACTATATTGAAGTGATAAAAGTAAATGTAAAGCCTTCAAGTTAGCAAACCAAGCCCAGAATGTTCAACAAGGCACAGCACAATTGTTCTGCTCTGCAAAGACATTGGCATCTTGCCAGGGGAATGAATATTGAGCTTTCATTAATTTTACTTTTGTGTTAATATTGCTGCTATTAAACCTGAATGAATTGAGCAATCAAAAGAGCAGAGTTGTCCTTATCATCATCATCACCATCTTCTTCTGTGATGTTATGCGAAATCCTAGCCCTCCATTCAGCTAACCACTATTAGTCAGGCACAGTGCAAGGCTCACTTGGACTAAAATTTCTAATGTTCTTTGAGACACTTCAGGCACTTTGTGCTTGAATGAATGATGCAGATTGCTGCTACTCCTTTTCTGAGGAAACCTTTCTGCTTTAGCAGTTTCATCATTCCACAGCAAATGCTTAAAGAGGAGTAGTATTTTTACACAGCATCTAAAATAATAACAATAATAAATCCCACTACATGGGATTTTACAAGGTTGTTCCTCCTCCTTTTCACAGTAACTCTACATGGAACACTTGAATTGCTAGAGAGTAACAGGAAGGAGGCAGAATCCTGGGGTAGCTGCTAAGAGGGGGGTGGGGTATAAAGCTAAATCAATCTCATTTCTATCACTGCTTATAACATTTTTAGACATTGCTTAGATAGTCTTTAAATAAACTACACAGCTTTCACTTCTAATTGTCACAGAGTAAATGAAAGGAATGCTTTGCTGTATTGAAAAGCATTTGGAATGAATTTTAGCCTGGATAGCTTACATAATACTACTGGTCTTAGTTTTCCTTTGTTTCCCTTATACGGGATTGGAAAGGAATGGGAATAGCTGCAGTGATATTGGCCTGAGGTCATAATATTCTTAGAGGAAATACCAGGTTTAGAGGCTTTATTACTTCCAAGCACAATTAAAATCACTAAAGACTCCTTTTTCTGCAGTGCTATTTGCATGAGCCATCTTTAAGCTCCCATGAAGTTTCTTTCATTTCCAATAAATCACAAGCTGAATTACAAGTGCCAGTGAATTATTATGGGAGGACATATTGTACTATTTTCTCTACATATCTCATCTGAGCTGCTGTTTCAAAGTGATGACTTTCTATCCAAGACTACAAGAGTTCACCTAAAAATACTAATAAGGAGATAGTACAGTCATGTGAACACAGTGGTCATAGAAACATTTAACATACCGAGATTACTATGTCCAGTTCTGGGCCCCTGACTTTAAGAAGGACATTGAGACACTTGAACATGTCCAGAGAAGGGCAATGAGGCTGGGGAGAGGCCTTGAGCACAAGCCCTACAAGGAGAGGCTAAGGGAGCTGGGATTGTTTAGCCTGGAGAAGAGGAGGCTCAGGGGAGACCTTATTGCTCTCTACAACTACCTGAAAGGAGGTTGTAGCCAGGAGGGAGTTGGTCTCTTCTCCCAGGCAACCAGCACCAGAACAAGAGCACACAGTCTCATGCTGCACCAGGGGAGGTTTAGGCTGGAGGTGAGGAGAAAGTTCTTCACTGAGAGAGTCATTCACCATTGGAATGTGCTGCCCAGGGAGGTGATGAAGTCACCAGCCCTGGAAGTGTTCAAGAGGGGATTGGACAGGGCACTTGGTGCCATGGTCTTGTAGTCATGAGGTGCTGGGTGACAGGTTGGACTTGATGATCTTTGAGGTCTCTTCCAATCTTTTTGATTCTGTGATTCTGTGAAGAGCTTGTTAAGAAATTTGAGTTTTGGGGTTTTGTTTTTTGTTAGTTGTTGAGGTCTGGGCCTTGTTTGATTTTTTTAAGTGAATCCTCATCTCTGTTACATAAAGTCAGTCCAGTGAATAGAAATTTTGACCATCCAAACTAAAAGTTCAAGCAAATATTCCTGTTGAGCCATGTCCCAGTCTTCTTGCATAGTACAGGTGGTGACAGACATAAGTGAACAGAGATTAACCTGGAAGCTTGACAAAATGTTTCAAACAGCACAAAGCACAGCAAACACTGCTGCACACAGTTCAAGAACACAGAGTACTCGAAGATGCTGAACTTCATCAGCTACTATAAGAAATGCCAAAAGGATAGAATTGCTCACTTCTGCAGAAAAATTACACAGCTAAGTTTGAGAAGTGAAAGTGGACTCTAACTACAACTGCCATAGAATCATAACATGCTAGGGTTTGGAAGGGACCTCCAGAGATCAAGTCCAGCCCCTGTGAAAAGCAGGACCACTTGGGGCAGATCACATAGGAATGTGCCCAGGTAGCTTGTGAAGATCTCCACAACCTCTCTGGGCAGCCTGCTGCAGTCCTCTATCACCCTCACAGTAAAAGAATTAATTACACACTTCTAGAATTAAAAACCCCACACTATTTTTATTGACCTAAAGGTTCACAAGTCCCACCCTGTGTGTTTTGAACCTTTGTTTGTTTTTCAGAAAGAAAAACTACTTTCTGTCCAGTCTGACAATGCAAGTAGCTGTGTCAAAGTTACATCTGAGGTATAGAGCCATGAATGGGACTAATTTTTTCCCCCTGTTGGTAAGTGACAGCGTAACTAGCTGTAGACAAGTACATGAGCACACACATGTGAATATCAGTACAGAGTTCTCTTCCTTATCAAGTAATGAAAAATGCCAAATTCAAAATAAATGCCAAATAAGCAGACCTCCCACATTTTGCTGCCTACTTTGTTATAATTAATTCCTGCTTTCTTGTAATTCACAGAATGGTTTAGATTGGAAGGGACATTAGGGATTGTCTACTCCAACCTCCCCACCATGGGCAGGGATGCTTCTCAACTAGACTCAGCTGCTTAAGGCTTCATCCAACCTGGCCTTGAACACCCCCCAGGGAGCAGGCATCCACAGCCTCCCTGGGCAGCTTAATCCAGATTCTCATCACTCTTGCACTGAACACTTCATCCAAAAATCCAGTCTAAAGCTACTGTTGCTCAGCTTCAAACCTTTTCCCTCTTGTCCTATTGCTAGACACCCTTATGAAAACTCTCTCTGCAGTCTTCCCATAGGATCCCTTCTAGTATTGGAAGGCAGCTACAAGATCCCCCCCCATAGTCTTCTCTTCTCCAGGCTGAAGAACCCTAGCTCCCTCAACCTATCCCCATAGCAGAGGTGTTGTAGCCTGTGGATGATCTTTGTGGCCTCCCCTGGACTCACTCCAGCAGTTCTGTGTCCTTTTTATGATGGGGACACCAGAACTAGAAGGGTCTCACAAGAGCACAGTAAAGGAGCAGAATCCTCTCCTTTGCCCTGCTGGACACATTCCTGTTGTTGCAGCCTAGGATACAATTTGCCTTCCGGGCTGCATGATAATTCTTTCATTTTTGCATGCACTAAATGTTTGCTCTGTAGGAAAGCTGCTTTCCTGAACTTGAAGCACTAGACACCATGTTCAATCTGCTTTTGTACACTGGATAGATCTGTTTCCTTGCAAGTTAATTGGTGTCCTTGAAAGTATTGGACTGTCTAGATGCAGTTTAACCTGAACTCAGCACTGCCCTTCATTCATGACAGAGGCCCATCATTCAGCAGGTGGTTTTGGTAAAGGTGCAGTGTAAACCTCTGGTTTGGCCTATCCATGCCACACATTTTTACCTCTCCCTGGAAATGCTTCATTGAGGAAAATGCATCTGCAACATCAATTATTTGTACTTTCAAAGCATGTAGCATGGTGAAATGATTAAAGCTCCTTGCTGCTGAGCCTGGCACTTGGCATTTGTCAGGTAGGTTTGGTACAAATCACAATAGCCACATGAACTCTTCCACACCACACAGCTGTACAGCAATAATGAGCACTTTAAGCCTGCTATCTGTAGTAATGAAGCCACTCAATTTATGAAGCAATTCTGACTTCAGAAACTAGCATGTTATTCTGAATCTGAAATTCCTCTGCACGCATTATTCTTTTGCTATAAACATAAAGGCTAGGCATGAAGGAGCAATTGATCTTCATAAAACTGGAACTGGGAAATGTATTTCCCTCCTTATTCAGAGCTCTGTTTACTTTATTTTTTGATGAATTAGCACAATCATAATAAAAGCTCACCCAATCCAAAAGAAACAACCTCCACCCTGGCCTATAAACACAGTCTCTTACCCTGGGTTGCTCCACACAGTTATGCTTGGACCAGCCAGAGACAACATCACCTTTTTCTTTGTTTTGGTAATACAGAATAGTCCTTTCTGAAAGTGTAGTAATCACAGAATTGTTAGGGTTGGAAGGGACCTCAAGGATCATCTAGTTCCATCCACCCTGCCATGGACATGCACCCCTCACATTACATCAGGTTGTTCAGAGCCACATCCAGCCTGGTCTTATAAACCTCCAGGGATGAGTCTTCCACCACCTCCTCGGGCAACCTGTTCCAGTGTCTCACCACTCTCATGGCGAAGAACATCTTCCTAACATCCAATCTGAATCTACCCTTTTCTAGTTTTGTTCCATTCCCCCTAGTCCTATCATTACCTGACACCCTAAAATGTCCCTCCCCAGCTTTCTTGTAGGCCCTCTTCAGATACTGGAAGGCCACAATTAGGTCTACTCCAAGCCTTCTCTTCTCCAGGCTGAACAGTGCCAACTCCTTCAGTCTGTCCTCATAGCAGAAGTGCTCCAGCCCTCTGATCTTCCTCGTGGCCCTTCTCTGGACACGTTCCAGCACCTCCAGATCCTTCCTGTAATAGAGGCTCCAGAACTTGACACAGTGCTCCAGGTGGGGTTTCACCAGAGTGGAGTAGAGCAGGAGACCTCCCTTGACCTGCTGTCTATGCTTCTCTTGATGCAGCCCAGGATGTGATTGGCTTTCTGGGCTGCAAATACACACTGGTGGCTCAATGTTGAGCTTCTCATCCACCAGCACCCCGTTTTAATTATACTAATATAAATTGAAGGTTTTGTAATCTTATTTGGAAAAATAGCAGTAACCAGTACCAAGAACTGCCAATAGTTAACTGCCAAAGCTGCAATTATTAATAGGTAATAGCTGCAGGTTACTTTAAAGTAGAGCTTGCTGTCTCTTTCTCTGCACATAAGTGATCTTGGTCAGGCTTCCTTGCAAACATATTTACATCTTGTAATGAGAATGACAGAGACCAATATTTACATCTATTCTCAAAGGCAGTGTCTACAGGCATCTGCAACACATCATGCCAACAAACTATCAACAGTACCAGATGGCAGGGGATTTCTCTAATGCTTTCCATCCCATCACCAATCATTTCTGGCTGTATTATATCTGTGTGTTGGGTCTCATCCAAAACCCATTGAAGGGTTTAAATTCACTTGTGCATTGTTTGTAGCAGATCATACTTTCACCCCAAGTCAAGAAGCAGCATGCTCCTCAAGATGGGGAGATCCATCCCAACAAAAGACTCTGTCCCTGGAACATGGGATTGTTGAAGCACCAAGCGGTGCTGGAGCAGCTACTCTGACAAGCAGGTGAAGGTCCTGTGTGTTTGCAGCTGCAGAAAAGCTTGGTTTGGTGAGCTCAGGCTTCAAGCGTGCAAGGAAACAAGAGCAGTGCCCTTCAGAACATTATCTCCCTGTGTTCTACATACTGTGAAAGAAAGCAGATAATTCTATCGAGAAATTTTCTAAACTGTTTAAAGTCTGCAACCCCTAGGTTTAGAAGGTTAACTTGTGGTTTATTTAATGCATAAACTGTTAATTGTACTCAGCTCTTCCCTTCAAGAACTAAACACAGAAGAGTTTCTATTTATTTTAGAGGCAGAGACAGCATTTTATCAACTGTTGACAGGCTTGGGCTTTTGAAATACGACATCTATCAAGGCAAGTTCAGTTACACTCTAGCAAGAAATTCTTAGTTATTTCTTTCTGGCATCTGGGTCAGGAAGAACTTGAGCAGGAGAGTTTTTTTAACCGGTTCCATTGTTTGTTCCTTCAGGCTGCTGTCATTGACTCCAAGGGCCTGAAAATAGCTCAGTGTCAGTAATAGCTGGTCAAGGTCCCTCCCTGGGTAAGGAATAAGGGTAGGGGCAAAAGGGAAACTTTAGGTCAGTCCTGTTGTAGCTGAAGTGACATCCAGGCAGCCTTCTGAACTCTCTCAATCCATTCTTAGGTCACTCTCACGTTTCCAAAGCAACACAAGAGAGAAAACCACATGAACAGCCTCAAGGCAGGCAATTAAAGGTACAGTTTTCAACCTGAAGTCCCTTAGCTGTGAACTCCTCTTTCAGAAGGAGAACACTATTAGAAAAAAACCCAAACCAAACAAACAAAATCCCAAACAACAACAACAACAAAAACCACAAACAAACAAACCCCAAACAACCCAAAACCTAGAAATAAATCATGATATTCCATACTCTGTGCAGGAAATACAGAATTTAAAGGCATAGGCTCAAAAGATAGTAATTAACTGCCTTGGACCTCACTGGAATAAAAACCTCCAAAACCTTAAATTAGTGAAAAAATACTTTTCTGACATCCCAGAATGTTTCCAAAAGAAAAACTAGCTTTCCATCAAGCCAATCAGTCCTGCACCACAAAGGATTCTGTGAGTTTTCCAATTCCTTTTAAAATCTTGAGAATTTACTTTGTATTGAGAGAGTTGTTAGGTGTTGGAATGTGCTGCACAGGGAGGTGGTGGAGTCACCGTCCCAGGAGGTGTTCAAGAGGGGATTGGACGTGGCACTTGGTGCCATGGTTTAGTCATGAGGTCTGTGGTGACAGGTTGGGCTTGATGATCTTTGAGGTCTCTTCCAACCTTGGTGATTCTGTGATTACTTCATGAGACATACTTGTACCCAATATAATGTAACTGTAAAGTTGTTAGCAAAATCACAGCTTTCAATTCCCTTTTGTTGTGGAAGGCTGCTGCTGCTGAAACAATTGATTAAATTTACTTCACAGAATCACAGAACTGCCCAGATTGGAAAAGACCTTCAAGACCATTAAATCCAATCATTAACCTAACACTGACAAGTTATAGAACCATACAATTGCATAAAAATCACATGAAAATGCTTTAAAATATATATATAGCGAGAGAGAGGTCAACGTCCAGAGTTTAAAACTGAGACTTCTTCTGAACAATAAAACTGAGTTGTTGTGACGGACAGGCATCCTGAAATACCATTTGTGTCACTAAGGTAAGCATTTGAAAGACAAAAGAGAGCATAAAGTGTAAAAGACAGCATTTCAAAATCAATTCGCATGAAGCAGGAAGCCAATTACTGCAGTTCAGAAGTGGCTTGATCAAGCACTGCTTTGTCCTTCTGAGAAATGTATCAACTTGGTCCCAGGCAAATTGGAGTCAAGCAGAGCACTACAGACGACCGTCAATCTTCTCAAATGTGCTGTGTGCTAATCAACCACAGCCGATCTTAACGCTGGCTCAAATGGCTGTTTAGTCTCTCTGCTGGAGAGAATCCAACAGAGAGCCACGAGGATGATTGGGGAACTTGAGCATCTCCCCTGTAAAGAGAGTCTGAGATCCCTGAGGATATTTAGTCTTGAGAAGAGAAGGCTGAGAGGGGATCTCATCAATGTGCATAAATATCTGAGGAGTGGGTGTCAAGTGGAGGGGGCCAAGCTCTTATTGGGGGGTGCACAGTAATAAGAAAAGAATCAACAGGTTCAAGCTTGAACACAGAAGATTTCACCTCAACATGAGGAGAAACACAGAGATGGCTCATTTTCAGCTGTAGGGCAGTGGGACACACATAGGAAGTTCGTGCAGATAAGCAGTTGCCAGACTTACAGCTGCCAGCAGTTGTACACACTTACAGAATACAGAATTAACCAGGTTGGAAAAGAGCTTTGAGATCATAAAGTCCAACCTATCACCTAACACTATCTAATCAACTAAACCATGGCACCAAGTGCCTCGTCCAGTCTGTTTTTAAACACTTCCAGTGATGGTGACTCCACCACCTCCCTGGGCAGCTCATCCCAATGGCCACTCTCTCTGTCTGTGAAGAATTGCTTCCTAACATCCAGCCTAAACCTCCCCTGGTGCAGCTTGAGACTGTGTCCTCTTGTTCTGGTGCTGGTTGCCTGGGAGAAGAGACCAACCTCCGCCTGTCTACAACCTCCCTTCAGGTAGTTGTAGAGAGCCATAAGGTCTCCCCTGAGCCTCCTCTTCTCCAGGCTAAACAACCCCAGCTCCCTCAGCCTCTCCTCCTCCTCCCTCAGCCACTTGTCCCCTACTTTTCCCTGAAATATCTTAATATCCCCAGCTAGGTCTTTAATCACAAGAATGAGATTAGCACAAGGTATTGAGTTCCCTAAAATAAGCACAAGTGGAATAGTCAACAGATTCTACCTTCAGATTAAGCAAATAAATCCTTCAGTTTATGAAGTGGGAGCTGCCAGATAACTTTAAACAAAGACTGAGACAGCAGAGAGACAGCAAGCAAACCCACTTTAATCTGTAAAGGCTGATTTGAACAAGAGTTCTAACTCAATCCCTCTGGTATCTGAGCCATTGTGAAGCAGGAATGCATTAACACAAACAGCAGCTTTCAAATTCTGGAAATGAAATGGCTAACCGTCCCCAGATACTACGGCGGCATCCCTAAGCAAGATGTTAGTGCAAGACAAACACAACATTACTCAGTAAGAATTGGAGTTTAGCAGTCAAACTTCCTGGACTGTTTAAGCATTTGTTTTAAGAGAAGAGTATCTTAAAATATGGAAAGTAGCTATTATCTTCAAAAAGAATTACACACAGACACACACACATCCATCTTCAAAACTAGGTGGAATGAAATGCAGCAGAGGAGACAAAACCTGCGAAGTGCCTTCAGCAATCTTTCAGACTACAAAACCCAGTCACCACAACTGCTTTCTCCATCCTTTCTAGACTAGGAACTCAAGAAAGAATCCTTGGCAATGGCATTTTGGTTGACTGAAGATATTTTCTGTGTAGCTTCAACATGCCAAGGTTCTGAGGCTATGTCTCTACCAGCAAATTCAACAATTGCTGGCAGAAGTATGCGATGGTCTTTGCTCTGATGTTGTTAACAATGTGGAACATAGAAAGTTATCAGAATAGTCTCTGGCATGCTGAATGGCTGACACAGTCCCCCAGGAAATCCCTTGCACAATTCAGAAATCACCATGAGCCAGCAGTAACTAATCATGAACGTTAATGGTATCATGCCACCAGCATACTCCCTGGGTTGGGCTTTCAGCATTACCCTAGAGAATGCTGTTTCCCCCATGAGCATCTCCATGTCCTCAAGTCCTGACCAAACACATTCTTGGTATAACCCTACAAAACAACTCCTGAAAGCTGTAAAGAAGCCTTCTCATTCTTTCTCTGGCTACAGAGCACCATCCCTGATTGTGGAGAAAGAATACAAAACTCCAATGTGACAGATCAAAGGCACACCATAAAAGCAAGTGTACCTTGTTGCCTTCCCTCCCAAAACACATTTTGGGCACATTTTGATCCAGTAACACATTTCAAACCATTATACTTTAGGCTGAAAATTGAAACCAGACCAATGGTTGATCTTTGCAGAACATGCAGTTGAAATAAGTTTCAAACAAATTGGCAAACAAACCATGTTTGTATACACTTAGAGAAGTTGTCTCTTACTGACAGTGCTATACAAAGAAATTTAGAACTGATCCCAAAAGACTTTTTGCCACAAAATAAATTTGTCCTTCAAAGGATGAGTGATTCTTTTCATTCTTCATGTTAAAGATAGTGTGTTGAACTATTAAACACTAAATTTCCCTGTTTCAAATTCTTTCTAAGGAGGCTGAGAATCACAAGACAGGAGGTGGAATGTGAACATCTAGGGCAAGAATAATATTAGTCTGGAGGAGGCTGTTTCTTTCTACAGCTACCCAAAAGGAGATTGTAGTGAGGCGGAGGTTGATCTCTTCTCCCAAGTAGCTAGCACTAGGATGAGAGGAAATGGCCTCAAGTTGTGTCATAGGAGGTTTAGATGGGATATTAAGAAAAAATTCTTTAATGAAGGTGTGGTCAGGCATTGGAACAGGCTGCCCAGGGAAGTGGTGGAGACACCATCCCCAGAGGTGTTAAAAACCACGAAGATGTGCACTTTGGAGCATTGGGACATGGTTTAATGGCTACAGTGGTGTTGGGTTGATGGCTGAACTGAATGATCCTAGAGGTCTTTGCCAGCTCTAATGATTCTACGGCTCTACAGCAAGGGAAAACATTTTAAAAGAACTTTAAGTTACTGCATCCATTAGGTGAAGATAACTGCCTCAGATTTCCCCTAGGCTAAGTTCCAAACTAATAAAGAAAACTCCCTCCAAACTAGAAGTAGCCCTTTACCCTTCAATAAATGTAAAAAAAACCAAAACCCAAAGGACCTCAGAGAAATCACTGAACAGCACGGGCCACTGACACATCACTTAATACAAAAATCAATAGCCTCTAATACAAAAATCAATAGCCTATCTCTGAGTGAGGATAGCAGTTTAATTTCTCCCTCCTAGATTCTGCTCGGCTTGGGCATTGCAGAGCTGGCTAGTCCAAAGGTGGCCTTCTGGAGAAAACCATGTTTGTTCTACAGATCAGCTGAGTATGAAATTCTCTGCTCCAAGATTTCAAGGAAGGAAGCAAAGGCCGAGCTGTTGTTTCTTGTAACACTCTGTTCATAGAAGGGAATAAATCAATGAAACTGCAAACAGGAAACAAAGCAGGCAAAGCACATTTTACCCGGTACTTATTGATCTGTATTGTCATATTTCAAGGTACAAATCTTCCATCATGTTAATTACGTAGAAAAGGAGTCAGAAAGGTTATTGGTAGAGGAATACAGAAGATGAAAAGAAATTAGCTCTGAAGATGTACCTGTGTTGATCATTTTTATGATCTGCAGAATGACTGCATGAGAAGAACAAAGGCTGAATGTCTCAGGACCACCATGTTAGCACAGCCATTTCTGGTGAAGCAAATCAAAGAAGAGCATCTAAAAATAATGAGCTACTTACAGCAAGATATTTCATTAGCTGAGTGACAAAATGATGATTTGTTTTTAATGGTTGATTCCTGAGTCTATCAGTGACACACCCACCACAGGTTCATTTCTTTATGGAGACTGTGAATTCACACTGTCAGTGTTCAAGGTGAGCTTCCTCCCCAGTCAATAGGCAGGAGCTTTCTCACCACTCTCCTACTTTTGTCCTAAGAAGTCCACACAGAAACCTTCACATTCTGAGTAAATTTATCACAGTTTTATTAAAAGAGAGAAAGGGAGAGAGAAAGGGAGAGAGAAAGGGAGAGAGAAAGGGAGAGAGAAAGGGAGAGAGAAAGGGAGAGAGAAAGGGAGAGAGAAAGGGAGAGAGAAAGGGAGAGAGAAAGGGAGAGAGAAAGGGAGAGAGAAAGGGAGAGAGAAAGGGAGAGAGAAAGGGAGAGAGAAAGGGAGAGAGAAAGGGAGAGAGAGAGAAAGAGAGATAGAGAGAAAGAAAGAGAGAAAGAAAGGAAGGAAGAAAACATAAGTCTTATTGGGGAAAAAAAAAATACAGAAACTGCCTCTATAACTTCATCCAGAGTCCAACTGCAAGACCACTATTTCCATGTCAAGAAAACATTTGAAACCCTGTTCTCAATATTAGTCACTCCTGAGGAGTTGGTTAGGAGAAATCATGCAAACAATACTAGTTTTGCACACCATCCCAGACACTACCACTTCCTCTGCCTACCTGATTTCAGGAAATAAAATGACGTCAAAGGACACACGGTGAGAACCCAACTCTTGATACATAAGTGCCTACAGGTACAAGAAGCAAACCTTGAAGACATCAACATCAAAGGAATTTCAACATTTCAGATGGTGACTCAGGATCACAAGCTGAATACAATGTCTCCACAAGTCATGTTTTTCCTGTTAGACATGTGAAAATAGTAACAAACATATCAGTAGCTCAGACAGAGGCCAAAGGGAAAGGCTGAAGTCTAAACAAGGAAATCAAGACTTAAGGTCCAGTTGTTTCTTAGCTGAAGTTGGCACAACGCCTCCCAGCTTCTGGGGGAACTCTCCTGTTTGAATACTGTGTCAAATTTAATCATCAGGGGAAGAAAAACTGTGATCATATCTAGTAAGGGTTTCTAAGTAATGTTAGAATACAGAAATAACAATGCTACCACAGCAGCCTTGCTTCTGTGCAGCATGTAAAGGGAAAGCTGTGCTCACACACAAATTTATGGCTGCAGAAGTAATAAATCCTCCAACTTTTACCATTATTTTTTTTAGCTAAACCAACTCCTCACCAAGTTGTCAGCTTTTGCATATTATACCTGGCTAGTCACAGAAGGGCAGGATTTACTAATGTAGTGGTTTTGAACATACATCATGTATATAACTGTCCTACATATGAAACCAGATACATAGCTTCCACAAAGAAATGATTAAAAGAATTGCCTTTTAATGTTTAATTGGTTGATATTCTTGCATCAACAGTCAAGCCTGATAATTTTCCTTATAAGTACTAACTTGTGCCCAATATAAATCAGTGTAAAGATGACAAAATACCTGGTCACATCTTAGTCATTAATTCTATTCTTTGTATGTAGTGTCCAGTTTCTGCTACAAATGCCATCTGAGTGAATTCTGGGGAGCAGAAAGTCCTTCATTTTGCTGTACTGTTGAATTTCCAAATACTTTTCAAAGCTTGCTGCCACATGCTGCAGCACTACCACAAAATTCCTGTGCATTTAGGTTCCCCACACTGTGATAGAAGGAAACAAGCCTTGTTAACACAGAGGCAAACACCCATAAACCCGAGGGCTGTGTTACTCACTGTAAAAGTATCACTGAATAAGAGAAAATTACACATAAGCTCTGAAATGTGTGTACATAAGTACACATGCATTATAGATGGTTTATATTATGCTTTTATTATATTATAGAAGGGATTTCCAAAGGTCATCCAGTCCAACTCCCCCTGCAGTCAGCAGGGACATCCTCAACTAGATCAGGTTGTTCACAGCCTTGTCAAGCCTCACCTTGAATATCTCCAGGCACAGGGCCTTAACTACCTCCCTGGGCAACCTGTTCAATGTCCTACTACCCTCACGGTGCAGAACTTGTTGCTAACATCCAATCTAAATCTTCTCTCATTTCAAATCATTGTCCTATCACTCCAGGCTTTTGCAAACAGTCCCTCTGCAGCTTCTTGTAGCCCCCTTCAGGTACTGCCAGGCTGCTCTTAGGTCTTCCTGGAGCCTTCTCTTCTCCAGGCTGAACAACACCACCTCACTCAGGCTGTCCTCGTAGCAGAGGTGTTCCAACCCCCTGATCATTTTTGTGGCTGTCCTCTGAACCTGCTCTGTTAGGCCCATGTCCTTGCTGTGTTGAGGGCACCAATGCTTTATTTATATCAAGGTTTCTTATTTAAATAAAAACTACAGTTGTATGTTCAATCTGCAAAAGGCTGGCAAAGAATTGCCATTGTCTTACACAGTATCTTGCAAATCCTCATCCTTTTTTCTAGGCTGGAATTGCAAAGGCATTTACAATGTCAAGAACCGCAAAATCCCCCCACACTGCTGGTAGAAGTCCTTGTTAGTGGCAATTGTTAACCAGTTCTCTTCCCTGAAAACACATTAATTACTATTTCTCTAATAGAGAGGGAGCAGAAATGCAAACTTGAGGTGCCTAAGCTTACATCTCTTCCCACTACACATTGTTTAACTTTAGCTGTACACCTTAAAACACTGATATCAGATTTAGAGCTTAAGCATGTGCTGCAAGACCATGGCCAAGGCAAATTTTGCCTTCAGACTTTCTTGATTAATCTTTTTGACACCTTGTGTAGCTACCCATATTTAAAGACCAGTTTCTGATAGTTAATTATTGTGTGACACTCATTTTGTCGGAATTACAATATCAGGAAGGTATAATCAGCTTGGGTTACATCCCCATGTCGTGCTGCAGCTACCCGAGGCTGACACAGAGGAATGCAGACCATGGCTCAGGGTTTCTTAAACAAGCAGTGTCAGAGCCTGTGCTGGTGTGTGCCAGTGCAGCAGGGGAGAACAAAGAACTTTGTGCAGTCAGGCTGCTCAGTATTCCTTTCATAGGAACACTTAGATACGTGACACAGTGCCACAGAGAAGTGCAAGAGCTTCAGACAGCCCTGGGTACTACACTGTGCTGCTAGCAATGCGCTGCCCAAGGTGACTTCATGCACAGCAGTGATTTCAGGGGCCAAGTCTTCTCCCGTGCCATGCAAATATCTAGAAGAGTTATTTGTAGTCCTGCTTGGAATCTGAATCCTTTGGAGAGCTTTTTAAAGTTCTAAAATATGTCAAAATGTAATTCATTTCCTGACAAGAGGAAAATTTAAGACCATAGTGGTATTCCCCTCCGGGAAGAAAATTATCAGCTTGACTGTAAACACTCAAACCTTTGATTTGATTTGTACATATGTTTGGATTTCTTAAGAGAGCTCTGCACAGTAGCTTTTGTCCACATCTGATTGTCATCCTCAGTGTGAGGAAGCAAAAAAAAACACCACAACATTTGGAGACAATTTTGATGTTGGAAACTTTGTTAGGGAAGAGAGGAAAGAAGTTGGCTTCTTGGTAATTGCTTTGTGTGGAAAATACACTACTGGCTGGAAAGGTCTGACAAAATCTATGACTTAGTTTCAGGTTAATGACAGTTATTTCAAGTTTTTAACCATTATCTGGCTCATGTTTCCTAACATTAATTGAATGTGTGAAGGAAATCTCTGGTTAGGGCTCTGCTCAAGTAGCCTGGCAGTGAGAAGCTGCTCTAACTTCACTAACAAAAGCTGGCATCTCAGAACAAGCCTCCTGTGTTCAAACAGCATGTTTAAGGGTTTCACCCCCCTACTTTAGAATAAAAGATGAATCAGAGGAAACTTTTGCCCTGCTGCCCAGTGTAGCAGCAGAGAGAAACTGCCTCATGACATCATTACATTTGTGAGAGTATCACCAAAACAACTTTTGGAAGACAGTTTGAACAAAGCTGACAAGTCAACTTGGAAGGCATTGCAGCTTCACAGCTGTAACATTCATCTGGGTTTTATATCCCTTGTCTTTAAATATCCTCTCAAAAGGGAAGAGGGAACACTGGGGTGTATGACTAGGTCTCACTTGCTGCAGCCTGGATTGCACCCACACCTTTCATAGTATCATAGTATCAGTCAGGGTTGGAAGGGATCACAAGGATCATCTAGTTCCAACAGCCCTGCCATAGGCAGGGACACCCCACACTAGATCAGGCTGGCCAGAGTCTCATACAGCCTGTCCTTAAACACCTTCAAGGATGGCATCACAACCACCTTCCTGGACAACCCATTCCAGGGCTTCACCACTCTCATGGGGAAGAACTTCCTTCTCACATCCAGCCTGAATCTCCCCACCTCCAGCTTCATTCCATTCCCCCTAGTCCTATCACTACCTGAGATCCTGAGAAGTCCTTCCCCAGCCTTCCTGTAGGCCCCCTTCAGATCCTGGAAGGCCACAATTAGGTCACCTGGGAGCCTTCTCTTCTGCAGACTGAACAGCCCCAACTCCTTCAGTCTGTCCTCATAGGAGAGGTGCTCCAGCCCTCTGCTCATCCTCGTGGCCCTTCTCTGGACACCTTCCAGCACGTCCATATCCCTCTTGTAATAGGGGCTCCAGAACTGGACACAGTACTCCAGGTGGGGTCCCACCAGGGCTGAGTAGAGGGGGAGAATCACCTCCCTTGACCTGCTGGCCACCCAGGATCTGATTGGCTTTCCAGGCTGCAAGTGCACATAGAGAGCTTATGTTGAGCTTCTCATCCACCAGCACCCCCAAGTCTCTCTTCTCAGGGCTGCTTTCCATCCAGTCACTGCCCTTTCTTTCACTTACACATAGCTCGAGCAGCAGTGAACAAAGGAATGCTGACTGCACCAAGCGGTCACCTTCCCAATCTGTTCTCACAGAAATCAGCATATGTATATAGGCACTGGCAGATGTTCCAGGTTTTAACAAGATCTCAAGCCACCCCAAAAAATGCTTCAAAAAAGCACATTGCCATGAGTTTGGCACCTCCAAAAGATTCCTTGGTTCTCGCTCTCAGTTTTTCAGGAGAAACAGCTAAACCTTTTTTTTTTCCCCTCCCCAAGCCATTAGTTACAGATTCATCTCTGCAGAGCTGTCTACAAGCTTTACTCCAGGCAAATCAATCTGCATTTCTACAAAAACAACCCCATAAAATAAAATTATTATTCTTTGAAACTCACTTCAACCTTTCCTTTGTAATAGCTGAAGTCGCTCTATGAGGTCTTTTGTTTCAAACAAACAGGAAAATGCTTTAAGTACAGCAATATGACTAAAAGACCTCTACATTGCACCAAAAGCTTTCCCTGATGAAGGAGAAAGAGTGGAATACTCTTCGTATGCCTCTTCACCTCCTCCAAATGACTTCTCATAAGACTTTCACTGTATGATTCAGACAAGACAGCATTTATTACCCCAGTTGAATTTCCCTTTGGCGATATTCTGCAGGATGAAAAATTACATATGTCTGCACTGCAGACTGGAGGTAAATCCCCCAGCTGAAGCAAAGAAATGTCTGCAAATGAATGGCTGTTCTCAGCCTTCCAGCAGCAGGAAACCTTGCCCTGACTATGCCTGCTTTAGAAGTTGGAAAGATAAAGGCTAGCACATTTATCACTTGGAAATCAAAATGGCACTCAAACTCCAACATTGGTCTTCACTTTGGACTTCACAGAGCCTATCCTGATTTGTTGCATATTTTTGCCATCTTATGAAAACACATTACTGATACTTTCAGAGCTGGGCTTGCATAGCCTAGAGAAGAGGACACTCAGGGGTGACCTTATTGCTATCTACAACTACCGGAAGGGAGGTTGTAGACAGGCGGAGGTTGGTCTCTTCTCCCAGGCAACCAGCACCAGAACAAGAGGACACAGTCTCAAACTGCACCAGGGGAGGTTTAGGCTGGAGGTTTGGAAGAAATTATACACAGAGAGAGTGATTGCCCATTGGAATGTGCTGCCCAGGGAGGTGGTGGAGTCACCATCATTGGAGGCGTTCAGGAGGAGACTTGATAGGGTGCTTGGTACCATGGTTTAGTTGATTAGGTGGTGTTGGATGATAGGTTGGATGTGATGATCTTGAAGGTCTCTTCCAACTTGGTTTATTCTATTCTATTCTATCCTATTCTAGTTTAAAAATATCTTTCCTGTTTAGAAATTTTATTCTTGCTGAGTTACATCCAGTAAGCTTTATAAGACATGCCAAAGTAATCATATAACTGGAAAAAAAAAAAGAGAAAAGATTAATTGTATTCACTTATTTTTATTTTATTTCCTCCTAAAAATCCACAAGCAGTTCCACAGTCTTTATGGCTCACTAGCTCCTGCACAGTCTTGGGCACACCACTCAGGATCTGGTTTTCCAAAAGTGCTGAAACCCTAACCCATAGCTGTGTCAATTGGGGAGTTTTTGTATTTGATTCTTTTTAATTGAGGCTACTCAATCTTTTCAGAACTTTATTTTTTTAACGTTTTTTAAGAAACTGCTTAATAATACCAGAGGAAATTCCTTATTACTGGAGGTATTCCAGTTTATATAGATGGCATAGATCACAGAATCAATAGGGTTGGAAAAGATCTCAAAGATCATTGACTCCGACCTCATGACGAATAAACTATGGTACCAAATGCCATGTCCAATCCCCTCTTGAACACCTCCCTGGGCAGCCCATTCCAATGGCTAACAACTCAGTGAAAAACTTTCTCCTCACCTCCAGCCTAAACTTCCCCTGGTGCAGCTTGAGACTGTGTCCTCTTGTTCTGGTGCTGGTTGCTTGGGAGAAGAGACCAATCCCCTCCTGGCCACAACCTCCTTTCTGGTAATTGTAGACAGCAATAAGGTCTCCCCTGAGCCTCCTTATCTCCAGGCTAAACAGCCCCAGCTCCTTCAGCCTCTCCTCATAGGGCTTGTGTTTGATGCCTCTCCCCAGCCTCGTTGACCTTCTCTGGGCATATTCAAGAGTCTCAACGTCCTTCTTAAACTGAGGAGTCCAGAACTGGACACAGTACTCAAGGTGTGGCCTAACCAGTGCTGAGTACAAGGCAGAATGACTTCCCTGCTTCTGCTGGCCAGAAGATTAGAAGGACAGCATATGGATATCACAATTGCAACACTAGGAAGCAAGGTTTGCTAAAACTAAAAGTCACAGTCATTACATTCAAATCTACTGCAATAGATACTATTATGAAAAAAAGATTGGAGCATGCTAAACCCATGTTTTAAATGTTGTGAGCTTCAAGAATGGCAAAATGTCTATTAACAGGACACCTATTTGTAATTCTTTGCATGGCCCTTGCTATTTCCTTCCTGAGTTAAGTGGACAAGGCAGAAGGGTATCCTGTGTGTAAGAGTGTGTACAAACCCCCATTCTCCCAGAGATACAGGAAAACAGAAGAAGAAAACCCCTGCAGTTGTTGCATCATTAGCTAAATCAGGCAGAGAACAAGGCCAAGTCACTCTTGAGAAGAATAAGATGTCAACAGTTGGAATAAACTTCATTCAGCCTAGTTCTGATCACCCTTGACTTCTGAAGATTTATGTTCTCCTTGGTGGTTCTTTTTATGAACAAAAATTAAAAGGGCATGTAAATATAGAGAGTCAGAGAGTTCCTTAATCCTAAATGACTCAATCTTTTGTCTTGTCTTGACAGAGAAAACAGCTAGCACTGCTTTCCCAGCATACACTTGCTATTTTTACTACTGTTCAGTTTTCAAAATGACATCAAGTCTAGTCAATAGAAGTGAGCAGTGACAATTAGCACTTCATACCAGGCGTTCCTCAGAGCCACCAAGAGCAGCCAACTCAAGCCTTGTAGCAAAACTAGGCATCCCTTTCCATCACCCTTTGTTTTCTCAGAGAGCTTCCAGACTCCATGCATTTTTCAAGACAGTAATTTTAGGACCCCCACAGATGAACACAATTACAGTCTTGATTGATGCACATCAGAAATTGCCCTTCTAAAAGACTGGCCATAATGCAGTCTTTAGGCTGTCAAAGTGCCACTGAGTGACAAAAAACCAACACAACACATTTTGGCTTGGCAAAGCCCACAGGGAAAGAACATCTATTCATTAATTTTTTTGTCTCTTTAAAGCTGCACTGACAGCAGTGAGTGTCCCTAGTGAAGCTCCTGGAAGAGAAAGTGTTCAGATCCTGAATGCCACATCCTTTGGCAAAATAATGTCAGACAGCAGGAATCTGGAGCACAGGTCTATGACAATATGAATGTGGGGTTTTGATGGTGGTTCACTTAAATAATTCATTTATTTCCTTGTTTGGGTTCAGCAGAATGTTGATGGGGTGAAGGAAAGACTGTGTAAACAGACAGACCTACAAAGGAGTTTTCCTTGAATATTTTATAGTCTTTCTTGCAGAATGGAAAAGTTTTGAATGGAAAGAGAGGTGGGAGCAGCTTTGGAGTGTCAAAATCAAAACATTTGGAATATAAAAGACAAGATATACCAAGATGAGATGAGAAAAATCTTGCTGTGTGGACTGACTCCAGACATTTTAGTG
Organism: Melanerpes formicivorus; assembly: GCF_026170545.1. Taxonomy (NCBI): domain Eukaryota; kingdom Metazoa; phylum Chordata; class Aves; order Piciformes; family Picidae; genus Melanerpes; species Melanerpes formicivorus. The sequence continues at coordinate 3,570,113 of NW_027142368.1, read as the reverse complement.
ACTTAATGGAATTCTGATGTTTAATCCTTTCTCAGCAGACAGATAGGGAAAGGGGAAATGAGTTTTAGCCTCTGATTCATAGTCCAAATACCATATACAGTATGATCCACCTATTGTTCCTCACCAAAGGAGGAAAAGAATGGGAGAAGAAAAAGGAGAATAAGGAAGAGAATATCTAAAGCAACTATCAGAACCAAACCTTGATGGTAGATGCAAGATGCAAGTAAGAAAGAATTTCCTTGCTAAAGGAAAGTAGAAGAAAATGATTTTGTTTTAAATTATTTGATAAGACAACTGTAGAAATTCACCTTAGGACTCAGGTAAGACTGATACAGTCCATCTTTAAGCATACATTTGGGGCTCTCACTACAAGAAGGACATTGACATGCTGGGGTGGTTCTAGAGACGAAAAACAAAGCTGGTGAAGGGTCTGGAGAGGAGCAGCTGAGGGAATTGGAGCTGTTTAGCTTCAAGGTGAGGAGGCTGAGGGGAGAACTTCACACTCACTATGACTACCTGAGAGGCAGTTGGAGTAAGGTCAGCCTCTTCACTCAAGTAACACACAATAGGACCAGAGCAAATGGTCTCAAGTTGCACCAGGGGAGGTTTAGGTTGGATATTGGGAATAATTTCTACACTGAAAAAGTGGTCAGGCATCGGAACATCAAGTTCAGGGTGGTGGTGAAGTCATCATCCCTGGAGGTGTAGAGTGTAGACATGGCACTTTAGGATGTGCTTTAGTGGGCAAGGTGCTGTTGGTTTGGGTTGACTTGATCTTAGAGGTCTTTTTCAACAGAAAAGAGTCTATGACTATCTGATTCTGTTTCTCTGAACTTTGAATTCATTCACTAAACATCTTAGTGCCTTTCTCATTAGCAGCTTTCTGAAGTAATATTAGTAAGAGATATGAATTTTCACAAAGCACACTGCATTACAGAGCAAACCAGAAGTACTAAAACACGGGGTGCCATGTTTTAGTTGATTAGATAGCGTTGGATGATAGGTTGGACTTGATGATCTCAAAGGCCTCTTCCAATCTATTCTATTCTATTCTATTCTATTCTATTCTATTCTATTCTATTCTATTCTATTCTATTCTATTCTATTCTATTCTATTCTATTCTATTCTATTCTATTCTATTCTATTCTATTCTATTCTATTCTACCCTGTTCCATTCCATTCCATTCCATTCCATTCCATTCCATTCCATTCCATTCCATTCCATTCCATTCCATTCCATTCCATTCCATTCCATTCCATTCCATTCCATCAAAAATCAGGAGGGCTGTTGCTTACTTGAAAGACACATGATGTAATTTGGGATGCTGTTCTGAACTGCTCTCCGTTTCATTTTGTAAAGAGCAGAAGAATGTTAGAAATAGTCAGCTTAAATGGCTAAAGTGTTAAAACAGAAACCTAAGCCTGATTCTCTTTACAAAAACTCTATAACCAGGGAGGTTTGGCATAATTGTGCTGGCTCAAGAGGTTGATGTGTTTGGATCTAAGTGACTCCACCATGCCACCCTCTTGAATGGCAGGAGCACAAATACGATAAAGATCTAAATAATTACTAATACTTCTGCATATATAAATACATAACTCCTAAAGATACCATCACAGTTTATTATTTCACCAGCAAAGCAGCACATTTTAGGACTGAGACTAACAGGCAGCCAAATTCTTTCTCACCATGTACTTTTGGAAAAAACACACTTGTCTCTTCCAGCACCACTCAAAACTCTTTCTATTTATACCACTCAGCTGCCTGCATAGATAACTCTGGGTATAACTCTCTCTCTCTCCCATCATGTCCCTTCTAAACATTACTCAACTGGTGTTTTCAGGAAGTTTTACTGTGGTTTGTTTGCTTATTTTGTAAACTCAGATTAACTCATGTCATATTAAAAAGCTGACACAAATAGCACATAGGTCTAGAATATTTACTAGTTTCTATGCATTTAAGAAATGCAACAAAAACCCAAATATGGGTTGGTTTATTAACATAAAAAAAAAAGGAAACTTGTAAACAGTAGCTTATAGGCCAGGTACTACATGACAGAATGTTTTCTCATTGCATTCTGGCTAGACACAGTAAAGTCTGTGTTCCAACATGGAATACAATTGTGTTCTGCATCAGGGGAGCATCCTTTACGTACCACAGTTATCAATATGTTGCCATCAGTCTATTTGCAACTTTTGGGCCCCTCAGTTTAGGAAAGATGTTGACTTGCTGGAACATGTCCAGAGAAGGGCAACAAAGTTGGTGAGGGGTTTGGAGCATAAGCCCTATGAGGAGAGGCTGAGGGAGCTGGGGTTGTTTAGCCTGGAGAAGAGGAGGCTCAGGGGAGACCTTTTTGCTCTCTGCAACTACCTGAAGGGAGGTTGTAGACAGGTAGGGGTTGGTCTCTTCTCCCAGGCAACCAGCACCAGAACAAGAGGACACAGTCTCAGGCTGCACCAGGGGAGGTTTAGGCTGGATGTTAGGACAAAGTTCTTCACAGAAAGAGTGATTGGCTATTGGAATGTGCTGCCCAGGGAGATGGAGGAGTCATCATCCCTGGAGGTGTTTAGGAGGAGACTTGATGGGGTGCTTGGTGCCATGGTTTAGTTGTTTAGATGGTGTTGGATGATGAGTTGGACATGACGATCTCAAAGGTCTTTTCCAACCTGCTCTGCTCTACTTCTATTCTATTCTATTCTATTCTATTCTATTCTATTCTATTCTATTCTATTCTATTCTATTCTATTCTATTCTATTCTATTCTATTCTCAGCATGTAGTAAAAGGAAGGTCACATTCTAATTTGTGACCTTCCTTTTACCACATGTTGTTCTAAGTATCCCCAGATTTATGTTTAAGAAGCTTGAAGTACCTCAGTGACTTCTCCACCCATACACAGTCATCTTGCAACCTGATTTCATACCAGAGACATGCTTGTTAATTAATATTTCTTAAATAATGGGGGGAAAAAAGTAGACCTAAGCATACAGCTAGACTTCCAAAGACTAAGAAACAGGTGTTTCATTACTGTATTCAGGCTTTGCAGGTGCAAGTTACACTGTGCTGTGGGAAGATCATTCAGATCTGACTCTTTTTCCCACTTTTTTGACCTTTGCAACCAAGTCTGCACCAATCTGTTTTGCAAGTATTCATTTCACCTTTCAAATCAAGGGAAGTTTCAGTAATATCTGCAAGGGTAACATCTCCTTTATGTAGACATACTTCAGCTATTGCTACTGAGGGAAGCTGGGAAATAAATATGCGATTGTAAATCATTAGTGCCTTTACTCAGAGTTAGTTGACCTACCCCACTCTGGAACTGAAAGTAACTAGCTCATTAGAAGAAGGAAGAACCGAAGAGAAATAATGCCTCTGGGAAAAATTAAATGCCTATGTCCAGCTTAGTTCCCATTTATTGCAGCCATGTGAGGGCAGAAGTCATGACCCCGGGGCAGAGGTGAATGCCTCAATATGTTAGGCCTCTCTGCAGTCTCAGAATTATTCTTTCTCTACAGGCTTATTTGGAGTCTGATTAATGAAATTTTGGTACAGGGCTAGTGTTTAATAAATAAAGAAATAAACTAAAGAAAGATCTGCCAGTTGTAGTTCATAGCACATCTTTAGAATAAATAGCACAAAGACTGACTGTTTCCAGGACCAAATCTCAACTAACTTTGAATTCCAGTCTCCATCTCCACCTGCAAGCACCACCCAGACCTGACAGCAATATCCATGATCTGGATGTGACAAATTCTGCCTCTAGGGTGAAGTTAGAATTAAAGATATTGTTATCCATCAGAAATGAAGAAATACATTGTTGGACAGGGCTTGGAATATTTCTACTAACTGCTGACTAGCTGCTCTCTTACTGAATTAGTTATGTGACTTGATGGCTTTCAACTAAATTTTGGCTTGATGCAACATGACACATAGAAGGATTATTTCTGAATCCTGATCTTCCTGACAGGAGTCTCTCAATTGCTTCTTGAAATGAGAGGAAATAAGAAGCATTTCTTGACCTTTTCTTTTAGAAAACAGAGAAGTACAAAAATGGCACCTGATCTTTGTACAGGGATAACTGCTACCTTTGCTCACTTCAAGTAAACAGTCTCAAAAATTACTTCAGTGCCGTTATTTTAAGTCCTGGCTCCATGCTGAAACACAGCAACCTACAGAGCTCGTTTGGAAACTTCAGTTGGATTGTAACCTGCATTTTGTTGGAATATATCCCTAATTTTTAGAACCCTTTCTAATTGCTCTGAGTTTAATACTTCATTTTGAATAGAATAGAATAGAATAGAATAGAATAGAATAGAATAGAATAGAATAGAATAGAATAGAATAGAATAGAATAGAATTAACCAGGCTGGAAAAGATGTTCAAGATCATCGTGTCCAACCTATCATCCAACACTATCTAATCAACTAAAACATGGCACCAAGTGGCACCAAGTGGCATCCACCATGGCATCCAGTCTCTTCCTAAACACCTCCAGTGATGGTGACTCCACCACCTCCCCAGGCAGCACATTCCAATGGTAAATCACTCTTTCTATGAAGAACTTCTTCTTAACATCCAGCCTTAACCTGGCCTGGTCCCACTTGAGACTGTGTCCTCTTATTCTGGTGCTGGCTGCCTGGAAGAAGAGATCAACCCCCACCTGGCCACAACCTCCCTTCAGGTAGTTGTAGACAGCAATAAGGTCTCCTCTGAGCTTCCTCTTTTCCAGGCTAAGCAACCCAAGCTTCCTCAGCCTCTCCTCATAGGGCTTGTGCTTCAAACCCCTCCCCAGCTTTGTTGCCCCTCTCTGGACATGTTCCAGCAAGTCAACATCTTTCCTAAAGAGAGGGGCCCAGAACTGGACACAGGACTCAAGCTATGGCATAACCAGTGCTGAGTACAGGGGCAGAATGACTTCCCTGCTCCTGCTGGCCACACTGTTCCTGATGCAGGCCAGGTGGCCCTCTTGGCCACCTGGGCATACTTCTGGTTCATGTTCAGCCTACCATCAGCCAGTACCCCCAGGTCCCTTCATAAATAGATCAGCAGTAAAAACAGTTCCTGAAACATCGCATCTATTCTCTGGAAAATAACTTCCACATCCCTTCTCCTAAAAATCATCACTAACATCACCACCAAAAAAAAAAAAAAAAAAAAAGCAAAACCAACCCAAAGTTTCTTTAGCTGCTCTACTGAAAGTCAGAGTCAAATCCATGTGTTTTAGTGCACCTCTCATTTCAGGACAGCAAGTGCTGCACTATGATCCCACCACTATCTGTTATGCTTCCAAGACCGCAATTACATAGAATCATAGAATCTATTAGGTTGGAAATCCTCAGAGATCATCAAGTCCAACCTGTCACCCAACACCTCATGACTACTAAACCATGGCACCAAGTGCCACATCCACTCCTCTCTTGAACATCTCCAGGAACAGTGACTTCAGGTCTAACCCCCCTTCCAGAGCAGGACCACAGAATCCAGCACAGGTTGCACAGGAATGCATCCAGAGAGGGCTGGAAAGTCTCCAGAGAAGGAGACTTCACAACCTCTCTGGGGAGCCTGTTCCAGTGCTCTGTGACCCTCACAGTGATGAAGTTCCTCCTTATGTTGAAGTGGAACCCCTGTGCTGTAGTTTCCATCCATTGCCCCTTGTCCTATCCTAGGGCACCAGTGACCAGAGGCTGTCTCTCTCCCTTCCTTCCTGACCCTCAGCCCTCAGATATTTATAGACATTTATTAAATCCGCTCTCAGTCTTCTCCTCTCCAGACTAAGCAGCCCCAGGGCTCTGAGCCACTCCTCACCAGGCAGTGCTCCAGTCCATTCATCATCCTTCTAGCTCTCTGCTACTCTCTTGAGCAGATCCCTGCCCCTCCTGAACTGGGGAGCCCAAAACTGAATGCAGTACTCAAGATAAGGTCTCAGCAGGGCAGAGTAGAGGAGTAGAGAGGGAGGAGAAACTCCCTTGATCTGCTGGACACACTCCTCTTAATGCACCCCAGGATCCCATTGGCCTTCTTGGCCACATCTCATGATTTTTGAAATTTTTTTTTGGCATGTATTTTTAAGAGTTTTCCTCTTCCTTGCCCAGGAGCTGCTGGGCAAAACCATCTTTAGGAACCTATTAGGATAATTCACATAGAGAAATATTTCCGACTACGTTTTGTGTTAGAGCTGTTAAACACAGATTAGGAGATAAAGACCATTATAGCAGCTGAATGATTTTGGTCATTGCCAGACTAACAGGAGATGAAGCAGAACAGAATATGTCAAAGATACCAAAGTTTAAATCTACACAAGTATTTCCAGTTGCAATATTCAGATCAGCTTTGCTTCCTAAGGGCATTCAAGGCCAGGCTGGATGAGGCCTCGAGCAGCTGAGTCTAGCTGAGAGGCATCCCTGCCCATGGTGGGGATGTTGGAGTAGATGATCCAAAACTCCCCTGGGGAGGGGGAAAGCCCTCTGCACAGCAACAAAAATTTGTCCTCTAAGAACTACAGGAAGAAATCTCTTCTCACAACTAATTAATGATAGAGGCTGAGGGGACACCTCATGGCTCTCTACATCTACCCGAAAGGACATTGTGGAGAGCTTGGTGCTGGCCTCTTCTCACAGGTAATTAGTGACAGAACAAGCGGGAATGGCCTCAAGCTGCCACTGGGGAGGTTTAGACTGGACAGTAGGAAACATTTTTTTCAGGAAAAGAGTGGTCAGGCTTTGGAATGTGCTGCCCAAAGAGGTGGTGGACTCCCCAGGCCTGATATGTTTAAAGGTGGTTTGGATGTGGTGCTTGGGGCTATGGTTTAGGGCTGAGCCTTGTAGAGTAGGATTCTAGGTTGGACTTGGTGATCCTGAGGGTATTTTCCAACCTGAATGTTTCTGTAGTTTTGTGATCTCTAAGGCTCCTTCCAACCCAAGTTGTTCTATGATTCTATCTTGGCAAATAAGATAGAGACCTGGTCCTAGATTTCTATATTATGACTGACCTGCTGCCCACTGATGAGGAAAAATTGCCCTAGCTGTGGCACTGTATTTGTATCACATAGAATTAAAAATCCTTTGCAGGATAAGCAATACATGAATCAAATTAAGCTTTATTTGCTCAAAGGCTTTTTTGTATCCCTAAAAATCCACCAACCCCACATCATCTCCTGTGTATATAAGTCCCACTTCTCCATTCAGACATTCACTGGGAGTCCAGTGCTGTGGAAGCCAACACTGGTCACAGATCTTACAAGCCCTATGAGGAGAGGCTGAGGGAGCTGAGATTGTTTAGCCTGGAGAAGAGGAGGCTCAGGGGTGACCTCATTGCCCTCTACAACTACCTGAAGGGTGGTTGTAGCCAGGAAGGGGTTGGACTCTTCTCCCAGGCAACCAGCACCAGAACAAGAGGACACAGTCTCAAGCTGCGCCAGGGGAGGTTTAGACTCAAGGTGAGGAGGAAGTTCTTCACCGAGTGAGTCATTCGTCATTGGAACAGTCTGCCCAGGGAGGTGGTTGAGTCATCGACCCTGGAGGCATTCAAGGGGAGATTGGACGTGGCACTTGGTGCCATGGTCTAGGCATGGGGTCTGTGTTGATAGGTTGGACTCGATGATCCTCGAGGTCCTTTCCAACCTAAGTGATACTGTGATACTGTGATCTTTTCATGGAGCATTTGGCAGGCAACCTTGGGCATGCATTTCAGAATTTCATCTGTTGAAACAGTGTCTCAATATTTCACTGCAAGTGATAAAGCCCCTAAGAATTAAATGGCACTCTACATGGAAACTCTGTATGTGATTCACAGTGTTAATTGAACACCACCATTGTTATTCCAGTGTTATCACCCTCTGCCACATACCCTGACAATTCTGCAGATCCCAAACAAATGTGCCTCAGGATTGGCACTTACATCAGAATTGCAAACTGATTGATACACAGAAAGTTAAGCTATTTATAACCTCATCTCATTTAACAAGAGAGATGTAAGAATGTAATTTATCATTTACATCCTCCTGCAATGGATTTGGTTAAAGAAACAAAATGAAAATATAGTTGTTCGTGTGTCCCAGCAACATTTCCATTTTCCATCCCGTCAGGCTGCATTTCAGGACACCATTTTACTTTCTCAGCAATTCACTTTTCTCTAGCTGCACTGTTAGGTGTTATGTTTAAAATTAACACATCAGCACCACAAGAAAAGTTTTTCTTAAGCTATAAACTCTGTTGAGTTCTGTGGTTTATGTATAAAAGCATTCTACAAGTATAGCTCATTGAGTTTTAAACAAGAAAGCTCTCCTCTCAGAGCATGTGGACAGCAGATTGAACAGAGGAAAAAGGACATGTTCTTGCTGCTTTTCTTGTAGGTTCACACTGACTGCTTACATTTCACTGACTTATGTACCTTACATCACAATTTGCTGATGATTTGAGCAACTTCAGAGAAGAGGTCTTTAAACTCTCTTAAAAGAAACCCACCAAAACTAGTCAAAATGCAGCAAAAATAATTGAGCCTAAAATTCCCAAGGCTGCAGCTGTAAAGAGTGGAGTCCTTTAGGTCGTGTGGGACAGGGGAGCCAACACTAGCAAATCTCAGTGCAGCATCCTGAGAAGAAGTAATGTCCATCGTTGTAGTATAACCAAGAACTCTTTATCTTTGACAATAGCCATGGCTGAGCAAGTAGAAGTTCCTTTTAGGAAATGCACATGAAAGCCAAGTAGGGCTTGCTTACACTGTTCCATTCAGACTCCAGCCAAGTCCACCCAATCTTGAAAACTAGAAGCTTGCTTACTTTAAGCACTGGTGAAATAAATACATCAAGGAAACATTTTTGAAAGGAGAAGAGGAGATTGCATTTGCTTCAAGTCATCACTCATAAGCCCTCTAAAATAAATGCTGATACATTTTCCTCAGTATCTTGCTCTTCCCATGGTACAAAACCACCAGATAAAGAAAACCTTCACACCCTGATGAAACACTTCTCAAAGATGCTTGCTAGCACTGTTCCTACTTTAGAAATAGTAAAGAGTGTTTGCAACAAACACTTGCAAGATGTGATGATTTTAGAAAGAAAATGCTTGTCCAAATGGAAGAACCTCAACAAGGAGTCTGATTTTTTTTTAATCAGCTCTTTGCTGCAGAACTCTGGTTGCTGTAGTTCCACAAGCAAGATGCTGTTCATGCTGAAAGTTCATTTTACTCTCGACTGACTGGCTAGGCTAGAAGAGGTTACTCTGATATTTAGGGAGCAATGAAATCAAATCACCTCACATGGACATAAATTCTCTGATTCTCTGGGGTTGGAGAGGCAATTGAAAAGTTATGTTATAGGATCCCAGGGAAACAGACAAACACCTGATTCCTGACATTGAAAAAAACACTGCTAACATATAAAAGAAGCTTTCAAACCTGCACCTAGTGAGAAAATTCTGAGTTACAAACATTAGTGAAGGCTTTAGAAGAAGTGAAACTAGGGAAAATACAAGTCACCTGGTTTTTTCTACAAAAGAATAAACAGCATGGCATCCCAATCATGTAACCATTTAAATGTGTAAGAGCTGAATTTATAAGTAGATCCCCAAACTTTGTTATTACAGAGTTCAAAACTTCAGTGTTTTATTTACATAGTCCCCTACTTCAGCCAAGGGAAAGCTGCAGTCTTCCACTGCAGGGTGGTTGTCCTCTCACAGCGTAAAGTGTCACTTATATTCAGGTATTCTCCATTTGTCTTTTCTCTGCTTTGCTCCAGGGGTCATAAGCAAGTGGTCAAAATCAAATTAATCCCTGAGCATTGTGAAAGTCAAAACACAGATGTAGTCCACAGGAAATCAGGGTAGCCATTCTTAAATGGCATTTCCTAGATGAATGATCATCCAATACTTTAGGAGAATTGAAGGGCATCAATGGGAATCCATTGACTAACTGCAGATGTGTCTCTTTAGTTATATGAGACAATCCAGGGCAGCTACATTCTGTATTTCCCAGGATTATGGATTTTCAGAGAAATTAAAGTTTCACAATGCCTACTTAATTGACACTTTGGGGGACTTATTACAGCTATGTGTAATACCTACCACAAAATGAGCCACCACTGGTCACACAAAACCCCCAACCAAACCCCCAACCAAACCCCCAACCAACTACCAAACTCCAAACCAAACAAACAGCAAACAGCACAAAAGCAAACAAAACCAAACCAACCCAAAAACCTTACAACATATGCAGCTCCCTCATTACAAGCCCCCTGTGTAATAAAAAATACTAGAGCAAAGAGAAGTCCCAGTGCTAAGCACTAGAGAGGACAGCTTATATGCACACTTTGGAAAGTCTAACAGCAGAGCAGCTGCTGGAGCTGCCCTAACTTACACGAAATCCATGTCTTCTCCTGTGGAAAGCTCAACTTTGAGGTGATGCCAAGGTAACAGACTCCTGGGCTCGTCTTCTAGTAGTAGCCTATGTGCTAGAGTGATCAGGAGACACCGGATCCTTTGGGTTTATTTAACCAGACATAGGTACTAGCCTTTAAATAATATAGAAACGGCTTCATATATCGCATGCCTGTGACAGGAACGAATCCTGTGTTTTCCTCATTGGTTACACAGTTTACTTGCAACATGTTACATAAACAAATAGACAGAAATTTGAGGGAAAGCTTCTGTAAGTGCATGCTTACCAGCTGGTGCAGAACGTGAGCAGTGGAGCTTAAACCCATGATAATCGGCACAGGATTCACTGAACTTGCCTTCCTTAAAATCTGCCTCAGAATCCTTTTTGCTCTCAATCTCCTCAGAAGAAAGCTTATCCAGTTCAATTATGACAGCTGACATTGTATGTCTCAGGACAAGAAGATAAAAACAAAGCTGAGCAAAAGCAGCAGCAGCAGCCGCTTTCAGTTCAGCTTCCCCAGACTGGGGAAAAATAACTTCCTATCACAACAAACAAAAAAACACCACCCAAAAGAAATATTCCCCCAAACTGTAACAGTGCAAAATGTTTAAGTCAGTGGCTGAGAAACTGCATTTCCAAGAAGCTGTTCTTCCAGCTCTGCAGCATTTGCTAAGTATTGCAGCTCTCCTCTAAGGTACAAAACTACTTCTTCCAAAAGTTCTGTTCTCGGAGTGACAAAAATGTTATGGCATTTCTGTGGAGCTGCTGCAAAAATAGCAAGGGCAAGTGGAGACATCTGTATGTCTGCTGAGTTGTGGCCATACGAACTTTGTTTTAAGAGCCTGATTCACATTTTGTTACCCACTGGTCCAGATGGGAGGAGCTAAGCAATGCCAACGGGAACAAGTGCATCCCACACCCAGCCCAGCGCTCAGCCTGGCAGCTGCACCCTGGAAGCTGATGGTGCCACACTTCTGCTTCCTCGGGAACACTCAGCTCTTTGTCTGGGACGTGTGCAGCAAGATAAATGGCCACAGGCTACATCGTTCTTTGACAAGAAGTCAGAAATGGTTCTCAGTTTCTCTATTTATTAGTGACTTCAGTCTAAAAAGTTTCTCTCTAGGGAAACCTGTGCTGGTGAAATTAGGGAAAGTGGTTTAATCCTTTAAGCTTTTTTGGTTGGTTGGTTGGTTTGGGCTTTTTGTTTGTTTGTAAATAATATTTTTTCCTTTCTTTGGATACCAATAAACCTCAACAGAACGCAAGACAAGAAAACGCTCCCTTTCTTTCCGGGCTCTGTCCCACCAAGCCGTCGGGAGGACGATAACCAACGCCAAGAGAGTCACCCACTGGCGATGCTGGGAAACAGCACGGCTGCGGAACTCCCAGCTTGGGGCCGAGCAGGGCAGGGGATGCTCAGGGAGGTAGCTGCGTTGGGAACCTGGCCAGCGCACTGCCAGCTCTGGATTTCCCTTCACAGCAGAGCTGCTCGGATGGAGCAAGAATTATCGCTTATGAAAACGTACGACACGAAATGGTTTGCAGGAAAGTTGGCAAGCCTTAGCTAGAGGAAAGGTGACACAATTGGCTCCTATCACTTCCTAAGCATCTCCTTGCTCCATGGGAAAGAGTAAGTGGTGCAGGAAAGAGCTGTGCACCATGCAACTTTAACTGAGCATGCTTTTGTTCTGCAAGCACAGGGTAAATCCAACTCAGCTTGATAGAATGAATTCTCATTATTTAGCAGTTGTCTGTGTTTCATTTCACTTCAATTGATGTACATCAAGGGCAGGAAAACAGACAGCTTGGTGAAACGCTTAACACAACTTTTAAAGTGGTTATATAACAGGGGGAAATGTTCATAAAATCACAGAATGGCTTAAGGTGGAAAAGACTTCAGAGGTCATCTACTCCATCTTCCCTGCCACAGGCAGGAACACCTCACAACCTGACTTGGTTGCTTAAGACCTCATCCAGTCCAGTCTTGAGCATGTCCAGGGAGGAGGCATCCACAACCACCCTGGGCAACCTACTCCAGAGTCTCACCAACACCATACTGAAGAATTTCTTCCTAAGAGCCAGTCTAAATGCACTCTCCCTCATATTAAGGCCATTCTACCTTGTCTTATTCCTAGACACCTCTGTTATATGGCTGGGAAGGCAATCCCAGCACAGTTCACACCAAGGGAAAAGCAATATTATCAAAGCAGACTTACATTACATCCTTATTTTTATAGCCTTCTCTTTCAGTTCCTCTTAAGTTTGTAAAGTCTTCTTATGCCATTGTTGCTGGCCAAAGTCACGTGATTTGGTCTTCTGAAAGAAATCTCCACTAAAGGACAATGCTGGCTGTTAGTTCTGTTGGAAGCTTTAGAGGATGTAGAAGTCCTATCAATATATCCCAAATAAAATCCATATCTCAAATTGCACTTCACCATTTATAAACAAGCATAAAGCTTTAACTAAGTCCTGTATCAAGACTAGCTCAAAACAAACAGAAGCTCAATCCTTTAATGACAAAACATCACAAATACCCTGGGGGAGAATCATTCTTCAAATGCCCACTGTCCTAAGACCTTTGCATTATTCTTAGCTGGGTTCTTGTAGCTTTTCTTGGGTGTGTGAGCAATTTTACCTTCAGTACAGATCCTAAGCTGAAGGGTTTAGGTTCCTTCAGTGACATTAATTTCAATGTGATTTAATTTAAGAAAACTAAGTATCTCATTACCTTTGCTGCTATTAATTTTCCCATGTAACCCTGAATGTGTAATTCAGTCAAGGATATATTAAGCTCTTATCAGACTGTGACTATTTCTTCATTTGTACAGAGGGGCTGGTTTTCTCTCCTCAATTTTATGCCTTTACCCTTGACAAAGGAGAGGGTGCCTGTCTTTGGCAATTTAGACAATCCCCAAACTATTCTGTTCTCTATACACATTATGTAGTGTACACCACCAGCTCTGATGATGAGTAAGGGTCATCCTTTAAGATGGAGAGGACAATGTACTGTAAAGAATATTTTATGCAATTATTATTTTTACTTTCCAGCTTTGAGGTAAGCAGTTTCCTACTGGTGATATATGGAAATACATGCTTTTTTGTGATGATCTCTGGAAGACCTAAAAGGCAGCAAAGGTGTGTAGACCTTTCCACTTATGCTAAAGCAAATGTTACACCTGCCTCTCTTATCTCCATGAGTTCACAGAATCACCAAGGTTGGAAGAGACCTCAAAGATCATCAAGTCCAACCTGTCACCACAGACCTCATGACTAAACCATGGCACCAAGTGCCACATCCAATCCCCTCTTGAACCCCTCCAGGGATGGTGACTCCACCACCCCCCTGGGCAGCACATTCCAATGGCTAACAGCTCTCTCAGTGAAGAACTTTCTCCTCACCTCAAGCCTAAACTTCCCCTGGTGCAGCTTGAGACTGTGTCCTCTTGTTCTGGTGCTGGTTACTTGAGAGAAGAGACCAATCCCCTCCTGGCTACAACCACCCTTCAGGTAGTTAAACCAGTCTGGGAGCAGCCAAAGCCCTGTTTCATTGGGCACCTCCACTTTGTGGCTTTTTTCCCCCTTCTCAAATAAACTTAAAACCTGGGAATCTTATCTGGTTTGTGCTTTAAAATGCCTTTAGTTGCCAAGCAGTTTGGAGTTCTTCTATTTTTCCTTCTTGCCCTATTAAAGACTGGAACTCTTGTCAAGATACTGTGGGAAAATGCCATGGGAACATGCCATGGGAACATATGTAGCTTTCAGAACTTCATGTAGGTGCCTCCAGACAGAGGAGTATGTAACCAAACCAGAGCATCAGAACATGGAGGAACCTGGAAACTACAGGCCTGTTATAGCCTGGCCTCAGTGCCAGGGAAAATTATGGAGCAGATCATCTTGGGGGTAATCATTGTGCACCTGAAGGATGGCCAAGGGATCAGGTCCAGCCAAAATGGATTTAGGAAGGGCAGGTCCTACCTCACCAACCTGATCTCCTTCTATGATCAGATGACCACCTGGTGGATGTGGGGCAGGCTGTGGATGAGGTCTACCTGGATTTCAGCAAGGCCTTTGAAACCATTCCCCACAGCAAACTCCTGGCCAAGCTGTCAGCCCCTGGCTTGGACAGCACCTCTGTGCACTGGGTTAGGAACTGGCTGGAGGGCTGAGCCAGAGAGTGGTGGTGAATGGTGCCACATCCAGCCAGCATCGAGGCACTAGTGGTGTTGCCCAGGGATCAGTGGTGGGCCCCATCCTGTTCCATATCTTTATTGATGATCTGGATGAGGGGATTGAGTCAGTCATCAGTAAATTTGCAGATGACACCAAGTTGGGAGTAGATGTTGATTGGTTAGAGGGTAGAAGGGCTCTGCAGAGGAACCTTGACCAGCTGGATAGATGGGCAGAGTCCAATATGATGGCATTCAAAAGGTCCAAGTTCTGGTTGCTGCACTTTGGTCACAACAACCCCATGCAGTGCTATAGGCGGGGGTCAGAGTGGCTGGAGAGCGGCCAGACAGAAAGGGACCTGGGGGTGCTGATTGACAGCCAGCTGAACATGAGCGAGCAGTGTGCCCAGGTGGCCAAGAAGGCCAATGGCATCCTGGCCTGCATCAGAAATAGTGTGGTCAGCAGGATCAGGGAAGTCATTATGCCCCTGTACTCAGCACTGGTTAGGCCACACCTTGAGTCCTGTGTCCAGCTCTGGGCCCCTCAGTTTAAGAAGGACATTGAGACTCTTGAACGTGTCCAGAGAAGGGCAACGAGGCTGGGGAGAGGCCTGGAGCACAAGCCCTATGAGGAGAGACTGAGGGAGCTGGGATTGTTTAGCCTGGAGAAGAGGAGGCTCAAGGGAGACCTTCTTGCTGTCTACAACTACCTGAAGGGAGGTTGTGGCCAGGTGGGAGTTGGTCTCTTCTCTCAGGCAACCAGCACCAGAATAAGAGGACATAATCTCAAGCTGTGCCAGGGGAGGTTTAGTCTGGATGTTAGGAAGAAGTTCTTCACAGAAAGAGTTATTGGCTATTGGAATGTGCTGCCCAGGGAGGTGGTGGGTCACTGTCCCTGGAGGTGTTCAAGAGGGGATTGGACGTGGCCCTTGGTCCCATGTTTTAGTAGTCATGAGGTGTTGGGTGACAGGTTGGACTTGATGATCTTTGAGGTCTTTTCCAACCTTACTGATTCTATGATTCTATGAACCTGCCGTTCCACCATACTCCATCTGAACTATTTGACTACTATAAAGCTGCACATCACTTGTAACAAATCTAGTCTTTAGATGCTTACAAACATTTCTAAATGACTTTCCATTAACCCATGCCTCTAAACATCTGCCCTATTTGAAAACATGGCTGCGTCCCCAAAGCACCAATCTGCATGCTGTGAAATGTACCTGAAAGTACTGTTTGTACCACGGGCAGTCTTTTCAGAGAGACAAGAAATGTAAAGATTACAAACCATTCAGCTTTTGTGTTGACTTGCTGGAACGAGTCCAGAGAAGAGCAACAAAGTTGGTGAGGGGTTTGGAACACAAGCCCTATGAGGAGAGACTGAGGGAGCTGGGGTTGCTCAGCCTGGAGAAGAGGAGACTCAGGGGTGACCTTATCATTCTCTACAACTACCTGAAGGGAGGTTGTAGACAGGTGGATGATGGTCTCTTCTCCCAGGCACACAGTACCAGAGCAAGAGGACACAGTCTCAGGCTGCGCCAGGGGAGGTTCAGGTTGGATGTTAGGAAGAAGTTCTATACAGAGAGAGTGATTGCCCATTGGAATGGGCTGCCCGGGAAGGTGGTGGAGTCGCCGTCATTGGAGGTGTTCAGGAGGAGACTTGATGGGGTACTTGGTGCCATGGGTTAGTCGTTTGGGTGGGCTGGATTGGTTGATGGGTTGGACACGATGATCTTGAAGGTCTCTTCCAACCTGGTTTGGTTTATTCTAATAAAGGTTTATTCTAATAAAGGTTTATTCTAATGCCAAGCCAAGTTAAATTGAATTCATAGGGTCCTGCTACAAATACTGCAAAAAACTGAGGCACTAATAAAAGGGCTTGACATCAAACTGAATTTTCCAGTATTAAATAGCAGGATCTTCTTCCTACTTCTGGCATTTTAACAAATCCTACCTTAGCTAATAGAAACAGAGAGGCCATGAAGAGTTCCTGCTGCAATAAATCAAGATAGCTTCTAAACAGCAAGATATGTTCATAATTTGGTACATCTTTTGATGGCATCTTTTCCATTTATTGCAGCGTTATCCATTTAAAATTCAACAGAAGCAGTTATTCATGCTATAGAGAGAGGGAGGGAGGAAGGGAAGGAAAAGGTGTTTATCTTCTGTAGGCACCCCAGGAACACCTCAGATTGCTAAATAAATGCAGGCACAAGTGGAATTTGATTGTTTTACTCTATAATCTCTATCATTTTTGAGCTGGTAGAAGAGTGAAGCAATTTTGGCTACATTCTGCTGATGAATTAGCGCTATTTTGCCAATAGCTTTCCCAGCAACGTTGACTAATCAATCTTGAAAACATGGGCTTATGCCTTTCATTTTCTTAGTCTTGTTGAAAGGAAATAATTTTGAACTTTGAATTAACTGCCCCACAGTAATTTGAAATTCCCTTTAGAATTTACTGCTCTTTTTGACATTACTTGCAGGGCTCGAGACTTACCCTAAAGTAAAACACAGTGACAATGATTCTCCCTGGGGAAAAAGAAACCAAAACAATGAAATAATCAGACAGCACACACCATCACAAAACATTGCCAAGTGAAAATAGGAAAGCAATTTTGGAAATTTGATTAATAGAGGCAGGCTTAATGCCCTGCAACCCCAAAATTTCACAGAATCAGCCAGGTTGGAAAAGACCTCAGAGCTCATCAAGTCCAACCTATTACCCAAAACCTCACACCTCAGAACAACTAAACCATGGCTTCATGTGCCACATCCAATCCCTTTTTGAACATCTCCAGGGACAAGGACTCCACCACTTTCCTGGGCAGCACATTCCACTGACTAATTACTCTTTCTGGGAAGAACTTTATCCTCACCTCCGGCCTAAACTTCCCCTGGTGCAATGTGAGACTGTGTCCTCTTGCTCTCCCACTGGTTGCCTGGGAAAAGAGTCCAGCCCCTACCTGGCTACAAACTCCTTTCAGGAAGCTACAGAAAGCAATATGGTCTCCCCTGAGTCTCCTCTTCTCCAAACTAAACACCCCCAGCTCCCTCAGCCTCTCCGTATAAGACTGTGTTCCAGACCTCTCCTCAGCCTCATTGTCCTTCTCTAAACATGTTCAAGAGTCTCAATGTCCTTCTTAAACTGAGGAGCCCAGAACTGGACACAGGACTCAAGGTGTGGTCTAAGCAATGCTGAGTAGAGGGCACAATGACTTCCCTGCTCCTGGTGGCCACACTATTTCTGATGCAGGCCAGGATGCCATTGGCCTTCTTGACCACCTGGGCATACTGCTGGCTCATGTTCAGCTGCCCCCAGGTCCCTTTCTGCCTGGCTGCTCTCCAGCCACTCCGACCCCAGCCTGTAGTGCTGCATGGGATTTTTGTGGCCAAAGTGCAGGGGTGACAGGTTGGACTTGATGATCTTTGAGGTCTCTTCCAACCTTGGTGATTCCGTGACTTGTTAAATGCCTTCCTGTTGGACTCATATCAAAACTGTTTAATCTTTTGACTTCCTCATTGTATGAATAAATAATCTAAAGATAATTTAAACCAATCTAACTTTTCTGTATAGACAACTTTCTAACATATATAGACACACACAAATTTAAACCAGAAATGCTTTGTCATTACAGTGCAAAGAAACATATTACATGTTGCAGAGACTTAAAAATACCTAATTTTGAGTTTGGCAGTATACTACTGCCCTCAAGTAGCCCTCAAGCAACATATATACTATTTAAAATGTACTTCACTTTCATTTTTAATGTGCTGAATGCATACAGCAAAATGGATTACTGGTTTATTAATCACAGTGAGCTTTAAGATCAGGTACTTGACATGACAGAGTTTCCAATAAGAAAGAAACCATGCCATATTATTATTTCATCCAGAAGTAATACATTCCATTAATTATTTGGTTTTCAGAAGGGCAAAGAGGGCACCACTGCTGAAGACCTACTGACATCAGGAAGATAAATGTATGCACAGAAATCGCCTCTTACACCAGTAGTATTTGCCTGACAAGAATTTTTCAGGGCCATCTAAGTAATTATTTCCCCCCATAAAACCTAGGAACATGAGAAAGGCAGCCCATAAGCACCAGCTCTCCATGTGTATATAGATGAACTTACTGTAGCATCAGATCACAGTATCACAGTATCACCAAGGTTGGAAGAGACCTCAAAGATCATCAAGTCCAAACTGTCACCACAGACCTCATGACTAGACCATGGCACCAAGTTCCACTTCCAATCCCCTCTTGAACACCTCTAGGGACGGTGACTCCACCACCTCCCTGGGCAGCACACTCCAGTGGCGAATGACTCTTTTAGTGAAGAACTTTCTCCTCACCTCAAGCCTAAACTTCCCCTGGTGCAGCTTGAGACTGTGTCCTCTTGTTCTGGTGCTGAGAGAAGAGACCATCCGCTTCCTGGCTGCAACCACCTTTCAGGTAGTTGTAGAGGGCAGTGAGGTCTTCCCTGAGCCTCCTCTTCTCCAGGCTAAACAATCCCAGCTCCCTCAGCCTCTCCTCATAGGGCTTGTGCTCAAGGCCTCTCACCAGCCTTGTTGCCCTTCTCTGGACACATTCAAGTGTCTTAAAGTCCTTCCTAAACTGAGGAGCCCAGAGCTGGACACAGGACTCAAGGTGTGGCCTAACCAATGCAGAGTACAGGGGCAGAATGACTTCCCTGCTCCTGCTGGCCACACTATTTCTGATGCAGGCCAGGATGCCCTTGGCCTTCTTGGCCACCTGGGCACACTGCTGGCTCATGTTTAGCCAGCTGTCAATCAGCACCCCCAGGTCCCTCTCTGTTTGAAAGCTCTCCAGCGACTCTGTCCCCAGCCTGTAGCTCTGCATGGAGTTGCTTTGGCCAAAGTGCAGCACCTGGAACTTGGATTTGTTGAATGCCATCATATTGGACTCTGCCCATCTGTCCAGTCGGTCGAGGTCCCTCTGCAGAGCCCTTCTGCTCTCTAACTGACTAATATCTGCTCCCAACTTGGTGTCATCTGCAAACTTGCTGATGACTGACTCAATCCCCTCATCCAGATCATCAATGAAGATATTAAAGAGGATGGGGCCCACCACTGATCCCTGGGGGACACCACTGGTGACTGGGCTCCAGCTGGATGTGGCACCATTCACCACCATTCTCTGCGCTCAGCCCTCCAGCCAGTTCCTAACCCAGCACAGAGTGTTGCGGTCCAAGCCACGAGCTGACAGCTTAGCCAGCAGTTTGCTGTGGGGGACGGTGTCAAAGGCCTTGCTGAAGTCCAGGTAGACCACATCCATAGATAAGAGACTGTTTCCCTGATGCACTGGAATGCTTTTGCTTTGTTAGGCATAAAATCGGTTTGCAGCTGCTAATATGTAACAAAACCTTGCAGTGGCTAAAGCAATGTGCTGTGCCTGCCAATAAAATGCTGCCTGTACCCTAAAGCAAAGGCTGGAAAGCCAATGGTAAAGGCAGAAGGTCTTGCCCAATTAAAGAGGAAAGTTGCTTTCCCTAGTTATTTCTGAACCATCGAACAAGATGATTTTCGAACTTTGTAACATGTTGTAGAAGCTTTCTCCACATACTTCTAGGCATCCTTACTGAGAGATGAAGAAAGGAAAGAGAGTAGCCCTGAGGATACCAGTGGCAGAGTTTAAGAGCAAAATGCATCTTATTTACAAAGCAACTCCTTCTCTCAAATTTCCTTTACAATTCTTGACAGGTTAAGGGCTTTTTTTTTTTGCCTTTTCCTACTAATGAGAGCCCTGGGGCTGTTTAGTCATGAGAAGAGAAGACTGAGAGGGGATATGATCAATGTCTGTAAATAACTGAGGGGTGGGTGTCAAGTGGAGAGGGCCTATCTCTTTTTTGGTGGTGTGTAATAATAAGACAGCAAACAACAGGTACAAGTTTGAACATAGAAGGTTTCAACTCAACGTGAGGAGAAACTTCTTTAGGATGAAGGGGACAGTGCACTGGAACAGGCTGCCCAGAGAGGCTGTGGAGTCTCCTCTGGAGACATTCAAACCCCACATGGATGTGCTCCTGTGTGGAGTACCCTGGGTCATCCTGCTTTGGCAGGGGGTTTGGACTCGATGATCTCTGGAGGTCCCTTCCAATCTTTAATGTACTGTGATACTTCAACATAGCTTCTAATAAAACCAATTTGAAAATCAGTGCATTGTTATCATTATTAAACTCAGCTAAAAGTTTTTAAATGTAGATTTGGAAATGTAAATACCATTAAAGATATTGATGTGTACAGTGAAGTGCTTTGGATTTTGCAGATGCCTCTGTCATGACTGAAACCTCACACCAGTGCTGGACTAAAGCACCCAGTCACAACATTAATCAGAGGGCTGAAACATCTCTGCTATGAGAAAAGGCTGAGAGAGTTGGAGTTGTTCAGCCTGGAGAAGAGAAATCTCTAGGGAGAACTTATTACAGCCTTTCAATACTTGAAAAGGGATCTACAAAACAGGTGGGGACAATTTTCAAGTGTCTGCCATGACAGGAAAAGGGGTGATGATTTTAAACTTAAAGAAGGGAGATTAAGACTACCACATCACGCTACTTTCATTGTATTCAGTCTATTCTTGCAACAGGCAGAGTTGCATTTCCTATGAGATTACTCAAAGGATTTCAATCCTTCAAAAACCATTTAGATGCACATTATTTCCTCAGTACCAAGCAACAGCTGTGAGCATGTTTAGTGTATGAATTACAGACTCAGTGAATTAATTCAGACTAGACACTAGGTGTCTGACTCGCATCATCATCGGATAGATGCTTGTTGCTGAACAGAAAAGGGAACAAAAATGATCCAAAAGCAATTTACCTTCAAGAAAACATTTTTCCCCCCATATATATATATGGATATATAAACATAGAGCGTGTGGCTTTATCTCTAAGTAACAGCAAAGCTTACAGTACCTGTGTCTGAATCCTTTTTTTGGCAGCATGAAGGAGGTGAGGAAAGACATCATACAATTCTACAGAACTGGTCACAGCTCCCATTGGAAGAGAACTTAGTCTTAGCCAAAAGTAAATGTCAAAGTCAGGCCTGGTATTTCAGGGATGTTGTCATAAATCCCAAAGCATAGGAACAGCAATTCCCTATTAGCCTTTTTCCTTGCTTTTCTTTTTCTTTGCTTTTTTTTTTTCCCCTCCAGCTGTTGTGTTGAAAGAGCTATTGTAGTGCCAGCAATTTTGTCCCTTTCTTTTATGCTTGATTACCCTAGCTGCCTCTGCTGTTGATAGCCTTCTGCAGATGAAAGTACACAAAGCAAATGGCACAACAGTTCTGCTAACAGCAGGTTCTCCTTCAGAGAGAGCACTGAACGGTTAATTAACTAAATGTGCTATTATTCAATAACACCATTAAAACATCCTATGCCTTGGTAAAAAAAAACAAGAAGAGGGTGTGTGTGGGGGGAAATATCTCCACAATGAGCTGGTTGATAACAATAGAAAATTATTATTCCAACAAATCTTTTGGCCAGTTTTTTATCATTTCAAACTTGAGGACAAAGTGGGATTTAGTCCTAGGTTTAGACTTGACAAACAGTCCTCTGTACACTAGGTTGGAAGAGACCTTTAAATGTCATCTAATCCAACACCTGTGCAGTTAGCAATGGCATCCCCAACTAGAGCAGGTTACTCAGAGCTGCATCAAACCTGGCTGTGAATGTCTCCTGACCATGTTGCTGCCTGCAGCCCGCTACCATTAGCACTTCACTGTAAACTGGGCACAGGCAGGGGCTGGGGAACATCACCAGAGCATGCTTGGACACAAAAGGGTCTGGGCAGCGCCTCCAGAGCCCACAGCAGAGCTGCAACTGTAGAGACACATTCTATCTTGTAGACAGCAGAGGTTGGTCGCTTCTCCCAGGCAGCCAGCACCAGAGCAAGAGGACACAGTCTCAGGAAGCACCAGGGGAGGTTCAGGCTGGAGGTCAGGAGGAAGTTTTACACAGAGAGAGTGATTGCCCAGTGGAATGGACTGCCCGGGGAGGTGGTGGAATCGCCATCACTGGAGGTGTTCAGGAGGAGACTTGACAGGGTGCTTGATTGCATGGTTTAGTTGATTAGGTGGTGTTGGATGGTGGATTGGATGCGATGATATTGAAGGTCTCTTCCAACCTGGTTTATTCTGTATTTATGTATTCTGTATTTATTCTGTATTTATCTTGAAGAGAGGAGGCAAGACCTCTGTGTCCCAGGATTTCCCTGGTGCTGCTTTCCCTTACTCTCAGCATGGAACAATGCTGTAGTAGCTGCTTTGGCCAGGAAGCTAGAGCTCCATAGTTTCATGTAAAGGTGTGAGGGAGAGATCAAAAGCCTAAGGAAAACTGCCAGATCTAATCACCTTTATTTCTCCTTATCACACATACCCTCTTTTAATATTCACTTCCAGAATTGCACTGAAGGTAAGGTTCTTTTGAAGTTAAAAAGGGAGAGTGGTTAAAGTAACACATTTTCAACATCATCCTGGTACCTTGCACTGATGTTCTAAAATCTAGTCAATACCCCCTTACTTTGCCCTTGTGCTATAGTCTCTGTAGCTTTGATGAGCATCATTTTGACCACAGCCACAGATCCCATGTTGAAAAAAAGATAAAAAACTACCTCCCCATAAGCCCCCCAAACATAAGGCCAGATTCCTCCATTCTCACTCAGTCTTAGTATTAGGGGATATTAAAAATTAAATTGCAGAAGAGCTAACAGCTGAGGGTCTGCTCTTATCAGGAAATCATCATCTTGATTACTCCCTTTCATACACTGCCTTTTACTCTCAGAAGGGAGATAAATTATCTAACAGTAGAAGAAAAAAAGTGGTGCCTTGGGCACAAGCAAAATCAAAGATGACACAGAGATTTAGAAGTTGAGGGTACCTGAGATCTTTGTTAAGCAAAGGAGGTACAAAATAAATGTTAATGACATACAAGTTTTCAGAAAATAAGAGGTAAGCAGAAAGAACAGGAAGCTAAAAGACACCTACAGACAGTGCCAACCCCCATTATTGTCAGTGAAAAGGCACAGAATATTTTTCATGCCAAAGAGCTACAGAGGAAGAGAAGGTTATGAAGCAAAAGTAGTATATATTATGTGCTGAAGTTATGTGGCTTCTCATTTGCATGAGAAAGGGAAAAGCTTTCAGGAACACAAAACTGAATAGCTTGAGAGGAAAAGAATCAAAGCAAACCTAACTGCTATGAATTGTGTCATACTTATTGAAAAGTGCCCAAGGCATTTCAGATGTGCTTAGCTAACTAGCTAGCCCCAACCAGTGAGAACAGCCTCCTAGGCAATCACAGACTTGAAACAGAACGACTTCAAAAACCTAGCCAATGCCTAAGGAGCTTAAGTTTCAGTTTCTGAAACTTAGACACCTAAGTTACCTCCCAAGAGGATCATTGCAACTGTTGAAAACCATTTCAGAGCTGCATCTTTATCTCTCAAACCAAGGGAAGGGGAAGTGGAGTTTGACAAGTTAGTGCCAGCAAAGAAGGATGTAACAAATCACCCAAGCCATGGAGTCCAGTCTCCTGTAGTCATAAGTTGACATTCAGTTTTCAGAACGTGGCAGGGTGAAATCATAACTGAGGAGCCATGTCTTATAATCACATATCAAAGGATAACCCTATCTTGAGTCCTACAAGACAACAGGCAATCAGAATTCTGTGGTGCAAGGAAGTACACCCTGGACCCTTTCACAACCTTTGGAAGATGGCAGGGAATGATATTAAAATTTCATTTTCTCCCAAAGTTCACCTATTTATTTGGTTTTGTTTTTGTTGTTTTTTTTTTTCCCCTCCATGAAGTTACTTAGCTCCTTCTCTCTGTAGATTGTATTCTGCCTCCACTCCCACCATAAATATTATTACAGTATCACAGTATCACCAAGGTTGGAAGAGACCTCAAAGATCATCGAGTACAACCTGTCACCACAGACCCCATGACTAGACCATGGGACCAAGTGCTACATCCAATCCCCTCTAGATCACCTCCAAGGATGGTGACTCCACCACCTCCCTGGGCAGCCCATTCCAATGATGAATGACTCTCTCTGTGAAGAACTTTCTCCTCACTTCGAGCCTAAACTTCCCCTGGTGCAGCTTGAGACTGTGTCCCCTTGTTCTGGTGCTGGTTGCTAGAGAGAAGAGACCAACCCATTCCTGACTACAACCACCCTTCAGGTAGTTGTAGAGGGCAACGACGTCACCCCTGAGCCTCCTCTTCTCCAGGCTAAACAATCCCAGCTCCCTCAGCCTCTTTATTCATAGTATCATAGTATCATTCAGGGTTGGAAGGGACCACAAGGATCATCTAGTTCCAACCCCCCTGCCATGGGCAGGGACACCCCACACTAGATCAGGCTGCCCAGAGCCTCATCCAGCCTGGTCTTAAACACCTCCAGGGACGGGGCCTCGACCACCTTCCTGGACAACCCATTCCAGGGTTTCACCACTCTCATGGTGAAGAACTTCCTCCTCACATCTAGCCTGAATCTCCCCACCTCCAGCTTCATTCCATTCCCCCTAGTCCTATCACTACCTGATTCAGCTATTTGGAAATAGGAAGACTTTTAATGAGGCTTTCACCTGTGCCTCTCTCACTGGCCTTGACTTTACTCTTCCACAGCCTCTCTTATACGCTCTCAGTCATTATCACTATCATGAGGCTCATCATACAAATCTCAGTCAGAGAGTTTTGTGTTTCGTGTTTTTTTTTTTAATATCAGCAAGCAATTTTGCCACAAAACACAGTATTTTTAGTTCACTTGAAGATCTGACAGATTTACAAGTATTTCTGGAGGCTCTGTTAGCTCAGAACAATGCACGAGCCAACTGCTGCTTTAGAAAGCCTGTCAATCACTTGGCATTATACTCATCACCATGGTGTCTGAAAGCTTCCTTTTGTACACCAAGACAGACACTACTGACGTACCATGAGACAAAAAGGGATAATTTAAACTGTTTTGACAAGAAAAAGAGAAATTACTGAAGCTCAACATTTCCTTACCATAAAGACTGTTTGGTGAAAACACTCTATCAATATATTTTTTAAATGGATTATTTTTCTAATTATTATCTTTCTCCTTCTTTTCTTCTTTTTTTAATGAGTCTTAGTTCAGTGTATTAAAGGCATCATTATCCTCTTAGGGACAGATTCCCCATGCAAAATATTTACTCTTTGTGAAGTAGATCTTGAGAGTCCCACTCAAGGATAACACTGGTGCGTTCCAAGACAAATTAAATACTTGATTCTTCCTACAAATAAACCCAAGCAGCTTCAGCAAGAACATAGGTACCTTTAGAAAGCACTTAGCAAAAATGATAGCTCCTAATTGTATTTAAAGTAGTAATTATACTTCAAGTCCTAAGAGACCTCTCACAAGACTTGACAACAGATTCCACTGGGAGAATCCCAAATACAGTCCTCAGTTAACTGAGGCAAGAAAAACATTGTTTTGTGATTCTGGTGGACACATTATCTTGTACACTGTTAACCAACTTGCATAACATTTTCCAGCTTCCAAATCCAATGGATTCATCAAGAAACCACCATGACTTAATTACAGAAGTCATCATCTGGTGGCATGTTTCTTTCCCAGGGGAAATTTAAATCCTTCCAAGAGGAGACCCATGTCCAATCAGCTGGAATAGGGTCTGCAGCTGAGTCTGTGCCCTCCTCCCAGCACATCCCACTTCTCCCAGGTCCTTTCTGGTGCCAAGGCACAGCTACAGTGTTTGTGTTGCCTTGTCCCCATTTTGCACTCAAGGGGACAAAACAACTCTGGGAAGTCTCTTCCCTGTCCTAGACTGCCAGTCTTCAGCTGTCAGTTTGGGATAGTTTGCTTTCACTGAATCACAAAATACTTGAAGATGGAAGCTACCTCTAGAGGCCATTTGGTCCGAAATTCCCATGTGGGTAAGGCCACCTGGAGCCAGTTTCCCAGCAGCATTTCCAGGAAGCTTTAAAATACACACAAGGGTGGTGAATCCACAGTCTCTCTGGGTAAATGTGTTTAATTCCCACATTGTTCCCTTTTCAGCCATGCCTCAGTGATCCAGCCTTACACAAAGCAATATCAGCTACTCATGAATTGGCTAAATAAGCTTGGGATTTGTGAATAACTGCACAACCTTTTTATGGGCTAGTCAAAAATACGCAATACACAACAAATTGCTACCTTAGATAGCAAGCACTCTATGCATGGGACTGCTAAACTGCAACCAAACTAAGTTATTTGAGCCATGGGAGTAGTTTGTTGTTTTACACACTCAAAGTGGAATATAATTATCTCATAAATAACTAAAATGAGCCAATGAGCAGTGACAGCCCTGAGAGCAAGATTTGTCTTGTTCGAAATGTTGGCATTAGATGTAGAACTTAAGGAAATTTGCTTTCTTTTGGCACATTAGTTCATCCTGGTGGCTCTTCACCCCAACCTCCTGCCCAGGCACACTTGTCTTCCGAAAGGAATTCTCTGTTGTAAGCAGAGAATATTTCTGGCTATTGGAAATGATGACTTCTTTCTGGTTTGCTTTAGAAATGCTCATGTGTGCTTTATTAGCTCTAATGTGTTTCACATGAGATACAGTTCATAATGGTCATGAGTGAGTATATTTGCTGCAATACTGATAATTCTTCTTAAGACAGAGTCCTTGCAGTTTAATTTCTGTACAGAAGGATTTTTTTTTTTCAACTTGTGGAATTAATTTCTTCCTCACAATAATAATAATGAAAAGCAGTAACCTAACTGTTACACAAACCCATGAGTTTGCTTTTGTAGTAAATTCTTTTTAATGCCTCAAACCAGACATCTCTGGAGGAGAAATACAGGAAAATAGCAGACAAACAGTTGTGCTGCCAATTTAACTTGCTGTTAGAATAGAATAGAATAGAATAGAATAGAATAGAATAGAATAGAATAGAATAGAATAGAATAGAATAGAATAGAATAGAATAGAATAGAATTAACCAGGTTGGAAAATACCTTTGATATCCTTGAATCCAACCTACCATCCAATACCACCTAATCAACTCAACCATGGCACCAAGCACCCCATCCAGTCTCTTGCTAAACACCTCCAGTGACGGTGACTCCACCACCTCCCTGGGCAGCACATTCAAATGGTAAATTACCTGCTCTGGGAAGAACTTTCTCCTCACCTCAAGCCTAAACTTCCCCTGGCACAGCTTGTGTCCTCTTGTTCTGTTGGTGTTTGCATGGGAGGAGAGACCAACCCCCACCTGGCTACCATCACCCCTTAGATAGTTGTAGACAGCAATAAGGTCTCCCCTGAACCTCCTCTTCTCCAAGCTAAGGAACCCCAGCGCACTCAGCCTCTCACAGGGCTTGTGCTCCAAACCCCTCACCAGCTCTGTTGCACTTAAAGCTGGTTCTTTGTTCCCAGGTAGTGCTGAATTCATAGAACAACCTTCAGGTGCAAGATTCTTACCATACTTCCATACAGATACACTAGATGTTAAAACTGAGAATTTGTTAGATAACCACACCCACCCAGGGAATTAAAATCAGTTCACAGGGCTATGTGATACTGGTTCAGTTCCCAAAAGAGTGCTTTTCCAGCTATAGCATGTCATAGATGAGAAGAAAAAAAAACAACAAGACAGAATTGCAGCAGGTGAACTACAGCTTTGTTTTTGAATTTCAGAGTATTAAGTTCTCCTAAACCATGTAAAACCAGCATGTGAATTATGAGTATTTTCCTCAATCTTAAAATACATTAAGGATTACATTTTCACAGATGTAAGATAGGCAAGCAGCTATCACTGGATGTGATTTCTAGGTAAAAATCACAGTGAAGAGGTTAGCTTCCCAGATAAGAGCAGGAGCAGTTCTGAAGATCGTATATTGGATGCTGAGTTCTATAGAGGATGTACAACACACAGAGCTCCAGGTGACAGTGCACAGGTTTTTAATTCAATGCATTCTTTTCCTGGTACTAGTGGGACAAGAATGAGTCTTGGAAGTGACAGTTAACAAGGTGAAAAATGTTCAGGAGGGGAATAAAGTGTGTGGGGGGAAGGAAGTATTTAGGAGTTGAAGGAAGAAGAGGGGAAATACTCCAGCAGGTAATATCAGTTTTTGTTTGAATGAAAACATTGGGATAAACATCAGTACTGCCAGCATCTGGAATAGCTTGTCCCACCACACACTTTCAGTGTAGACACTCCTTTGCAATCAAGATACCATTTCAACAGAAAGATACAAAGATATCCTAAATTATATCTTTCAGAAAATATTTTATAACTGAAAAAAAACCCCAAACCCCAGGAATTAGTAATAATACTAAAAGTCAGGTATCAATGCAGCAGTCTGAGGGTTTTTTTTAAGCCTTCTCAAAGTCAGGATTCTCTGGATTTTGCCTGTTGCACAGATGTTGAAAGCAACACACTCAGTTTTCACACATTTACTAAGTGTCACAGAATCATAGAATCAGTCAGTGTTGGAAGGGACCACAAGGATCATCTAGTTCCAACCCCCCTGCCATGGGCAGGGACACCCCACACTAGATCAGCCTGGCCAGAGCCTCATCCAGCCTGCTCTTAAACACCTCCAGGGCCTCAACCACCTCCCTGGACATGCTGGAAGGTGTCTAGAGAAGGGCCACGAGGATGATCAGAGGGCTGGAGCCTCTCCTATGAGGACAGACTGAAAGAGTTGGGGCTGTTCAATCTGGAGAAAAGAAGGCTCCAAGGTGACCTCATGGTGGCCTTCCAGTATCTGAAGGGGGCCTACAAGAAGGCTGTGGAGGGACTTCTCAGGATATCAGGTAGTGATAGGACTAAGGGGAATGGAATTAATCTGGAGTTGGGGAGATTCAGACTGGATGTGAGCAAGAAGTTCTTCACTGTGAGAGTAGTGAAGTCCTGGAATGGGCTGTATGACAGCCATTAAATGCAGCATCCTGCTACAGCAGTCTAAAAGGAAGCATTCTGCCTTTTCTTCTTCTTCTTCTTTGTTAGCAGTAAGAAAAATAAGACATTAAGTAGTAGTCCAGTGAAGTTTGTTGAACTGTTTCTCTCCAAACATATTTAAGGTTTTTCATATTATGAGCCACCCACTTAAAACTTTCATTATATGAAACCAATATTGAAAGTGATTTTATGGTTTTGTTGTTACCTCTGTAGACAAGCATTCATTTGTGCATTACTCAGTTTCTATACTTGGTGGAACCCCCCCACATGCAATCACAGCTATTCATTTGTGCCTTGACTTTTTTATGCACTGAATAAACTAGGAGATGTTATTACAATCCAGACCTTAAATCTCTTCTGCTGTTTAAACATCCATCCAATATTCTCAGAAGCCTGTGGAAAATCTTCCCTTTAAAACTTCAATTACTGCAGCAAACTCAGAAAAATAATTTCGCTTGAGCAAGGGTTGAGAAGGTAATGAAGAACATCCAGAGGCCCATATACAAACTATTACATCTATTTTCTTAGAGAACAAAGCACAGATTTCACAAGACAATTGGGTAGCATAGGCCTAAACTTTTTTACTAGAACCAAGATTGAGTCTTTCACTGAAAAAATAAACAACAAAATTTGCAGCTCTCATTGATTTAAACCTAGGGGTACTGGTGGAGAGCCGGCTGAGCATGAGCCAGCAGTGTGCCCAGGTGGCCAAGAAGGCCAATGGCATCCTGCATCAGAAATAGTGTGGCCAGCAGGAGCAGGGAAGGCATTCTGCCCTGTACTCAGCACTGGTTAGGCCACACCTTGAGTCCTGTGTCCAGTTCTGGGCCCCTCAGTTTAAGAAGGACATTCACAGAATTACAGAATCACTATGGTTGGAAGAGACCTCAAAGATCATCAAGTCCAACCTGTCACCACAGACCTCATGACTAAACCATGGCACCAAGTGCCACATCCAATCTCCTCTTCAACACCTCCAGGGACTGTGATTCCACCACCTCCCTGGGCAGCATATTCCAATGGGTAACGACTCTCTCAGTGAAGAACTTTCTCCTCACCTCGAGGGCAGTGAGGCTGGGGAGAGGACTTGAGCACAAGCCCTATGAGGAGAGGCTGAGGGAGCTGGGGTTGTTTAGCCTGGAGAAGAGGAGGCTCAAGGAGACCTTATTGCTCTCTACAACTACCTGAAGGGAGGTTGTAGTCAGGAAGGGGTTGGTCTCTTCTCTCTAGCAACCAACACCAGAACAAGAGGACAGAGCCTTAAGCTGCACCAGGGGAAGTTTAGGCTTGAGGTGAGGAGAAAGTTCTTCCCAGAAAGAGTTGTTGGCCATTGGAATGGGTGACCCAGGAAGATGGTGGAGTCACCTTCCCTGCAGGTGTTCAAAAAGGGATTGGATGTGGCACTTGGTGCCATGGTTTAGTAGTCATGAGGTGTTGGGTGACAGGTTGGGCTTGATGATCTCTGAGGTCTTTTCCAACCTTATTGATTTTATGATTCTAATTTCAAATTCCACCAGTGGGTTTTGGAATGAGTTTTTCCATTTCTTTCCAAGCAAGCTGTCATTCCACTGATCCATAGCTAAGCCATGGTTGGTGTTTCTTAACAGTTTTCTTACAGTTTTGGTAGATTTTGGAAGGGGTTTTGTTTAAAATGCCCTTCCAAGGCATACTACTGAGATGGGAAGGCAGGTGAGACTATTTCTGGCATGGTCAGACAAAACCTGCAGCCTGCTGGGTCTGACCCTGCATTCTGTGCTGCAGCTCTCACTTTGGCCACTGAATGGAGGTCAACAAACATATTGCTAAGAAAAAAAAGAAAATAGAAAAGAAAAACAAATAAACAAAACCTCCAACATAAACAAACAAACCCAAAACTCAACAACAACAACAAAACCTGCCAAAAGACCCCCCCCCAAAAAAAACCCTCTCCCAAACCGCACATTGGCTCTTTATTTCAGGCTGTTCCTTGATCTGCATCTTTTTGTTGATCTTTACACCTCTTTAACACAAGAATTATGTTTTGATTGGAGGAGTTTTAAATCAGGGTTCTGATGAGAAACTGAGGCTGCAGGGCAGAGTTCAGTGGCTGCATCAGTAGCAGCAGAAGCATCCAGAAAAGGAAACCAGGTGAGAACCAGGTTTAGAAAGAGATTTTGCACAAGTCCTGCAGTACATTATAAAAGTGAACAAGAGGAAATATGGTTTCACTAAGTCTTCAACCCTTGTATTATTTACTCACCTGCCTTTGTGTTATCGTACAAGCAGAGATGAAATCATGGAGAAAGAAATCACACAGCATGAAGACTCCCAAACCCCCACAGATATGAACTTAGAAGCTCTACTCCTCTTGCTTGTTTCACCATGCTCCTGCAGGCTTATTTGAAGGACAATGTTTTGTTTCCCTATTCCTCAGCACCTGAGCAGCTGAGGAGCAAGCAGCTGATCAGCATCCACTCATCATTTGTTCTGTAACTTGATAAAGAATCCATG
This sequence comes from Melanerpes formicivorus, assembly GCF_026170545.1. Classification (NCBI taxonomy): domain Eukaryota; kingdom Metazoa; phylum Chordata; class Aves; order Piciformes; family Picidae; genus Melanerpes; species Melanerpes formicivorus. Next base: position 3,538,131 of record NW_027142368.1, on the reverse strand, counting down.
ATGTAAACTCCTTGTCATATCAGACTTGTAAGCACTTGTGGCAGAAGTAAAACAAAATTTCAGACACATTTCTTTCTGTATATATTCAGGAAAGAATAAAGCAAGGCACCTATATGTAACAGCAGTTGACATATGTGAACCACAAGTGGGGCTGTTGATATACTAGAGGGACAGGGTGTTGTCCTAAAGGACCTAGAAAAGCTCTGGAGATGGGATGAGGTGAATCTTCTGAGGTTCAATGAGATCAAGTTTAAGGTCCTGTACCTGGGTTGCAACAATCCTCATTGTAACTACAGGGTGGGGGATGAGGTGAAAAAAAGGGGCCTTACAAAAAGGACTTGGAAGTTCTGGTAGATGAGAAACTGGACATTACCCAGCAATGTGCACTTGCAGCTCCAAAGGCCAATGTCATCCTTGCCTGTATCAGAAGTAGCATGGCCAGTAGCGGAGAAAGGTGGTTCTGACACTTTACTTTGCTCATGTAAGACCTCACTTGGAGTACTGTGTCCAGCTCTGGAGCCCTCAACACAACGAGGATATGGATCTGATGGTACAGGTCCAGAGGAGGGCCACAAGCACTATCCTCTGCTATGAGGACAGGCTGAGGAGACTGGAGTTGTTCAGCTTGGAGAAGTTTCTGGGGAGACGTAATAGCAGCCTTCCAGTACCTGAAGGGGGCACACAAGAAGGGTGCAGAGGGACTGTTTTCAAAGGCCTGGAGTACTAAGATGAGGACAATGGTTTGAAATGAGAGAAGAAGAGATTTAGATTGGATGTTAGCAATGAGTTCTTTACTGTGAGGCTGGTGAAACACTGGAACAGGTTGCCCAGGGAGGTAGTTGAGGCCCCAAGCCTGGAGATATTCAAGGTGAGGCTTGACAGGGCTCTGAGCAACCTGATCTAGTGGAGGATGTCTCTGCTGACTGCAGGGGGTTGGACTGGGTGGCCTTTGGAGGTCCCTTCCAACCCGACACATTCTGTGATTCCATGTCAAGTCGTTTTGACTTACCCTGAACATTTTCCTACGAACTATATTGCCTCCTCATCTCCTCCTTTATTGTTAGTACTGAGAAGGAAAAGAGAAAAATCAAATAAAATCAGATGCTGCCTACCCTTCTTGCTGTAGCACATTGCTAATTTGAAGAATATTCATAAACTATCAGAAGTACAACTGGGATAAACATTTGGCAAACTATTTATTCATTGGAGGTAAAAAGACATTTCTAAAGCAGCCAAAGCTATCAGTGTAGTCGTGTTGCATTTGCCAAATAGTTTTACCCCGGGGGGAAAGGCAGAAACATTTTGAAGTTTTACTTGCTTAAAAAAAAGGAAAAAATAAAAAGAGAAAAAAAAAAGTGATAGTAATCTGTTTCCCTCAGAACCCAAATTTGTATGTACAGCTAAGAAAGCAAACATTATTGAGGCATGGAGATAGGAAATCATCTTGTTCAAGTACCTTAAAAAGAGATGTATAAACCCCTGCATCCATAGCCAGAGGGAAAGAAGTGAAGACAGAGCTGGAGCATGCTGCCAGTTTGATCAGAGAGGCAGAATTCAGTTTTCCTGGTTGTTACAGGTAGGGAGTTCTGGAACTTCAAACCAACAAAGAAGGAACCAATAAAGCCCTGTTTCCAGATTCCCATATTTCACATGGCTGATAACTCCTGGGAACAATGCCAGTTAGTTTCTATTTTGAGTTGGATAAAGTAGAATAGAATAGGAATAGAATAGAATAGAATAGAATAGGAATAGAATAGAATAGGAATAGAATAGAATAGGAATAGAATAGAATAGAATAGAATGGAAGAGACCTTCAAGATCATCATGTCCAACCTATCATCCAATGCCACCTAATCAACTAAACCATGGCACCCAGCACCCCATCAAGTCTCCTCCTAAACACCTCCAATGATGGCGACTCCACCACCTCCCCAGGCAGCCCATTCCAATGGGCAACCACTCTCTCTATGAAGAATTTCCTCCTAACATCCAGTGTAAACTTCCCCTGGCACAGCTGGAGACTGTGTCCTCTTGTTCTGGTGCTGGTTGCCTGGGAGAAGAGATCAACCCCCACCTGTCTTAATGTCCATTGTGACTTTTTGACTTGGAAGACAGAACTAAGACACTCTGCACATCTCAACCATGTTGTTTTTTTCCTAAGTACTTCCTGAGCATCTGAGAGTGTAGATTCAAACCCCACACAGTAGCTGCATATCCTGAAAACAAAACTGTTTTGAGACAGAGGGGAAGGCAAGTATGCCAAGTTTTTTCATGTGTTCTTCTGGTATATTAAACCCAGGTTTATTAAGGAAGAACATTCAAATCTCCAACAGAACAGCTTCAAGAGTGAAAAAAGGAATAAACACAATATTGGTTTGCTAAATGATGTTAAATATTTACACAGCCCTTATGTCTCAAATGAAAATGTGAGAACCTAAGTTCGCCAAGGGCTTGGGCAGAACACAAAATATCTTCCAGAGAATACAGAGGTGATACAATGACTACTTGAGAATGCTAAGAGTGTAGAGCTTTACACTCTGTGCATAGAGCCAAGAGCTGAGAGGTGAGCCTCATACTGCCCCAAACATCAAATCCCCACTGCTTAGGAGGCTGCATGGCCTTGGCCTTGGCTCTCACGAGCATGCCTGTGAACATGTATGATTAATATGCTAATTTTGCTGAAGCTTTCCCAGCTTTGAACAACTCTACAACATTCTGATGAGAAAAAACCTAAGAAGCCAGGGAAAAGAGAGACAACTCATTCACAACACCAAGTAATTTATTACATGAGCACAAATAAGAACAAACTGATGACAGATCACATCAGTAGCAAACACATATATCCCATCAGAGGATGGCAGCAAGTGAACAGCAGCATAAGAAAGCAGAGGTCCAAGACAACAAGGAAGGTTTTATCTGTGGCAGGATCAGTAGCTCAGAACTGCAGGCAGAGGCTGGGAGCTGATTGTGATAAATCAGAGAGGTGAGCAGGCTGGAGAGCACAGGGCCCTGTGCCATCAAAACCTAACATGGAGTTGCAGAGAAAGAGGACAGCAAAGGGTGAGAAAAGCAAAGGGTAGAGTGAGCAATACTGAGCAGAAATCAGCTGGGTAATAAGCATCTGGACTATAAAATTAACATTAATTCATAGGGACCAGAGGGAAGAAGCATTAGGTAAGGGCTACCTTCCCACCACATTTTTTTTAACAGCCAATATTATAGAGCTCAGATCACCTTAATCCTTTAACCCTGCTGAGAGCTGCTGTTTCCATTTGTGGGTTTTGTTTTTAATGAGAGTGGAATCAATGGGATCAATTTTAATAACAGAAATTACCTTTAGGTACCAAATAGATAACAAATGTTATCACTTACCTAACAACTGACTGGCTAATGAGAACAGTTTTAATTAGTTTATAACTCTGAAGATACAGCAGTCTGACTTGATGAAAAATCACGAAAGAGAGGTAAATTGCCTTCTTCGAAGAGGGGTGAGACATAGTAGACTTCTTTGTAACTTTAATATTAGCATGTGATGGTTTTGCTCCTCCTCTTAGAAAGTGGGTTTCCCTGATTTAAGATCTGGAAAACCAAACAGAACAGAGGACAAAGACTAAAAAAGCAGATAGGAACAGACTGGGGGTGGTGGAAGGGGGGGGAAGAGGGAATGAGCAAGACAAGTCTGCCAAGCACATGTCTTCATGCACTTACAGAAAGCAACTCCTCTCACTCCTTTACCTTGGATGTATCAGCAGTTGTACTCCTCATGCTTCATTAGCCCTCAAGCAATTGAGTACGATTCCTCTTGTGGCAGTTTCAGCCTGTGCCTGGAAAATGTTCCACAGATCTTGAGCAGGAAGTTGTAGAATGTAAATAAATCACAATTGGGTGTAACAAGGAAAATAATGATAAGCTTTAACTAATCCCATTGGATAAATAACAGGCATTAAACTTAGATTCTCTCTCTTTTTGGCTTCCTCACTCTGGGAGACACTAACTTGTGCTTCTGCTTGGCTTTGCTGACCTTGGCTGCATTGCTTTGTTGTGGCTGAGTATCTTAAACAGCTCTTTGCTCGTTTGTCTCCTCTAGCACGTACAGCAGGGGGTTAGGGAGCAGGGAAGGCAAAGCTATCTGTTAGCTCCCCTGGTTTGTCTAGTGGGGGGTCTTGTGCTGCTTATCAATTGTAAATACCTGTAAATACTGTGTATCTTGTACATATTCATTGCATTTCATCTTAGATTATATTTTTGCTTGTAAATACAGCTTCAGTTGCTTCCAGCTGTGCTGGCAATGTAATGTTGGGGGAAAATTTCAACTCACCACACCTCCGAAACACTGGGCCAGACTAAGAGAGACTGAAAATGTTGGGAATAAATTGCACCACTCCTGCTACAAAGCCTGTAACACCAGAGGTACAACACTGGATGTTAGGAGGAAGTTCCTCCTCATGAGGGTGGTGAGACACTGGAAGAGGTTGCCCAGGGAGGTGGTGGAAGCCTCATCCCTGGAGGTTTTTAAGGCTGGATGTGGTTTTTAAGGCCAGGCTGGATGTGGCTCTGAGCGACCTGATGTAGTGTGAGGTGTCCCTGCCCATGGCAGGGGGGTTGGAACTGGATGATCCTTGAGGTCACATCCAACCCTAAAAATTCTATGATTCTGTGGTTCTATCACTTGAGCCAAGGCCCATTTTATGCATACAGAATTGACAGGGAGAGGCTGAGCGAGCTGGGGTTGATTAGCCTGGAGAAGAGGAGGCTCAGGGGAGACCTTATTGCCCTCTACAACTACCTGAAGGGAGGTTGTAGACAGGTGGGGGTTGGTCTCTTCTCCCAGGCAAGCAGCACTAGAACAAGAGGACACAGTCTCAAGCTGTGCCAGGGGAGGTTTAGGCTGGAGGTGAGGAGAAAGTTCTACATAGTTCTTTATAGAAAGAGTGATTGGCCATTGGAATGGGCTGCTCAGGGAGGTGGTGGAGTCACCATCACTGGAGGCGTTTAGGAAGAGACTGGTTGGGGTGCTTGGTGCCATGGTTTAGCTGATTAAATGGTGTTGGGTGATAGGTTGGACTCAATGATCTCAAAGGTCTCTTCCAACCTGGTCTATTCTATTCTATTCTATTCTATTCTATTCTATTCTATTCTATTCTATTCTATTCTATTCTATTCTATTCTATTCTATTCTATTCCATTCCATTCCATTCCATTCCATTCTATTCTATTCTTCTTTCTTATTATGTTTACTTTGGTAAATAGTATTTCTATTTAACCTCCAGTTCTGTGTGACTGTGTGTGTTTACATCTTTGGGATAAATTCATTCTGTCCTCAGTTTAAGCTGCTTCAGCTAAAAGCAAGACAGCCCCACACAATACACACCTAGCATGGGAAGGCAGGTAGATCTTAAAAAGTATTTCCTACGAATTTTCTTCAGACCTAACCTCTGGCAATGAAAAACAAACAAGCAAACAAGACAGAGCAAGGGTTAATATTTAGTATTTTATCCTGGAGATAATGTACCCAGGCAGTGTAGATGCATCAATGTTAACCAAAATAAAACAGTTCTCCTGCCCCTGTACCAGTAAGGAAGAGAAAAATTTGAATCTTCAATTGCCTTTCTATTTTATAGCTTACCACCTCCACTGTAGCATGAATACTTTATGGAAGAGATGCTCTACGTTCCATTAATCTTGTTTCTCCAGGCTTTCTAGCACTCTTATCAGGGTGCACAGCACTACAGACAGAATAAGGAAATAGTTTGCCTGATGCATTTATAAAACTTTCAAATTCCTATCTAAGCATCACACATTCAGTTGGATATAAATTCATTTTCTTTACAAAGTGAGGCTCAAAAGCATGGCGTTAATTATTCTGATGCTGAAAGATACTGCAGAAAGTGCCAACAAGTCAAACTTTTAAGTCAATGACTGCACTGCAGTCAACACTGGAGAGATTTGTTTGACCTGCAATGTCCAAGTGCTCATTTGAAGTGATTTCAATTGAAAGAATTTTTGTTAGCACCGTTTTCTTGGCTAAGTTTACAATTGCCATTGTTAGGCAGAACTCTCCTTAGGCAGAACTTTCCTCAGAGTCATACTTGTCATAACAGGAATCATATTCTTCTCATAACAGGAATCATAAAGTGAAGAGACTAATTTCACTTTTAAAGAGGAAAACTGAGAAAAAAAAGAATTCCAGAGTAAGGTGGCTGAATGGGCCTAAATTCCCAAGTGAACTACTAGAGATTTCCTTGCAGAAATATCTGAAGACTCTTCAAATGAATGATGATTTCTCTCTCTCAGGTTCACAGACAGCAGAATTGCTGTCAGCTACTAATCCCACACAGACTAGAACAGTAGGTATAAAACATGTATTGCAGGAAGGGCAACCTCTTCTTCTTTACATCAATGGCTGTTGTAGTTCTAACTCAGCAGTTAGACCTCCCCCCACTCTGTTACTCACAAAAATCCTCATGTTTTGTGCTGCTGTATTAACACAACAGATAACACTCCTAGAACAACACCCTGCACCATTTCTACTGGATTTTCCCTTTCCAACATCTATTTCTCTCCTACACCTCCCACTGAAATCTCTTTTCTTGTTTCCTCCTGGAGAATTTATTTTACCCACTCAGTATTCACTAGCATTGCCTCATGCTGGCTTGACATTCAGGCTTTCAGCAGCTGTTCTTAATGAGAGAGATTAAATTGCAGTTCATTAAATAAGTCCATTTTGTCCTAGTTGCACATTTGTCTCATCATCTTGAAACTGATGAGACTTAGGCCATCACATCTGTATAGCTAAGGTTCTCTTTCAGATGTCCCTGAAGTCCACACCTCACTGCTAGAAAAATAAAGGAAGTGAGAGGAAAAAAATTAAGATGAAATTTTTGAAGACCACATGATTTTGGTTCGTACTAAAAAAGCCCCAAAACACAAGAAACCTTAGTATTTATATGCAGAACAAGAATATTTAGTTCAGCTTCCTAAACAGCAATTCTAATGAGCCAAGGCAGGCTTAATACAACTGCTGCCAGCGAAAAGCAGGGAAAAGCGCCCCAGGCAGCAATGAGTGGAATTTCAGTCATAAAACTATGTCTGAAAAAGATACAAATTAGAAAATACTGCTCAATTCATATTGGGGCACAGCCTTTTTAGTTATATTTTTTTCATAGAATCATAGAATCAGTCAGGTTGGAAAAGATCTCAGAGATTATCAAGTCCAACCTATCACCCAACACCTCATGAATAAATCATGGCTTCAAGTGCCACATCCAATCCCTTTTTGAACACCTCCAGTGATGGTGACTCCACCACCTCCCTGGGCAGCCCATTCCAATGGCCAGTCTCTCTTTCTGGGAAGAACTTTCTCCTCACCTTGAGGCCCAAAGTTTTTCACAGTGAGTTGTTAGCCATTGGAAAGTGCTGCCCAGGGAGGTGGTAGAGTCATCGTCCCTGCAGGTGTTCAAGAGGGGACTGGAAGTGGCACTTGGTGCCATGGTTTAGTCATGAGGTCTGTGGTGGCAGGTTGGACTTGATGATCTTTGAGGTCTTTTCCAACCTTGTTGATTCTATGATTCTAAACTTCCCATGGCACAGACTCCCCTGAGACTGTGTCCTCTTGCTCTGCCGTTGGTTGCCTGGGAGAAGAGACCAACCCCCACCTGCCTACATCCTCCTTTCAGGAAGCTATAGACAGCAATAAGGTCTCCCCTGATCCTCCTCTTCTCCAAGCTAAACAACCCCATCTCCCTCAGCCTCTCCTCATATGGTTTGTGCTCAAGACCTCTCCCAACCTCATTGCCCTTCTCTGGACACGTTCAAGAGTCTCAATGTCCTTCTTAAACTGAGGGGCCCAGAACTGGACACAGAATTCAAGGTGTGGTCTAACCAATGCTGAGTACAGGGCACAATGACTTCCCTGCTCCTGCTGGCCACACTATTTCTGATGCAGGCCAGGATGCCATTGGCCCTCTTGGCCACCTGGGCACACTGCTGGCTCATGTTCAGCCAGCTGTCAACCAGTATCCCCAGGTCCCTTTCTGCCCCTAGAAGAGAAATAAGAAATAGGTGAAAAGCATTGGGTATTTAGCTAGGATAAAGATGTTTTGTGAGAATGTCCTATCGTCTCTTCCCTATTTTTCCAAAGATCTAAATAGTTTTGCTCCTCTGAGTAGAAAGTAATGTTGTGTGAGTTGCATGAAGATGTCAGGGGGTTGTTCTTTGAAATTCTTAATTAAAAATAGGTTTCTGTGATATAAAGAAGTACAGGAAAGAGTAGAAAGTTCAGAATTTGAACTTTATTACCTAATGATCTTTATCTCACTACCTAGAAGGAAACCTCAAGAAGTTTAAGGATTAAACCTGATTTATTACACTCCTTATTTATCCCTCATCTGACTATTACCCATACATCCCTGCTAAATCTGATTCCTATAGTGCAGTTTCTAGATATTTTCCCCTTTAATTTGACCAATTTCCATTTGATATTGCAAGTAAGGAATGCCTAAGGAATATAAATTTATTCTCAGTGTCCCCAAATGACTGGAAAGGGGAAACAGCCAAAACATGTTCAAGATATTTACAGCCTGTATTTTGATTACCTATATTGAAATACCTTTGCATTTCTAAATTAAGAGGAGGGGAGAGGGAAAAAAAATCACTATTGCATGTTTAGGAGAAGTCCTCATTTTAGAAGGGAAAAACATACCACACACACAAAACTATCATTCAATTTAATATGTAAATACCAATGCCATAAAATATCATCAAGAAATTAGGGTAAACTAATCACTAAAATAAAGAGCAACTTGATGCTTTCCAGAGGTATATGACTTCATTTGGCTCTGGGCAGCCTGATCTAGTTGGAAGTGTCCCTACTCATTGCAAGGAGATTGGACCAGGTGGCATTTGAGGATCCCTTCCAACATTATGTAATGTGTGAAATTTATCTGTGCCCTGAAGAAACACTGTAAAAAGAAAAAATATAAAGCTTCATAATCTCAAAAATCAAATTGACTATAGAGGGTTAGAGGGTTAGGAGGTTTTCTCTCCCTTTCCTCCTAATTGTTTTACATTATTATAATCCATATCCTGAATACAGACTGAACCTGTTCCTCGCTGGGAACTGGGCTCAGCTTACCTTGTGTGCTACAGAGGTTGTGGTGGTTGTGTTTTAGGAGGTGCTTTATTGCACCAATGAAGAAAAATTCATTATATATAAGCTTGAACTTTTTTCCCCCAGTGATATTCAGGTTAGAATAGAATAGAATAGAATAGAATAGAATAGAATAGAATAGAATAGAATAGAATAGAATAGAATAGAAGTAGAGTAGAACAGAATAGAATAGAATAGAATAGAATAGAATAGAATAGAATAGAATAGAAGTAGAGTAGAACAGAATAGAATAGAATAAAGTAGAGTAGAGCAGAGTAGAGTAGAATAGAATAGAATAGAATAGAATAGAATAGAATAGAATAGAATAGAATAGAATAGAACAGGAGTAGAACAGAACAGAACAGAACAGAATAGAATAGAATAGAATAGAATAGAATAGAATAGAATAGAATAGAATAGAATAGAATAGACCAGGTTGGAAAAGACCTTTGAGATCACTGAGTCCAAAAAACGCAAATGATTTGTGCATCCAAGATAATGGCAGTAATGAAGTTTATAAACACTCTGGACTGTATGGGTAGAAAACAATTCAGTATGAGTAGAACTTAATCACCTTCTGAGGCACTATCATGCTTGAAAACAATCTGGAGTTTAAATAAATGGGCTAAAGTTTGAATAACAACCCCATCTCTCCTCTCACATTTCCCATTAGTGTAGTATTTAAACCCAGAAGTCATTATGCTGATATTTATTAGACAGTTTGTCATGCTCCAATTTCCCCCCCAAATATCATTAATGAAGCACAAATTTCCATTCACATTAATTGCAAATGAACCCTTTGAATGTAATTTCAAGACTACCCAAATCTATTTTGTGCAGAGCATGGCATTCTGCTAATACTGTTACATGTCTCCAGCGCCACTCCTCTGAAGAGTCCATAACCTTACACTGATTTAAGAAGAGTTTTAAAATACAATTTGCTTGGTTAGTTATTTTCTGCCCATTTAACCCCAAGACACTGGCACGAGGGAAGTTCTTTAAATGCCTGCTAAGCATTTCATCTCACTTCTTTCCTTCTCACCCCAATGAGCAGAATTGCTATTCATTTATTATGCATTTTATAACGTGTATTAGTATACTGTTTTCCTGCGAGACTTCAGCCTGAGGGAATGTCCAGTTGTAGTGCCAGTGCAGCAGGACTTTCTCCATATTAAAAAATGGACCTTCTTTCAGTTCTGTTGTTAAACACCTGCTCTTTGTAGCTCCAAGAAGGCAAAATAAAAGGAGAAATCATTCAGTTCCAGACCAGATTCTCATAGTCCTCAAAAGTCTGCTTTGTGTTTGTAAGTGAATGACATCACAGGGTCCTAACAGTTAGGGAGACTTTAGGCAGATTACTCACTATTCACAGTCATCACTTCTCTCAAATCTTTTATGAGGCTATAGGGAAAGAGCATATTCCTAGCCTAGAGCATGCAGTATTTATTCTGTGCTTAGAGTGACGAAATGGATTTGATGGACAATCTGAATGCATATATAAAGCAAGGTCTGTGCTGAGGCAGACAAAAGTTCCCACATGTAATCTTGGTCACCAATATGAAGAAATATCAAGGTAGCTCACTGCCTTTTCCTCTGAAGGTGGGAGGGCAAAGTTCCTTTAATTCTACTCCAAAACACTTTTCCCCTCCTAAACACTTATGTCTTGTCCTCTGCATCTGCTGCTTAAGAGTGAATGAGAATCAAACACGATTATAGGACACCATCTCATCCAGGCATTCTTAAAAAGACTAAAATTCCTCAAGTGACATATTGCTTCAGTATAAACTTTTTCTAGGAGCAGAATAACACAGCAGACATATTACTGTATTTTTTTTAAACAACTTTCATAAAATCAGACCAGTCAATATACATTTTTAACCACCTCTCAGATGCTCCATTCACAGTATCACAGTATCGCTCAGGTTGGAAAGGACCTCGAGGATCATTGAGTCCAACCTATCAACACAGACCCCATGACTAGACCATGGCACCAAGTGCCACGTCCAATCTCCTCTTGAACGCCTCCAGGGTCGATGACTCCACCACCTCCCTGGGCAGCCCGTTCCAATGACGAATGACTCGCTCGGTGAAGAACTTCCTCCTCACCTCAAGTCTAAACCTCCCCTGGCGCAGCTTGAGACTGTGTCCCCTTGTTCTGGTGCTGGTTGCCTGGGAGAAGAGGCCAACCCCTTCCTGGCTACAACCACCTTTCAGGTAGTTGTAGAGGGCAATGAGGTCACCCCTGAGCCTTCTCTTCTCCAGGCTAAACAATCCCAGCTCCCTCAGCCTCTCCTCATAGGGCTTGTGTTCAAGGCCTCTCACCAGCCTCGTTGCCCTTCTCTGGACACATTCAAGTGTTTCGATGTCCTTCTTAAACTGAGGGGCCCAGAACTGGACACAGTACTCAAGGTGTGCCCTAACCAATGCAGAGTACAGGGGCACTATGACCTCCCTGCTCCTGCTGGCCACACTATTCCTAATGCAGGCCAGGATGCCATTGGCCCTCCTGGCCACCTGGGCACACTGTTGGCTCATATTCAGGTGGCTGTCGATCAGCACCCCCAGGTCCCTCTCTGTTTGGGAGCTCTCCAGCCACTCCGACCCCAGCCTGTAGCTCTGCATGGGATTGCCGTAGCCAAAGTGCAGCACTCAGCACTTGGACTTGTTGAATGCCATCCCATTGGACTCTGCCCATCTGTCCAGTCGGTCGAGGTCCCTCTGCAGAGCCTTTCTACCCTCTAACTGACTAACTACTTGGACTTTCTACCACTTTTCTGTTCCCAGCTAACATTCCTGCCATTCGTGAGCCTGAAATTGTTTCCAGTAGCATTTTCCAGCTAGAGACAGCATGAAATCTAAGCCCCAAGAAATGTAACAGAGTCCCCTCAGTTCTTTCTGTATAGCACAAGTGGAGACCAGTATTAAATAAAATTGACACTTTAGGAAAATGAAGTTAGCTGATAGCTTTGATACCACTTCACTAGATAAGGAGAATAATCATTGAATAAACTGATGGAAAATAAATTCCTATCTCTCCTAAGACCTTTAAAGAGTTCCTTTCCTGAATATAAAGTAGGATAAGAAGAACTACAGATGACTAACAGTTAAAGATAAGGATGCTCTAGGAAGAAAAGTTGAAGCTACAGACACAATTGAGATTAGAAACAAGAAAAAAAAGATCCCCACAGAAGAAATTTGTTATTTCCAATTCAACAATGCAAGCATTTCTCTCTAAGAAATCAGAATTCTAGAGATTTCTACCTTGAATGCTTTAATCTTGATCCATGGAAGTGGACCACAGACTTCACAGTTACTTTATTTAATTGCATATTTAGAATTAGAATTAGAATTAAAATTAACCAGTTTGGAAGAGACCTTTGAGATCATCGAGTCCAACCTATCATCCAACACCATCTAATCAACTAAACCATGGCACCAAGCACCCCAACCAGTCTCTTCCTAAACACCTCCAGTGATGGTGACTCCACCACCTCCCTGGGCAGCACATTCCAATGGCCAATCTCTCTTTCTATGAAAAACTACTTCCTAACATCCAGCCTAAACCTCCCCTTGCACAGCCTGAGATTGTGTCCTCTTGTTCTGGTGCTGGTTGCCAGGGAGAAGAGATCAACCCCCACCTGTCTACAACCTCCCTTCAGGTAGTTTTAGAGAGCAATAAGGTCTGCCCTGAGCCTCCTCTTCTCCAGGCTAATCAACCCCACCTCCCTCAGCCTCTCTTTATAGGGCTTGTGCTCCAAACTCCTCCTGCCCTCCTCTGGACATGTTGCAGCAAGTCAACAAGTGGCTGTCCATGGCTCCATGTCCCAGTGGAGGCCAGTGACAAGCGGAGTCCCTCAGGGATCAGTCCTGGGACCTGTCTTATTCAACATCTTTGTGGGCGACATGGACAGTGGCATTGAGTGCACCCTCAGCAAGTTTGCTGATGACACCAAGCTGTGTGGTGCAGCAGACACGCTGGAGGGAAGGGAGGCCATCCAGAGGGACCTTGACAGGCTGGAGAGGTGGGCACAAGCCAACCTCATGAAGTTCAATAAGAGCAAGTGCAGGGTCCTGCATCTGGGTCGAGGCAATCCCAGGCACAAATACAGGCTGGGCAGTGACTGGCTGGAAAGCAGCCCTGAGGAGAGAGACTTGGGGGTGCTGGTGGACAAAAAGCTCAACAGGAGCTCTCAGAGTGCACTTGCAGCCCGCAAAGCCAATCAGATCCTGGGCTGCATCAGGAGAAGTGTGGCTAGCAGGTCGAGGGAGGTGATCCTCCCCCTCTACTCAGCCCTGGTGAGACCCCACCTGGAGTACTGTGTCCAGTTCTGGAGCCCCTATTACAAGAGGGATGTGGAGGTGCTGGAACGTGTCCAGAGAAGGGCCACAAGGGTGATCAGAGGGCTGGATCACCTCTCCTATGAGGACAGACTGAAGGAGTTGGGGCTGTTCAGTCTGCAGAAGAGAAGGCTCTGAGGTGACCTAATTGTGGCCTTCCAGTATCTGAAGGGGGCCTACAGGAAGGCTGGGGAAGGACTTCTCAGGATCTCAGGTAGTGATAGGAGTAGGGGGAATGGAATGAAGCTGGAGGTGGGGAGATTCGGGCTAGATGTGAGGAGGAGGTTCTTCCCCATGAGAGTGGTGAGACCCTGGAATGTGTTGTCCAGGGAGGTGGTCGAGGCCCCGTCCTTGGGGGTGTTTAATAGCAGGCTGGATGAGGCTCTGTCCAGCTTGATCTAGTGTGGGGTGTCCCTGCCCGTGGCAGGGGGGTTGGAACTAGATGATCCTTGTGGTCCCTTCCAACCCTGAATGAAACTACGAAACATCTTTCCTAAGCTGAGGGGCCCAGAACTGGACACAGGACTCAATGTGTGGTTCATTATATATTGCTGTAGATTCTCTCCTACTAAAAGGAAAAGTGCAAAACAAAGGCAGATGTAGAATGTGCTCAGTCTGTTGCCTGATGTTGACTAGAACCACCTGGAAAAAACCTGAGCAGTGCATCACCCCATCTGTGTGAGGACTCAGGTGTTGAAATACCTCTACTAAACACATTGTGACAGGCAGCCTGTCTCACAACTGGATATTAAATAGCTGAAAATACAGGAGTTTTTGTGCTTTCTCTGATGTGAAGTACCAAAATCAAGACAGAATTGGGCAGATGTTTTCCACATGAATTACTGCAGTATAAAAATTACACTGCAAACATTAAGATTATTGGTTTTTTTACCTTGTGTCTGCAGAAGAATAAAATCACAATCTCTCATTTGGCTTAGGCTTATTCAGAATGAGTCATTCAGCTGAGCTCGAGAAACACTTCATTTTGTACACTTTCCATGTGATATTAACCTCCTGTTTTGCATGAACTGCAATTCCCAGTCCCTATGTTTCTTGTGAGAGTCAGGCTCCTCCACTCACTCCCATTAGCAAACTGCAGATTTCCATCTTCCTGAGAAGTGCACTTCATTGCAGGCTTATCATGAAGACAGTCTAACCCTCCAGAAGAATGAGAAGTATTCAGTTCTCTATCTCCAGCCTCACAGTGCACACTTGAACTCCTAGCTGACTTGATGTCCTTTCTGCGTTCGATGAAACGTTGTTTGATTTTTCAATACAAAGTTATGAAGAGGCTTTTACACTTGTGAATGAAATTTATAGGTGGAAGGCCACTTGAGACAAGGCTTACCTTTAGTTCAGAAAGTAATGCCTCTTCCAGTGTGATTGGTATGCAAGTTAGTTAATTAGTTCTTACTCACTCCCTCATTTACCGTTCTGGGTAGGCTTTTGATTTGTCTATTTCTGATATAATAGCAGGGATTTAAAAATACTAAGATAAAACTGCCGTCTCACAAGGCATCCACTAATTGCTGTTTCTTGTTGGGATGCAAATCTGACATAAAGTTTCCCCCCCTGTGTGCAGTTCCAGACTGCTAATATGTCTTTTCTGAGACTTATGAAATATAAATTCGCTGTACTTGTATAAATGTAAAAATTTAATGCTGATCAGAGGCTTCTGAGCACCCAGCAGTTTTCCTTGTTGCCAATATGACCCAAACATCATCCAGCAGCCATGGCTCTGCAAGTTTAGACAATAAAAGTGAAACAATCCCAACTGCAATTATTTAAAGAAACAAGATGAAAAGGAGAGGTATGGAAGGCCCATCACATCCTGGGCTGCATCAAAAGATGCCTTGCCAGCAGATCCAGAAAGGTGATTCTGCCACTTTGCTCTGGGGAGACTTCACCTGGAGTACTGTGTACAGGTCTGGAGCCCTCAATATAGGAGGGACATGGACCTGATGGAGTGGGTCCAGAATGCCACCAAAATGATCAGGGGGTTAGAGCACTTCTGCTACGAGTACAGGTTGAGGGAGCTGGGGTTATTCAGCCTGCAGAATAGAAGGTTCCAAGGGGACCTAATAACAGACTGCCAGTAGCTGAAGCGGGGTACAGGAAGGATGGGAAGAGACTGTTTACAAAATCCTGCAGTGACAGGACAAGAGGCAATGGCTTCAAACTAGAGAAGGGCAGATTTAGATTGGATATCAGGAAGAAGTTCTTTACTGTGATGATGGTGGAACACTGGAACAGGTTGCCCAGGAAGGCAGTTGAGGCTCCTTTCCTGGAGATATTAAAGGTGATGCTTGACGAGCTCCTGGGCAGCCTGATCTAGTTGGGGATGTCCCTGCTGACTGTGGGGAGATTGAACCTTTGGAGGTCCCTTCTAACCTGGACCATACTATGATTCTATGATTCAATGAAAAGGAGAATCAACCAGATAGTTTAGTTCACCTATACACACAGCAGCACAAGTAAAGACTAATAAACCAGGTGTTTTCTATTCTAATTTTCTCTATACATAAAATTCCTTTGCATAAAATATTCTTGAAGGAGTTACAAGTCCTTGTGTGCCAGGTGTACAACTATTTCTTCCAGTTTAATGTAATGAAACAATTAATTATTCTCTGCAATCACTGTGGGTTTGTTGTTTTGTTTGGTTTTGTGAATAGAATAGAATAGAATAGACCAGGTTGGAAGAGACCTTTGAGATCATCAAGTCCAACCCATCATCCAACACCACCTAATCAACTAAACCATGCAACCAAGCACCCTATCAAGTCTCCTCCTAAACACCGCCAATGATGGTGACTCCACCACCTCCCTGGGCAGCACATTCCAATGGGCAATCACTCTCTCTGTTAAGAATTTCCTCCTAACATCCAGTCTGAACTTCCCCTGGTGCAGCTTGAGACTGTGTCCTCTTGTTCTGGTGCTGATTACCTGGGAGAAGAGACCAGCCCCCAGCTTGTCTACAACCTCCCTTCAGGTAGTTGTGGAGAGCAATAATGTCTCCTTTGAGCCCTCTCTTCTCCAGGCTAAGCAACCACAGCTCACTCAGCCTTTCTTCATAGGGCTTGTGTTTCAAACCCCTCCCCATCTTTGTTGCCCTTCTTTGGACATGTTCCAGCAACTCAAGATCCTTCCTAAACTGAGGGGCCCAAAACTGGACACAGTACTCAATCACTGGAAATTCAGATTCTGCAAAGAAGATACTTCCCAATAAACTGGCTAAACTGGCACGGTTATAGAAGAGATTACTGGTTAAAAACATCACATTTGACAGAGAGAGATCGGTTTTGCTAGCACTGCCCAACTCACCTCTTAAATAAATCCAGATAACCTCCTTCTAGGTTCAGATGTCACTCACTGAAACAACACCTTCATAAATAAAGAGAGATTTATTATGCTCTTCTATCTCGTGGTCTGTTTTTAAGATGTGTCAAACCTGGTCTATTCTATTCTAGTCTACTCTAGTCTAGTCTAGTCTAATCTAAACCTGAAGGGCAATGAAGTTGGTGAGGGGTTTAGAACACAAGCCCTATGAGGAAAGACTGAGGGAGTTGAGATTGCTTAGCCTGGAGAAGAGGAGACTCAGGGGTGACCTTATCACTCTCTACAACTACCTGAAGGGAGGCTGTAGACAGGTGGATGATGGTCTCTTCTCCCAGGCACCCAGTACCAGAACAAGAGGACACAGTCTCAGGCTGCGCCAGGGGAGGTTCAGGTTGGATGTTAGGAAGAAGTTCTATACAGAGAGAGTGATTGCCCATTGGAATGGGCTGCCCAAGGAGGTGGTGGAGTCGCCGTCATTGGAGGTGTTCAGGAGGAGACTTGATGGGGTGCTTGGTGTCATGGGTTAGCTGTTTGGGTGGGTTGGATTGGTTGATGGGTTGGACACGATGATCTTGAAGGTCTCTTCCAACCTGGTTTGGTTTATTCTAAATAAATAAATGGTTTATTCTAAACCTGTAATTTGGAAGAGAAATATTATTATGAGAGAGTCCGTGCCCAAGAAACAAAAAATACATATTGCTTGCCAAAACAATATAGTATAAAGTTCTCCTCTTGCTTTGAAATCCACAGTCTCAGGGAAAAAAATAAAGGTCTGTGAAAAGGAAAAAAAAACCCACAACCCAAACTTGATGCCATTCATTGTTTAAGTGTTCCAGGCCTTGAATTGATCAGTTTACAACACACATAATTCGTCGAAATTGATGCTGCATTGTTAAATTAGATTGCAAATGTGGTAAGGTAGACATATTAAATCATAATAAACTCTCAGACAGAAGTGCTGAAATTTATTAGGTTACTAAAATAACCAGATGGATTTACAGATTTTCACTGTAATAGATTTCCATCCAGTGTTATTGTGTGTATTTTCCAGCTCAGGTTAAATTACATTTCAGCTTCATAGATTCATAAGATGGTTTAGGTTGGAAGGGTCTTTAAGGATCATCTAGTTCCTACCCCCCTGCCATGGGCAGGGACAACTTCTACTTGTCCAGGTGGCTCAAGGCCTCATCTAGCCTGGCTTTGAACACTTCCAGGGAGGGCGTATCCATGACTTTCCCTGGGAAGCCTGTTCCAGTATCTCAACACCTTCATTGTAAAGAATTTCTTCCTAATCTCCAGTCTAAATCTCCTCTCCTCAATCTCAAAGCCATTGTCTCACATCCTGTGTGCCGGGTTCTACACATTGGCCACAACAACCCCATTCAGTGCTACAGGCTGGGGACAGAGTGGTTGGAGAGAGGTCAGGCAGAAAGGGACCTGGGGGTACTGACTGATAGTAGGCTGAACAGGAGCCAACAGTATGCCCAGGTGGCCAGGAAGGTCAATGGCATCCTGGCCTGCATCATGAACAGTGTGGCCAGCAGGAGCAGGGTAGTCATTCTGCCTTTTACTCAGCACTGGTTAGGCCACACCTTGAGTCCTGTGTCCCAGGAAGGGGTTGGTCTCTTCTCCCAGGCAACCAGCACCAGAACAAGAAGACACAGTCTCAAGCTGCACCAGGGGAGGTTTAGGCAGGATGTTAGGAAGAAGTTCTTCATAGAAAGAGAGATTGGCCATTGGAATGTGCTGCCTGGGGAGGTAATGGAGCCACCATTACTGGAGGTGTTTAGGAAGAGACTGGATGGGGTACTTGGTGCCATGGTTTAGTTGATTAGATAGTGTTGGATGATAGGTTCGACTTGATATCTCAAAGGTCTTTTCCAACCTCCTCTATTCTACTCTACTCTACTCTACTCTACTCTACTCTACTCTACTCTACTCTACTCTACTCTACTCTACTCTACTCTACTCTACTCTACCACTATAAGACCCTTCCCAGCTTTCTTGTAGCCCCCTTCAAGTACTGGAAGGCTGCTCTAAGGTCCCCTCTTGGCCACCTTTTCTCCAGGCTGAACAGCCTGAACTATCTCAGACTGTCCCTAAAAAGGAGGTTCTCCATCATTCTGATTATATTTGTGGCCTCCTCTGGACCCACTCCACATTCCATCACAGGATGTTAGGGGTTGGAAGTGACCCCCAGAGATCATCAAGTCCAACCTCCCTGCCAGAGCAAGATCATATAACTTAGTGTATGTCACACAAGAACACATCCAGACAGGTCTTGAAAGTCTCCAGTTCTAACTCCTTTTTAAACCAACTTCTTAGACTTTATTTAACTCCCCTCTCTGGATATTTTTATCTGTTTTTATATTAATTAAGTGTAGCTTTGTAAGCATCCATTATATTGTATATAAGCCAAGTTTGTGTAGAATTAGCACATATTCTTCCATTTCTTTCTGAAAGCCCAGTGCAAGCAAACAGCTTAAAAGAAATAGCTGGAACTGTTTTTGCATTGCTTATTTTACATGGCTGTGATATCTAAGCCAATTAAGATACAAAGCACCTCGAGACATAAAAGTCTCATTTTGGTTTTGCTGTATTCCATGGGTAATGAGCTGCTTTCTTCTTCAGAAGCAATTTCTTCTCTGAAATGCAAGAGGCTGGCAAACATCAACCACAGTGACAGAGTGTCTGGCTAAACAAAGAGAAAAATCCTGGAGTCACATGGCAAGGCAAGAGGAAGAACCACCAATGCAATTTTTATTAGCTAACATTACAATAACGCTCCAGAGTAGAGCACATGGGTTCTCATTAGAGCCATAAAAACTTGTCTGCTGAATATAAATTCGCAGAAACATTCGTAACAGAGCCATAACTGTAAATCTGGCTGCACCCCACCATCGGCTATAACCTCCTGCCAGCTGTTCCCTCTCACAGAATACAACTTTATTTTCCAGTGAAAGGGGAGGCCTCCTTGTACTCTACCTTCACTTCAGCAAGGCCTTTGATACTATTCCCCACAGCAAACTGCTGGCCAAGCTGTCAGCCCCTGGCTTGGACAGCAACACTTTGCGCTGGGTTAGGAACTGGCTGGAGGGCTGAGCCCAGAGAGTGGTGGTGAATGGTGCCACATCCAGCTGGCAGCCAGGCACCAGTGGTGTCCTGCAGGGATCAGTGCCGAGCCCCATCCTGTTCAGTATCTTTATTGATGATCTGGATGAGGGCATTGAGTTCATCATCAGTAGGTTTGCAGACGACACCAAGCTGGGGCAGGGGTTGATCTGTTAGAGGGTAGGAGAGCTCTGCAGAGGGACCTTGACAGGCTGGACAGATGGGCAGAGACCGGGGGCATGGAATTTAACACATCTATGTGCCGGGTTCTACACACTGCCCACAGCAACGCCATGCAGTGCTAGAGGTTGGGGTCAGAGTGGCTGGAGAGCAGCCAGGTAGAGAGGGACCTGGGGGTACTTGTTGATAGTAGGCTGAACATGAGCCAGCAGTGTGCCCAGGTGGCCAAGAAGGCCAGTGACATCCTGGCCTGCGTCAGAAATAGTGTGGCCAGCAGGAGCAAGGAGGTCATTGTCCCCTGTACCCAGAACTGGTTAGGCCACACCTTGAGTCCTGTGTCTAGTTCTGGGCCCTTAAATTTAGGAAAGATGTCGACTTGCTGGAAGGTCTCCGGAGGCGGGCAGCGAGGCTGGGGAGGGGTTTGGTGCACAAGCCCTATGAGGAGAGGCTGAGGAAGCTGGGGTTGCTTAGCCTGGAGAAGAGGAGGCTCAGAGGAGACCTTACTGCTGTCTACAACTACCTGAAGGGAGGTTGTAGCCAGGAAGCGGTTGGTCTCTTTTCCCAAGCAACCATCACCAGAGCAAGAGGACACAGTCTCAATCTGCACCAGTGGAGGTTTAGGCTAGATGATAGGAAAAAGTTGTTCATAGAGAGAGTGATTTGCCATTGGAATGGGCTGCACAGGGAGGTGGTGGTGTCGCTATGACTGGAGGTGTTTAGGAGGAGACTTGATGGGGTGCTTGGTTGCATGGTTTAGCTGATTAAATGGTGTTGGTTGACAGGTGGGACTCAATGATCTCAAAGGTCTCTTCCAACCTGGTTAATTCTATTCTATTCTAGTCTAGTCTTGTCTAGTCTAGTCCTTCCTTCTTCACCCATTCCCTTTTCTCCATCCTTAACAGCTGTCCTGAATGCAGGCTGGTAGCCAAGGAGTTGCAGTGAGATAGGTAGGAGCACCAATGAGGAGCATGTTTCCTCCTTGCAGCACTTAACAGGCATGAATCAAAGAGACTTGGTTGTTTGATTTGAGTCCAAATCTGCCCCAAGAGGATTCATACTTTTTTTTTCTGGGTCCAGGAAGGCAGTGCTGGGCATTAACCCATCACAATGATATCTTGTTTTGGCAGGGGAGTTGGACACAATGACCTCTGGAGGTCCCTTCCAACCACTAATATTCTGTGATTCTGTGATACTGTGATAGCCAATGGGCCCTTCAGGACCAAATTTTCCAAGATTCCTTGGAAATGTGCTGGACTGATGGCCACTTCTATCTAAAACTAGTGTCACTCTTGCCTGTGAGTGAGTTGCAATTTCTAGAATTCCCATCAAAACTGCCTACATCTATTGGCTCTGGCATGAACTGCCAAAGAAGACAATAGAGATAATCAAAAGGTATGTCCTTTACAGAATCACAGAATCACCAAGGTTGGCAGAGACCTCAAAGATCATCAAGTCCAACCTGTCACCCCTGCACTTTGGCCACAAAAACCCCATGCAGCACTACAGGCTGGGGTCGGAGTGGCTGGAGAGCAGCCAGGCAGAAAGGGACCTGGGGGCTGCTTGCAATCTGAGTACTGCAGATGAATTTTATGCCTCGTCCCAAAGCCACTGAATGTATAGCACTGCCTTGCAATGTCAATAAATAAACCCCAAATTCTCTGTGTTCTCAAGTGGATCTACTTTGGAGCTTCAAGGTAAAACTAACCAGAAATGTATGCACTGCTTTTGTTATGAATAGCTTAATCAGCATATCGAATCACTTTGAAATTTATTTGTGTGTCAGGAACAAAATTGCTTTCCATCTCCTGTTGACTGCTACCTTAATTGGGGCTGGAGATGGAGTAGAAATATTGTGTTGGATAGCCTATCATATAGAAAATTACAGTTTAGCATTGTTTCTGATGCATAAAGCCCTGGCTGACGTGTCTTCTTTAAACACTAGTGAATTATAAACACATTGCAGAGTTCAGCTGGCATTCCTTTTCCATGTAGAGAACCACTGATGTAAACATTTTGCTCTCAGTTTGTTGTGGTTTCCTCCCCCCTCCCTCCCCCATATTCTCTTGGCACCGTCTGCTGAGCCAGTGTCAATAACAAGTTTTAGAAGCCACCACCACTCTACACTTCCCAGGGAAGAAAAACTTCATGGCTTATTTCTTAATTTAATAAATGAGCCACTACCCTTTCTGACTGGTTTGGTTCACTGCTCCGTCACTGCATGCTTAGTGTGATGGATACCAAAGGAAAAACCCCTGCAGACTGATGGTGTGTTTATAGACAGAGCAGGTAAAACACAATCCATCTCCTTTATATCCTTATTTTTATTGTGTCCAGGAGAAATAAATAGCATAGGAGGGAGGAAATACTGTAAGTGCTTTTGCTCTGTACAACTGCAGGGATCAGGGGAGTCGTGAGCACTCCTAACCGTGTGCAGGACAGGCTCACCTTGCTCAGGGGGGATGTTCTGCTGCAAGGAACTGAGAATCTCACTCTGTAAGTTAAGTATCAGTAAACCAAGTTCCTTCCATACCTAATTTCTATTCCCTTTGCCTGCTTGTGCCACTGTGTAGAGATGTCAGCCTTTGCTTTTACATCTTGGCTCTTTAGGATCTTTCAAATGAACATTAATTAGTCTTGGATATTTGACTTACAGTTGCTGGTCCTTTGAAGAGATTGCTACCAGACTGTTTCCTTAGAGGAGGTGGTTTTTCACTCCAGAATTATGCAGCCACCTGAAGCTGTAGCCCTGGCTGGAGGCTGCAGCTGGCACGGCTCAGGTCAGAAGGGCAGTGCACAGGAGTACAAAGATGGGTCCAGCCTGACCCAACCCCTCACCCTGTGCCTTCAGCAGCACTTAGGGCCAGGATGCTGTGGAAAACATTGGTTTTCAAGACAGAGTTTTTTTTCTATGAAGCATCGATCTAGCTGGCCTGTGTAGAGCCCCAAGGTAATCCTTCATGAACACATGCAGCACGCTCAGCCTGTTCTGACAGGAGAAACTTCTTGGGACTGGAGTTCAACAAGCAGTTCTCTTCATTAATACATGATGTTTTTTTGCCCTCCTATGTTCCTCAAGGCCCAAAGGGTCCATCCACAGGAGCGTATTTTCCATGGTGAGTATGAAAACTTCTTTTTAATCTCTGCAGTGCAATGAAAATTCTTTATACAGCAAATGAATCTGTGAGAGGTTTGACTGGGGAAAGCAATGGTCCCAGATGAACCATGGGGCACATGACAATTATATCCACTGTGATTTAAGGAGACTTTGGGGACTATATTCTGAAAGGAGATCTTTAGAAAGGAGTTCTCATATTTGTCTGCTCTTACAGGACTTGATCTTGCTGCCACTGCTTCTTTTCTGGTGAGTAGAGGCTTTAGCCTCCAGAGTTGATCACACTTTGTTGCTGGCTTATTGTTTTACCTTGTGCTTGCACTCCTAGACTTGGCCTTAAACAGCTTGAACTCATTCAGTCCAAACCTATACTGTGGGACAAATGACCTCTGCAGGAAGGTGTGCTGTGTCCCTCTCCTGCTGTCCATCGGGAGTGTGCAACCAGGTGCTTCTACCACAAGCAGCTCCTCAAAGATTTTCTTCTTCAACCAACAGAGGAGTTGCTCCTGACTCTGTTAGCTTCAGCTGTTTGCAGAGGAGGATGGGGGAAACAAACACAGGAAACAAGCACAGGCACCTCACAGCCTTGACTGCAAAACACCAGGCCATAAAGCTGCTGAATCCCAGAAGTCCCATGTATTTCCTATTGCCTGTGGAAGGCCCTAGCAGCAAAATTGGGTACCCATTTAGAGCAATTGTTTGCAACTGATTGCAATTTTATTGCAATTAACAATGCAAACCTTTCATGCTGATGAGTATATCTATTCAAGAATACTCATACATACACACACAACAGCTCCTTGGATAAACATAATACCTGTGAAATGCTTTCTTTTTGTTCATTAATAAAGGGTAAGAATACAAAAGCTAGGTTAAAATTTACATCCTTCTCCTCCACCCTAATAAACTGCTTCCTTTTTAGTTAGTCATCACTTTGATGAGAGTAGTGGGGTCTTAAATACATCAGTGTGGTGTAAGAACCACTGGAGCCTGGACAACACTCTGCTTCAAGTGTTTCTTTTATCACCACTGTCACCTGTGAGAGAGAAAAAAGGAAAAAATTAAAAGAGAAACTGATAGTGAGGACGATGAGCCATCGCTTTATCATGCTTACAGACTTTCTCTCTGATGAATTCACAGTCTGCACTGTGATTGTAGTAGCTGCTATTGGGTGTAGACTGCAAGAACAGTGGGGGCAAGAGTTGATCTGCTGGAGGGTAGAGAGGCTCTGCAGAGGGACCTCGACAGGCTGGACAGATGGGCAGAATCCAACAGCATGAGATTTAACACATCCAAGTGCCAGGTTCTGCACATTGGCCACAACAACCCCATGCAGTGCTACAGGCTGAGGCCAGAGTGGCTGGAGAGCAGCCAGGCAGAGAGGGACCTGGGGGTGCTGGTTGATGGTAGGCTGAACATGAGCCTGCAGTGTGCCCAGGCAGCCAAGAGGGCCAATGGCATCCTGGCCTGCATCAAGAAGAGTGTGGCCAGCAGGAGCAGGGAGGTCATTCTGCCCCTGTACACTGCACTGGTTAGGCCACACCTCGAGTACTGTGTCCAGTTCTGGGCCCCTCAGTTTAGGAAGGAGGTTGACTTGCTGGAACGAGTCCAGAGAAGAGCAACAAAGTTGGTGAGTGGTTTGGAACACAAGCCCTATGAGGAGAGGCTGAGGGAGCTGGGGTTGCTCAGCCTGAAGAAGAGGAGACTCAGGGGTGACCTTATCACTCTCTACAACTACCTGAAGGGAGGCTGTAGACAGGCGGATGTTGGTCTCTTCTCCCAGGCACCCAGTACCAGAACAAGAGGACACAGTCTCAGGCTGCACCAGGGGAGGTTCAGGTTGGATGTTAGGAAGAAGTTCTATACAGAAAGAGTGATTGCCCATTGGAATGGGCTGCCCGGGGAGGTGGTGGAGTCGCTGTCATTGAAGGTGTTCAGAAGGAGACTTGATGGGGTGCTTGGTGCCATGGGTTAGCTGTTTGGGTGGGTTGGATTGATTGATGGGTTGGACACAATGATCTTGAAGGTCTCTTCCAACCTGGTTTGGTTTATTCTAATAATGGTTTATTCTATTCTAACAAACAAAAAGGACTCATAAAAAGTTAACCTGACCACAAAGCACATTTCTGTTCCACTCTCGAGGAGAAAAACTCACAGCGGTGTTGTATAAACTTTAATACCTTAAGGCCTAGCAACTGCCCAAGACTCTGCAAAACTATTCTGAGAGGCAGAAAAAATAGCACAAATCACATAAATCTTTCCTCTGTGGTGTCTTTCTGCTACTAAGCCCCTAACTGTTCATTTACAGAGAGGATGAATTGCCATCTGTTATTCTTGTCCTTTAGCCATCAGTGAAATAGCAAGCAGACCAGAGAGTATTTTCAGACTTTCATTAGCAGCTTCACAGAGCACAAGCAATTGCACATGGACTTGAGGTGCTTTTTAACATCAGAGGTACACGTGGACCCCTGACACATGGAGAAAGCCCTGGGCTGGTGTTGAACTGCACAGAGATGGGGAGGTACCCACAAGCACCATCCTGTTTGGTCAGTGCAGCTGCCCTGATGGTGACATTGGTGATGGGCAGCCAAGGGTAGTCACCTCTAAGTGGTGGCAGGCTGCTGTGGAGCAGGGCATGAGAGTCAAGCTTTGTTAAGTGATAATGGAGGAAGAAGAGGAAGCAAAACTGCATACTGACTTGACGTTGACTAGTTTGCAACATAAAGTGGTTCTCTTCAAGAGAAAATGACAGAACTATCAGAAGGGCCTCTCTGAATTGCTTTATTCCCTATTTGCAGGTACTTGCACCAGTTAAAAGCCCATCTTTGTCAAGGAACAGGCTTCTGCTTTCATCTGTTGCCTTCAGAAATAACTTGCTCTAGTATGAATAAATGATGTGCTGTCCAGGAGCTGAAACGTTTTGTAACCTGTTTAGAACAGAGAGAACAGTGATGTGCTAGAGGATATGTGCTGATACAATACTTAGCTGACATCCTTGATGGAGGACCTTCATTATGCATCCTATCAACAGCTCCATGAAAAAGCAAGCCCTTTGCAAGAGAAATAAGGATGATTACATCATCCTCAGGAACAGTAAAAAAGAGTCACCCCAATGTGCCCAGGTTTCAGCTGGAACAAAGTTACTTTCCCCCCGGTAGCTGGTGCAGCGCTGTGCTGTGGATATAGGATGAGAATAACACTGATGGTTTAGTTGTTGCTGAGCAGTGTTTACACTAAGTCAAAAAGCTTTTCAGCCTCTCACTCTGTCCTGCCCCTGGAAGTTGGGGGTGCACAAGGAGCTGGGAGGGGACACAGCCCAGACAGCCTACCCAAACAAGACAAAGGGGTATCCAAGACCATAAGGCATCGTGCCCAGTATATAAACTGGGGAGAGATAGCCAGGGAATACCACAGCTCAGAGA
This sequence comes from Melanerpes formicivorus, assembly GCF_026170545.1. Taxonomy (NCBI): domain Eukaryota; kingdom Metazoa; phylum Chordata; class Aves; order Piciformes; family Picidae; genus Melanerpes; species Melanerpes formicivorus. The sequence goes on along the minus strand of NW_027142368.1, from coordinate 3,511,484 downwards.
TCAGCTGGGCATCAGTCACCACATGGTGAGTGGTTGTGTTATGCATCACTTGTTTTGTGTATTCTATTATTATTATTAGCCCTTCCTTTTCTGTCCTCTTAAACTGTCTATCTCAGCCCATAAGGCTTCTCTCCCCTGACTCTCTTCACATTCTCTTTCTTGGTGAGGAGGGGGAGAGAGACTACACGGTGTTTAACTGCCAGCTAGGGTTAAACCACAACACAATATTCAGGGACTGAGCACCATTTAGAGAGACAAATAACAGGTGTGATATTAGGGAAAGGTCAAGAAATGGTTTAGGTTTAACATTTAGTGAAAACCCATTCATGTGGCACAGAAGGCTATCAGCTGTATTATTTTCTGGAACTCAAAAGTAAAATCAGGTAGTTGGCCTTTTGCAAATCAGGGGTTATAAAGTACTTGATAAACCACCTGAGACCTCCTTTTAAATGTCACACTGAGATCTGCATGTGACCAGCATACCAGGAGCAAAATTAAGAGTACAGTAGGTGAAATTAGGTTCTTTGTCTTGTTAACAGCTGTATGCATAATGGTCTGCTGATTTAAAGGCATCTGTTCTGCAGCCCATCATCAACCACTAATAGCCACTCTACTGGAAATCAAGCCTCCTTTGTATACACAGTTTGCATGTCCCTCCTTTTATTTTGTTGCTTGTTGCAGTGTTGCTGTCTGATGTACTAGAGGAAAGCCACTGAAATTCTGATCACATACACTGGGAGAGCATGAAGCAACAGCTACCATTTTTCACTTCCTGATCAGTGGAGTCTAATGTGTCTTTGCATCCAAATAAACTATTTGCATGATAAGCAGACATCTGTATGAAACTGTTTAGCATCCAGTTAGCCAATATCCTTCCTCTCTGATATTTCACATGCTGACTCTTCAGTTTCATTTTAGAAAGGCCAAGCTGGTGCAATAGTTGTTAAAAATGGATTTTAATGAATATTTACCCCATTTGGACAAACAATTTATGGGGAAAACCAAACCAAACCAAAACCTGAATGGAAAAACGTTCAGTTTGTTTTTGAAAGACAATGCTTGAGGTTTAGGCTGGAGGTGAGGAGAAAGTTCTTCCCAGAGAGAGTTGTTAGCCATTGGAATGTGCTGCCCAGGGAGGTGGTGGGGTCACCATCCCTGAAGGTGTTCAAAAAGGGATTGGATGTGGCACTTGAAGCCATGGTTTAGTAGGTGTTGGGTGACAGGTTGGAGTTGATGATCTTTGAGGTCTTTTCCAACCTTATTGAGTCAATGATTCTATGCAAAATCATTCAGGTCATATTCCATATTTTTCTCTGACTATTCATTCCTTCCTCATTGCTGTCCAAGTTAGAACTGTTAAACAGTTTATTGTTATATTTTTGTTTGGTTATATTTTTGTTTGATTATTTTTTGCTGGCTAGAGTTAGGATCCCAGCTCACCAAATGTGTGTCCTGAGCCCTTCAGGTCTTATTTCGGTGAGTAAAAATCACCTGAACAAGGCTTGGATTACCAGGGAGCTGAAAAGTGCTTCAGCCACTGACTTGTATTTAATCCTTAGAGGAAATGTGTTTCTCTCTATCATGTCTGCATTTCAAACCTTTGCCTTCAAAAGTTTAATTAACCTTGATAGGAGCTTAATGGCTGAATCTCTACCTGCTGAGATTAGAGTCTAGCAAGAGGCAGTTGCTCCAGTTTTCTGGGAAGAGCAAACCTCCCCAGCTTCCACTTGAAATGCAGCTCTTGAAAGCAGTGACAGCACACACTGCAAACTGTAGATGCTGCAGACCCCATTTTTCCTAATTTCATCTCTGAGATAGCTCACATCAAAGTCTGGACATATCACAGAGGAAAAAGGCACAATAGCCTTTAGCAACAATGAAAGTGCTTTTCTGCTTGTTATTCAGAAGGACACATACTAAAATGAATAAGGGCAACAAAGCTGGCGGGGGGGGGGGGTTTGGAGCACAAACCCTATGAGGAGAGGCTGAGGGAGCTGGGGTTGCTTAGCCTGGAGAGAAAGAGGCTCAGGGCAGACCTTATTGCTCTCTACAAGTACCTGAAGGGAGGTTGTAGACACGTGAGGGTTGGTCTCTTCTCCCTGACAACCAGCACCAGAACAAGAGGACACAGTCTCAAGCTGCACCAGGGGAGGTTTAGGCTGGATGTTAGGAAGAAGTTCTTCACAGAAAGAGAGATTAGCCATTGGAATGTGCTGCCCAGGGAGGTGGTGGAGTCACCATCACTGGAGGTGTTTAGGAAGAGACTGGATAGGGTGCTTGGTGCCATGGTTTAGTTGATTAGATAGTGTTGGATGATAGGTTTGACTTGATCTCAAAGCTCTTTTCCAACCTGGTCTATTCTATTCTATTCTATTCTAGTCTAGTCTAGTCTACAGAGGCACCTTTTTCTTTCTTTTTTAAATACCAGTTTTGTTATTGCTGAAGTGTCATTTGGCTCCAGGAGTTTCTCCACTGACATTTGTAAAGCTGCCTTTCAGTGGGTAGCTGTTGGCCTGGTAGGAGGAAGGCAACCTTGGACCCTGCCGTTGGGAGTTTGCAGCCTCCACAGCAGCACACAGGCATCATGTTGGGGAAAGGGGAGATTCACTAAGAGCAGCAGGAGCATCATTTTGTTCCTTGCTTGAAGCAGTTTGCAACTGATTTTCCAACAGGTTTACACCACATATCAAATTTCCATGTTTATGCTATCTGATCTAAAGACCTTCCTTTTCTTTTCTACTGATTTTAACCTTGCTGCTGCACTTTGTTCTCCAACATGATTTAAATAGCTTTGCTCTCCATCCACCTCTGAGATGAAGGCCAGAGCCTGACACTGACCTCCCTTCTCTAGGACAGCCTGGTTCAACACAAAGTGGTGAGATCTCATTGTTCCACTGAAGGCTAATCTTCCTCTTGTCCCTCACCTTGCGTGTTACCCAGCTAAAATGCAGACCCAATTTACTTCTCAACACAAGCAGAGACAATACCTAACCCATTTGATTTAAAACTTTCCTAAGGCCAGCAGCAGTCATTCAGAGTAGGAGGTTTCACCTGTGCCAGATTTACCATGTGCAAATGTCACAAAGCAATTCCCTTTCATTCATAAAACTGAGAGCTGTTGTATGCTACAGAAGTCAGAGCTCAGCAGCTTATGAGAGGATAATTCAATTTTCCCATTCAGTGCACAAACATCAGCAGTGCCCATTGCCTCCCATACTCCAACACAACTGTAAAACTAAATTTTCCACTGAAAAAAAATAAAAACTCTGGGGATTTTCAATGGTCTTCCTCCAAGCAGAAAGAAGAGCAGGCTGGTGCTCATGTGAGATGAGATTTTTCTTTTTAACCTATTGAACAGCTATTTCCTCCCCCCCTATTTCCCCTCCTTCCTTTAAGGTCTGCATTAATTTGACATCAGCTTCAAAATGAAACAGTTATTCAGGAATGTTCCTGCTGTCCACCTTAGGATGTTCAGTGGTACTTGCAAGTTGCTCCTTACACAGGTGTGCAAGTCAGTGTTTATGAAATGGTGGCTTTTAACTCAAACACAAAAGACAGGTAAAATCTGCTCAGCTCCTCTAATTTAAACTAGGTCAATACTGAAACAGCTTATTAATGACATAATTAGCCAGCAGCCAGGGACCAAAACATTTGCAGTCCATATCAGCAGTGCAACAGATAACCCATAAAGCTGGAATTCTATACAAAATTTATAGCCACCTGCCAGTTTCTCAGTGCCCTTCAGCACCTCATCTAAGAGGCTCCAGCACCTGGGGGGTTACCAGCAACCCCACCAGGAGTGCTGAGTACCTCAGGCTGCAGGTGGAGGCTATGGCATTGCACATGCCAGTGCTGCTGCCAGCAGCCCCCTGACCCTGTGGACAGAGCAGCCCCTGTGGAGAAGGACCTAGGAGTCCTGGTGGATACCAAGTTATCCATAGGTCAACAATATGCCCTTGTGGGCAGGAGGGGTCAATGGCATCCTGGGGTGCATTAAGAGGAGTGTGTCCAGCAGATTGAAGGAGGTTCTCCTTCCCCTCTACTCTGCTCTGGTGAGCACTCTCCTGGAATATTGCATCCAGTTCTGGGCTCCCCAGTTCAAGAGGGACAGGGATCTGCCCAAGAGAGTCCAGCAGAAGGCTACAAAGATCATGAAGGGACCAGAGCACTGCCCTGTGAAGAGAGGCTGAGGGCCTTGGGGCTTTTTAGTCTGGAGAAGACTGAGAGGAGATTTAATAAAAGTTTGTAAGTATCTGAGGGCTGGGTGTAAGGAGGGAGGGGGCAGGCTCTGCTCTGTTGCACGTTGGAATAGGTGAAGAGGCAATGGATATAAACTACAGCACAGGAGGTTGCACCTCAACATGAGAAACTTCTTCACTGTGAGGGTCACATAGCACTGGAAACAGGTTTGCCAGAGGGGTTGTGGAGTCACCTTCTGTGGAGGCTTTCAAGACCCATCTGGATGCATTCCTGTGACCTGTGCTGGATTCTATGGTCCTGCCCTGGCAGGGGGCTTGGACTCCGTGGTCTCCTTAACATCCTGTGATCCTGTGACCCACAAACTGACACCTCTCCTTTGTGCCAGATCCAGCAAACTGCAATTCTCTCATGCCCATTTAACCTGACTGATGTTCAGCTTCCTATTTTTAAAGGATGACTTTTGGGCAAATGGTTTCTCAGGCAGTTGCTTGTCCCAGTTATGTCCTCTCTAAGCAGCAGCTGGGATCCAGAAAATTTTGCCAAGGATGGTCTGTGAGAACTCCTGGAGATTTTCCA